>NW_028253351.1:0-1200000 GCF_964263255.1 Lissotriton vulgaris
CGTCTGGGCATACTCTTCCCACATAGAGTGAACAGCAAAACACAGAAGATGATGGACAGAATGTTGCACAATGGCAAAACATTCATCCCCAGTCACAGATCTGGGTTTAATCCATCGTTATTTTGCTCACCACGCCACCCCAGTTCAGACATGGCCATATGCAAATCAGTCTTGACCCTGTGCCACATGGGAACAGTTGAGCCCGAACTGCCATGCCATGTCTTCCCTGGACCCGAATCAAGCATCCTAGGACTGGTTTCTGGCTATCAGCCGTCATCAGCCAGGACAGCTTGTCTCCAGTGGCGTACTGTGCACGGGACCCACGTCTGGGCATACACTTCCCACAGAGGGTGAACAGGAAAAAACAAAAGATGATGGACGGAATGTTGCACAATGGCAAAACATTCACCCCCAGTTACAGATCTGGGTTTATTTCATCGTTATTTTGCTCACCACGCCACCCCAGTTCAGACATGGCCATATGCAAATCAGTCTTGACGCTGTGCCACATGGGAACAGTTCAGCCCGAACTGCCAAGCCATGTCTTCCCTAGTCCGGAATCAAGCATCCTAGGACCAGTTTCTGGCTATCAGCCATCATCAGCCAGGAAAGCTTGACTCAAGGGGCATAGTGAGCACGGGACCCACGCCTGGGCATACCCCAGTCCGGGGTATCTCAGGCCCGCAGTTAGGTCCGGCAGCCTGCCCAGGGTCCCAATGCAAGTCCAAGCCGGTCCCACCGGGCCCTTCCGCCCCTCTAGCCATCACTACCATGCGTGGGGGGGGTTTCCCAGGAGGGAGGCACTCACTGTTCGACGGTCTCCTCCGCAGGGCCGGCGCCAGGTCCACACCAGGGCTGCAGTAAGCATGGGCGAATTTTGCGGATCTCGCGTTCGCGAATTTTGCGGATTTGCGGATTCGCAATCCGCAAAATCCGCGAATTCCCGCGAATTTGCGGATTTTTTTTTTTTTTTGTGTTCGCCCGTGTTTCTGCCAGTTCGCGAGGGTTTTTACAATTTCGCAATTTGCGAACTTACCTGTCGGGTCGCAAGTTTTGCGAACTTGTTGTTTCTACATGTCCAGCCTGTTTGGGACACTCTTCTTCATCACTGCCACTCTCTGTCACCACTGCCACTCTCTGACTACTCATGCCACCCTCTGGCCCACCCATGCCACCCTCTGTTTCATCACCACACCCTCTGGTTGTCCAGTGTACATTATTTTCGGCAAAGCAAAGCACACCTTCCCTGCCTCAAGTGACCTGAATTAATTTGGGGCTGATTAATGTGTCACAGAATATTTTTTTAGCTGGCACCTGCTTCCTTAGTGCGCCCTGATTAGTGATCTTTTGCACTTGCTAAGTGCTTTCATTGTTGCAAAATTAGTTACAACACCTGCCCTGCCCCAACTGACAATAATGAATTAGGGGCTAATTAATGTGTCACTGAAAGAATTTAAAGTTCCAGCCTGGCACCTGCTTGTCTGCTCCTTTAGCTGTAAATCAGGACCTTTGTGGCATACAGTTAAGGTCAGAGCAGGGTCACACAATAGTTGCAAGCAGGCAACCGAATTCTGGAGGGCCCCCTCAGGAAGCAATACAAAGAATCGTTACAAATCATGAGGTTGACCTTTTGCACCTGCTCATTGCTTTTGCTTTTGCTGAAATCGTTTTGCGGTTTTTTTCGCGCTATTCGCGGGGCGCGGCGTCGTGCGAAACCGACCGCGGAAGCCGCCAATTCGTGCGAATGAGCATTTTATTTTTTTGCGGCTTGTTGTTTCGCGAGTTTTTTTGCAGTATTCGCGAGCCGCTTGCAGCGCAACACGCGAATTTACCCCAAGGTCGAGTACGGGCGCGGCCATTTTGTTTGCGTGACGTATTTCCGTTTCCGCCCGCTATGTATAATCTCGCGCAGTAAGCGCATTGCGAGTAGAGGTTCGCACGAGATCGCGCGGGAAATCTAGAGGTTCGCACGAGATCGCGAGGAAAATCTCGCGCGAACTGACTTTCGCGCTCGGAAACGGGCGCCGGCCATCTTGTTTTTCATTCATTTCCTGTGTCTGGGCATGGTGTTTAATCCTCTTGATATCTTTCCCATCCTTTGCTTGTTTTCAGTTTTTTTTTTACGATTTTGCTTCTTATCTATCCCTCTCTTTTCCTAGCTGTATATTTTTGTCTTTTCTGCTATTTTTCTTTACTTTTAAACTACTTTTGTAAACTCTTTTCTTTTCTTCTTCCCTATCCTATTCTTTCTTAATTTTCTACTTCTTCCTACCTTACCTGCCCAGACCATGGTCAAGCCAGGCGCCGTGAAGCTGCCCAGGCACTTGAGGGCCGCAGCGGCGGCGGGGAGTAGTGCTGGACCCAGTGGCAGGACAGCAGGCGTGAGATCGAGGGGGGAGCAGGTGACGCGCCGGGAGATATTCAGCCCGGAGGAAGTGGGCGCGCTGGTGTACTTTGTCCAGCGCCGCCTGCCCAGGACCATCGCGGGAGGCGGCAGGATCGCGGCCGGCGGCTATAACATGCGGGAGCGCCGGAAGCGGTGGGAGAAGGTGTGCTGGGCCATATCCCACCTCTACGGGGTCCAGCGCACCTACAGCCAGGTCACCCATCGCTGGACGGACCTCCTGGACCGCGAGCGCGACCTGCTGGACCAGCTCGGCTTGGAGATCCCCGGCCTTGGTGAGTAGTAGTAGCCATTGGCATTTAATCACTCACTACTATGATGTTTTCTCCTGCTCTGTGTTGTTGTATTGCAAATATTTGTTTTTTACATGGAGCAAGCCAATAATGCCGCTGATGACGATTACATTGTAGTTAAATTATATTTCAAAATCTTCTGTGCATTTCAGGTGCACTGCTCTCCTTCTCAGTGGGGTTGCTACTATGCTTATTTGTTTTCTATTTCGTGGTCTCATTGGCCTGAGTAACTATTATGTATGAGTGTACTTAACAGAACTGCGTAATGCTAGACACTAGGGGGCAGATTACATTTACAAGCCCCTTGCGCCACGTTTACGTTGCCTTGCGTGACGCAACAGCGGCGTAAACGTGCCGCATCCCTGCAAGTCATTTACAGCATGACGCATCTAGGGAGATGCGTCACGTTATAAAGCCATGGGCCTGCACCACAATGGGTGCGTTCCTAGTACGCAGGGTGGGCGGTCCAGCGGCTGTGCGCCTCGCAAAATTGCCTGCGTGAAATCTACAAGATTTAACGCAGGCACTTCTGCGCCGCTGCTACGTCAATTCAATTCCTTATGTCTGCTCGAAGCAGGCGAAAGGACTGACACAGCATGTAAAGTATTGGGTGGCCCTGAGCATTACTGGAGTTGCATTGCGTTGGCGACGTGACTCCAGCGATGCGCCGCTCTTACGTGACGAGATGCGTCACGCAAGTGCCTACCCTTGCGCCAGGGCGCGCCGCATTGTAAATGAGGCACATCTGCCGTGTCGCAAGGGTAGTTTTGCGTGACGCATTTGATCTGGCGCATCTCTGGAGATGCGCCAGAACGCGTAAGTAAGTATGCCCCTAAGGGGCAGAATTGCAATTACCGTCGCATCCCTGCAAAGTAGCAGGGATGCGCCATTAATTGTGCGGCCCGCTACCACCACCAAACATGGTGCGCCGTATTTGCAATGCGGCGGCGGCGCCCCATGGGCCCAAAACGTCACCGAAGCTTTACTGCTGGAGTTGCGTCGCAACGATGGCGCAGCTCCATCAATGCTCTGGGGTACCCTATCTCCCCAATGCTGGGTCAAGCCGTACGTCTGCTTCAAGCAGGTGCAGGGTTTGTGTGACGCATCATTGTCCTAAAGGTGACTGATTGATATTTTGTAGATTTCCCTCAGCCACTATTAGGATGTGTTCCAGCGCAGGAATGCCCTCCCTTGCGCCGGAACGCCCCCTGATGGCGCAGGGCTTTATAACGGGATGCATCTCCCAAATGCGTCACGTTGTTATAATATTATACGCCGCACCATGGCGCCCTTTTTTGTTTAGCTGCTGCGTCACAAAAGTCACGCAAGAACGGCGCAAAAGAGCCGCAAGGGCTTAAATCTGCCCCTTCCTTTGTAACCCTGACAATAAGAAAAATAGTGGCGGTGGATTGATAGTTTGAATATTTAAATGACTGGTAATGTAGCAGGCAACTGTTAGTGTTGTCACTGATCTGACTGAAATCACAATGGAGTTTGTCTGTCACTTTGCGTCTTGCCTGCGGACTGCTGCCTGCCAGTCCTAGGTGAACGTTTCAGTACTTTGTTTAGTGAGTTACGTGACTTTCGAAGTCACAGGTCCGCATATAAATGAAAAGTAACCATAATCAATATAATTTCGCAGAAATATTTTGTTATTGTTCTTTTGAAATGTTTGATTTGGTTGACATTGACAAGCAACAATCATCCATGTTTTCTGTTCTTTCTTTCATGTTGTACGTCAGCTCCCCCCAGGGGCGAGAGGAGGACACAGGAGCAGCAGGCGGCGGATGCTGTTCATCAACAGGGCCAGGATCGGGCAGGCGAGGGCTCCTCTGCTGGCCCCAGTAAGTTTTCATTTTAGACTAGTACCTATTTTTCCTAGCGTTCCTCATTTGACTTTTTTCAAAATTGTCTTTGCTCTTCTTGTAGACTGTATCTAAATTCTTATCCTGCCTCTACTATGACTCCCTGTGGTATTACTAGATTATTCTTATTAGTCTGTCTGTGTAGCTAACTAAGATTGCACGGTTGGCGAAACTCCCATGATTCTAGTCAGCAATAGCTCTATCAACTTAGTGCAGTCCTCTGGGATTGTCCATAATGTCTTTTGAAGTGTTCTATCTGGACTCATGCTTGCAAAAATTGCAAAACCTTTCGCTCAGTCACTCTAGTCTGGACCAAAAAACACAGATTGTATTTAAGTTTAAAAGCTTTATTAAAAGTAAACACATTTATTAAAATGAAGTCATAATAAAACTAAACGTTTAACTGATAATGGAAAAGTGGTTAGTGCTGACGATTAATTGAAGACATTTCTTGTGGTCGAGCCGAGCTCTCACCTGGTTTCAACTTGATCTTGTTGTTAGAAGTCCATCTTCTGTCTGTGTGGAGAAAAATGGTGCGTGTTAAAAAAACAGCCTTCATCAGTTGTGCCAAAAAGTGCAGCAAGACAACCTTCCCTGGAAAAAGGGACATTTTTTTTTTAACTTTAACGACAGTCACAAATTACATTGTTTTCACATGTCTTCATTCCTAGACCAAATACTAGTGACTGCTTTATTCTAACATTCTTAAATGTACTTTGTAGGTGGAACATCTGGTGGCGGGGCCAGTGTGGAGGTGGTGGTGCTCGACACCGAGGCGGAGGGCGAATCGGGCGATGCTTCAGGGGAGGAGGCGGCGGCGGCAGCTGTGAGAGTTGAGACGGTGGTGGTGGCGGCCAGAGGTAAGCTCTTATATATTCCTTACTTATTGAGATTGAAGACTAGCTGGGAAGGCAAGAATATGAGATGCATGGCTGGGTGAATGATGAAGCAATGATGGGTGGAAGGACAACAGCCTGGGTGGGTGACACAGAAACTGTATGTGTCCATATACCTGGATCATGCTACTATCTGACTCTTAGATAGCATATGTGTATCTAGAGCAGGGGTACTCCTAGTACGGCCCGCGGGCCGGTGGTGGCCCGGCAAGCCTTCGTTGGCGGTGCGCTGACCTTGCAGACAATCACTGCTCCCCCGGCCCCCACAGAGCAGAGGCTTTTTTGTATTTCACCTGTTAGCGCCCCTGCATCTCCACTCTGACAATCACTGCTCCCCCGGCCCCCACAGAGCAGAGTGGAGATGCAAGGCCACAAAGAGGTGAAATAGAACTAAGCCTCTGCTCTGTGGGGCCGGGCAAGCAGTGATTGTCAGGGTGGAGAAGCAGGGGCGCTAAAACAAACAAAGCCTCAATAATATGTTAATGGTCTTTTAAAGACCTGTTAAGTACTTTGGTGTTGTTGTCTGTGTGTGCGCGTTGAGGAAGCGGTCTCAACCCGGGCTGAAGGCTGACACAGATAGACACACACACAGTGAGATGACAGAGGGAGAGGGAGGGCAGGAGGGAGAGAGAGATGGAGGGAGGGCAGGAGGGACAGCAGGAGGGAGAGAGATGTATGTAAATGCTGGGTCTGGTGGCTCAGTGGATGAGGGCATCTGCTGCAGGGACCTGTGTGCAACCTCATGGTCACAAGTTATCGTTTTGCTTTAGCCCCGCCCCCTCTGACTCCGCCCCCACCAGTGCGGCCCTCGGCCCCAAACTACACTGTAAATGTAGCCCCTGAGAGAAAGTTTGTGAGTACCCATGATCTAGAGAGAGTAGACGGTCAGTGGATGAAGTAAGTGTAACTTTGAAGAGCATGTAACACTAACACTGCACCCGCACGTCCGTTCCAGTGTAGGAAAGGCAAGGAAAAGAACTTTTAATTTTGTCCAAATACTACCATAAATAGTAGCAGTAGTTTGTATTGCAAGCACTGCATAGATCCGGTTATTATGGTGGCCACTCCCTACCTCTCTTAATAAGTTTAGTAGTACTCAGTCATTCATGTGTGGATGTATCACTGCCTGTCACTCAATAAAAAGCAAAGCACCTAAAGTCATCCCATATATAAGCAAAAACATCCCATGTGAAGTGATAGATAATCAGATTATTTATCTTCTTCAATTTTCCATTTCTAGTACTCATTTCCACTGTAGGGTGAAAGTTAAATTAATTAAGCAGTAGCCCTTGAGTTGTAACAGAGTATTCTCAGTGCCACCCGTAATAGAAAAGTAAGAGATTCACCACCTGCATGTACTGGACGGGTACAGTAACGCAACGGCAACGCAAGTCTAGGTCACTCCTCATGGCGTGCGTCTCTTTTTCTCGGGTGCAAGTTTACCGCGCTGGCATTATGCCGGCTTGCAGAAAATAACGTACCAATTTTCCAAAACAAGAGACAAGAAGAAGAATAAGACTGGTGTACTTTCATAGTCGACTCCAATGGAAGTCCACAGTGCTCATAGAATTTGTTCCTTAAACTCCCACTAATGTTAGAGCAAGGATGAAGAAGTGTGAGGTTAGATAGATACTGGCCTCAATAGTTATGTAATGCGCTTGCAAGTTGCTAGTTGTACTGCAGCACACATTTCTGCTGAATGATTGAGTTAATCTTAAAGAGCATTGGTTACAGACTATGTCTTTCTTTCTTCATATAGGTTCTCCTTCCAAACGAACAAGGAGGAAGGAGCTGGCTAGAGCGGCCCGGCAACGGAGAATCGAGGCCACTGTTGCGGAATATCGGCGGCTGGTGGCCCTGGAGGACGTGGAAAGTGTGCGGTCGACAACAACGACAACGTCGTCCTCCGTGGCCTCACCGGCTGCCACCGTGACCCAGCACAGTGGTCCACCGAGACTGAGCCGGGCTGCCAAAGGCAAACGCCACCGCCGAGCAGCAAGGCCAACAGCTGCTTCTCACAGGCCTTGCACCTGCAAGGCAGTGAAGGCACGCCTGCGCCGCACCACCCTGATGGTGTCCCGCCTTCAGCAGGAGCTCGCCTTGCTCCGCGAGGAGCATGATGCCCTGGCCCAAAAAGTGAACAGCATCCACCCCTAGTGTCCCTTGCCCCTTTTTTAGAGACTTTTGGGGGGTGGGAATTGGGAGTTGGGTTTTTGGGGACTTTTGAAGGACAATCGTTGGGGTTAGGGAGGGTCTTGCGGGAGATTATTTTGTTAGGGATATAAATATACTTTTTCAAACTTTATCTGAGCATACCTGTTTTTTACTGCTTGCCTGGTGGGTGGGGGTTTAACGTTGACTGTTTTCCTGAAAGTTTAGTTCCATTTTCTTCCTTTAAGTGTAAATGCCCAAATGTTTTCAACACTAAGTGCCTCTCACAGACTAAGTGAAGTGAATCCAAGAGTCCTAGGACTTTAGTAGTACTACCTTCAGGCTCTCGTCTCTCGTACTAATACTCCATTATACCCCCAAACCACCAAACGCTTATCTTACCTGTAATTTGTGTTTGAAAGTAGGGCTAGGCCCAGGGCTGGCTCCACGGGAAACACCGAATAACGTTGGCAATCTTGGTCGGATAAAATTTCCTCATAGCGGTGGTAGTAGTGGTGTGCCACAGTGGCAGTTGCATGCCTATGAAAAAAAAGAAAATGAAATCTGGTTTGTCCTCCTGAGCAATTCAACGGTACAACTGAGAATATAGCAGGTGACAGAAGTACAGTAGAGCAGTGCCACATTGTAGCCTAACAAATGGTAAAGTATAACTACTAATTCGGTTGAAGTTCTTTCACATTAGCAATGGTTCTTTGTCAAGCAGAGTAAGAATATATCATCGACAACTGTGGAAAGAAAGAATGCGACAGTACAGGGCCTGTGTGGAATTATTGATAACTATATTCAACATAAGGTCTCTGTAGCCAGATACCCGAGAGCCTTGCTGGTCACTATAAATCCATTCACAACAACACTCAATGGGGTTGGTCTGGAAGGTGTCACGTTTACTCCCCGTGATCCAGTCGATGCAAATATGGTTCCACCTCCAAATGTCACCAACACCCAGAAGTGTAAACACAGGGTGTTCGAGGCATTAGGCGAGGGAGAAAAATAACAAACTAAAATAAAAAATGTGGGATGGGTAAAGGTAGGGTCAGCAGGGAAAGGATACCTGTAAGAGAAGACAAGACAGGCATCAGTGAAGTGATGTCCTAACATACAAGGGTACTCTCATATAGTCTCACTAAATAGTCTGCAAGTCTCCCGCCTACTCATGGGAAATGTAGTTTCATAGTACGGTAGGCGCTTAGGGGCTGCGTAACCTGACAGAAGGTATAGTAGATAGAAAAGGAGAAATTGCTTTTTTTCTAGGTGTCCCCTCACTCACCAGGGTTGCCCCTTGGTGACATGCTTCATCATTGGGGCCATCCCAGTCCTCTACGGCCTGGGGCGTGCTGCGACTTGCGAATTACGTAGGAGCACTTACAAATGACTATGTGTGGTGCAGATAGTGGAGTGGACTAAGTGATGTGTTAAGGGATCAATGTAGAAGCCGAGAGAGAGCAAAGAAATGCAGTCACAGTCAGAGAAAAAGGCAAGGGATACTGTATCTATGTGTGGTTGTAGTGGTCCTGTTGGAAGTGGTAAGTAAGTTGCCCGCAGAAAAAAAATCCTCCTATTAGCGGCACTCCTCCATTGCAGCCGACGCTTCGTCCACCGATGTTGGTCACCAGAAGACACCCTGTCCACTGCCTGCCTGATGCTGAATTGTGGCTCGCTACTGTGAAGCCTGACTCCATCCTTTTTTCCCCATTGCAGAGACTGAAACCCGGCCTGTAATTATTCAACGAAAAACAGGAAGTGATATAATATTACAACACCACTGATAAATAAATATAAGGTATGTAGGCTGTGGAGTGCAAAAAGTCACAATTTGTTTTTCCTAGTAGACAGACAGTACAATGTTTTTGAAAGTGCGTACTCTGAGTCACCTTTTGAAGGATAAGTAAGTATGGGCAAATTAATGTAGCGGATCTTGCCCCTCAAGCTAGGTGTACTGTAAACTGTGTTTTAGAACAAAAATAGATCTTCCTAGCAGTGCTCCCACCCAAAAAACGAGGCCTAGCAGAAAACTGGAGACAAAACTTACTTTGAAAGTAAAAGTAGGCCGAAGTACCCTAATTACCCATTACCCCCCGTGGATTGTATTCAAACCACTTGCAAGCAACCAAGCAAAAGTAGCCATAGCCAGCATCGCTCCAAGACTCGAAATCCCCCCCACTCAAACACATGCAATAGAAATACTGCTAACCCTAACGAACCCTAAGTTAAGAATAGTGGCAAAGGCTTTCTTTAACTATGCCAAATCCCCCCTTTCCCACCATGGATTTTCTTCAAATGACTTGCAACCAAAATTACACATTCTCACGAGTGCTCTAAGACCCCAGAACTCAGTTTGAAAAATCTAGAACACCCCGATACACATGCAATCCTGGTGCTAGGGCTAACCCTAACGAACCCTAAGTTACAAAAAGTGCCAAAACTAAAGGCTTTTCCGCGCGGATTTTGTCCCAACCACTTCTACCCGGTATTAGACCTTCCCAGGAATGCCCCAAGACCCGGCAACCCACCCGCCAAGAAGCATAACACCCCCAAACAGGCCAAAAGAAAAATCTCATACTTGCAATATTTCTGGGCCTTCGGTCCAAACGCGCTGCGTAGCTAGGCCATAAGTCGGGGTTGGCACGACGGATTTCCTGAAAAGCAAATGCAATCAAGATTAGAGTGTCCCAGCAGTGCTCCCAGACCACGAAACTCACCCGCAAACAGACGGAACCCCCCCTAAGAGCACCTCAAAGGCAAGCAAGTCATCAAAAACACAAAAAAAATTCCGCCTGGGATTTGGTCCAAAACACTTTTATCCGGTATTAGAGCTTCCCAGCAATGGCCCCAGAGCCGTCAACCCAGGAGAAAACGAGTAGAAGACCCCCAAACAGCCAAAGAGCAAAAGTACAAAAATGGGGACTTAGTCACTTTTTCACAAATTTCCCAAATCACTCCGCGCGCGCTCTGCAGCTAGGCCCTAAGTCCCCTCAGCCACCATGGATTTGCTTCAAACCTCTTGCAAAGTAAAGTATATATAGCCAGCAGTGCTCCCAGACCACGAAACTCACCCGCAAACACCAGCAAGCCCCCCAAACAGGCCCCCGAAAACGCTACATAGAGCAAAATGTCTGAAATAGCCCAAAAAAAAATCGGCCTGGATTTTGTCCCAACCACTTCTACCCGGTATTAGACCTTCCCAGGAATGCCCCAAGACCCGGCAACCCACCCGCCAAGAAGCATAACACCCCCAAACAGGCCAAAAGCAAAATCTCATACTTGCAATATTTCTGGGCCTTCGGTCCAAACGCGCTGCGTAGCTAGGCCATAAGTCGGGGTTGGCACAACGGATTTCCTGAAAAGCAAATGCAATCAAGATTAGAGTGTCCCAGCAGTGCTCCCAGACCACGAAACTCACCCGCAAACACCAGCAAGCCCCCCAAACAGGCCCCCGAAAACGCTACATAGAGCAAAATGTCTGAAATAGCCCAAAAAAAAATCGGCCTGGATTTTGTCCCAACCACTTCTACCCGGTATTAGACCTTCCCAGGAATGCCCCAAGACCCGGCAACCCACCCGCCAAGAAGCATAACACCCCCAAACAGGCCAAAAGCAAAATCTCATACTTGCAATATTTCTGGGCCTTCGGTCCAAACGCGCTGCGTAGCTAGGCCATAAGTCGGGGTTGGCACGACGGATTTCCTGAAAAGCAAATGCAATCAAGATTAGAGTGTCCCAGCAGTGCTCCCAGACCACGAAACTCACCCGCAAACACCAGCAAGCCCCCCAAACAGGCCCCCGAAAACGCTACATAGAGCAAAATGTCTGAAATAGCCCAAAAAAAAATCGGCCTGGATTTTGTCCCAACCACTTCTACCCGGTATTAGACCTTCCCAGGAATGCCCCAAGACCCGGCAACCCACCCGCCAAGAAGCATAACACCCCCAAACAGGCCAAAAGCAAAATCTCATACTTGCAATATTTCTGGGCCTTCGGTCCAAACGCGCTGCGTAGCTAGGCCATAAGTCGGGGTTGGCACGACGGATTTCCTGAAAAGCAAATGCAATCAAGATTAGAGTGTCCCAGCAGTGCTCCCAGACCACGAAACTCACCCGCAAACACCAGCAAGCCCCCCAAACAGGCCCCCGAAAACGCTACATAGAGCAAAATGTCTGAAATAGCCCAAAAAAAAATCGGCCTGGATTTTGTCCCAACCACTTCTACCCGGTATTAGACCTTCCCAGGAATGCCCCAAGACCCGGCAACCCACCCGCCAAGAAGCATAACACCCCCAAACAGGCCAAAAGCAAAATCTCATACTTGCAATATTTCTGGGCCTTCGGTCCAAACGCGCTGCGTAGCTAGGCCATAAGTCGGGGTTGGCACGACGGATTTCCTGAAAAGCAAATGCAATCAAGATTAGAGTGTCCCAGCAATGCTCTCAGACCATGAAACTCACCCACAAACAGACGGAACCCCCCCTAAGAGCACCTCAAAGGCAAGCAAGTCATCAAAAACACAAAAAAATTTCCGCCTCGGATTTGGCACAAACCACTTTTAGTGCTTCCCAGCAATGGCCCCAGACCCGTCAACTCACCTGCAAAGAGGTAGAACAACACCCCCACAAGTGCTGAGTCTTTCTTCATTGGGCGTAAACCAGCCCTCTGCTTTGATGGAAATAGGAGTCTGGAGGAGGAGGATAGAGGAGCATGTTCTTCTGAACTTGTGAACCTGAGGAATGCAGACTGCGGCACCTTCAAATAAATTAGCAAACAAGTGAAGACAGTTCTGCTGATGGGCTTGTCTTTGTGATAATCTGATTAAAGTTTGAATTATATTAACTGTGCACAACAAAGAAAGACAGACACACAGGAATAAAAGTGAATAAGGATGAAAAAGAAAGTTATTGATTCGTTGTCTCATTTTCAGGGCTCGAAGTCGGAATCACGGTCCAGGAATAAGAATAAGGCTTCGTCATCATACTCTGCGAATTCAGCCCGGGTGAGGTCAGTGCCACCTGACAGAGTAGAAATTCCCTCATCTATGGTGCTGGCCACCTCCTCTTCATCCGGCACGCTCTCTCGTACTCTTATATCTGGTGGTATGAGGTGCTGATTCATCTTGATCATTGTTAACCTCTCCACATTTTTGGGCGAGAGGCGGCTCCGTTTGGGAGTTACAATCCCACCAGCCGCACTGAAAACCCGTTCAGAAGACACACTTGCGAGTGGGCAAGACAAGTAGTTTAAAGCCAGGTTGGTGAGCTGTGGCCACAATTCTTTTTTCCCATGCCAATACGCCAATGGGTCAGAATTAACATAGACCTCTGTGGAGTCATTCAGATAGTCCTTCACCATCGACTCAAGGTCCTCCTCCAAGGTTCCTCCACTTTGCGTAGCTCTTGCTGTGCCTCTGGCCTTTTGAGAACCAAACCCACGCAGAGCTAGCCAATCCTCTTCAGCCTCCAATGTTTCTGCTGTCTTTCGTGCAGATGATGCGGTTGCCGGTGTCTTTAACGGCTGAGAGGTCACTTGTGCCACAGCCACAGGTGCAGAAGTGGATTGTTTTGACTGGGGATGGCCTGCTGATGTACTGCCATTTCCTTCAATTTCCAGCCGTTCTGTTTCAAACTTCTTGGCTGACAAGGCTAGCCAACGTTTGTACTTTGTAACATCTTCATCAGCAAAAGCAAAGAATGCTCTGCCTGCCAGCGCCTTTTTGTAGCGTGGATCCAGAATAGTAGCACAAATGTAATGCTGTTCTGAGTGGATCTTTTGAAGACGTTCATCACCTTGTAGGAGCTCTAATAATTGCTCAGCCAGAAGCAAAGAAGAGCCTTTCTTTTTGTCATCTTTTCGAAACACAGAACACACCTCCTTCAGTTGGTCCTCCAGCATGTACAACAATGGGATAGCTTTTCCCAAATTAGAGTCCTCCTTGCTGACTGCACGCGTGAAGACCTCAAAAGGACGAAGCATGCGTGTTAGGCTTTCAACTATGTTCCATTGCGGCCCACCCATCCTCAGCTCCTCTATACCCTCTTTCAAGAAATATTGATCGAGTTGCGTATACTGCTCATACAGACGCTCAAGCATGTAGAAGGTTGAGTTCCAACGTGTTACCACCTCCTGGATGAGTGCTTTCACTGGCATTTGACATTGATATAGCATGCTCCTCAGCTGCTTGCGGGCCTTAAAAGAATGCCTGAAATGCTTGCAAATTTTTCGGCAGTTCTCCAATACACTGCACGCTGCACTGTCTTTATTACCCAAGAATTTTTGGACAACCAGGTTTATACAGTGCGCCAAACACGGCACTCTGAAATAGTAACCGTCCCTCATGGCCTTAACTATATTGGAGCCATTGTCCGTGGAAACATAACCAACCTTGCGTTTTAGTGGGGACAGACAGTTAAGGACCTTTGTGTTAAAGACATCCAAAATGTTTTCTGCTGTGTGACGTTTCTCCAAACCAAACATGGCTAGTGTTGCATGTTTCCGAGCACCTTTAAAAACAGTGTTAGTGTCAACACCTGAGTTTAGCTTTGCTTTAGCCCCTGAAAAAGAGACCCAGTGTGCAGTGATGCACATGTAATCAGCGCCTGCGCCACTGGTCCACATGTCTGTTGTCAGATGTATAGTGTGAACAGCACTCTTCTGCAAAGCTGCCCCAATCGCCTTCAGAACATCTTCATGTAGTGCTGGAACCGCAACTCGGGCAAAATAGAACCGGCTAGGAACCTTCCATTTAGGGCAGAGCACTGCCACTAATTCTAGAAAACCAACCCCTTCGACAAAAGAAAAAGGGAGAAGGTCCAGAGCTAGCATTTTAGCCAGCTTAGTGTTATACAGACGGGTCATTGGGTGGTTGCGTTCATATTGCGCTTCTGTAAACAACATCTTTTTAATGTTGCCCTGGACCAATGATTTACGGGATGATGATCTCTTCGACCCAGTTACGCTCGCTGATGAACTTTTCCGCATTGATGTCTCACTCTCTCCCACACTCTTAGTGTGGCTCCCATGGGGTGTGCTGCTGACATGGGAACTGGGTGTAAGTGAAGTGTTTGGATCGTCTTCTTCTACCTCCTCGTCATCAGCAGATGACAAATCAACGTTTTCATTACGTGCAATTCCGGCTTTCTTGACCGCCTCTAGGTGCGGAAACCATTCGAGAGGGTGCCTTCTCTCAAGATGACCTCTCTGGCCTCCGGTACCATAGTTAGAACCAAGCTTACCACGACTATATCGAAGCTTACAAAGGCTACAAATGGCTACGTTTGCCTTTTTTGGGCAAACACTAAAGAAGTCCCAAACTGGAGACTTGAAATGTCTTCGGGGGCCGCCGCCGGAGGAGGCGTCGATACTGGTGGTGGTGGTCCTGCTGCTAATGACAGATGAAGTGGAGGATGTGGATTGCCGAACTTCAGTACGTTTTGCACTTTCACCACCACGAATTGAGGTCGAGGACGAGGTGGGTACCTTCTTGCGAGGAAGAAATATGGAAGCGGTAGGTTTTGGTGTACTACTTAACTCCAAATCTAATGATTCCATTTCCATTGCCTCCTCGCCGACATCATCATCACGCTCAGCAGCTTCTCGGGATAGGGTCAAAATGTCTCTTTGCTGCATGCCCGGTGGGGCTGCAGTGACCTTTGTGATGACTGCCTCGTCGTCATCGTGAGAGGCTTCATCACCAGCAGTATCTGTCACTTCTTGTTGAGCCTCATCACACTCCATAGGTTTGAGTTTTTGGACGACCTTCCTTTTACGCTTAGGTACCGGTGGCAGATCATGGTGTGCCTCTGCCTCACTGTCAGACCGCAGTTGTCCTGGTTCCCAAGACAGATCACTTGCACCAGAACGAGGTGGGCTTGAAGAAGATGTAGACACCCCCCTTGATCTTTTCCTTGCTAGGGATGTGGAAGACAATGAATGATCATCAGGAGGAGTGGCTTCCAATGATACCTCAGCTTCATTGTCGATTTCCAAATGTGCCCCTACTTCGGGAGGAACAACTATTGTGGGCACTTGTGAACGTCCATGCACCTTTGCTTGCGCATCTCCTTTTGCTGCCTCTCCTTCCACATGTACTTGGGCGTGTACTTGCACATGGTGTTGTTGTTGCGGCTGTGGTTGTTCAACACTTGTCAGATGAGTTACAACAACCTGTGTTGATTCAGGGACATTGCTGCTACTTTCTTGCGATGAGCCAACATCACTGGTCGATGGTGATTGGAGAAGTACACTGACTGCCTCTGAAGCACTCAAGGGCTTTGACTTAAGTTGGCGTGGTGGTGGAGGCACTGAACCCAATGGAGCAGGGGTGCTGCTCTCAGGTTGGTCCCCAGCAGATCCTGCTGCTGCAGGCGTACTTTTTTTTTTGCTCCCAAAAAAAGTGGTGGGTGGCACACCAGCCTCCTTGGTAACTTGCTTCTTCTGCTCCTTACTAGCAACTTTCTTGCTAGAGGAGCTACGGAGAAGTTTCTTTGGGGCCATCTTCTTCAGAGCAGGTCAGACAGCAGGCCGCAGTTGCACGAATTGTAGAGTTGTCTGAGGCCAGACGTGACGTCGCGTGACGTTATGCTGCACACACACACCGCTGCAGGACTTCTTCCTGGCACTGGTGGTTCTCTTGAGTCTTGTGCACCTAAAAAAAATGGAAGACAGAGGAACATCAGTTCAGTTATAGAGCACAAAAAAATCGAAAAACACTGCAAAATCAGCACAATCCCAATCCATCCATGCCCTCCATAATGTTTAAATTCAAGACAACCCACAGAAAGACTAGGCCCATGCAAGACTCACTACCCCTGGGCATAAATAAAGGTTGAAAAGTAGGCAAAATGGTTGGAGGCCTAACAACAAAGCCTGCATTCAAAATGGCCACTTGCCTGCCAGCACATGGCCAGTGCCTGTAGCTGCACTCAAAATGGCCACCAGCCACATGGCATGTCCCTCCCCATGAACACCCCCAAAAATCGAAAAACACTGCAAAATCAGCACAATCCCATTCCATCCATGATGTTTAAATTCAAGACAGCCCACAGAAAGACTAGGCCCCATGCACCACTCACTACCCCTGGTCAAGGCCCCAACAACAGGTCAAAAATCGAAAAACACAAAATTTTACAAAAAAAAAAAATCGAAAAACACAGAAAAATCAGCACAATCCCAATTCATCTATGGCCTCCATGATGTTTAAATTCAAGACAACCCACAGAAATACTAGGCCCATGCAAGACTCACTACCCCTGGCATAAATAAAGGTTGAAAAGTAGGGGAAATGGTTGGAGGCCTAACAACAAAGCCTGCATTCAAAATGGCCACTTGCCTGCCAGCACATGGCAAGTGCCTGTAGCTGCACTCAAAATGGCCACCAGCCACATGGCATGTCCCTCCCCATGAACACCCCCAAAAATCGAAAAACACTGCAAAATCAGCACAATCCCATTCCATCCATGATGTTTAAATTCAAGACAGCCCACAGAAAGACTAGGCCCCATGCACCACTCACTACCCCTGGTCAAGGCCCCAACAACAGGTCAAAAATCGAAAAACACAAAATTTTACAAAAAAAAAAAATCGAAAAACACAGAAAAATCAGCACAATCCCAATTCATCTATGGCCTCCATGATGTTTAAATTCAAGACAACCCACAGAAATACTAGGCCCATGCAAGACTCACTACCCCTGGCATAAATAAAGGTTGAAAAGTAGGGGAAATGGTTGGAGGCCTAACAACAAAGCCTGCATTCAAAATGGCCACTTGCCTGCCAGCACATGGCAAGTGCCTGTAGCTGCACTCAAAATGGCCACCAGCCACATGGCATGTCCCTCCCCATGAACACCCCCAAAAATCGAAAAACACTGCAAAATCAGCACAATCCCATTCCATCCATGATGTTTAAATTCAAGACAGCCCACAGAAAGACTAGGCCCCATGCACCACTCACTACCCCTGGTCAAGGCCCCAACAACAGGTCAAAAATCGAAAAACACAAAATTTTACAAAAAAAAAAAATCGAAAAACACAGAAAAATCAGCACAATCCCAATTCATCTATGGCCTCCATGATGTTTAAATTCAAGACAACCCACAGAAATACTAGGCCCATGCAAGACTCACTACCCCTGGCATAAATAAAGGTTGAAAAGTAGGGAAAATGGTTGGAGGCCTAACAACAAAGCCTGCATTCAAAATGGCCACTTGCCTGCCAGCACATGGCAAGTGCCTGTAGCTGCACTCAAAATGGCCACCAGCCACATGGCATGTCCCTCCCCATGAACACCCCCAAAAATCGAAAAACACTGCAAAATCAGCACAATCCCATTCCATCCATGATGTTTAAATTCAAGACAGCCCACAGAAAGACTAGGCCCCATGCACCACTCACTACCCCTGGTCAAGGCCCCAACAACAGGTCAAAAATCGAAAAACACAAAATTTTACAAAAAAAAAAAATCGAAAAACACAGAAAAATCAGCACAATCCCAATTCATCTATGGCCTCCATGATGTTTAAATTCAAGACAACCCACAGAAATACTAGGCCCATGCAAGACTCACTACCCCTGGCATAAATAAAGGTTGAAAAGTAGGGGAAATGGTTGGAGGCCTAACAACAAAGCCTGCATTCAAAATGGCCACTTGCCTGCCAGCACATGGCAAGTGCCTGTAGCTGCACTCAAAATGGCCACCAGCCACATGGCATGTCCCTCCCCATGAACACCCCCAAAAATCGAAAAACACTGCAAAATCAGCACAATCCCATTCCATCCATGATGTTTAAATTCAAGACAGCCCACAGAAAGACTAGGCCCCATGCACCACTCACTACCCCTGGTCAAGGCCCCAACAACAGGTCAAAAATCGAAAAACACAAAATTTTACAAAAAAAAAAAATCGAAAAACACAGAAAAATCAGCACAATCCCAATTCATCTATGGCCTCCATGATGTTTAAATTCAAGACAACCCACAGAAATACTAGGCCCATGCAAGACTCACTACCCCTGGCATAAATAAAGGTTGAAAAGTAGGGAAAATGGTTGGAGGCCTAACAACAAAGCCTGCATTCAAAATGGCCACTTGCCTGCCAGCACATGGCAAGTGCCTGTAGCTGCACTCAAAATGGCCACCAGCCACATGGCATGTCCCTCCCCATGAACACCCCCAAAAATCGAAAAACACTGCAAAATCAGCACAATCCCATTCCATCCATGATGTTTAAATTCAAGACAGCCCACAGAAAGACTAGGCCCCATGCACCACTCACTACCCCTGGTCAAGGCCCCAACAACAGGTCAAAAATCGAAAAACACAAAATTTTACAAAAAAAAAAAATCGAAAAACACAGAAAAATCAGCACAATCCCAATTCATCTATGGCCTCCATGATGTTTAAATTCAAGACAACCCACAGAAATACTAGGCCCATGCAAGACTCACTACCCCTGGCATAAATAAAGGTTGAAAAGTAGGGAAAATGGTTGGAGGCCTAACAACAAAGCCTGCATTCAAAATGGCCACTTGCCTGCCAGCACATGGCAAGTGCCTGTAGCTGCACTCAAAATGGCCACCAGCCACATGGCATGTCCCTCCCCATGAACACCCCCAAAAATCGAAAAACACTGCAAAATCAGCACAATCCCATTCCATCCATGATGTTTAAATTCAAGACAGCCCACAGAAAGACTAGGCCCCATGCACCACTCACTACCCCTGGTCAAGGCCCCAACAACAGGTCAAAAATCGAAAAACACAAAATTTTACAAAAAAAAAAAATCGAAAAACACACAAAAATCAGCACAATCCCAATTCATCTATGGCCTCCATGATGTTTAAATTCAAGACAACCCACAGAAAGAATCAGTCCACCCACCACTGAGTACCCCTGGGAAAAGGCCCCAAAACAGCCCAAAAATCGAAAATCCCAAAATTTTAGTTGCAGCAACTGTAATGCCCCAAACAAACTTACTTGTAAAATTTCTAATCCAACAGTGATCCAAAGAAAGTCAAAAAGGCCTCAAATCCAAAGATCCAGCAGCATCCACAAAAGGTAATCCTTCCAGGTCCACATCCGAATGAAAAGTGACCAGGAGATGGACAAAGCACTGGGAGGAGCCTGCTGAACAGGAACAGGAAGTTGAAGACTATGGGGCACTTCCTTCCTCCCACCCCCCTGCCCCCCTCCCCAAAATGGACTCCTCGCTAAAAAAGTGCAGGCAAATGTCAAACTAAGGAGTTATTCACATAAAAATCATCATTTCTAGAAGGTTTATGCTGCTTGCTGGTGGATTTCTTGTGCAGAATTGCAAATTTATATTTTCGCGCGCCGCATCTCAAATCTCGCAATTTGCGAAGTACCGCGAGACGTGATCTCGCCGTACTCGCGTTGACAAACTCTCGCTGGCAAGCCGCGATGACGTAATCGCGCTCGCCAATTCCCGCGGGATCACACAGCAAGATCCAAAATGGCGCAGCACTCGCAAACTATCGAAAAAAACAACTCGGCAAACGATGATAAACGCCGCGCGCCGCAAAAATTGTATCACCAACGCCGCGCGCCGCCAAAAAAATCCGCTGCGTGCGAATTTGCGGATTTTGCGGGAAATCCGCAAATCTCGCGGATTGCGGATTTCCCGAAAATCCGCAAAATCCGCGAGCGGAACGGATTTTCCGCCCACGCTTAACTGTATGTTATAAAAGGGAAGATTTTGGCCTGGCAAGTAGGTGAACTTGCCAGGTCAAAATGACAGTTTTAAACTGCACCAACAGGCTCTGCAGTGGTAGGCCTGACACATGTTTGCAGGGCTACTCATGTGGGTGTCACAATTAAAGCTGCAGGCCCACTTATAGCATTTGATTTACAGGCCTGGCCACATGTAGTGCAAAGTACTAGGAACGTATCAGTAAATCAAATATGTCAATCATGGAGAAACAAAATTGCATCATATTTTAACACAGAGCACTGGCCAGCATTGAAAAAGTGCATAGAGTCCGAAAGCCAGCAAAAATGAAATCAATAAGAGAGGAATAGGAAGGCAGAGGTTTGTGGTAGCCCCAAACTATGAGCCATTTTATGTCTTTATCTGCATTGGTGGCAGGAAGGATTTGCTCCACAGACAGAGCCGCTGGTGTTCTGGAGCTCACAATAGTGTTGAGATAGTCTTCAGCTGCCTTGGATGTTGAACTGTGACAATGTAGCTGCACTCTTGAAAAGTAATCTGCTTGGATTTAATCATTCCCCGGTTTATGCACAATCTCATAGTTGTAATCATGCAGTGTCAATCTCCACCTCTCCGTGTGAGGGGTCATCTCAGCCTTTGAGTTTCCAAAAATAGTAAGCAATGCCTGGTCATCTGTGATGGCAATGGTTCGTTTTCTGTAGCGGAATACATGGAAATGTTTGCGGGGCAACACCAAAGCCAGAATTTCCTTCTCAAGGCATTAACTGGCATTGGCCACAATATGTCTCTGAGCATTAGGATGACATTGTGTTGAGTGAAGATTGCCCCTTGAGATTCCGGGCTCATAATATTGTTATTTTGGTGTGTAACTTGGGGTCGAAGCAGGCCATTTCAGTTGCATTCCCACATGCATGTTTGATGTCTGAAAATCTGGTCACATTCCGGAGACCTTAGAAATGGTACTTTTGCTTTTTCAGGTCTTTCAAGGGGCCATTCACTATGGCAAAGTTGCAAATGTATCTTGAGCAACAACTGGCCATGAGAAGAACTGCATCAGCAAATAACTGATGCAATTGGTTAAGGGAATTGTTGTGTTCTTCTTGTGTTCTCCCAAAAACTAGTATTTCATCACTATAATTGAAAGCATGAGTAAATGGTTAGATTACTTGGCGAAAAAATCCTGAAATATCTCCGCAGCTGAACATAATACAAAACTAAGTCTTTTATAATTAAACAAACCAACATGAGTCAAAAATGTAGTAATGTACCGGCAGTTCTCCTCCAGATCGAATTGAGGATATCTTTGTTTAGGTCAAGATGGGAAAACACTTGGCTTTGTTCAATTGCATGATCATGTCCGCTATATGTGGACCAGGGTGTCTCTCCCTCTCAATGGCTTTGTTTCCTGGCTCATGCCAACAAAAATGCACACTGCTCTGCTACTGTCCTTTTTTGGTACTACTACAATGGGCAAGACCCATGGTGTGGGACCTGTGGAATGTTTATTGATGTCATGCTTCAAGAGCAATTCCAACTCTTTCTCTAAAGCTTCTTGTAAATTGAAGCCAACCCTATGATGTTGTTGAGCCACAGGGCAAATGCATTAATTAAAGTGAAGCTGTACTTTCATTATTTTCAGTTTTCCCAGGCCATGAAACAATGATTGGAACTGGCTCATGGTCCCAGATGGAGCACAGAAGTTGTAGTTGAGGGATATCAACACCCTGTCAGTAGTGGTGGCAAAACTGATCAAAAAAGCACTTGACAAAGCCCTTTGTAGAACATGAATATTAGTTCAGACTGATGTCTTTTTATATCTCATTGTCTCTGTGAACAAACCTTGGCTTTGTAGTGGCTTAGAAGCAACCCAAGAGTATAAATTCATGCCTGTTAAGTGAGAAGAGGCAGATGAGATAGGCTGTTACATTTTTCCACTGGCATAATATTTATCAATGCACTACTGTCTATGATAAAAGTCATGGTGTGATCATTCACTTTCAGTGTGGTTTTGGGACAGAGTCCAAATGACATTTGTCGCTTTGGTTGACATTCTGTCTTTAAGCCTTGATTTGCCTTTCAGGCAGCTAACTCCAGTCTTTGGTATGCATCATTAGCCCACACCCATCTTCTTTACTGATACTCATAGAGCCTTTGCACAATGAGCTTGACGATGATCGATCTTGTCTAGTTTCTACTTGTTGTAGCTGATACTTTTTCGTTTTGTGTGTGCGAGGACAGGGTTTCTGGAACATTCTTGCATCCACTTATCTTTCCATTGTGTTGCAATTGATTTTTCTTTTGCTCAGAAAAATATTATGAAATAATTCTTTCTTCCACAACCTTTGCAAACCTGCCTGATGGCTGGACATTCATCTTCATGGGTAAATGAAAATCCACATCACACGCATAACTTGGATTTCTTTGAAGACGTCGAATGTCGTGCATCTTGTTTTTGCTTGCTTTTCATAGCCCAGGCTGATTCATTGTGGGATGTTCCTACTTCCATATCAGCAGCTTGTCAGTCTGCTGATTCTTCTCCTCTTGCTGCCATCACATTTTCTCTAAGCTGTGTGTTTCTCTCAACATGTGCCTTCTAAATGAATCTGTAAAGCAGCCATCAATGACTCTGAGTAGCATGGCTTCTTCGTTGGTGAAATCTCAGAATTTTCCATGTTTAATGAGGATATCAAGTTTTTCAAAAAAATTCATCCATTGTTTCACCAATCTTTTGTCATGCTTGGTTGAAGGTATATCTTTCATAGCCGATTTTCGGCATTGGGTAAACTTGGCCTTCAATGCCTATTTAACCGTCTGGTAATGATTTTGCATCAGTCTGTAAAACTTTCTTTAGAACCTCTTTCACCCCATCCCCTGAATTTTATAATCATCTATTTCTTTTAGTATATCCATGAAATCATCAAATGTTTCCATCCACATAGCCCACCGGGAACCAATGGTCTGCTTCTTATAAGTGTTGAAAGGCAGTGGTGGCTCCATGAACACAGCTTCATTGAAATCGATGCTTTCTTTTTCTGCTCTGTTCAAACAGCTTTTGCTGTAGCTTCCATCCTTCGTAACTTCTGCAAGCACAACGGTTTTGCTTGGACTTGGGTCACATCGCCTGATCTGAGGTCACAGAATGCTTCACTTGTCTTTGACAGTGGGTAATGCTTTGTGTTTCATACCTGGTTGTCTCTGCCATTACCTTTCTGCTTCGTTCGAGTAATTGCTCCATATGCGGGGCGTAGCGCAGCGTCTCAATTGACCACTTCATGAGTGGTTTTGGCTGGCGTTTTGATTTTGCTGCTCTGTAGGGCCTTCACTTTAGTCTATGACCGTGTATGAGCTGCAGCAGGACTTTGACTCCACACATGATACACACAAGCAGTTTGCTGTAACATTGAAAACTCTCAGGGAGAGCAGCACTGTTTTCTTTGGGGTACAAATCCCCCACTCGTTGCCAGATGTATGGCTATATGAATGAAAATATGCCACACAGGAGCAGCAGTCAAATACTTCTTTATTCCTCAGCATGCACTCACACAATACACATTCTTTCATACTCAACATTAACCGCACGCCTACACCTCCACACATCACATGTTTCCTCTCCAGAGTCCGCCGAGGGACCACAAGGGTCCTGGGTCCTAGAGCACATAACATCAATATGCTACATTGTTGGTGAGTCTTGAAGTGTGTCACCTGCATACTTATGAGTTTTGCACCTGACCAATCTAGAACAATATACCTATAAATGCATGCACTGTTTTTAGAGGGAATTGAACTCAACATATTTGTTTATCCAAAGGCCATGGTGAATTGAGAAGGCAATAAGGATATTTGAGCTTTATGAAGCCATCAGCATGAATCAAACCCAGAAAAAAAATATCAGGAGTAGACCTGAGTGTTTGAGGTATACATGCTAAACTTATTTTTGAGAAGTGTCTTTTTAGTTGGGGTGGTAAAGGTAATAATTTCACTACTCTTGTTAGGTTCAGTAAGATTACAGTTTCATAAACTGAAGCGAAGTCTCTGGTAGTTGTGGCTCACAGCAGATAGGCTTAATATATGTAAAGCATTTAAAAGTAGCAAACAGTTAAAATATCAAAAACAAAACACAATAAAAATCTCTCTCATATGTATAACATAGAGAATCCTTTTATTTGCAAAATGGCACTAAAACAACAAACATCCAACAAGTGAAAAAGGAGATAATAATTGCAATGTTTTAAATGAAAAACGTGCCAAAAAGTGTTAAGTGCCAACC
Organism: Lissotriton vulgaris; assembly: GCF_964263255.1. Classification (NCBI taxonomy): domain Eukaryota; kingdom Metazoa; phylum Chordata; class Amphibia; order Caudata; family Salamandridae; genus Lissotriton; species Lissotriton vulgaris. The sequence continues at coordinate 24,569 of NW_028253351.1, forward strand.
ACAGTCAACCTGGTCAGAAGTTTCACCTTCAAGCATAATCTCTGAAATGGAGGTCCAATATCCTCAACAGGGCAAGGCAGTAGGTTGTGGTCGAAAAAGGTTCCATGAGTCTGATAGAAATTGGCTGAGGTCCCAGTGAAGCCATTGACCAATGGCAAAAAAGTTCTGGGTTGCAGATATTTGCCGTCAGATTCTGTTGCTGCCTTCAACCTGTGAGGATTTCTATATTTGGAATTTGTAGGAGCTGTGAGTTCATCCAATGGGGTAAGGCTGCAAGCTGTAGCTGAAAAGGGCTCTACGAGGCTAGCTACGCTCTCCTGAACATTGCACTGAAACAGATTTATTGCCGCAGAATAACTCTGAGTGTAAGCAACCTGAATCATTGGCCCAGCAGCAAAGCACCTTCATTGGACTGACTTAGCTAGTTTGACCCAGTCATCCTGAGGTCTTTATAGCAAGAATATTTCTAATACCTAAGTTTTTCAGGGTGGTAGGAGAACCACACTTTGACACAGCCAAATGTCCCAGGACGTCAGGAAGAGCACTTTGGGGGTCAAGACTCATTTCAGTAGAAGCCGCCAGCAGGGTACAGGATGGGTCCAGTTGAAACTAGTCAGCTGGACTCGTCAGGAAAAGGGCGCCTAGCAGTTTGTTGTATCCTTGTATCAATAAAAGTGGGTCAGCCAGATAACCCGTGGAGTTTATTTCTTTGTAATGGGTACAATTAGAAGAAGATCCAGCATTCCAGGTCTACTCACAGGTCACAGCAGCAGGCGAAGTCCTTCAGTCTTCTACAGGTCCAGTAGTGTTCTGAAAAGGGATTGTACAGTGTCTGTATGTATATATGTATAGGCATTTATATAGCGCACTACTTACCCGGAGGGTCCCAAGGCGCTTCGACCGCTGCGAAACCCTTCCTGGCTTCCCTGAGAGATGGTCCCTTAATGGGTATCTCCAGGGTGAGACCAGGCATCCCCGGCGGTCTGGTGGGGCCGTTAGTGAAGATGAGGCAAGCTAATGCCCAGAGTTGCCGAGTGTGATCGCTGATCAGAGTGGGCATCGAGGCGAGAGAATTATCGAGTCCGCTGACCCTGGTCCAGAAACCTGCTGCGCCAGGAATCAAACCCTGGTCCCGGGCCGTCCTCTGCTCTCGGGTCTGCCGCCTCTAACCAGTGAGCAGTGAAAAGGGTGCCCAGTTGTACCACATTTATGATTGGCACTAGCCTGTGGGTGGGGGTGACTCCTACCCCTCCCTAGCTAATAAAGAAACAATTCCCAGGGGTAACCATACCCTGATCTGCAGCATTTCATGTGTGCCCTATTGTAAAAAATCCCATAGTGCCCCTTTCTAACTAAAACCAAGATGGCAGAAACTGTCATACCCTGGGCAGACCTCTTGTGCCCACAAAAAGGTATGGCCAGGGAAATGGGCAATCCCTCTTCTATGGTCTCTACAACCCAGTTCTCAGGGCTGCTCCTCTCCCATTGAGATTGGAACATGTTTGACTAGGTGGACAAAAAAGGGCTCTGTGCAGGAGTCAGCTATTATTTGCCTGTGACAGGATAGACCTTTTTGAAGATAATTGTGTTCCTGGGTATAGTCCAGGTGGCCATAAGACCAGCACATCTCCCTATAAGCAGGGGTTTGCTTTGGGAGGTTCACACCTCATTAACCAGGCTAGTCAGCTCCTGGGTGACAGTTGCAACCTCATACAAAGGGACTTCTAAAGGCTTTAGGCAGGGAAAAGGCGACTTTCCAAATATACCTATTTAAAATATTCTCTACAATTCCAATTCTGCCAGTGAATTGGGCTTGTAATAATTATTTGAATAAGTCAAATATTAACCATTTAAAAACCTGGCTCCTCCCCTCCTCGAGGATGATGGCGGCAGGTAGCTGGCGTTCTGCTGGCTCCCCCCTTCGCCGTCTAAACTGAGCGTTCTTCGGCAGCTGGGCGGCTGAGAAAAAGCGGCTATGTAGCTCTTTTTGGTCTGAGCAGCAAAAAACTAAATTTTTGTCAACCAGCTTGGGAAGTAGAAATGCCGGATTTTGCGCCCTTTCTACAACCTTGGATACCTGCTGACCGGCGGATCTTTGGAACCGGTGGCTATGCAGCTCTTCTTGGTTCGAGCAACATAAACTTTATCTAGGTCAATCAGCCAAGATAGCAGAAACGCCGGATTTCGTGTCCTTTCCACAATCAGGATACCTGTAGACCAGCAGATTTTTGGGACTCCTGAATTTGCTTTCTACCTTCACAGTTAAAAAACTGTGTTTTTTTTGCGCTCTGATTTCAGAGGACCTTACGGAGCCTGCGGGCCCATGAACTACGGACTCCGGAGCTCAAATTTAGTGGATTTGTGGATTCACAGACCTACTTTCCGCTTCAAGGACTTTCGTTTCACTCCAATGAATGTTTGGTGAGTCCTATGTGCTTTAAATATTCTGCCGCACAGAAACTCTGGGTACAGCAGTAGTACTAGTGATGTGGTTGGGCATGTGCAAGGCGAGGGCGGCTGTTCCCCTCTGTCAATACTCACCCCTGTTGCTCTGAACAGCTGTGCTGACTCTTCTTTGTTTTGTCTGGGTACCGTCAGCTCTTGTACATTTCCGGTCAGGACTTCGCTATCGCCCCTTTTCCCCTGGCTTTTTTCTACGTTTAGCACAGCCTGCGTCAAGTGGACACCGCTCTTTCACTCCTGGTATCGGAGCCGGTCTCCCCCCGCCGCCGCAAGCCTTTAGCCATAGGGTGCGGCCGCTGTGTGGGGGGGGACTACGTGTCCCAATATCCAAAGCGGCAGGAGACTCCATTCCTCGGCTCTGTGGGAATTGCATGCACCCAGGGAAGGGAAAAAACTGCACAACATGCCTCGCTGCTTCACCCTGCTGAGTGCATCATTGACTTTGATTCCAATATCATCGGAGCATCATTTGAAGTCTCAGGGGGCTGCTGACATCGGGAGCGCATTGGGCCATCGGGAGCACGCACTGGTTAGTGCAAACTGCTGTCTGCTGTCTGCTGGTGGCTGCGGGGTCGGGAGCAGGCGAGCACGGACCTCCAACTCCCAGGAGTCCGTGCATGCCACACCTGTGCACGAGACCGCCCACCTTCTCACCGATCCGTTATTACAGAACTAAGGGCCCGCAGCGCGGGAGAAGCCCGGGACAAGGACGGGGCCATTCCCCTTGGTTCTGATCTAAGAGAGGAGGAAAAAAAAACAAAGGTACTGATACTCTTTGCCTGCCCCCCACCTTCTCATAGTCCTTCCCATTTGTCACCATAGTGGACTTGTTGAACTGTCTTATTTTTGTGCAGATGATGCTGATATGACCTGCAAGGGGGATACCAGAATAATCTCCCCCCAGAGTGACTTGTTCAGGGGAACGATGGATCATTACATAAAGAGGGTAACGCTCCCCATTGCCAGAGAATTAGAGAGAATAGAGCGATCCCCAGTCATGGAAAGCCTTCCCACTATGTGCTCTCCCTTACAGACCGCCAATGTTGCTCGAAATATTTCACTACTGGATGAACTAAACATAATGTGCAAATCTACGTATGCTCCTGTGGGATCAGACAATGTACAAATTACTCCCCCTATCTGCGCTATAGCAACAACTACTCCCCGGTCTAACAGTCAACTTCAACCAACCCATAGCATACAGGATACTCCCCTTTTAACACGACCAAAAGAAAAATCGCTATCTGCAGTTACCCCTCAGATCACTATTGCTAAAAGAAAGAGAGATGGGTTAAAATTGGGGAGTCAGGCCAAACATCAAAAACTAAACCCAAACCCCCTATCGTATAACACCCCTAGCAATGCTATATCGAATGCCCCTATCCATGCTTCTTTAATGGCCTCGATTGAAAATATGATTAAGTCTATAATATCCTCGCTGATTGATAAAATGGCAAGTTTAGGGGACAGGCTCACGGGTGTTGAAGAAACAATCAAGGCCAATTCATTACTTGTAAAAACTATGGCAGTACCCACTCAGCCACAGCCCCAGCCCCCATAGTAACGTCTGAAAGCTCCACACAAGGCAAGACCTCCCGCAACCAACTAGCAACCCCACACGTGAAAACTTTTAATCCTCCTGCCTCAACTGTACGGAGTTCTTACCCTAGAGTAGGGCCAAACAGAGAATTGACATTACATAAAAGAAAAGCGGTTACTCATGATAATAAGTTATTTAAAACCGAGCATCTAAACTTGACACCAGAGGCCGCTACTATTGTGTGTGTCCTCTCAGGAGTACCAGAACTTATAAAGGGGAAACATGAAAGTCATCTGGACCTAAGAAACAAGGTTGTGTTTTGGCTAACCAAAAATAGACCCCTACCACCCAACATCGATGGCACCATACTAAATGTCAGAAGGGTGGGTTGGCTAGGACCTCTTCCTAAGGATATAGCGGGCGACTTGGTTCTTGTCAATTTCAGATCTAAACACGTTGTTCCATTTCTCCAATCCTGGCAGCCACAAATAGGAGATGGTCCTATATCTATCTGAAGCATAAGTGACTTTTACCCTAGATCATTATATGTCCCGTCCAAATGTCAAAAAGCAGAGAGCAACATTTTGATGAGCAGGAGTGGTCTTGTATCGAGTGGCCGTATCATCTCCACGTCTAACCAATTTGACTCATTATTTCGCTCTAAAATGATTAGCTGATTTATTTTATCGACTTGATTTTATTGTAACATAAGTAATTTTGATGAAATGTACTGATGTATTTTTATGTACTGTTGTTGCTTTTATGATTTTTATACAGAAATCGAATAAAGCTAAGATTGAAAACCAAATATTAACTTAATAGCTGTTTCCATAGGCAAATATTGCATTAATAAATGTAATATTGCATTTCAATGATTTCATATAGGACACCTAACCACCATTCGGTGAAAATCGCTTTTGGGGCATTATCACGGTAAGGACATGTTTAACATTAAACTGTTATGTGTCCTACTTTTAAATACTGTGAACCAAGCCTGGCTATTAAGGCCTACTTAGGGGGGACTTAATAATAATTAAAAGGAAGAGCTAGACCTTTCAAAGGGGATTATTTTGACAGGCCCATATTGCAGTTTCAAATCGCATGGACAGAGTGTTAGGCCTGCAAGCATTTTTGCATTGTAACTGTAGTGAGTGGCACAATGGGTGGTGAAGTCCACTAGTGACATTTAACTTACAGGCTCTGGGTACACTTTGTGCCATATATTAAGGATTTATAGGTAAGTTAATAGACTACTGCCATGCCTTTTTTGTTGGTGCTCAAGAGCACCTTCTTAAGAAGCTTCAGACACTCCAAAGTGCTGCGGCGAGGGAACTTATGAATCACCCTAAATTCTGTTCAGTCTCCGACACTATTAGAAATCTTCACTGGCTTCCAAGTAGAGCCCAGATTCAATGTAAAGCTCCTTGCTGGTCCCAGACAGGGCAATATCAAAGAAGTCCCTCTTTTTTTGCAGGATACCTCTAAAAGGTACTCTCCCCATTTAGTTGAGGAGTAAATGATAGATAGTTATCAAACAGTGATCTCACATTATGAGGTTTATACACAGGGATTGAAGTACAGCCTAGTTCTTCCAGCCAAGACATAAGAAAAGGGTTAGGCATGACAAGACTCAGGGGCAGGCAAAATGATGATATTCTGCGAATCATGTGAATATGTAGCCATCTTATGTGGATGGTATCCGTCATATATAGCAAGGATATCGGATGCAGTCAGGAATATGGAGTATGTTATTGTAGCCGGTAATCTCCACGATAACAACCACTAAATTGGTCTAATGCACTGTTATCTATAGATCAAATAATGCATTAATGGAAGTATCATAAGTATCACTTATACATATATGATAACTGTCAAAAAATGAAATAGTCAGTCAGAAGCATTACTTAGGTCCCAAATGACTGCATTTTTGCATGCAATAAGAACCAAATTGATGCCCAAATAAGTAATATTTTGTTATTGTCGATAAAAGCATAGTATTGCCACTATAAACAAGGGTTGGAAAGTTCCCAAACCAGTATATACTGCTGCGATTGTCAGGTGGAGGAGAACATTGGTGTACCCTTGTAGTGGAAAGCTTACATTGTGTGCAAACTGCAAAAGATGGCTCAAAGTACCTAGGTATAAATAGGTATTAATACTCTGGCTCAGCTGTAAGGATTTATAGTGAGGTACAAGCAAACAGAGGAGTAAGGAAACATTAGAGGAGGAGGAATGCACAACTTCTTATAGGTGGGGAAGTCTTTTCAAATTACATCCATTGGGGGCATTAAGGTGTTCTTTGAAGAAATTAGCTCTGGGGAGCTTATTGAAGAGGAGGTGGGAAGGAGCCTGTTGTATTATTGTAGAAATGTTGCACCAGATTCTGTAAATGAAACATTGGTAGTGGTTTTATCCTGTTTTGTTTGTAAATTTTGCTGCAGTTCAACAGACAAATACTCACTCAATGACAAACAATGCATTTTTTGACAATTCACCCATTAAATGGTTTGTAGCTTGGCTACAAAAGGTGCAATATGAGTTGCACGAATCAGGCCACCACTAATGAATTTTTTGTCCAAAATGTTATTGCCATTGTATGGCTAGCCCATTCATTTTGCGTGGAAGTTGTGTGCGAGCACCACTCTTGAATCCTCTGTCATCTTATTAAACTTTCATGCTGGAGGTGAAAAATGTGTTTTCAATATTTTAGCTATCTTGAAATTTTTCTTTAGAACATTATGTTTCCCGCAAAACCTCTTTATATATAAATGTCCTTTCTAGCCCTATTAGCACTTTAATAAAATTGGCAGAGGCTAGATTTGTCTTCATACCTCATGAATTTTAGGAAATCTATTATTATTATGCTGATTCTCATTTTCTGAACAATTACATGCTGAGAAGTTACAAGCCAAAACTAAAAGAACGCCTTCAGAATTAATAGTTTTTAAATGATTTGCAGTGTTAGACTTGGCACTCATTTGGAACGCATAATATATTGTAGAGCATTATGAAACAGTCAGGTATGTCTAGGTACTGGAGATCAAAAAATGAGCCTAAGGATTGAATGCACTGAAAGAAAAAATTGGGGATGATGGGGTGATGTTAGTTTCAGTTTAAAGCTCATATGTACAAAGTGAAATGTCACTGGTTTTCAGCATTCCTTATGGTTTCCCTAACAGAATATTTCATTGTGTTCTTACAAATGGCTGACAAGCATACACTTTTTTAATCATTGAATTGCTGTCGGGAAAGGTACGCAATGAAGCAATGGTTCTGTTTTACCAATATATGGAGAACAACACTTATGAAATGTGTTTTTTGCATGCTTACATGACATATTGCAACAGTCAATATCTCACAAAAACACTTTTAATTAACCAATACCTTCCCGGTAGAGAGTCACCTGGTATGCCTCTGGGGATATTGTCATCTCTATATGAAATATTATGTTTTACCTTACATGATATGATGACTTATTCCATTATGCATTGCTGAAGATGAAGTGCTGCTTTAAATATTACATTACTAGAACACAACCAGCTGCAACGCATTACTTTTCAGTGGTAGTGGACATACAATATACTTTATTTAGGAAGAATTGGTTAACATACAGCAATGGCATATTTGAAGCACAGATTGTTACTTTTTGAATCAGTAAATATGCAGCCTAAATATGTGGTATTAGCAAAATAAGATTACACAAAAGTGGGGTATGAGGAGATTTAAGGACCTGCGTGTGCAAACTACCCAATATTACTGATAACTGTCACATAAAGAGCTCACAGGTCCAAATTATTAAGTCAGGTGGGTGTGTGGATAGAACCAACCATGGTGGGGAGGGGGGTCCCTTTTAAGGACGGTTCCCCTCACACACCTCTCTGTGAGGGAGGAGCTCAGGGATGTTTTATTGAGAGAAGGGGTTATCCTAAAACATTATGTGAGCGTGATGTGTTGTATGGAAAGTGCAGTGCTAGGGCAAATCGTGGTTAAAATGGACTACAAGGTTAGCTCGACAACATTTATTATGCTACCTTGTGACAGGGTTAAAAACAAAAAGCGGAAAATTTAACTGCCAACATTAGAGATAGCTGAATTCAGAAACTATCAACATATTTCGGCCTTCAAACCTAAAGAAGTGGCACAGACTTCATCAGGATCATATCTAAGCTACTACAATTGGAGTAAACAGTGAAAACCTGTGAGAAAATGATAATCAGGAAACAATGGTGTGTAGTACTGAACCAGTGATTCTGTAGTTCAGCAGATTCACCGGTGGAATCTTTGGTGAAACAAAAACAATGCACCGCTCCTTTCAGATAGTGGTACACACACACACACACATGCGCTCACTCACACACACACACACACAGATATATATATATATATATATATATATATATATATATATATATATTCGAAACTCCAAAACCGCCACTTCCTGATCCACCCAAGACCGGCGAGGCAGGCAAAGTAGGAGAGGGACCACTGGATTCACAGGTTCTTTACTTTATTGCAGATGGTAAAACAGGAGGGCAATACACGTTTCAGCCTTCAAGAGCCCTTGTTCACATGCAACGAACTAGTTCAACTTTTTTGTTTTTATAATGCTCAGTGAGTAGCATAGGCTCCGCCCTTCAAACAGTCACATGACTATAGACATAAACAACATCTTGTGTGTTTTGAAGCTATTATTCGTGCAAATACGCAAAAATAAGTTAAACACAGTTATATAAATATCAATGAATTATTTTCATTAACATGACAATCATAATATCATGAATTACAATTTGTAAAGTGTCTCTTAATGCAAGTTAGTAAACGAATAACTGGATAAATCCATAAAAGCCAAATGTCTGGGTCTATAGTAGGAATATTCAAGTGTTTTCAAGGCAGGCTGAATATAAAGTGCAAATACCAGTGCTGGACTAGATCAGTGTCTAACTGTACATAAAGTGCAATCTCGCGTGCTATAGGGAATGACAGTATAAAATATTGCAAATACATGATAAAGTGACTTGTGTATATATATATATATATATATATGTATATATATATATATATATATATATATATATATATATATATATATATATATATATATAGCGCATGGTTGAGCCACAGCACACAAGATGAACAAATGTATTCATTTCATTGTGTAGTCAGTCTAGCCACTGTGAATTTTCACCAGTGGTGATTGGTTAATGCAAAACTCACCTACAACAGTCAGGGAATTTACTGCATCTATCCTGGGCTATTAGCCATAGGTGCATATGCTAAACCAACCTAATGAGTAAAGTTGATAGCATTAAAGTGAAAAGTAAAAATGTAGAAAAAAGCAAGAGCAAGCTCAGCAGTATTTAAGCAATCGTAAGCACTATTAATCAGCTGTAAGATGCTGACATCGCAGAACGATGGGAAACACTTGTGCATGTGTGCACAACATTTATGTCTTAGTGTACACCGACTTGCTGTGTATGGATTGTTTAGGTCGCGTTTGTCTGGTGTTCCCCAAATTGTATAGTGTCAAACACACGGAGTGACCATATTTGGTGGTGGTGGGTCACTAGTAAGTGTAGTTCAGAGCCTACATCTTTGTGCTAGTGTGGAACAATAAAGCCGCCTATGTGGAAGACTTGGTGAGCAATGGCTGAAGTATGTGTCACAGGGAGCACTATCCATAAAGCGCATGTACTAAAATGCCCAATAATCAAAGGTGTCCAGTATAATACAATAGAACCCTTTCCAGAGGGTGTTATGCAAGTTATTGATAGTAACGTATGGGCACACATTTGATGGTGCAAAGTCTACGCAACTGGATAGTGCCAATGTTGTAACCCAGAAGAGCGCGGTGCGCCTCAACATATGCCCTGCCCCAAGAAGCGTGTGTATTTGTAACATAGGCATGCACAGCTGATGCTGCGAAGTGTACGCAATAGGATATTGGCCGTGCCCCTATCCAGCAGAGCGTGGAATGCCTCCGAAAGTGCGCTGCTACAACAAGCACATGTGTGTAAGCCTATAGGTAGGAGCGCTGCCCCCTGTGCGCAACTGCACTTAAACTGCTGTTGGGTTCACAGACTAGGAGCCTCTCATACAAGTATACTCACCGCTCAGCGTGAGCGATGATACCAGCTGCATATGTCTGTCAAACAGGGGAGAACCTACTGGTGGAGTATGTGTTTTTATAATGACAATGCAGTGCGTGACCCAGCTTTCTGGTGTGGCCGCTAGGAATGCTGAGAAGTGTTCTTTGTTTGCGGAAAGCATCTGCCATGCTTTCCGTAAGCCAAAGCATGGCAACTAATGTTTGGCACTCAATGAAGGGGTAATTTGTAAAATCATGGAAGGCTAAAGAAAGTACACATTTTATAAAACTGTGGGATTGGAGGCCAAATGATCCTCAGTACATGGTGATGCTGGGGATACAGATGTCACCCAGATTGTAGTGGCCTGGTTGCTGTGAATCAGAGAAAACGACAACCTAATAAGTGGCTGACCAAATTCCCTAATTCAGTGACTTTTGACGATTCGTCTATAGGTGACTGTCACATTTATGAGTATGGTCATGGCACATTTCATCAGCAAGATAAAGTGCATCAAGCCCTGACTACTTGATAAGCTACGTGAGTAACAGCCATGGAATATCATCGTTTAGCCCAGATTTGGGCGTTTCCATTTTAAACAACCATCTTGGTTCAATTTGCAGAAATTTCTTGGTGAGATTCGGTGTCAGCTCACTAAGATTTGGTTTGTCAAGTACTGTCCAGGTGAATGTGTCTGCCTGGTGACGCATTTCTAAAAAATGTTTAGTCAGTTTGGTTGTTTGTTGTGCGCATCTAATCATGCTCTTGTGTTCTAAAATGCGTGTGCGCACTCTGCGTGTCGTCATGCCCACGTATCGCAAGCCACATGGACTAGTAATAAAATGGATTACTCTTTTGCTCTTACTTTTGCTATTACTACTAGTGTGGTTTAACTGATGCCGGGTCCAGGCATGGGCTCAAGACTGTTGGATCCTTTTACATGCCTGATCAGAAGGCCGGCCAACTAGCCCTTCGAGTCACTCTTGTCCTGGATTCAAGCAATGAAAAGGGGCTCAAGCAGCAGGTCAGGCCTCTCTGAGGGTTCAAGGCAGGATTCAGGCAGAAGAATAGGCCTTCACAGATGCAGCAAAGTAGTCCTCTGAAGTACATAGCAGGCTACTGCAACAGGCAGTCCTCTGAGTGTCCTTCTGCAGGTTCAGAAAGTGTAGCCTACACCTACTTGCATCTGGCAGTTACCAGGGGGTGATAGCTGCGGTAGGTGGGGTATCACAGAGTTGCCTGTCCCGTTTCTTTAAGAAGATCCTGGATGCCATGATGCAGAGAATGCATCACTACATAAGCTTCCCTAACACACAGGCGGAACTGCTGAAAACCAAGACAGACTTTTACCAAATGGCACAGTTCCCGCATGTTATAGGGTGCATTGATGGGACACACATTTCAATCTGCCCACCTGCAGCCACTGAGTGTATCTACAGAAACCGAAAATCCACCCACTCCATTAATGTGCAGGTAATCTGCGATGCAGCCAACTTAATCACCGACATTGTGGCCAAGTTTCAGGGAGTACCCACGGCTCATACATTTTCCAGAACACTGGAATCTACACATGCCTGGCTGCGGGAGAATTTGAAGGATACCTGCTAGGTAAATCACTGTGACACACCCTGATGTAAACTGCAGATGAATGTGTTGGTGTTTGTAAATAATGGCACTCTCTTTCTCACCTAGGTGATTGCGCTTATGGTGTGCGGTCATTCATCCTCACTCCTTACCTAAACCCATCAACCCCAAGTGAGAGACACGCAACTTTGTGGAGCGCACGTTTGGACAATTGAAAAGCAGGTTCCGCTGCCTCCACAAAAGCAGAGGTGTACATCAGTACACACCCATCATCTGCTGCAAATTCATTGCAACTTGTGCTATGCTGCACAACCTTGCCACTAAGAAAGGTACAGAAGTTGAATTAACGGACTCTGAGGACGATGATGATGAATTTGCACAGACAGAGCCCAGCGCAGCAGGAGTGGCGCCTGCACCAGTTGGGAGACAAAGACGGGCTGAGATCATGTGCAACTATTTTTGATTAAGTAAGGAGACACAGACAGTTGGTGCATTTGAATGACATAGTTTAATACTTTGGCACTACGCCACTACACGAAGGGCTCAACTTGCCAGTCCTATTTGTAACCGCTCTATGAGGATGTCATGGGTTAAGTCACCCAGTTAGGTACACAAAGTGTGGCTTGCATTAATGCCTGCGGCCACGCACAACGCTGCTGGATTCCCTTAGCAGACTCACAACACTGGCAATCGGTCCAGTGCCAGCCCCATGACGTCTGCTGCTCCTCCTGGTCTCAGTTGCAGGGGGCGTTATACTGCTGCGACTTGTCATCTCCTCCCTGTCCCCCACATCACCTGCACCAGTATTGGCAGCCTAAGTAGTTAGGAGCACTTCAAGTGCAAGAGCAACTTTAACAAGCCCCCTTAAAACATCTCAGCTGCAGTGTGCCATCCCTTCCTGCATGGCCACGGAGCGCCTGCAGAGCAGAGAAGTGGCAGTGGAGAGGCGGTTCACCACCTTTGTATGATTCCCCATCTTCTTCCTCTCTCTGTTCTGTGCCCTCCTATCCTCATCAAGCTTGCTGCCCAGCAGCATCACTGACTGGGACATGTCCCTCATGCCCTCAGCCATTTGCTTCATGCCCTCAGCCAGCATTGTGGTCATTGAGCTGATGCCCTTCTCAATGTTCTGCATGTTTCCATTTAGGTGTCTCATCTGCCTCTGTACAGATTGTATTGCTTTCCTTTGCAGGCCTGCAGCCCTGCAAACACACCATGCTCCTCACCCTGCAAAGGTGGACTGGGTTCCCTAGCCCTGCGGCGTCTGGCACCTGTGTGTGATCTCTCTGTGGTGGACTGCGATCCTGCATTATTGCCATCCACTGGCACTGTCAACATTTCTCCACCCCTGCTGTCTTCCAAAGACAACTCCATCTCTTGGAGTCTGGCAACTGCATGCCTCTTAGGTCTTGTCACTCCTGGTGGTGATTCTGCTGGTGATGCTGGCAGTGGTGGTGATGTTGGCAGTGGTGGTGATGCCGGTGGTGGTGGTGTGGTGTGCCCTGCACTTGCAATGGCCTCCTCCGATCTCTCCTTCTGGGGTGCCCTTCCTGCCTTGTAAGCTGCAGACCTGCGCAATGTTTCACCTGTGGACACAAATTGTACATTAGCTCACTAGTCTGGCAGCACTACGTACCAATAATACATTTTCATTTCTGCCAATCTATCTTTCTGTCCTCTGCTTGCTTATCACTGATGAGTGTCACATGCCTTTGTGTTCAGTGGGATGACTGTCATGATAGGTGTTACACTGACTACATCTGCCATAATGCATTGCTGGTGTTTAGTAAAACCTGTACTGGAGTGGGATTCACACTGCCTCATTGGGGAATGGGGTAAGGGAGTGGAGGGGCGTAGATTGGTGTGCATGCTTATTACCTTGTTTGTTGGCAGCCTGGCTGAGCTGTCTACATCCCCAATTCCACTGACCCTGTCAGGCTCTATGGTGGACTCCACCAGCTGTTCCAGTGAAGTCAGTGCAGGTGCCCTGTTTCTTCCTCCTCCTGTAAGGTTGGCTTGTTTTTTTCCTCTCAGCCATCTTCTTCTTTGTGAGGCTCCTGGCATCATACAACCTTTTTTTTAGTACCTCAATTTCTCGGGTGGTCACTCTAACTGCATTTACATGTGCCTGTATTCCAAGCCATATTTTCCTTTTCACTGATTCTGGCACTTGAAAGGACTGTTTCCCAAACAGCTTTGTGTGTTCTTTGACCTCCTCCTCAATCAGGAACTGCAGCTACCTTTCGCTGAATTTCAGCTTTCTTTTCCTTTCAGCGCCTTCTTTGTCGGTCTCCTTGTTGGCCATTATGCAGTTTTTTCAGGAAAAGTTCTCACAGTTGCCCCTGTATTCTCCTCTGCACTCCCTGCCTCTCCAGAAGGTTCGGATTCAGTGCACCTGCATGGGTGTGGCCAATTCCTGGTTGGGAGGTGTGGTGGCTGCACAGGAATGGCTGATTCCTCAATTGCTGTTATTTTGAAATACCAATTTGGTAATTACCGATGTGGTAATACAGATTCTGTAATACCGATCGGTATTAAGGATTTGGTATTGTTTTTTCAGATTTTTACCGATTTGGTAAATAATACAGATTTTTTTACCTACAACAGAAATTCCGAATTCTTAATACCGAATCGGTAAAATCCGGTATTAAGAATTCAGAATTTCACTTTTACCTAAATATGGCCCTATGTTTCTAAAGTGGTGCGGGATTTTCTTGTGTTCTGTTTTCACTTTATTACTGTTTGTTTTCTGCATAAATACTTTACACATTGTTTCTAAGATAAGTCTGACTTATTTTGTTCCATGCTACCGGGAGTTAAAGCACAGTTAGTATAGTTACTTTTGTGGTTCACCCACACAGGGATTGTGGCTGCTGCTTGAGCTGAGTTAACACCTCACTCAAACAGCAATCCAGTTTCTCAAACAGTTCATAAGTTACAAACCTATTACAACACAGTGCACTATGAACTATTATAAAAGAGCTGCATATAAACTGGATGGTGTAATTTAGAATATCATGCTTTTTACCCAGTTTTTCGTTATCCTAAATTTGCTAAAAAGGGTTTGTTTGGGTTGAAATACATTTTTAGTAAACCCAACCCCAACATTTTTAAATCAAGAGTTTGTGCTTCTCCTGACAAGCCACCAAAATATACTGCCTACTAGTATGGTTGACGTTATTCTTACAACTTGCAATCCTCATTGTTATATATGTAACAATTTCTGTAGACGGCACTAATTTACACACATATGGTTCATTGTCTATGTATAATGAATGTGTGATATTAAGTTATGTTATGTTATATGGTATTTGTAAAGCGCAAAGCTACTCAGTCGAGTGTCCCGGCGCTGAGCAGGATTGAGCATTACTGAAAACAGGGCCAACTCTCTGGAAGATTATTGCTGGAATAGCCAGGTTTTAAGTTGTTTCCTAAAGAGCAGTACATCTGTCAGTTGTCTGATGGTAATAGGAAGCTTATTCCAGAGTTGTGCTACTTGTACTTGAAATAAGTGGCCTCCTCTGCGAGAGCGTGCAAGTTTAGGCATGTTCATCAATTGCTGATGGGATGATCTTAAAAGTCTACCGGGCGTGTAAGAAATCACTTGTCTCCTAATATAATGTGCTCCGGAATTATGCAGAGCTTTAAAGGCCTTGAACTGGATTCTGCAATTAATGGGAAGCCACTGTAGGTTATTTAGATTAGGCGAAATCCGTACTCTTGGGCCCAGCATAAGAATGGATCTCGCTGCCACATTCTGAACCACTTGAAGTTTATTTAATAAACACTCCGGAAGGCCCAAATAGTGGACATTAGCGTAGTCCAGCCTTGAGGTAATGAGAGATTGGGCCACCGCCCTTCTATGAGACAGGGACAAGAGCGGCAAAAATCTCCAGAGCATTTTCAAGCTGCCATAGCAAGTTCCTGCGACAGATTGTACTTGTTTCTTCATATAGAATGAGTTATCGATTTTTATCCCTAGATTTCTCACTACACCAGCGGACGTCTGCGGGGGTAACATGTCTGAAGGCCACCATTGCCTCCAAGCATCTTGGGCAAGAGGTCCAAAGAGAATCACCTCGGACTTCTCTGAATTGCACTGTAGCTGATTGCATTTAAACCAAGCGAAAACCTTACTTAGGCAGTTGTTTAACTTATCCCCATCGAAGTCCGTGCCCTTTTTACATGTGAACAGCAACTGAGTATCATCAGCATAGGATATCATTATTGCACCTGCATCTTCCGCCAAAGGGGCGAGGGGAGCCATATACAGATTGAAAAACAATGGACTCAAGATAGGCCCTTGGGGAACTCTAACCCTCATGTGAGGCATAATTAAAGAAAAGGGGGAAGTCCAAACCTCCTGGCTTCAATCATCCAGAAAGGAGGAGAACCATTCCAACACTCCGCACTCTCTCAGTATCAGTACGAGTCTGTCTTGGGGCACGGTGTCAGAAGCGGCTGACAGATCTAAAAATATCAAAGCCGATCTCCCACCCGAATCAAGAATCTCTTTGATGGATTTCGAGATCTCGGAAAGAGCCATCTCCGTACTAAAATTAGGGCGGAAGCTAGATTGACTTGTATGAAGGAGGTTGTGCAATTCAATGAATTCGGAAGTTTTAGCGAAGAAAGGCAGGAGCGAAATGGGTCTATAGTTGGATACTAATAAAGGATCTGCCGTAGGCTTCTTTAGCAGAGGCAGTATTTTGGCCCTTTTTTAAATAGATGGAACCTGGCTGCTGCTTAATGACACATTCAAAACTTTATTGACCTCTGGGTTGATGAAGTCAGCCACAGTCGTGAGTATTTTTGCAGAGCACACATCCGAAGGTGATCCAGATTTTAAATTCTTCATTATCTTAAGGGATTGTTCTAAAGTAATAATGGGAAACGGTAGAAAGAGTGCTTTACATGGGGGGGTTGAAGCTGTGAGATTGCGACTTAGCCGCTATGTCCGACAAAGAAACTAGGGAGGATTGAATGTCTGCAATTTTTTTATGAAAAAAAGAAGCTAACTGACATGACCAATTTTCAAATGCTTCAGACTTGATGGTCGCTGCTGTGGGCGACGTAAAATGCTTCACAATTTTGAAAATGTCCTTGTTTTCATTAGCCGATTCCTTAATCTTGGCTGCAAAGAAAATTTTCTTTTCCTCCAAATTTTTCTGATTGTTAGAATTGGGGGTCTCTGGTTGGCACAGGTGAGTACTTGTGACAAGCAGGGACCCTCTCCTCGAGTCAGGGCAAGGGACTTACTCTTAAAAATAACCCCTGCTCACCCTCTAGGTAGTGTTGCGCAAGCAGACAAGGCTAAACTTCAGAGTGTTATGGGTTAAGCATTTATAACCACATACAGTAATTCAATGTAATACCACAAATGGACACCAGTCTAGTTTTCTATCAAAAATAGTATCTTTTATATAAGGGTTTTTACCACAAGACCAATAACATTTCTCAAAATGACCCACAATACTGTTTAGGCAATAGAGTTCTTTTAAATATGCGTATTTCAAATAGTCTGTGCGATTCGTACATGTTCGTTCGGCCCTACAATGGGGAAATGAGCCACAGAGTCAAATGCGCGAGGCGAACGCTTCTGTTGAAGTTTAGAATGCGAATCGTACACAGTACCTTTTAGTTTCTAGAATCCATCACGAACGGCGCAGTGAAGAGCTAGGCATCCACGCAGCGATATCCTCCTTGAGGGTTGCGAGTTGCGACTCGCAAGGGCTCGAAGTCACGGTGCCAAGGGGACGATCCTTTGGGGATGTTGGTGCACTCCGTTGCAGCGTACGCGCTGAACCTTCCGTTCGGGGCTGCTGGGGGGATGCGGGCAGTGCGGCACATAGCAGCCAGTACGAGGCAAACGGGGGGCTCTGTGGTGTGGAGCGGCCACAGAAATCATGAGCGTGGTGCGAGGCGGCCGGTACGCTTCGGGCATATGGGCCGTACTTCGCCTTGCACGGTGCTGCAGTCTGGAGTCTAGCGGTGGGGGCGGCGAAGAGAGCAGCCAGGCTCGGAGGGGAAAAGGAGGCAGGGTGCGGGCGGCCCAAGCGGGACGGGGCGGAAACGACTCAGGTCAGAGCGGAGTCACCCGTGGCGGGGCGGCCAGGTACAGCTGCACAACAGACAGGGGGGTGAGGCGCACTTGGTATCGCGGCTTCAGCGGCACAGGAGATCGGGCAAAAGTCCAGCAGCTCGTCAGGGAAGGCAGGAGAGAGTCCAATAATCCTGAGACTCTGTTGAGGGGCCAAGCTCACCTACAAGCCCTTGGAGATTGGGTTGAAGCACAAGTTCTGCAAAGTCTCTTTTAGTCTTTTCCTCTCCTTTCTCAGCAAGGCACCCACTGCAGGCCAGTCCCCCAGGCCAGGGACAGTATTCCTCCTTCAGCTTTTCCAGGTCCTTCTAGTTGGGCAGACGTTCTTCGTGGTTCAAGCAGGATCTGATTTCTTAGGAGCAGGGCTCCTATACTTATACTGCAAATTATTTGTTCTCTCAGGCCAGGGGACCTTTGCTTAGTTCAATTCAGCTTTGGAGCACTTTGTTGACATGAGGCTGCCTTCTTCTTTCAGGGTGCAGGGCAGAGACATCAGACACTTCCCAGGAGGTGGAGCCAGCATTGTGGACGACAAGTACAGTCCAGGAGTACTCTGTTGACAGTCTTCCCTCTCTCTTCACAAGGTGCAGGGCAGAGACATCAGACGCTCCACAGGAGGTGGAGCCAGCATTGTGGTGGCAGAGCACAGCCCTATTCAGAGCCCAGGGGCACTCCTCCCACCCATCCTGGTGTAATCTTCCAATTCACCACCTGGCTGCCCCAGCCTGTCTCCTGGAATTCCCCCAGCCCTGTCACACACAGAAACCAGACAACAGATACACATCAGAGCAGAGACGGGATGAAATGGTTAGGCAAGCAAATACCAGCTTTCTAAAAGTGGTATTTGCAAATACAGAACATTTAAAAAAAACCTCACTAAAAGATGTATTTTATTATTCTGAGTTCAGGCATACTAAACTCGAATTTCAACCATGTTCCCTGAGTCTGTTAGGATCATAGGATGTAACAATTCTACCAGCCCATTCTAGCCTATGAGAACCGGTAGCCTTGCAATAGTGAAAAACGAAGATGGCTGTAATTCACTATTAGGACATGCCACACACATCAGGGCTTGTCCTACTTTATGCTTACAATACACCCTCCCCGGGGGCCTACCATAGGGGTGACTCACATGAAGTAAAGGGAAGGTTTAGGGACTGGCAAGTGGGTGCCCTTGCCCAATCAGCATGACAGTACCGGACTGCACGCAGGTTTACAAGGCTGCTTCAGTGGTTGGCACAACCAGTGCTGCAGGTCCACTAGCAGCATTTGGAGTTACAACCCCTGGCACTCCTGGTACACTTTACTGGGGTCTGACACTAAACCAAATAAGCCAATCATGGAATCCAATCAATGTATACATTTTCAATAGGGAGAGCATATGCACTTTAGCACTGATCAGCAGTTTTAAAGTTCCCAGAGTCATTAAACCAACAAAAACAGGTCAGAGAGAATATTGGAGGAAGTCAAAAAGTTCAGGGATGACCCTGCAGGAAGGGCCAAGTCCAACACCGATGATACCATTTTAACTCCTTTTTGTATAGTATTTTGCTTTCTCTACTAAAATTATTTATCCACACTCTTTCCAGCTGTTTACAGGTGCTTTTACATTTACGCAAAGTTTTGTTGAACCAAGGTGCGGGTCTTCTCGCTGTTCATTGGACTGCGGAGCCAAAGACTCAACACTTTGTTCAGATACTTTTCATTGGCATGAGTAGAACTATAAACTAAATTAAATGCTTTTGAGAGAGGGCCGATTGAGAGATGTGGGACACTGGGTCAGCATGGTAGTGAGGGAGCTGTTGGATAAGGAGGTCATTGGGTGATTCAAAAACAAAATTGTTGCACTGGGAGCCACCAGCACCCAAAGCTGGCCCTGGGTGTTAAATTGCTGCTGTAATTTTATTGATGATTCCTGTAAAGAAACTGTTATTATTGAGTTGACACATAAGGGATTATGGGCTTTAAAAAGCTGCTGAATACATTATCAATCTGTTTTAAAGTTTTCTGTTGGGTAACAAACTTTTACATAGGGGGGGAGGAAATGAGGGTTTGCAAATGCCTATCACATGTCCAAGGCACAGTGTTTTAGTCATTCCTCTCGATATAATGGTTATAATGATTTTCTGCATGTGAATGATGGGCGTTGTTATTACATATGCCTTGTTATGTATTTACATGATTGCTGTGAGGAAATAGTATTTAGCTACTTTTCACAGGGAGGATTATGGGGAAATGCATGTATCACTACGGTCTAATGTTTCCTTTGGGAAAATAGGACTAGCTAAATTTGACATGGGGGATTTATGGGTGATAAATGGTTGTTACATAATACCGGCACATTGTTTTACTTATTCTTCTGGGGATAATGGGCATAGTGATTTTTTACTTTGGGGATGATGGGTGCTAAATTGCTGTTACATGTACCTGTGCAATATTTTCATGATTCCTGTAAAGAAACAATAATTAGCTATTTCACACATGAGCAATGTTAGAAAAATAGTCATAAAAATGTGTTAGAGACTATTATGTTGTATTTTATTAATATCAATATAGTGCTTTCCTACCCCTTCCATGGCTCAAAGAGCTTTTTTGATGTTGAGCAAGTGGCTGATGCAGATGTATCATTTATGTAGCATTTCATAGCCCTGACTTGGTGTTACAATGCTGCAAGTTGCAAGAAGTTCACAGACAATCCTTGGCTAATTGGTAATAGGGTATTGATTGTATGTTGGCCTAAGTAGGTGTGGATCCTAAATATCATCTCCAAAATATGTTGTCACTTTAACTGACTGTTATGACTGTAAACACATTGTAAAGTCGGTTTAATGACACAATATTGTGATGATCTATTTTCTTGACAAAAATGTTGTGGAAAATATATAATTTACCCCAATATGACATTCCTAAACTGATAATGGAAATTACAAGAATAACAGGAAATAATAAAGTGGAGGGTAATCTCATCTAAAACATGCATAATATTTAATTTGTAATATATAAACTGTTTAAAGTAGTACATGTTAAATATTAAGATATACAAAATTAATTTAATGTAAAGTATATAAATTCCACTAATTATTTAATACTATATATAGAGCACTCACACATATGTGTGTGTATGTGTGCATGTGTGTACGTTTATATATATTTTGTTCACCAAAAAGTCAGTTATTAGTGCGCTCATCTTACAGCTTGTGCCGGTGTCGAGGAAGGACTGTACTTCTCACCAAGAAATTCACAGCACTCCAGGAGAATCAATTTACTTCAATCTGATTTATTTAACCAGCGCAAATTTCACAACAACCACCACCAACGGGGGAAAACATGGCGGCCGGCTAACTAGCGGGTCGCGGAGGTCTGGAGAGTGATGGTGTCAGGCTAATGCGAGGTCGAGTGCCGAGCGTCAGTTACCGGAGCTTTGTTTCTCTTCTTATCGTCACTTACTTGCTGTGAGCCACGGCGAGCTACCGCAGGATACTGGAAGCCGTTTGCCGGCTTGACACAGGAGATCAGCAGAATCGGCAGCGGATGGCGGAGGACACAACGCAACAACCCGCCGAGGCCGAGACTGTGGGGGCGGAGTCACGTTACCTGCCGGCCGGGAGCTGGGAGCGAGCAGCACAGGGTGTCTGTAGAGGCCGCCGAGTGCTCGCGAAAATCGGCACTCCAGTAAGCGGAGGAAGGGGTCAAGGCTTGGAAGCTGCTACAAGCAACACAAGCAACACAAGCAATACGGAATTGGAAAGTGTTTCACAGCGGAATACCACAGAACAAGTAAGCAAGAGGGGGAAGGAGCGGGACAAGCCCTCAGGTTACCAGTTGAGGAGCAAGAAATTAAATAAGGAAACGTTTGTGGGACCAAGTGGAAGTGAAAACACACAAGGAGATAAAATAAATAACGAGGAGGCAGAGGAAAGTGCTTTCACTGAATCTATAGTGCATAAATCTAAGGCTTCACCGTCTAAAAAAGAGAGGAAAAAAAGACAGAAAAAAGAAAGGGCGCTGTTTAAGAACCCTATAGCTCCCTCACTGAACCTCTATTTTAAGCCAGTCCCAAAGGTGTTGGTGTTGAAACCTGAGTCTGTTTTTCAGCGTCAGCGTCAAAATAAGGTTGGCAAAGAGGTAGAATTTGAAGAAAAAAGGGAATTTCTATCTGAATATAGGGAAGAACACGAACAGGATTGGTCAACTCTTTCTACACCTAACCCATTTCAGGTTTTAGATATAGAGATGGATGGAGATAAGGGCAGTAGCGGTGAGGCTGAGGCGCCGATGGAGCAGATATTTCAACCTAGCATACCAGCTACATTAAGTGAATTAAATGAAAGTCCACCTATTGATGTCATGGATAATAAGGTGGAAGATGATATATTCACAAGGAAAGAAGAATCCCCCAGGAATGAAAAGTCGGGGCTCTTTAACACTGAATTAACTTTAAAGCAACAAGAGAGTTATGCCTCCACAGATGGGACCGTCATGGAACTCCTAAAAAAATTAGAGCGCGATATACATTTAGGGTTTGAAGCCTCTAGGAAAAACCAAGAGCGTATTAGTGCTACATGTGTGTTGTTAGAGGACAAGATAGATAAATTAACGACTCGGGCGGGAGAGATGGAATCTGCAATGAAAACTATGCAGGGAAGAGTCCAGGACAATCGAAAGGAGATAGAGACTCTGTATTCCCAAGATAGGCATATGGATGAAAGGCTAGAAAGGTTGGAAAACATGCAAAGGCGCAACAACCTAAAAATTCTTAAACTGCCAGAAGGAAAAGAAGGGACAGACTTAAAGGCGTTTGTAGTGCAGCTACTGAAGAAAGAGCTAGCACTAGAAGAAGATGAGGAAAGTCTGGCTCGGGACATACAACGGATACATCGAGATCCTTTTAGGTTGAATCCTGACCGGGCTAAGCCAAGGAAAATTTTGATTAATTTCGCGACCTATTCATTAAAAGAAAAAAATTTGTCATTTGCTTTGAAAAAAAAATCTATTTTAATAGATGGAATATCGGTTGATATAAGGTCAGATCTGTCACCAGCTACAGCAAATAGGCAGTGGGAGATGGGAAAGCGGTTGGCGCCATTAAGGGAGCTAGGAGCTACGGCTCAATTAAAATTTCCAGCCTTTCTTAAAGTTATGTGGCACAACAAAATGTATAACTTTCGAACGGTGGAGGAGGTAGATGCCTTTTTGGATGTTGCAAGGGGATAAGGCTTTCGACCATAACAATTTGTAAATTTAAGGGACACCACCACTCAGACATCCACAGGCCTAGGCCATGGGAGTAATGGTTGGGTTTTCCGGGGTGGGAAGTGAGAGTAGGGAGAGGGGTGGGATAAGGGAAAGGGAGAAAACTATAAAAAATATTCCTCATGAGCAGTCTTGCTGTGACTTAAACAGGAAGAAGAAATGGGCAGCATATGGCAAGCATGATAACTATAATGACCAGGGCCAGAGATAAGGAGTTAAGGTTCCTTAGCTGGAATGTTAATGGGCTCCGAGTTAAATATAGAAGACAGCTGATTCTGAAATATTTGGAGGATTCATCCGCACAGATCATCATCTTGCAAGAAACGCATTTAACACAAAGGGAAAGTAAGGAGATTTTTAGCACCCAAAAATGGATAGCAAACGCTATTTATACATCCCAAGACTTGGTCACAAAGGGGGTAGCCATTCTGATAAGGAAAGGATCCGACATAGTAGTCGAAAACAGTGTAGTAGATAGTAGAGGAAGATGGGTGATTTGCAGCTTGCGACTTTCGGGTGAAACGTTAATAGTAGTGGGTTACTACGGTCCGAATATAGATGATCCCACAGTCTTAGAGAAAGTTGAATTGGAGGTATTGGATTTACCTGGCAAAGTAATCATGGCAGGGGATTTTAACACGGTACTAGATGGGAAGATGGATAGGGCAGGTAATTCTAGAGCAATAACAAATATTAAAATGACTGCCAAACTTAAGTCAATGATGGGGCAACTTGGGCTTTGTGACATTTGGAGATGTAAATTTCCACAACAGTCAGGGTTTACCTTCTACAACAAAAAATATAAACACAACTCAAGGATAGATTTTTTTTTGGTTGATAGTAGATTGAGAGAGAGGGTTACGGATGTAGCTCATTTAGGGGCGCATCTATCAGATCACTCAGGGGTAAGTCTAAATCTGAGTTTGGTACAAGAGAAAATCACTTCAGTTTGGAGATTAGACCGGACAATTTTAGCAGATACAGAAATCTTAGAGACTCTTAAAGAAGAGATACAAGTTTTCTTACAAGTAAATGTGAGTTCAGCCAGGGACGACGTAGTATGGGAAGCGTGCAAGGCATTTATGAGAGGCAGAATGGGAGTTCAGGGTGCAAAGAGAAGAAGATTGTATTATAGCCAGGTATCTAAGTTAGAAGAAGAGATTCGAGAGTGCGAAATGAACCGGATTCCCCAGGATGATACTACTTTAGATGGTCCTTGTAATAAAAAACTTTTAGACCTAAAAGTCCAGCTAACTGCGATACTTGCACGACGAGTCAAAGAAAGATGGGAAGCTAGCAGGTTGGCACATTTTTCATATGGGGAGGGATGTGGCAAGCTACTAGCCTGGAAAGCTAAGAAAGATGTCGTACGCAATCATATTAAAGAGATTAAAAAACCAGGCACAGATCAAATTATATCGGAAAATAAATTGATGGTAAAAGCATTTCAGGAGTATTTCACGAAGGTATATGCAGAAGATTTGTGTCCAGATACAGGGGAGATTGAGCCCTGGCTATCTTTAATGAAACCATTATCAGATGAGGATATGAGGGGGCTTAATAAGGAAATCACTCAGGAGGAGCTGATGAAAGTTATTAAAGATAGCAAGAGAGGGAAAGCCCCTGGACCAGATGGTCTACCTGCAGAAGCCTATAAAGCTCTTGATACTACATTGGTCCCTACTCTTTGTCATTTATATAATAAAATATTTCGGGGGGAAGTGAAAATCCCAAACTCTTGGAATGAGGCAAATATTATTCTAATTCTGAAGCCAGGGAAATCCCCAAAAAATATGGATGCGTATAGGCCAATTTCGCTTTTAAACTGCGACTATAAATTCTATACAAAAATATTGGCTGATCGGCTCGGTAAAATAATCCATAAATTAATACATGAAGATCAAAGAGGCTTTATTAAGAAGAGGTATTTAAAAGATCTTACCTATTCTTTGATAGGCATGATAGATTTAGCCTCTAAGTATGATTATCCCTTGGCAGCGATAGCATTAGACGCTGCCAAGGCTTTCGATCGTGTTAATTTTGTTTATTTAAAAACTCTTCTGCAATATCTCAATCTAGGAGATAAATTTACCCACTCCATTTTCTCACTATACAGTGCTCCGACTTCACGTGTACTTATAAATGGCACTCTTACATCTCCCATAAGGGTAATGCGGGGTACCCGGCAAGGATGCCCCTTATCACCTTTACTCTTCAATATATATATAGAACCCTTAGCCTGTAAAATTAGAGAATCAGAAGAGATACCCCCTTTTGCAGTAATGGACTGGTCAAAGAAACTGGGTTTATATGCGGACGACATTATTGTTTATTCTACTAATTTAGTTAGTTCGTTGGAAAATCTAGTAAAAATAACAAAAGATTTTGGTAGGATCTCTGGTTACCAGCTAAACCAAGGAAAGACTGAGATAATGACTTGGAATCTCGACACAAGAACTGTAAAAACAACAGCAGAAATGAGATATCTTGGTGTTAGGATTACACAGAAGATTGAGGACTTGGCTAAAACTAATCTTGACAGAGTAAAAAAAAGAGGTTGGAGATTTGCTAAAGGGCTGGATGAATATACCTCTGTCGATATATGGGAGATCTAATCTAGTAAAGATGATGATTATTCCAAAAATTACCTTTTTGTATGAAGCTATTCCATTATGTTTTAAAAAGGAATGGTTGGCGAAAATACAAAGCATGATAATTTCATTTATTTGGGCATCTAAATCCTCTTGAATTTCATGGAGGAAATTACGAAGAAGCGTAAATAAAGGAGGATTGGCGGCTCCTGATCTACAAATATATGCATTGGCTTTTTGTTTGAAAAATTGCAGGATGTTATTGGGTTCTCTCGTTTATTCACAGATAGGTGAATTGTTTAAGATAATGCTGAAAGTATCGGGTTATCATGAGTTTGGTTACTTATATAAGTTTGGAGACCCTAAGTTTTTTAAAAAAGTGAAACTCAAGACTCTGAAAGATCTGGCTGAGACTTGGTACAAAATAAGAAAAATTACTAAGATTCCTTATCTTAGTTACATGGCTCCAATATGGGAATCACCGGGAGCGCCGACCTGGACAAGAGATGCGTTAGCTTCAAACTTGATAAAGGAGCCAGATCTACAAAGATGGAGAGATCTATTTCAAGATGGAAGACTAATTTCATGGAGTTTATGTCAGCAAAATTGGGGCTTAGTTTTCTCAAGATACAAGTATGTACAAATTCAAAGTTGGGCAAACCACGCTGTATCAGAGATTGGACAGGAAAATGAATTTGAACTAAAACTGGAACGAGAGGTCTTTAAGAAGGAAGTTGCTTGCTGGTACTGGCAAATATTGGAGAAGGAGGATGGGATATTTGATCTACCAGAGACCCTGTGGAAGAATAGCTTGCCAAGGATTGCTACAGAAGACCAATGGCAAGTAACTATGAGCATGCTATATAGAATTGTTAAACCTGCCAATCTAAGGCGAAATGTTTTATTTACTATCCACAGGGCATACTGGTCCCCCTACAGGCTTTCCAAATTTAAGAATGGAGGATTGGTGGAATGTTCAAAATGCAAAGCCCCAAATGTTGATGACCTCCATATGTTTGTATCATGCCCGAATATCAAAAAATTTTGGATTGACGTAAGTAACTCCCTCTCTAAATCACTGAATCAACCCATTGAGGTAAGCCCCGAATTAATTATTTCTGGGAGATATGATTTGCAAAATAGAGTTTTGGGTAACAATGTAAGACTCATCTTTTATGCTATGCTACTAGCACGTCGGGAGATATGTAAGTTATGGGTCTCACCACTCAGTCCAACTTTATTGGACTGGATACTAGCTATGAGATATACAGCAAAGTTAGATATGTTAGATACCTCTAAAAGGAATAGAGGTTTTTGGATACCCTTCCTGCTAAATTTTGGTTAAAGTTATATTTATGTTGAAAGTCCAATGATTAAGCCCGTGCCTGTCTCGCTGGTATTTGGAATCGATAGCAAGGAATAGAGATGGTGGAGAATACACATCTTGGGTCAGATGGTCAAGAAGGAGCTTTGAGAGGGGACCAGACTCAAACATATGTGCGGTTCACGCCCCATTACTCTAGACCAGCCCAAGAGACAATAACAGCCCAGAGGTCGGAAAGTAACAAAGATATGGGCGGCAAGACGGCAAATGAGGATAAAAAAAAAAAAAAAAAAAAAAACAACCACCACCAACGCGTTTCAACACAACCTGGTCTTGCTCATGGTATATACAGGTGTGGTGGTAGTGGTGAAATGTGCGCTGGTTAAATGAATCAGATTGAAGTAAATTGATTCTCCTGGAGTGCCGTGAATTTCTTGGTGCTACTCAAACAAATGATAGACAGAATGCTGAATAAATCATACATTCATCCCAGTCAAGAGATCTGGGGTAAATTCATTGTTATTTTGCTCTGCATGCCACTGGAGACAAGCTATCCTGGCTGATGAGGGCTGAAAGCCCGAAACTGGTCCTAGGTAGCTTGTTTCCAGTCCAGGGAGGATCTGGCTTGGCAGTTCGAGCTGGACTGTTCCCATTGGGCGCAGGGTCAAGACTGATTTGCATATTGCTGGGTGCAAACTGGAAAGGCATGGTGAGCAAATAGTGATGGATTTAGGCCCAGATCTCTGTACTAGGGTAAATGTATGACATTGTTCTGCATTCTGTCCATCAATTGTTCTTTTTGCATTTGTCAATTCGAGTGAGACGGGTGTGCCCCGACATCGGTCCCGTGCTCTCCATGCCACTGGTGTCAAGCTATCCTGGCTGATGAGGGCTTAAATCCCAAAACCAGTCCTAGGATGCTTGTTTCCAGTCCAGGGAGGACCTGACTTGGCAGTTCGTGCTGGACTGTCCCCATTGGGTGCAGGGTGAAGACTTGTTTGCATATTTCTGGGTCCAAACTGGAATGGCATGCTGAGCCAAAAAACTATGGATTTAGGCCCAGATCTATGTACTGGGGCAATGTATGACATTGTTTTGCATTCTGTCCATGAATTGCTCTTTTTTCATTTGTCACCCCGAGTGGGACGGGTATGCCAGACGTCAGTCCTGTTCTCTCCATCCCACTGGTGTCAAGCTATCCTGGGTGATGAGGGTTGAAAGCCCGAAACCGGTCCTAGTATGCTTTTTTCCAGTCCAGGGAGGACCTGGCTTGGCAGTTCAGGCTGGACTGTTCCCATTGGGTGCAGGGTCAAGACTGATTTGCATATGGCTGGGTTCAAACTGGAATGGCATGGTGAGCAAAAAACAAAGGATTTAGGCCCAGATCTCTGTACTGGAGTGAATGTATGACATTGTTCTGCATTCTGTTCATCAATTGTTCTTTTTGCATGTGAATTTCTTTGTGTAGTATATAAATTACCTACTGGTAGCTACCAGTAGGTAGTTATAGTTAGGATGCAGTTTCCATAGGAAGAACTATATTTTGATTTGCAAATATCTTTGGCGTCATTTGATAAATCTTCATGAAATTTTAAAAATCATCGGGCAGTCACTTCAGCTCCTGTCCTGTAAATGTCAGGGTGATTCATCAAGCAGGGGCTAACATAAAAGGGGGTTCCAAATTCCAAGTTAATTTCCTTGGAAACTTTAGACACTGCTACAGCCCAAACTGCATTCCACCAAATGGACAAGGAAACACTTTTTATTAAATGGTGTAAATCTGTTCAGTAATTGCTGAGAAATTTAAATATTTCTCAGATGTACAACTGTGGCAGTGGTGGATCACAAACCCTGCCGATCTTGTGCCTGAGATTGATTGGCTACCAACACTGCACACCAAGAAGTGTTGGCAGTCATCTTTTTACTCAGTTAAACCGAATCCTAGAAACAGGGCCAGGGTAGGAAAAACCCTGACCCCTAGACCAGTTCAGGGGTCCCCAATGCCCAAAAAAGCGTTTTCAAACTACAAAATCGCAGGAGTCATGGCGGTTCCACAAATGAATCCGATTTTTTTTTAAAAAGGGAGTGAAGGTTCCAGCGCTTCCTTTAATTTAGGCCCCCGGGTGGTCCAGGTGCCGGGATATTTAAAAATGAAAAATAATGATGGCGGTCCGGCTGGGGCCCCTGCAACCCCGGGGAACGCCACCTCCTCTGTGCTGATGTGAAAGGTAATGCGAGATGGCCACGCGGCCTCCCCACAGCCCTGGGGTCCGCCACCTCCCCGGAGCTATATTAAAAAATAATACTTTGGGGGCTTCAGGTCCTCCACAGCCCCAGAGACCTCCACCTTTCTGGAGCTATGTTTAGAAATAATGCACAGCCACAGAGACCACCATCTTCCTGGGGCTTACTTTTAGTTGGAGGGGGACTGTGCAGCCCCCCTTGTGGTCCCATAAATTGCCTTGGGGACCACCAGCTCACAGGGCAGGCTCCAGCAATGTCCCAGGGCGCCCACCCTGGACATTGCAATTTTTCTATGGCTTGGTGGGAGCAGCACTTCTGCCAAGGTATAGTAAACACCAAACCACTACATGGAAGTTAGAACAATAAAAAATCTCTCACTTCCATGAAGTGGAGCTGCATGTTTGCAACTCCCTTTGTCCAAAAGCAATTATGGCTCATGCAGGAGGTGGGGAGCCAGCAGGGACCGTGGGAGGCCCTGAGGCTTCCCCGCTGTCCCCAGCAAGAGGCTATGCCATGGGGATGGGGTACAATGGGCAATATCAGCCCGGGGAGGGAGGCCTCGCAAGCCCCCCTCCTGGTTAAACAAATGATGAAGGCTTGCCCCCAGGGGATGGGATCCTTGGGGATGATATAGGCCTGGGGAGGGGCGCCGCACCAGTACATTGATATAGTTAGGGCCTAGTTTCCATAGAAAAAGCATGTTTTGACCTTCTGATAACTTTGCTATTGTTTGAGGAATCTTGATGACATTTTCCCAAAAAAGTATCAAAGTAAGTCTATGTGTCAATGAAAGTTTGAAGGTGATCTGTTGAGTGAGAACTGAGAAATAGGGTTATGAAATAAGGGTGCTTTGTAATGGTAATTCACATAGAAAGGCGCTGTCGAACCTACACCCCGAACTGCAGGACGGAAAACACCAAATTTGGCAGAAAGGTAGATGTTGTTCTGCAGATTGTGCTTTTTGTTAAACCTGAATCCATTCATCGGTTTTTCAGAAATCTAAGTAAAAAAAGATAGATATATCTCTTGTTGTGAAGCCGTTGTTAAAAAAGACTAGCTCTTACAGGGAAATTCACTGCTCTGATTCACTGCCAACACTTCAACCAGAAAGTTTTCCCAGTCATCTTGGGATCTGCGTCACCAAGTCTCCCTCAAAAAAGTTAAAATATTGAAAAGGGGGCAGGGTAGGAATACCCTAACCCCCATGCCATGGAGTTGGACAATCTGGGGCCCAGCCACAGCCTTTTAAATGTAAAATATAATAATAATTGCTGCACATTTTTCGGCACTTTGGTTTTTAAAAAAGACAAGCACAGGCTTGCTTTAGACTAACCCCCGGTTGGGCCAAATGCCAGGGGCATGGTAAAAAATAAAGGAGGGGAACTCAGGCCCCCGGCCTTCAGCTATTCAAAGACCTGGGGACCGCCACCTCCCCTGAGCAATGTTATAAATATATTCAACCCTGCTGCCCTGGGGACCACCTCCTCCCAGGGCCATAAATGTTAATATAAACTAATGCGGGGGATGCCCAAATAGCATCCCCCACAGCCCAGGAGACCGCCGCCTACCCGCAACATACTACCATACTACCTACTGCCACTTCCTCGAGGCACTGTTCCATGCAAATGTGGGGTGGCCTGCTCAGCCTCTCTTGCAGCCCCGGGACAGACACCTCCCCGGGGCTAAAAGAAATCATAATGCAGGGGGGCTCCTGCCTGCCCATGCAGCCCCATGAGCTGCCACCTCCCTGGGGGGTACACAGACAAAATATCGAGTTTTGAATTTCGATATACAATTATATCAAAGTTTAAATATCGATGGGACATAATATAGAAGGTAAGTAATATCGACAGTCTTAATATCGATATTAGTATGATATTAGTAATATCGAAGTTTTAAATATCGATGTCAATAATATCGAAATAAATAATTTCGATGTTACTAATATTAATTTTTAAATAAATTTTGTGTATATTATATTGTATTTATTATGTTTTATTATTTATTTTTAATGTAATTTAATTAAATATTGTCTTTTAGTACTGTAGCGGGTTGTGGGTTTATAGGGGAATAGGGTGGGAAGTGATTTAATTATGTTAAATTAATTATTAATTAGTAGGAATTATTATTAATTAATTGAGAATTAATTTTTAATTAATTTTAATTAATTGATTAATTGATAAATATGTTCTGTAGCAGGTTATGGGTTTATAGGGGAATAGGGTGGGAAGTAATTTAATAATAATTAATTATTTAATATATGTTTGTAAATATTTTTAATTAATAATTAATTGGTAATTAATTAATATTAATTAGTTAATTAATTAATATCATTTTGTACATATTTTTAAATATTAATTAGTTGGTAATTAATTAATATTAATTCGTTAATTACATTAATTAGAGTAATTTTTTTATATATATAATTTTTTGTTATCCTTAATTAATTAATTGGCAAAAAATAATATTAATTATTAAATTAAATTAATTACAGCTAATGTGCTAATATATTTACTTTATTATTATTGTTAATTAATAATTAATTGGTAATTAAATAATAATAATTAATTTTGCGTAAAGGAGTATTTTTAGGGTTCAGGGTCAGTTTTCAGTTTTTGGGTAAAGGGGTATTTTTAGGGTTCAGGGTCAGTTTTCAGTTCTTGGGTAAAGGGGTATTTTTTGGGTTCAGGGTCAGTTTTCAGTTCTTGGGTAAAGGGGTATTTTTAGGGTTCAGGGTCAGTTTTCAGTTTTTGGGTAAAGGGGTATTTTTAGGGTTCAGGGTCAGTTTTCAGTTTTTGGGTAAAGGGGTATTTTTAGGGTTCAGGGTCAGTTTTCAGTTCTTGGGTAAAGGGGTATTTTTTGGGTTCAGGGTCAGTTTTCAATTCTTGGGTAAAGGGGTATGTTTTGGGTTCAGGGTCAGTTTTCAGTTTTTGGGTAAAGGGGTATTTTTAGGGTTCAGGGTCAGTTTTTGGTTTTTGGGTAAAGGGGTATTTTTAGGGTTCAGGGTCAGTTTTGGGTTTTTGGGGTACAGGGATATTTTTAGGGTTCAGGGTCAGTTTTGGGTTTTTGGGGTACAGACGTAGAGGGTAAAAATAAAATAAATTTAAAATAAATCAATTAAATGAAATTAAAAAAAATAAAATTACATTAAATTATTAAGTGTTTAATTTATTTTAAATGTATATGTATTAGTTTTAATTTTTTAATTACGTTTTAATATTTTTATTTAATATTTGTAAAATTCTATGTATTTTAAAATTATTTTTACATTATTATTAATACATTTAAAAAAACGATATTTTTAATTTCGATATTTTTGTACTACGATATTAATTTTTCGATATTTTTGTACTTACCTTTATGAAGATATGACTCCGATATTTTTGATTTCGATATTTTTGTGCCAATATTTTTGTATGTAGATATTTTGTCTGTCGATATTATGTCAGACATTCCCTTGGGGCACACATTTTGTATTAAAGGGGGTCCTTGGTGGACCCCTGGCCCCAGGGAACAACACCTTCCTGGGGTTTATTAAACAAAGGAGTGGGGCTGCACAGCCCCTTTCCAGGAGCCCTACATGGCCCTGAGGACCGCCAACCCCCTATGCCAGCTCCAGAAATGTACCGAGGTACCCACCACCAGGACATCACAGTTTGCTATGGCTTGGCAGGAGCACTGCTACCGCCAAGCCATAGCATACACCACTTCACTTCATGGAAGTGAGAGCATTAAAAATGCTAAATGCTCTTGACAGAGGGAGCTGCATGTTAGCAGCTCCCTTTGTCCGAATTAATGCCAGCTCACACAGGAGGCAGGGAGCTGACAGGGACAGCGGGGTCTTCAGGTTCCCCATGCAGTACCCAATGAGGTGGTATCATCCTGACAAGGAGGGGGGCCGTGCATGCCCCCCTCATGTAACAAAAGTATGCAGTCCTTGTCCTGGGGATGGGATCTCCTCGGCCAAAATAGACATGGGGAGGCCCGCTTCCATGTAAATAAAAAAATAACAAAATAGCCCCGGGGATGGGGTACCAGGGCTAAAATTGGCACACAGCCCGCATCCTTTATTTAAAAAAAGGAAAAAATAGGAAAGCGCAGGCGAGTTAATTCTGACCCGAACTATATTGTCCCTGTAACCTTTGGTTTGTTTAGTGAATATATATAAATATATATATATTTTTTCATTGAATAAAATCAAAGGTTAGAGGGACGTTACACATTTTACTCATACAAAACCAGAACAATTCAGCAGTTTTAGTTACCTGAGCGAACTACAACTCACACCCCTGCAATACACTGCTTATGACCTCACATATTATACATATTACATCACTCATGACATGGTCAGTGTCAAGACTGATGACATCTCCAATGTCATCACTGATGACATCACTGATGACATCTCAAATGACAGCACTGATGACATCTTTTTTAATTTAATTTCCAAACTATAATGTCTCTGTAACCTTTGTTTTTATATGTATAGACATATTTTACATAAAGTTTGATTTTAGCTGTTTAGTAACATATTGGTTTACCTTTGTTTTCTCAACGCATTTGTCAAAAACAACAGATCCAAAATATAGCTTTCCATTTTTGCAGTGACGCTGTAAGGCGCGGTGACATTGGTACTTGCGAATAGTCTGTGATAACCAAATAAAGAAATTTAATTGGTTTACACAGTTTCCTTTATGAAAGGAAGAACTCACCCATTTCTTCCTTCTTGAACTTTCCTGGACTGGTTATATTGCCCTAGAAGCTGTCCAAACTGATTTTGACGAGTGTGCTGTTTTTTTTGCTTTTCTATAAATAAAATAGCATCAGAAGAACCTGAGGAAGACCTACAACTGGTTGAAGGTTATGAATAGGAGAAGGACTTATGTGCCCATGAACACTCTTCTGATGAAGAACCATCAATGAGAAAACAAAGCATAGCTTGGGATTTTCTTCACTATTCCATCTGATAAATCGAAGACCACTACTGAATTGGTGAGGTACAGCATATGTGAGAAGACATTATCAAGCATGTTGTACCACCTGAAAACACACCACAAGAAGCAACTTAAAATTGTACAGAGGAAGAAAATGACAGGTATCATTAATCTCCAGACTTCCAGCCCCTGCCCCTGGTGACAAAGTTCCCACTGAATTAGAGAGAAGATGCAGTGATATGTCACCAGAACTGAAGTGTTTTGCTACCTTCTGCATGGACTGTAACACCACCGTAACAGCAGAGGACCAGTCTTTGGATGTAATAGCGGAATGTGAAAAAATATACATGTTAATTTTTGCCCTTTTTTATTGCAGCAGTTCAACCACTGTGAAAAAATATCAACAAAGATAAATGTATTATAATTTCATTTTTCAACATTAGGCAACCAAAACAAGATACAATATTTGTTCTATACAACTTTAATACAACACAGTAAAATGTTTTCATTTTTCATAATTCTTTAAATAAACAGTGGTCTGCATGAAGCATCATCATCAAACAGTGGGAAGAAACAATCAAATATGTGATTCTATGCATCCCACTCACTACAAAGTTGTTATTAGTGGCTTGCTGATACATTAATACCGTAATGAAAAGAAATATAATTGTGAAAACAGTTTCGGATATTTTTATATTGGGTACAAAATGTCTAACAATTATGAAGCAGACTTCATTTTTGGATATCCTTTTCTAAACATCATCCCTGTCAGGCCGAATGATGTCTAAAATGTTCTTGGTGCATGTATGAAAAACATACCACACAGTACTACGTAAAAGTTGTTGTAACAGAAACAAAAGAAATAATTTTTTTATGGTGATGAAACTTTTTAGATGCAACTTACGGCTGCTGGTATTCTGATACATCCTTTATCTATAGTAACAGAATGTAGTCCTGTTATGTTTTATACATTTCTTCCCTACATTTAAAAGGAGTGTTTTGTTTCTAACAGCTTGCTGTAGACAAGCCCCTATTAGGCTGAATAATGACTCAGAAACACATAATTCATTTACATGTCAACACAGTACCACATTTTGTTATCTTAAATTGTCCTTAAAACTTTAAATGTCATTTGCACCTCATTGCACTCTGTACATCCTCTCTAACATCTCAAAGATATTAAGTAGTGTCCAGAGGTTATATTAAATTCCTTCATGAAATATTGCTATAGTTGTGAAGTTCTTTTTTAAATGACAATGTGTCCTGCTACACTGTTTGTAATTTCAGTTTCTAATTTAGTACTATCCACTCTGCATCATTGTAGCATGACTATGACATATTTTCCATGCTTTTGTAGTAACAACGTAGACCTAATTTCTGATCTGCAGTTTGGGAAGGTGATATCTTGATGGGCCTTTTTGTTTAACTTGTCAAAGGCCACAGCTTTACAATCTGGTAAAGTCAAGTAGAGGAATTGTTCCAAATGTATTTCAGGCCAAGAGGTGAATTCACAATGTTCACAGTTTTGGTTCCATTTATTAGTCAATCCAAATTATTCATTGATATTTACATCCTCTTCCTCCAATAGTCCTAGTATTACCATTAAACATGCCTGAGAATCCTGCTGAACATTGTGAGAAAACAATCTTATCTAGTATACTACTCTATCTTCTAGACGTTTCTGCAGCTCGGTTGGTGGTAACTTGCTTGTCTTTAGTTCCATTTTGACTATAACCTGAAATGGATGTCTACTTTGAATCAGAATTGACTCATAAACATTTAGACATTGAAGTAATTCTGGAATGGAAACCAGTTCTAACTTGTTATGCACAGCTCTAGCAGGCATTTCATCATCCTCTAATTTATTGTAACACTACATACATATTGCAGTGTGGACAAGTCAAAGCATTCCTCTCCAAATAAGTACACAGCACATTTTTGCTAGTTATAATTTTTTTCTTTTTCACTTTTGAAATACAAGTCAACAGTCCATGTTTGAATCGTGTAGTGAGTGAGTCGACAGCATATTCAAATGTACTAAGTTTTGCAATCTCTTCTTCAAAATTATCAACTATAATACCTGTATCCTGTTTCTGCAACTCCTCCTGTTATCAACTTTACATTTTCCCTAGAGTCCTGTTATGGACACAAGAAACAAAACTGCACATCAGCCCAAACCTTTTCTACCTCTGTCACAGCACCATGCAAAAGTACTCTATTCATTTCTCCTAAACATAAAGCAGGTGTTTTACCAAAGTACAGCCGCCTTACTTTACATTGTTGAGTGGTGTACAGCTAACATCCTGAAATGGTGAAAGATGCTTTGGCATACTTTCTCTGATAAATAAGCTAGTTAGTGCTCCTCCAAATTTGTATGTGTTCTAACCTTGCCATGATCAAATCCTTGTAAAGTACTTACTTTGCATTTTAAACTTCACCTTGGAAAGATATGTGGAAAGATTCTTAATATATTAATGGATTGCTGTTGAATACTACAACTACTTCAACAATTTCATTTGTATACAGGGCCTGACCACGCCTTCCCTGTACTCTTCTGCAATAACTTGTTCTACATTTCTAGGTGCCATCACCTCTTTCGCTGTAGGAGTGCCATACTTTCATCAACAGCATAAACTAATGTATTTATCCTGGAGATACCTTTCTTCATTAAAGAAAGCCTCTGTCCTAAAAGTATATATCCATTCTCCACTAAAAACTGTACAAAAGTTACATCTATTAACTAATCATTTCTTCTAGTTTTGTCTCCTCCTCTATAACACCATTTTGTCGAGAATCTTCATTCTATTTATAATCATAATAAAAGCTTCCTCTTCAAAGCAAAGGCCTAATCAACTACTCCCTCAACTTCTTCTTTCTGTTTCAGTGCTCCTCTCCTTCTTTTATATTTCTTCATATTTCTCACTAAATTTACAACTACTCGAAACATCCTGGCTCTGATTGCATTAACTGCTTCGGTCTCCTGGTTAAGGTATGTCCATCTTTGTTACAATCTTTCCTGTCCCTGTAATATAGATTTTGTCCACTATTATTCTTTCTCATAGTTTGGTTTTTATTTTCACTACTTTGTCATCTTTGCAGGTGTGCACATGTATTTTTAAGAAATTACTTTGTCCTCTTACCAGTAGCTCTTTTTTCTATCACCACTTTTCCAGCATTTTGCCCCTTTTGTATCTTAGTTCTGCATTGATACTGTAGTTGCTTTGGTTCCTTTTTCCTCCGAGCTATTTAAGGCATTCTAACTGTCTGTAGTTATATTGATATTGTTCTGTAAAAATAAAGTATATTTTAAATTTTGATCTAGCCAACATACCGACTCCTGTACTACTTATTTATACATAATATAAAAACAGTTTTTATGTTATGTTGCAATTTTAACTCTATAAATGAACCTAGATATATAACTGCATGCACTTATTTAAATTAAGTTTGCAGATTTTTGGCAACTCCGGGTTCCACGTAGAATGCGTAGTTACCAAAAACTCTGCAATCTGCGGCAGAGCAGAGTTTTTCCCTTGTTTGCTTTGTCCATGTTCTGTTCATTTTTATTTGGATTTAGAGCTGGAAGAATCACCCTTTGTGTCTGCTGCATCATATATCATTGGATTTGAGGACTTTGAGGACTTTTGGATTTGAGATTTTACATGTAAGTTGGTGTTGTTTGTTTGATTGGGGCATTGCAGTTGCTGCAACTACAATTGTTGTACTTTTCATCTTTAAACAAATATATATTGTGGGTAGCCAGTAGGCCCAGAGCTAGTCATGGGTGCATGAAACAACTATTTATGTGGTGTCAGTTGAATTTAAACATAATTTCGGGCATGGATGGCATTGGATTGAATTGCAAAATGTGTATTTTATGGAGTATTTCACTTTTTTGGTATGTGTTAAATAAATGCCTTTGTTGTATGTGTGTGTTGGGTGTGTGGTTATTGTGTAACTTGCTCACCTTGTTTAGACCTGTGGATTTTGGTTTTTGCATTTTAGTGCATTAAAGCTCTGTTGTTTAACATGCCTCCTTTAGCTGGCCAATATAGGTCTGTTTCTGTTCATTGTTTTCCAGGCCTCCTGCTTGTTGTGAATGTGAGTGACATGTGGCTAGTGGCCATTTTTTGGTGGTAGTTTGGAAGTGTTCTGCTTTTGCCATAAAGTCCTGCATGTGTTTTCTTTGTTCCTTTTGGCCTAGGCTTCTTGTTCTTGTGGGCTTGACCATGCGGCTGGCGGCCATTTTCAAGCCAGGCAGTGTGCTTTTGCCGTAGGCTTGTATTGTCTGTATTCCCTTTCTTGTTGTTGTGGGCCTGGCCATGTGGCTGGTGGCCATTTTTAAGTCAGGCAGTGTGCTTTTGTGATAGTCCTGCAAGCTTGTGGCCTAGTCTGCCAATAGGCCTTTCATCCAGTAGGTCCAGAGCAGTCATGGGTGTTTTTGTGGTCTTTGTTTAATTTAAACATCATTTAGGGCAAGGGTGGCATTGGATGGAATTGCAAAATGTGCATTTGTTGGGGTATTTCACTTTTTTGGTGTGTGTTAAATAAATGCCTTTGTTGGATGTGTGTGTGTGGTGTGGTTG
Source organism: Lissotriton vulgaris (assembly GCF_964263255.1). Classification (NCBI taxonomy): domain Eukaryota; kingdom Metazoa; phylum Chordata; class Amphibia; order Caudata; family Salamandridae; genus Lissotriton; species Lissotriton vulgaris. Next base: position 63,271 of record NW_028253351.1, read on the forward strand.
TTGTGTAATTTGTTTACTTTGTTTAGGCCTGTGGATTTTCGTTTTTGCATTAAAGCTGTGTTGTTTAGCATGCCTTCTTTGTCATATAGCCGTGCTTGAGTTCATTGTTTTCCAGGCCTCCTGCTTGTTATGAATGTGAATGACCATGTGGATGGTGACCATTTTGTGGTGGTAGTTTACTAGTGTGCTGTTTTTGCCATATAGGCCTGCATGTCTTTCCTTTGTTCCTCTTGGCTTACTGCTTCCATCCTCCCCTTTTCCAGCTGCAGCTCCCTGAATGATGTGATGAGCAAATAAAAAAAACAAACAGGTTTCACTTCCATTACATTGGTATTGTTGTTTTTGTTCTTCTTCTTTCCTATCCTTCCTGAGTATACACAGTATCCATTAAAGCCCTTTTTGTCTACACACTAAAAATAACTCAAGTCAATGTTTCCCTTTGTTTTATTTAATAACAAAATAATACTTCTACTGCAGGCCGATCCATTGCATTTTGAATATGGAATGTGGACTCACTCGGTTCACTGTACACTTAGTTGAACAACTCCATGATGATGAACACAGTGACATAATATCTTCGCAGTCACTCAGTAGGATTGGAGATAATTGATGGAATAACTCAGGGGGTTTCATGAGTGGCATAAAAGGTAAACAAGTCAACAACAAGCACAGCAGACCAACATGTCTGTGAAGTGGAGGAGTCGAGTAACGAGTGTAGTAGTGGTGGTATGAATGACAGCTGTGCATGCCATTGACTTAGTCACCTACTTTGGAAAATGCTATGTTGCTGTATATATGTGATATGTGTGCTCTGTCCGGCTCAGTCAAAATCTAAGGTTAAGTGGAGGTTGGGTGGGCACCGTGGGCCTGTTCTGTCCTTTAGCAGTTGTAGGTTAATGTTGGAAACAGATAACAGAGTAGACATGATTTAGCCATGCCGCTCTGAAAGAGTTTGGACTCCTCCATAATTTATGGGGGTTTTTTCTGCTTGATTTGTAAATATCCCTTTTGTTTTTCCATCTACACTTACAGGCTGGCCTTTATCCTGTGAAATATTGGGAAAAACAACACACACTCACCTACGAATCCACATCTGCCAGGCAGGCAGTGACACCCAAGATTGATGGACGCAGCGTGGACAGGAGGACCAAGAGAAATGCCGGGATGAAACTCCCCAATTTGACCAGAATAACATACATTAACACTTTAGTATCAATATTCATCATCTTTCAAGTAATTTGAATAATTTTTTCTCTTCAATCATTAATACAGTGTGTTGTTGTTGTTTGCTCTCTGCCTATAATTGATCCCTACAGCTATTTTTCATTTTTTGTGCTAGCTATAATTAATAATATACTGATGCCCTGTACTGTTTACTAGTCCAGTTAGTAAGTACTACTTGTCATTAACCATCAAGTTATCAACATCATGCATGCATTTCCTTTTTATCCCTTAACAGATTTATGGATATGATGGTCATCTGCCAAGATTGTCTTTTGTTGTTTGTCCATGCGTAGTGTTTTTTCTCTGTCAAACTTTTCCCCAAACCCCCTTCCTAATGATTCATCAAACCCTAACCCTTTTCCCCCAGGTTGTGTGATTTATATTGAGGTGTGACTAAATTAAAGGTACACTAATAATTGATCACCGCTTGCTGGGGTGGATGTGGTGAAGGCAACACAAATTCAATTTTGAGGCAGGGCTAGGATCTTCTTCTGCGTGCCCCTCCATGCTCAGTATTTTTGCAAGTCAATTTTTTTTTCCAAAGGAACCTTATCCATCATCATTAATTGCCGTTATCGATTGGATTTGTCTTCCTTCTACACAGTTCTAAAGGTTATGCTTGTGTCGAGCGAATCAACACAAGTACAGTTTATAACTTGTACTAGGCAATCCCCACCACCATTATGTTTTATTTTACTTTAGCATTGCTAATCAGCATTATTATTATTGTTTGGCAGTCTTCTTGTGTACTGTACTGTACTTCATTCTACTACTCCTCCTAAAGTCTCTTTCAGGAGACCGACTGTCTAATTTTTTTTTTTTTTGCTAATGCTACTGCCAGTGTCTACTAGTACTATCACCACAACCATGGCATGTTGGGAACCCATACCATCAACACCATGCATAAATTGCTCAGAATAAGTTAAACATCAATCACAGGTAAGAGAAGAAGTTTAAGGGGAGGCATAACTAATAAAGGAAACTAATTTACGCACCTCTTGAGTCCAGTTGCAGAATGCATAGACTAGGAGGAGAGACTGACAGTACTAGTAGGAACAGTCACTCAGTGAGGGGTACCGCATCTATCTGTTGTGTCTTATAAATCGGCAGATTATTTAAATAAAAGACTGGCAGTGGCCCTGCAACAGCAAGGAAACAGTGTTATACAAAACAGTAACCCCCATAAAATATTAACATTGTATGTAAAGTATAATATATTTTAATCCCATAACAAAAATATACTACGTAAAAAATCCTACAACAGCACCGACTCACCCCCCTCCCTAACCCCAACCAATGTCCTTAATGAAAAAGTCCAACCAATTGTCCATAAACCTCAACGCCAAATTCCCACCAAAGAAAGGAATAAAAAAGGGGCAATCCAACAGGATCTCTATCGGCGGGCTAGTCACTTCTCCTGTACCTTTATGCGCTCCTCTAGGCGGGCACTTTGGAGGAGCATGCTGTGCTGGAATTTCCTGCAATTGCATCCACAAGGGGGGCAGCATGGCTGGATGAAGTGCAGTGCTGTGCCACTCGAGAGCCTGGGGGGCCTGGCTGGGGCATTAGGGGAGGATGAAGCTGCTGCCGCCTCCTTCTCCTCCTCCGCCAGAACCACAAGACGCTGATACTCTTTTTTAATGACCTCAAGCTTAAGGTGCCGGGCCATAGCTGCCAACTCCTTCCTGTCCGGTTTGGATTTGAATTGGGAAGGAGTAGCTATATCCTGGAGAAAAAAGTGTAATGTAACAAACTAACAATAAACTCTTAGCAAAACAGTAAGACAAATTAATTCGACAAAGAGTAGCACAGTAGCACTAGCAAGCACAGTAGATAATATTTGTGGTATTTATCTATCGTCTCACTTTTTCGGCCTCTTATATTTGTGGTAGTGTTTAGGCATTTTACTATGAACTTGAGTACACAGTACACCAGTCTTCTTCTTCTCTATTGTTTAGCGAAATTATGTAACCTTGTTGTAGCCGGCCTGCCAGCTCAGTCAGCTTGCGCCCAAGACAAACATACTCGTGATGCGGACTCACGTTAGTTTTATTTACTACTGTCTGCAGGTGGGGAAGCTGACTACACAGTCATCGTATTTTTCCATTATGGGTGGCACTGGTCATTCTCTGTTACATGATCATCAAAGGCAACTGCTCAATTTCACTTTCACCCTGCCCTGACTACTACAAAAAGGCAGATGATATCTGATCCAAATGATCATTGCTTATATATGGGACGACATACATTGTTTTGATTGATTGTGTAACCATGCAGCCGATAGCTAGGCCACCCATGGCAAGCTGACACAGTCGAAAATAAATTAACATAAGTAGGGAGTGGCCATCTGAGTTGGAGGAAGGTGTTTGATAATAACGTACACACACAATATATATGCTGTACTTGCAAACTACTGTGAGTCAAGGGTGTATTCTAAAAATACAACTTTTATTCTCCTTGGTTTTGCTACTCTGGTGCGGCCGGTTTCTTTTACATTCTCTTCAAAGTAAGACTCTTCATCGAGTCACAGTCTCCATCTATCCTATCTATGATGAATAACATCCAGGCATCCATCCATTCAAAGTAAACATGTCTATCATTCTTCTTAATCTCTCAACAAACATTTATTCTTTTATTTTAAACCACCACCCATGCATCCTTCCTTCCTTCCATGCTTGCCTTGGCTTTGAGTTTGACCCATGAAACACCCCGGAGGATTTCTGCTATCCACCCATGCAGTTTCACCCACCCAGGCAGGCATCTTTCCTTTCAACTTCCACCTATCCTTCAACCACCCATGCATCTGATTCCCATCAGCCACCTATGCATGCATCCCATGTATCCTTCTCTGACAGTCATAATCATAAGTATGACATCTCACCCGTCCTTCCTCCTTCCACCCTTTTTTCTCTTTTTGTTCAAACCCTCCATCAATATCAACTGATCTGACTCTTAGTCTTCTCCATAAAACTTTCACAGCTGAGTTGAAGTCAGATAGAAGAGGCCATTAGTTTCTCAACTCCCACAGCTAATGCTATTGCTAATGCTAAGTAAAGGGTGTCTTCTTCAACCGTTGTTCACAACAACTTAGTCTCTCTGAACAGTACAGTGTCTTGCTGTGAGTGTAATATCAATAAGTAAAAGATATAACTTACTACCACCCACTATTGCTGCTGGCTTACCCCCTGCAGTTGAAGCATCTCCATACTGGCTGCGCCTGCATTGCCTTCGCTGCTGGCCCCAGCACTGGTGGTTGGAAGGCCAAGAAAAAACATTACACATTATTTAGATGCCATATACACCTCCCCCTATTTTATTCTTTTTCACTATCAAGATTGAAAAAAAAGTTAATACATACATATACAACACACATCACTATTACAAATCAGATAGTAGAGTAGACTAGTAGTAGTATGTCCTATCCTAGCAAAAATAGTAAAATATCTGGTTGGACATTTTGTTGGTGGGAATTGTCGTAAAGCCTCTATTGATTAAGAAGTCCATAAGAGGCCAACCCAAAGGACTGGACTCAGTGTCTAGAGTAATTGGTGAATTTGAGTTTTAATAAAACCTTTTAAATGAAGAGTGGCCAACTAGGCCAGCTTAGCTACAGAAAGACTAATAACAGTAGTAGTACTGAGAGTCATTGCACAGGCAGTTAGAGGCAGGGATAACAAGAATTTAGAAACAGATATTCTAGATTGGAAACAAATAGCATTAGAAAACGGAAACAATAGTTCAGAAAAAATACGGTGTAGTAAAAGTTAGGGAAATATCATTATTAATATTAACAACAGGAAGACTTACTGGGGCTAGCAGCAGAGCCCTCAGTAGAGGAGCAGTCCTGGTCCTGTCCCTGTTGTTTTCCTTCTGCTCCCGCCAACTCCGACCCTGTCTTCTTGCCCCTGGATGCTGATCATGAAAGATAAAAGAAAGAAAAAGACAAACATTGATGATTGGTGTGAAACAAATAAAATATTTTAAAAAAAGGTCCAAAATACATTTATGGAAACAACAATTAAAATAAAATTGACCTATCTAATCTGGTTAGCGGTGGTTCAGACCCCAGAGCAGCAAAACACTGCTCTTCCCCACAGCTGGCAATGCTCCCAGAGCCTGTACCCAGACCCAGGCCTGCTGCCTGCTGCCTGCTGCCTGCGTTAAGGGGAGGTAGTGCTGCACAGAAGAAACCAGTGTGGCCACCTCCGTATCACCAAATACTTCCCGTGCCTGCACCCCTTTTGGGTGCTTCCTTCCGCAAGGAAGGTGGTCACAGCTCTGCCTGCGGCTACGAGCCTTGCCCTTTGCCTTTGGCATGGTTCTGTACTGGGGGGGCAGAAAGGAAAAGGTAGGGATTAAAAAAGGAAGTTAAAGAAATCCAAAAAAAAAGTAATAGAAAAGAGTGAAAAAGTAGTTAAACACACACAAAAAGTAGGAAAAAACTGAAAGTATTCAGAGCTTTACGTCAACTGCTGCTGCAACATGGCCTTGTGAATGGGTGGACGGTGGTGAATCAGTGCGACCCCGGGTATAAGTTTTTTTCTTCTCCATATAATAAGTTTGTTCGATTATATTGGATGTTTTTTACCCAGATTTTTAACCATTGGGGAAAAGATGCAGGTAATGCCTCGCATTACGTCGGGTCATGGCCATGGATCTGTTTCCTTTTAACATTATGCGGGAACAGCGCTCATTCACATTTAGCAAAAAGCTTGTAACCGACGAGGAGTATATATGTCATATTCAAATATGAACTAAGCGGTTCTTAGAACACAATAGAGGAACAGTTACTCAACCAATGGTTTGGGATTCTTTTAAGGCCGGGATAAGGGGCAAAACCAGTAGCTATGGTTGGGCTAAACAGAAGAAACTGAAAGCCTTAATAGAGGATTTACTTGTGGAACTGAAAGAGGCTGAGCGCGAGCTTATTTTAGTGATTAGTGCGAATAGGGATAGTCAAATTGCCCAGACTAAGGTAGCCTGTTGCAAGGCTAAGATTAATGGGGTCTGGAGCCAGGAAATAGCTATTCAGTATAAAATACAAAAAACTGAAAGATATGAATATGGTAAAACAGCTGGTAGATGCTTAGCGCAAAGACTGTGGGGTCGGCAAGTATCCCAACGAATTCAAGTATGATAGGGGAGGTATAGCTGAGACCATGGAAGGTATATTGGAGATATTTCAACTATATTATAAAGAATTATATACTCAGGATTTTGTTTCTCAGGATTAGATTGAGCAACATCTTCGGGAATTCGACTTTCCCGAGCTGGGGTCTTCTGAAAGAGAAGAATTAGAAGCTCCAATTTCTATGCAAGAATTACAGACAGCACTAGATGACTTGGCGCTTGGGAAAGCAGCTGGACCGGATAAACTTCCTCTGGAGGTTTATCAAATGTTTTTTCCTATTATAAAGAATGATATGCTCGCCACTTTTATAGCTACTCAATGTGGAAACCCCACTCCATCGTGGGATGATGCAAACATAGTGGTTTTTAGGAAGAAAGATAAGCCCCCTAGACTCCCTAGGTCATATAGACCTATATCATTAATAAATGCGGACGCAAACGTATACTTAAAAATAATTGCTACTCGACTAGTGCAAATTCTTCCATCACTGGTATCCCAACATCAGCATGGGTTCCTCCCTGGTAGGAGCACGGTTAATCAACTGCATAGGGTTATAGCATCGCTGGATTATGCTACTGCATTACATAAAAACATTGGTATAATATTTTAGATGCTAAAAAAGCATTTGATCGTGTTGCGTGGGCATTTCTTTGGTCTACAATGTGCAAGATGGGGTTTGGGCCCCAGTTTCTGCTTGCATTACAGACTATGTATAAACGACCAAGGGCCAAGATTTGTGCAATGGGGGAAGAATCAGCTTTTGTGTATATTACAAGAGGCACAAGGCAAGGATGCCCATGTTCGCTTCTACTATCCGCTATCTATATCGAACCATTGTTGCAAATGTTGGAGTATACTCATGGTATACAATCAATGGTAGTGGGTGAATATCAAGTGCGTATTCTAGCCAATGCTGACGACGTAGCGATCGTAACATCGGACCCTGAGCAAGCACTACGCTAGATTGAGCATTTGACTCAAGAGTATGGGAAGGCTGCTGGATATAAGCTTAATGTCTCAAACACTCAGGTTGTCTGTACTGCGGGGCTTTGCCCTGGAGAGTCGCGAGTGACAAAAGAGGCTAGATATTTGGGGATCAAAATTAGAATGTCGCTCCAAGAGATAGTTAACGTAAACTGGGCTGATATACTAGGATCAGCCAAGAGACAGATGGAAAAGGTGGAATGCCTTCATTTATTAATGGTGGGTTGACTGAATGTTTTAAAGATGTGTATACTCCCCAGGGTGCTTTATTATTTTTGTACGGTACAGTTGGAGTTGACACATGTACAATTAATGCAGCTACAATCTGTCACAGATAGGTTTATTTGGGGCTGGAAGAAGGCCCGGCGGGCTTCAAAATATATGATGTTACCACTGGCAAAAGGAGGATGGGGTGTGCCAAATTTTGCTTTTTTTTACTTAGTTTGACTTCTGCAAAATATGAAATTTCAGGTTATTGGGGAGAAACAGTGCTGTTCGAAACCCCAAATATTTACCAGATGCTATTAGGACCTCAGTCGCGTCAAGTCTTGCTTAAATTTTTCGAACCAAGTTATTTTAAAAGAACAAGATTTAAAACCGTATCTGCAGCATTTAAAGGTTGGAAATGGATGCGTAAAATCATTTCCCTTAATCAAATTAGCTATTATACTCCTTTTGACTCCATAGAATTATTTCCGTCAATTTTCTGGGACACTAAGATGAGGACATGGAGGGACAAAGGGATTTGTCGTTTATGGTATATCTACAGTGCTGGGGTCATTGTTTCATTTGCGGAGTTAACTGAACAATATGCAATTTCTAAGAATGATTTTTTTAAATACTTACAGTTACGGGACTTTATCTTTAAGCACTGTAGAGTTCTACCTATTTTAACCAACGAACTTCTAGAAGCTTTGATTAAAAGGGCTAAGATTGGGACTCTGTATGATATTTTATTGGCAAAGCAGCGAGATGATATAGAAATTCAAGATTTGAAATGGAGTGCTAGACTTGGTAACTCTGGTTTGTTTGTCAAAGAATCAATTGACATGACTAGCAAAGTGATTTTGACGGCCAATTTACTCACCCAACATTACAAAACTTTGTTTAATTTATATCATATACCGGTTAAACTGATGAGGTGGGGTGATGATCACAATGGGAAATGTTTTAGGTGTCAGTCTGAGGCAGCAGATATTGTACATATATTTTTTAATTGCATTGTGCTGGGACCATTTTTTTTCATTTATTGCACAATTTCTGTCTCAAACGATGAGGGTTAATGTCTCGATATCTATAGAGATGATGCTATTTGGGGTGTGTTAAGATAGTGATGCTATGCAGACTTTTATCCATATAGATTTTTTATTTTCATGGTTATGGCTGTCACTCGACTATGTATTTCTTCCATGTGGTTGAAACCAGAGGCGTTTTTGCATGAAATGTGGAGTGTAAAGTGGTAATGTGTTCCATTTGGAATTTAATTTGTATCGTATTAAATCACTGAAGAAAAAACAATTAGGGATTAAGATTTGGCAGCCCATGATACAGCACATAGAGATTTTGTTTTGTAATTAGTGTTTTTTTATTATGGTTGTCTCCCGATAGCTTTTAGCCATGGTATTTGCAATGTCTTTACAGCACTTCGTATATTGATTTATGTATGATTTGTACTTGTTATATATGCTGTGAACTGAACAACAAATATAAAAAAAAAGTAGGAAAAAACTCAAAATATAGAATCAGGAAAATAGAGAGATAGATAATAAATTAAAAAGATCAAAAAAAGTTTACAGAAACAAAGGATTGAAAAGATAGAGAGAGGATGGAAAAACAGGCTCAGAACCATTGAAAAAAAGTGAAAAACAAGATGGGCGCCCCCATTGCGACCGCATGGGCAAGTTTGCGCGATATTTTCCCCCCAAGCACGCAAAACTTGTCACGATCACGCAAGACGCTTTCGCAAACAGAAAATACGTATCACGAACGGACAGGAACATGCAATACACGATCCGGAACAGGAAATGCGCATTGAGAACGGGGGGACAAGTGAAAAACAAGATGGCCGCCCCAATTGGCGACCGCATGGGCAAGTTCGCGAGATATTTCCCTCTGAGCATGCAAACAGCGTCCCGAACACGCAATCCGCGTTCCCGAGCTGGAAAAATGCATCGCGAACGGACAGAACAAGCAACTCCACGTGCTTGCGGAATTCTGTGTAGCTCACAGAGTTTTTTACCACTTTGCGGAGGTTCGCATAGCACGACTCTGTGAACTCCACCCAGGGTTAATTTCAATATACCCAACCCAAAGCAAAACACAAAACTTTATTTATTAGTTACCTTTTAACATTATAGCACCCTCTCCTACAACACAGCAGCACCTTACCTAGGTTGTCAATTATACATTGTAAAAGACCAGTTTATCCCTTCTGTAGTAAATTTTAAAATGAAAATCAACCAAAGTGTAGAAGTACATACAGTGTCTCAATATTGTAAATCTAAAATGAAACATAAGAGCTATTTGTGTGCCATTCTCCTACTGTCTCACTGGATTAGTGTCTAAGTAAATTATTTCTTAGATGCATCAGATTAAAATTTTGGGATACAGTGCATATACAATCTGCTCATTAATTTCTATCAGAGCATATAGCTGAATGATTTATCCGAGTATATGCAAAGAGTGTGTAACATCTTGCATATATAATTCACCAGATGTATCTACAATACTACATATTCCTCACTAAAACGTGTCAATACTTGTGTTTGAGTACATAAATATTCCCCGGATGATTGGATGAGGGCATAGGCATTGCCTAGGTTATTCACTGAAGATATAGATAGTTCCTGAGGATTCCCTGAGTATGTGGGAACTCTGTCGGTCATTCCATATCTGCAAAGTTACTGCCTGCTTGTTTGCATGAGTATATCACTACAATCTGGGTGTTTGGATGAATGCATGAGTAGTGCCTGAATGATTAGATAAGTGCATGACTCATGCCTCAATATTTCAATACATGCATAGATAGTGCTTGGTTGAATAAATGAGTGCAACTCTAGTATCTGGTTGATTGCAGGTGTGCATGCATAGTATACAGGTGATTTATAGAGTGCATGGATTGTGTGTACATGATACTGTAAGAGCATGCATAGCACAGGGCAGATTGGATGAGTGCGTGAGTAGTGTTTCGATGAGTACATAGCTGCTGCCCATGTGTTTTCGGTTGAGTGAGCAGGTAGTGCCTAGGTGATTAGATAAGTACATGGCTAGTGCCTGGAGAATTGAATGAGTGCATCAGCAGTGCCTGGCTGATTAGATTAGTACATGGCTAGTGTCTGAGTGATTGAATGAGTCCATTGTTAGAGCTTGAGTGATTGGACGAAAGCAAGTTTAATGCTGGGGTGATTGTATTAGTGCAAGATTATTGCCTCAGTAATTGAATGAGTGCATAGGTACTGGATGGGTGAAAGGTTCACTGCAATCGTACTCCTTGTGAGTACCAGAGTAGTGACTGAGTGTTTGGATGAGTGCATGGGGTTTGCCTCAGTATTTCACTGAGTGCAAGGGTTGTATAAGGGTGTTTAGATGAATGCATGCGTTGTGCCTGGGTGTTGGAATGACTACATAGGTACAGCCTAGGTGATTGTATAAATAAATGGTTAGAGCCTGGGTGACTGGATGTATATGTGGGTATTGCCTCCACAGTTCAATGAGTACATAAGTAGTGCCTGCATGATTGGAAGAGTGCAAGTGTAGTGCTAGGGTGATTTAATAAGGGCTTAGATAGTGCATGAGTGATTCGCTGACTGCCTAAGTAGTGGTTGGGTACTTGGATGAGTACCTGTGTAGTGTCGGGGTGAATGTGAAAGTACCTCCATTGCTGTTACATATATAACAGTTGTGACTATATCTGTGACTCCTTGTTTCACTTCTGTCAGTATCAAACTACCTGCTTTATTTTATCTATCCTTTTCTACTGAGCCATGTGGGAGTGAAGTGTAGATATCACACTTGATATATAATTGGGTAAATGGCTCTCTAGGAGTATACATCTAAGCATATGCAAACAGGTTATATAAATTACAAACCACTTTGACAAACACTTCCTAATACATACCTAACAAGTATAAGGACTTCACAATTCAGATACAGGTACAGCAAATGTTCCTATCCTTTATTTGTGACTACACTACTCCTGTTTATTAATGTGACTATAAGTACTACAACTCAAAGAATTCAAATAACAAAGATGTATCTATTCTGCACATGATGCTGAGACATGCAAAACATTCTTAATTTTAAGTACATTCCTTATTGTAACTTTCAGAAATACTACTCTGTTGTTTTTATATACAATACACAATGGAATAAAGGGGCACTAATTAATTTTCCTCTTACTTCCCACAACATTTTGTACTAACATCTTAAACACATACCCTCTGCCAGATACAGTTCATTTGATATTTTTTATGTCACAGTGATACTCTTTTTTATCAAAGTCCTATATGCATCTTCATTTGTAATATAATTTTTTGAATGATTAAAATGTTGTTTACATACCAGTGATTTGAGTTTGTACATTATATTGTTGTTTTAGCTCTTTTTTCATATTTTTTAAACTAAGAACAAGAATGGTACACCACTCTCATACAAAGCAACCATGAAATAGCAGTCTCTCAACTTTACACTCTGTGTTCAAGAGAAAGCAGCAAATTAAATCATGCATTTTTTTTTAGACTACTCTGTCTCCACTTCTGAAAGCTTAATGTCTATGTGTGTTTACAGTGTTTTCACGATCATTGTTGAGTATTCATGGAAAAATGGGAATCTAATCCTATATTTAACTTCAGTTTTCTTAAATTGAAATACTGTACAACAGTTTATTACATAGTCTTGAATTGAAAATGAAAGTTTATCATTAGTTAAAGTGTGTCATAACTCCTCTACTTGAAAAAAAGTTCTGTCTCTTTAACACTTTCCCCAAATACACTCTTAGCTCAGTGTATGTAGCAACCCAGTGGAACAAGTAGGTCACAAGTTCACACTACATTCTAGAAGAACCATGCTGTTTCCAAATGAGGTGCAGCAGGTGTTGTTTACTCCACAGGCTCAAAAGCATATCCATGTCTGCATTACTTTCTATTTTTAAACAATGGCCAATATTGATACTTCTTGCTAATGGATCCAACACACTAGCTAATTGTATTCACTTCAATTCTGACAGTTTCCAATTAATTAGATTTTTTTTTAAAACAAGAAAACGCCTCCCTTTTAACTGCTTTTCATTTGGAAAACTACCTTGTTCAGCCGACTGTTATTGCTTCTTCACTTCAAAATGCTTCAAGTATTGTTTGTTGGCAACAGCTATGTCTATTACACTAAAGAGGCAGCAAAAAAGAGAGGCATTTACAGGGACTTGGGTTTGCCACATTTGGAGATTGCTTGGTTTGGACAGTTAGGGCAACATTTTCATCATTTGCTGGCTTTAATCAAAACCATTGTGGATTGCCAAGCTCCTCACCTCATGATTATGCACGGTGGTGGAAATGATTTAGGCACACTAACTGGGGTATGGCAGGAAATCCTGATGAAGGATACCTTTGCAGAACTGATGTCACTATTCCCTCACACTATTTTGGTGTACTCTTATATAGGCCAAAGACAGACATGGAAGTGGTCAAATCACTTCTGTCCACAGTTAGATGAAGCCCTAAATATGTTAAAATAACTGTGTCTGCATTCCTCAGAGACCATAGCATGGGCTGATCTATAACAACAACCTGCTTCTTGAAAATAACGAAATCTACAGAACTGATGGCGTGCACTTTACAGATTTTTTTTTTTTGTAAACTGTATTTTTATTGCAGATATATAGTAAACATACAGTCAGTTATTTCGAGTGTCTCATCAATTAGCAATGACCTACACCAGTTGTAAAACAAGTTTTACACAGCCGTGTAACCCGCATCCCGGAGGTCGGGCGGCAATAGCTAGTAAACACCGGACCAGGAAATCGTACAAGGAAACAGTGACATCTGCTCGACAGAACGATCTGGTATCTGCTTTTCCGTTTCTCCCCCACCCCTGACCCCAACAAAGAACTGGCCCTACTGCCCAAATGAATTTCTTTTTAACCAAACAGATCATTATTGAGTCTGTGTAGCACCTCACAGTCACGCTTCATACGTTCCTCCATCGCGCTGATGCTCAATAATGCAGCGTCTCAACATCCCCAACCAAAAAAGCCCTATCCATCTCTCCCACCACCCCCCCTACCCCCACCCCCCCTTCTCAGTGTGCCCTCTACTGTCTCTCTCGTGACATACTATAGACCTCCATAAGAAAGCGGGCGACTCCTCCTGAGCTTCTCCAAGTTCGGCCCCCCAGCCAAGCGGGAGTCCAGGCGCTGCCCCAATCCGCGCACGTTACCCCTTCCATCCTCCATCTCGTTCGGCCCATGCCGTCAATCTCGCCTGCTGCAGGTTACGCGGTCTAGCATGCCACATCCTCAACCAATGTCCCCGCTCTCTCCCCCTCTGTCACCCCCTCCTGGCTCGCCGGCACGTCAACCTCATCATCCCCATCAGCTTCTGACAGTGCCTGTAGGTCCACCACTAGCGCGCTCCATGCCCTGGCCGCATCTAGCGCTTTATCATTAGCGGCGCGTCTGGCTAATTGTAATCTAAGTGTCCCTTCACTAGTCGCCCATTGCTGGAAACACTCCCGCCACCTCAGGAAGCTGGGTCCCCCCCTAGATTTCCAGTGCAGTGTGAGCTCCCTTTTGGCCAGGATTAACCCCAGGTCGAAGAACTTACTGGTAATTTTCGTGGCTGGAGTATGTGGAAACCAGAGTAAGAGGCAGGCCCCCATGTCCGTATCGATCTGTCGTTCCGTAACCTCATTCAAGCAAAACATAACATCAGCCCAGTATGTGCCAAGCCCCGCGCATGCCCAGAACATATGCCCAAAATCAGCACCCTCCGTATTGCAGCGAGGACATACCGAGTGCGCGCCTCCAAAGACCCGTTGGATCTTGGCCGGCGTCCAATACGCCCTATGTAGGGTGAAGTATTGGACCAGTTGGAACCTAACATTGCGCGTGCCCTTCCAGGCCCTACGTACAAGCTGGGGCCAGGTCGTCTCCGGTATCGGCCGACCGATGTCACCCTCCCAGCGCTCCCGCAACCTATCCAGGGGGGGCGGCCCATCCAGCGCCAATCTCCTGTATAGGCAGGTGATAGCCTTATGAGCGCCATCTGCCATCACAACGTACTGGCAGCCCAACGACGTGGGAGGTTCTACCAGCCCCAACCTCCAGCGTTTCTGAATCCCAGTCACTAGAGCCGCATGGAGCAAAAAGTCACCCCTCGGCAGATCGAAGGCCTCCTGTAGGTCGTGGAACGACAGCAGGGCACCGTCCCCATACAAGTCCCCTATCATGTGGACCCCGAGATCCTCCCAGGTGGCCAGCGCCGACCAGTCCCCACCATGCGGGAGGGCAGTACACATGCCTAGGGGGATCTCCGGCGCATAAGGAGTGTGACATCCCGCCCGTTTTTGGCTACGAAGCCAGCACTGGCGAAGGGTGCGCTCCTCCAAAGTCAGCTGATCCAACCGAAGCCCCTGCTGTAAGCGTGGGCGGAAAATCCGTTCCGCTCGCGGATTTTGCGGATTTTCGGGAAATCCGCAATCCGCGAGATTTGCGGATTTCCCGCAAAATCCGCAAATTCGCACGCAGCGGATTTTTTTGGCGGCGCGCGGCGTTGGTGATACAATTTTTGCGGCGCGCGGCGTTTATCATCGTTTGCCGAGTTGTTTTTTTCGATAGTTTGCGAGTGCTGCGCCATTTTGGATCTTGCTGTGTGATCCCGCGGGAATTGGCGAGCGCGATTACGTCATCGCGGCTTGCCAGCGAGAGTTTGTCAACGCGAGTACGGCGAGATCACGTCTCGCGGTACTTCGCAAATTGCGAGATTTGAGATGCGGCGCGCGAAAATATAAATTTGCAATTCTGCACAAGAAATCCACCAGCAAGCAGCATAAACCTTCTAGAAATGATGATTTTTATGTGAATAACTCCTTAGTTTGACATTTGCCTGCACTTTTTTAGCGAGGAGTCCATTTTGGGGAGGGGGGCAGGGGGGTGGGAGGAAGGAAGTGCCCCATAGTCTTCAACTTCCTGTTCCTGTTCAGCAGGCTCCTCCCAGTGCTTTGTCCATCTCCTGGTCACTTTTCATTCGGATGTGGACCTGGAAGGATTACCTTTTGTGGATGCTGCTGGATCTTTGGATTTGAGGCCTTTTTGACTTTCTTTGGATCACTGTTGGATTAGAAATTTTACAAGTAAGTTTGTTTGGGGCATTACAGTTGCTGCAACTAAAATTTTGGGATTTTCGATTTTTGGGCTGTTTTGGGGCCTTTTCCCAGGGGTACTCAGTGGTGGGTGGACTGATTCTTTCTGTGGGTTGTCTTGAATTTAAACATCATGGAGGCCATAGATGAATTGGGATTGTGCTGATTTTTCTGTGTTTTTCGATTTTTTTTTTTTGTAAAATTTTGTGTTTTTCGATTTTTGACCTGTTGTTGGGGCCTTGACCAGGGGTAGTGAGTGGTGCATGGGGCCTAGTCTTTCTGTGGGCTGTCTTGAATTTAAACATCATGGATGGAATGGGATTGTGCTGATTTTGCAGTGTTTTTCGATTTTTGGGGGTGTTCATGGGGAGGGACATGCCATGTGGCTGGTGGCCATTTTGAGTGCAGCTACAGGCACTTGCCATGTGCTGGCAGGCAAGTGGCCATTTTGAATGCAGGCTTTGTTGTTAGGCCTCCAACCATTTTCCCTACTTTTCAACCTTTATTTATGCCAGGGGTAGTGAGTCTTGCATGGGCCTAGTATTTCTGTGGGTTGTCTTGAATTTAAACATCATGGAGGCCATAGATGAATTGGGATTGTGCTGATTTTTCTGTGTTTTTCAATTTTTTTTTTTTGTAAAATTTTGTGTTTTTCGATTTTTGACCTGTTGTTGGGGCCTTGACCAGGGGTAGTGAGTGGTGCATGGGGCCTAGTCTTTCTGTGGGCTGTCTTGAATTTAAACATCATGGATGGAATGGGATTGTGCTGATTTTGCAGTGTTTTTCGATTTTTGGGGGTGTTCATGGGGAGGGACATGCCATGTGGCTGGTGGCCATTTTGAGTGCAGCTACAGGCACTTGCCATGTGCTGGCAGGCAAGTGGCCATTTTGAATGCAGGCTTTGTTGTTAGGCCTCCAACCATTTTCCCTACTTTTCAACCTTTATTTATGCCAGGGGTAGTGAGTCTTGCATGGGCCTAGTATTTCTGTGGGTTGTCTTGAATTTAAACATCATGGAGGCCATAGATGAATTGGGATTGTGCTGATTTTTCTGTGTTTTTCAATTTTTTTTTTTTGTAAAATTTTGTGTTTTTCGATTTTTGACCTGTTGTTGGGGCCTTGACCAGGGGTAGTGAGTGGTGCATGGGGCCTAGTCTTTCTGTGGGCTGTCTTGAATTTAAACATCATGGATGGAATGGGATTGTGCTGATTTTGCAGTGTTTTTCGATTTTTGGGGGTGTTCATGGGGAGGGACATGCCATGTGGCTGGTGGCCATTTTGAGTGCAGCTACAGGCACTTGCCATGTGCTGGCAGGCAAGTGGCCATTTTGAATGCAGGCTTTGTTGTTAGGCCTCCAACCATTTTCCCTACTTTTCAACCTTTATTTATGCCAGGGGTAGTGAGTCTTGCATGGGCCTAGTATTTCTGTGGGTTGTCTTGAATTTAAACATCATGGAGGCCATAGATGAATTGGGATTGTGCTGATTTTTCTGTGTTTTTCAATTTTTTTTTTTTGTAAAATTTTGTGTTTTTCGATTTTTGACCTGTTGTTGGGGCCTTGACCAGGGGTAGTGAGTGGTGCATGGGGCCTAGTCTTTCTGTGGGCTGTCTTGAATTTAAACATCATGGATGGAATGGGATTGTGCTGATTTTGCAGTGTTTTTCGATTTTTGGGGGTGTTCATGGGGAGGGACATGCCATGTGGCTGGTGGCCATTTTGAGTGCAGCTACAGGCACTTGCCATGTGCTGGCAGGCAAGTGGCCATTTTGAATGCAGGCTTTGTTGTTAGGCCTCCAACCATTTTCCCTACTTTTCAACCTTTATTTATGCCAGGGGTAGTGAGTCTTGCATGGGCCTAGTATTTCTGTGGGTTGTCTTGAATTTAAACATCATGGAGGCCATAGATGAATTGGGATTGTGCTGATTTTTCTGTGTTTTTCAATTTTTTTTTTTTGTAAAATTTTGTGTTTTTCGATTTTTGACCTGTTGTTGGGGCCTTGACCAGGGGTAGTGAGTGGTGCATGGGGCCTAGTCTTTCTGTGGGCTGTCTTGAATTTAAACATCATGGATGGAATGGGATTGTGCTGATTTTGCAGTGTTTTTCGATTTTTGGGGGTGTTCATGGGGAGGGACATGCCATGTGGCTGGTGGCCATTTTGAGTGCAGCTACAGGCACTTGCCATGTGCTGGCAGGCAAGTGGCCATTTTGAATGCAGGCTTTGTTGTTAGGCCTCCAACCATTTTCCCTACTTTTCAACCTTTATTTATGCCAGGGGTAGTGAGTCTTGCATGGGCCTAGTATTTCTGTGGGTTGTCTTGAATTTAAACATCATGGAGGCCATAGATGAATTGGGATTGTGCTGATTTTTCTGTGTTTTTCAATTTTTTTTTTTGTGTAAAATTTTGTGTTTTTCGATTTTTGACCTGTTGTTGGGGCCTTGACCAGGGGTAGTGAGTGGTGCATGGGGCCTAGTCTTTCTGTGGGCTGTCTTGAATTTAAACATCATGGATGGAATGGGATTGTGCTGATTTTGCAGTGTTTTTCGATTTTTGGGGGTGTTCATGGGGAGGGACATGCCATGTGGCTGGTGGCCATTTTGAGTGCAGCTACAGGCACTGGCCATGTGCTGGCAGGCAAGTGGCCATTTTGAATGCAGGCTTTGTTGTTAGGCCTCCAACCATTTTGCCTATTTTTCAACCTTTATTTATGCCCAGGGGTAGTGAGTCTTGCATGGGCCTAGTCTTTCTGTGGGTTGTCTTGAATTTAAACATCATGGAGGGCATGGATGGATTGGGATTGTGCTGATTTTGCAGTGTTTTTCGATTTTTTTGTGCTCTATAACTGAACTGATGTTCCTCTGTCTTCCATTTTTTTTAGGTGCACAAGACTCAAGAGAACCACCAGTGCCAGGAAGAAGTCCTGCAGCGGTGTGTGTGTGCAGCATAACGTCACGCGACGTCACGTCTGGCCTCAGACAACTCTACAATTCGTGCAACTGCGGCCTGCTGTCTGACCTGCTCTGAAGAAGATGGCCCCAAAGAAAGTTCTCCGTAGCTCCTCTAGCAAGAAAGTTGCTAGTAAGGAGCAGAAGAAGCAAGTTACCAAGGAGGCTGGTGTGCCACCCGCCACTTTTTTTGGGAGCAAAAAAAAAAGTACGCCTGCAGCAGCAGGATCTGCTGGGGACCAACCTGAGAGCAGCACCCCTGCTCCATTGGGTTCAGTGCCTCCACCACCACGCCAACTTAAGTCAAAGCCCTTGAGTGCTTCAGAGGCAGTCAGTGTACTTCTCCAATCACCATCGACCAGTGATGTTGGCTCATCGCAAGAAAGTAGCAGCAATGTCCCTGAATCAACACAGGTTGTTGTAACTCATCTGACAAGTGTTGAACAACCACAGCCGCAACAACAACACCATGTGCAAGTACACGCCCAAGTACATGTGGAAGGAGAGGCAGCAAAAGGAGATGCGCAAGCAAAGGTGCATGGACGTTCACAAGTGCCCACAATAGTTGTTCCTCCCGAAGTAGGGGCACATTTGGAAATCGACAATGAAGCTGAGGTATCATTGGAAGCCACTCCTCCTGATGATCATTCATTGTCTTCCACATCCCTAGCAAGGAAAAGATCAAGGGGGGTGTCTACATCTTCTTCAAGCCCACCTCGTTCTGGTGCAAGTGATCTGTCTTGGGAACCACGACAACTGCGGTCTGACAGTGAGGCAGAGGCACACCATGATCTGCCACCGGTACCTAAGCGTAAAAGGAAGGTCGTCCAAAAACTCAAACCTATGGAGTGTGATGAGGCTCAACAAGAAGTGACAGATACTGCTGGTGATGAAGCCTCTCACGATGACGACGAGGCAGTCATCACAAAGGTCACTGCAGCCCCACCGGGCATGCAGCAAAGAGACATTTTGACCCTATCCCGAGAAGCTGCTGAGCGTGATGATGATGTCGGCGAGGAGGCAATGGAAATGGAATCATTAGATTTGGAGTTAAGTAGTACACCAAAACCTACCGCTTCCATATTTCTTCCTCGCAAGAAGGTACCCACCTCGTCCTCGACCTCAATTCGTGGTGGTGAAAGTGCAAAACGTACTGAAGTTCGGCAATCCACATCCTCCACTTCATCTGTCATTAGCAGCAGGACCACCACCACCAGTATCGCCGCCTCCTCCGGCCCCCGAAGACATTTCAAGTCTCCAGTTTGGGACTTCTTTAGTGTTTGCCCAAAAAAGGAAAACGTAGCCATTTGTAGCCTTTGTAAGCTTCGATATAGTCGTGGTAAGCTTGGTTCTAACTATGGTACCGGAGGCCAGAGAGGTCATCTTGAGAGAAGGCACCCTGTCGAATGGTTTCCGCACCTAGAGGCGGTCAAGAAAGCCGGAATTGCACGTAATGAAAACGTTGATTTGTCATCTGCTGATGACGAGGAGGTAGAAGAAGACGATTCAAACACTTCACTTACACCCAATTCCCATGTCAGCAGCACACCCCATGGGAGCCACACTAAGAGTGTGGGAGAGAGTGAGACATCAATGCGGAAAAGTTCATCAGCGAGCGTAACTGGGTCGAAGAGATCATCATCATCCCGTAAATCATTGGTCCAGGGCAACATTAAAAAGATGTTGTTTACAGAAGCGCAATATGAACGCAACCACCCAATGACCCGTCTGTATAACACTAAGCTGGCTAAAATGCTAGCTCTGGACCTTCTCCCTTTTTCTTTTGTAGAAGGGGTTGGTTTTCTAGAATTAGTGACAGTGCTCTGCCCTAAATGGAAGGTTCCTAGCCGGTTCTATTTTGCCCGAGTTGCGGTTCCAGCACTACATGAAGATGTTCTGAAGTTGATTGGGGCAGCTTTGGAGAAGAGTGCTGTTCACACTATACATCTGACAACAGACATGTGGACCAGTGGCGCAGGCGCTGATTACATGTGCATCACTGCACACTGGGTCTCTTTTTCAGGGGCTAAAGCAAAGCTAAACTCAGGTGTTGACACTAACATTGTTTTTAAAGGTGCTCGGAAACATGCAACACTAGCCATGTTTGGTTTGGAGAAACGTCACACAGCAGAAAACATTTTGGATGTCTTTAACACAAAGGTCCTTAACTGTCTGTCCCCACTAAAACGCAAGGTTGGTTATGTTTCCACAGACAATGGCTCCAATATAGTTAAGGCCATGAGGGACGGTTACTATTTCAGAGTGCCGTGTTTGGCGCACTGTATAAACCTGGTTGTCCAAAAATTCTTGGGTAATAAACGCAGTGCAGCGTACAGTGTATTGGACAACTGCCGAAAAATTTGCAAGCATTTCAGGCATTCTTTTAAGGCCCGCAAGCAGCTGAGGAGCATGCTATATCAAAGTCAAATGCCAGTGAAAGCACTCATCCAGGAGGTGGTAACACGTTGGAACTCAACCTTCTACATGCTTGAGCGTCTGTATGAGCAGTATACGCAACTCGATCAATTTTTCTTGAAAGAGGGTATAGAGGAGCTGAGGATGGGTGGGCCGCAATGGAACATAGTTGAAAGCCTAACACGCATGCTTCGTCCTTTTGAGGTCTTCACACGTGCAGTCAGCAAGGAGGACTCTAATTTGGGAAAAGCTATCCCATTGTTGTACATGCTGGAGGACCAACTGAAGGAGGTGTGTTCTGTGTTTCGAAAAGATGACAAAAAGAAAGACTCTTTGCTTCTGGCTGAGACATTATTAGAGCTCCTACAAGGTGATGAACGTCTTCAAAAGATCCACTCAGAACAGCATTACATTTGTGCTACTATTCTGGATCCACGCTACAAAAAGGCGCTGGCAGGCAGAGCATTCTTTCCTTTTGCTGATGAAGATGTTACAAAGTACAAACGTTGGCTAGCCTTGTCAGCCAAGAAGTTTGAAACAGAACGGCTGGAAATTGAAGGAAATGGCAGTACATCAGCAGGCCATCCCCAGTCAAAACAATCCACTTCTGCACCTGTGGCTGTGGCACAAGTGACCTCTCAGCCGTTAAAGACACCGGCAACCGCATCATCTGCACGAAAGGCAGCAGAAACATTGGAGGCTGAAGAGGATTGGCTAGCTCTGCGTGGGTTTGGTTCTCAAAAGGCCAGAGGCACAGCAAGAGCTACGCAAAGTGGAGGAACCTTGGAGGAGGACCTTGAGTCGATGGTGAAGGACTATCTGAATGACTCCACAGAGGTCTATGTTAATTCTGACCCATTGGCGTATTGGCATGGGAAAAAAGAATTGTGGCCACAGCTCACCAACCTGGCTTTAAACTACTTGTCTTGCCCACTCGCAAGTGTGTCTTCTGAACGGGTTTTCAGTGCGGCTGGTGGGATTGTAACTCCCAAACGGAGCCGCCTCTCGCCCAAAAATGTGGAGAGGTTAACAATGATCAAGATGAATCAGCACCTCATACCACCAGATATAAGAGTACGAGAGAGCGTGCCGGATGAAGAGGAGGTGGCCAGCACCATAGATGAGGGAATTTCTACTCTGTCAGGTGGCACTGACCTCACCCGGGCTGAATTCGCAGAGTATGATGACGAAGCCTTATTCTTATTCCTGGACCGTGATTCCGACTTCGAGCCCTGAAAATGAGACAACGAATCAATAACTTTCTTTTTCATCCTTATTCACTTTTATTCCTGTGTGTCTGTCTTTCTTTGTTGTGCACAGTTAATATAATTCAAACTTTAATCAGATAATCACAAAGACAAGCCCATCAGCAGAACTGTCTTCACTTGTTTGCTAATTTATTTGAAGGTGCCGCAGTCTGCATTCCTCAGGTTCACAAGTTCAGAAGAACATGCTCCTCTATCCTCCTCCTCCAGACTCCTATTTCCATCAAAGCAGAGGGCTGGTTTACGCCCAATGAAGAAAGACTCAGCACTTGTGGGGGTGTTGTTCTACCTCTTTGCAGGTGAGTTGACGGGTCTGGGGCCATTGCTGGGAAGCACTAAAAGTGGTTTGTGCCAAATCCGAGGCGGAAATTTTTTTGTGTTTTTGATGACTTGCTTGCCTTTGAGGTGCTCTTAGGGGGGGTTCCGTCTGTTTGTGGGTGAGTTTCATGGTCTGAGAGCATTGCTGGGACACTCTAATCTTGATTGCATTTGCTTTTCAGGAAATCCGTCGTGCCAACCCCGACTTATGGCCCAGCTACGCAGCGCGTTTGGACCGAAGGCCCAGAAATATTGCAAGTATGAGAGTTTGCTTTTGGCCTGTTTGGGGGTGTTATACTTCTTGGCGGGTGGGTTGCCGGGTCTTGGGGCATTCCTGGGAAGGTCTAATACCGGGTAGAAGTGGTTGGGACTAAATCCAGGCCGATTTTTTTTTTGGGCTATTTCTGACATTTTGCTCTATGTAGCGTTTTCGGGGGCCTGTTTGGGGGGCTTCCTGGTGTTTGCGGGTGAGTTTCGTGGTCTGGGAGCACTGCTGGGACACTCTAATCTTGATTGCATTTGCTTTTCAGGAAATCCGTCGTGCCAACCCCGACTTATGGCCCAGCTACGCAGCGCGTTTGGACCGAAGGCCCAGAAATATTGCAAGTATGAGAGTTTGCTTTTGGCCTGTTTGGGGGTGTTATACTTCTTGGCGGGTGGGTTGCCGGGTCTTGGGGCATTCCTGGGAAGGTCTAATACCGGGTAGAAGTGGTTGGGACTAAATCCAGGCCGATTTTTTTTTGGGCTATTTCTGACATTTTGCTCTATGTAGCGTTTTCGGGGGCCTGTTTGGGGGGCTTCCTGGTGTTTCTGGGTGAGTTTCGTGGTCTGGGAGCACTGCTGGGACACTCTAATCTTGATTGCATTTGCTTTTCAGGAAATCCGTCGTGCCAACCCCGACTTATGGCCCAGCTACGCAGCGCGTTTGGACCGAAGGCCCAGAAATATTGCAAGTATGAGATTTTGCTTTTGGCCTGTTTGGGGGTGTTATGCTTCTTGGCGGGTGGGTTGCCGGGTCTTGGGGCATTCCTGGGAAGGTCTAATACCGGGTAGAAGTGGTTGGGACAAAATCCAGGCCGATTTTTTTTGGGCTATTTCAGACATTTTGCTCTATGTAGCGTTTTCGGGGGCCTGTTTGGGGGGCTTCCTGGTGTTTGCGGGTGAGTTTCGTGGTCTGGGAGCACTGCTGGGACACTCTAATCTTGATTGCATTTGCTTTTCAGGAAATCCGTCGTGCCAACCCCGACTTATGGCCTAGCTACGCAGCGCGTTTGGACCGAAGGCCCAGAAATATTGCAAGTATGAGATTTTGCTTTTGGCCTGTTTGGGGGTGTTATGCTTCTTGGCGGGTGGGTTGCCGG
Source organism: Lissotriton vulgaris (assembly GCF_964263255.1). Classification (NCBI taxonomy): domain Eukaryota; kingdom Metazoa; phylum Chordata; class Amphibia; order Caudata; family Salamandridae; genus Lissotriton; species Lissotriton vulgaris. The sequence goes on from NW_028253351.1 coordinate 87,268, forward strand.
GTCTTGGGGCATTCCTGGGAAGGTCTAATACCGGGTAGAAGTGGTTGGGACAAAATCCAGGCCGATTTTTTTTGGGCTATTTCAGACATTTTGCTCTATGTAGCGTTTTCGGGGGCCTGTTTGGGGGGCTTCCTGGTGTTTGCGGGTGAGTTTCGTGGTCTGGGAGCACTGCTGGGACACTCTAATCTTGATTGCATTTGCTTTTCAGGAAATCCGTCGTGCCAACCCCGACTTATGGCCTAGCTACGCAGCGCGTTTGGACCGAAGGCCCAGAAATATTGCAAGTATGAGATTTTGCTTTTGGCCTGTTTGGGGGTGTTATGCTTCTTGGCGGGTGGGTTGCCGGGTCTTGGGGCATTCCTGGGAAGGTCTAATACCGGGTAGAAGTGGTTGGGACAAAATCCAGGCCGATTTTTTTTTGGGCTATTTCTGACATTTTGCTCTATGTAGCGTTTTCGGGGGCCTGTTTGGGGGGCTTCCTGGTGTTTGCGGGTGAGTTTCGTGGTGTGGGAGCACTGCTGGCTATATATACTTTACTTTGCAAGAGGTTTGAAGCAAATCCATGGTGGCTGAGGGGACTTAGGGCCTAGCTGCAGAGCGCGCGCGGAGTGATTTGGGAAATTTGTGAAAAAGTGACTAAGTCCCCATTTTTGTACTTTTGCTCTTTGGCTGTTTGGGGGTCTTCTACTCGTTTTCTCCTGGGTTGACGGCTCTGGGGCCATTGCTGGGAAGCTCTAATACCGGATAAAAGTGTTTTGGACCAAATCCCAGGCGGAATTTTTTTTGTGTTTTTGATGACTTGCTTGCCTTTGAGGTGCTCTTAGGGGGGGTTCCGTCTGTTTGCGGGTGAGTTTCGTGGTCTGGGAGCACTGCTGGGACACTCTAATCTTGATTGCATTTGCTTTTCAGGAAATCCGTCGTGCCAACCCCGACTTATGGCCTAGCTACGCAGCGCGTTTGGACCGAAGGCCCAGAAATATTGCAAGTATGAGATTTTGCTTTTGGCCTGTTTGGGGGTGTTACGCTTCTTGGCGGGTGGGTTGCCGGGTCTTGGGGCATTCCTGGGAAGGTCTAATACCGGGTAGAAGTGGTTGGGACAAAATCCGCGCGGAAAAGCCTTTAGTTTTGGCACTTTTTGTAACTTAGGGTTCGTTAGGGTTAGCCCTAGCAGCAGGATTGCATGTGTATCGGGGTGTTCTAGATTTTTCAAACTGAGTTCTGGGGTCTTAGAGCACTCGTGAGAATGTGTAATTTTGGTTGCAAGTCATTTGAAGAAAATCCATGGTGGGAAAGGGGGGATTTGGCATAGTTAAAGAAAGCCTTTGCCACTATTCTTAACTTAGGGTTCGTTAGGGTTAGCAGTATTTCTATTGCATGTGTTTGAGTGGGGGGGATTTCGAGTCTTGGAGCGATGCTGGCTATGGCTACTTTTGCTTGGTTGCTTGCAAGTGGTTTGAATGCAATCCACGGGGGGTAATGGGTAATTAGGGTACTTCGGCCTACTTTTACTTTCAAAGTAAGTTTTGTCTCCAGTTTTCTGCTAGGCCTCGTTTTTTGGGTGGGAGCACTGCTAGGAAGATCTATTTTTGTTCTAAAACACAGTTTACAGTACACCTAGCTTGAGGGGCAAGATCCGCTACATTAATTTGCCCATACTTATTTATCCTTCAAAAGGTGACTCAGAGTACGCACTTTCAAAAACATTGTACTGTCTGTCTACTAGGAAAAACAAATTGTGACTTTTTGCACTCCACAGCCTACATACCTTATATTTATTTATCAGTGGTGTTGTAATATTATATCACTTCCTGTTTTTCGTTGCAGAATTACAGGCCGGGTTTCAGTCTCTGCAATGGGGAAAAAAGGATGGAGTCAGGCTTCACAGTAGCGAGCCACAATTCAGCATCAGGCAGGCAGTGGACAGGGTGTCTTCTGGTGACCAACATCGGTGGACGAAGCGTCGGCTGCAATGGAGGAGTGCCGCTAATAGGAGGATTTTTTTTCTGCGGGCAACTTACTTACCACTTCCAACAGGACCACTACAACCACATAGATACAGTATCCCTTGCCTTTTTCTCTGACTGTGACTGCATTTCTTTGCTCTCTCTCGGCTTCTACATTGATCCCTTAACACATCACTTAGTCCACTCCACTATCTGCACCACACATAGTCATTTGTAAGTGCTCCTACGTAATTCGCAAGTCGCAGCACGCCCCAGGCCGTAGAGGACTGGGATGGCCCCAATGATGAAGCATGTCACCAAGGGGCAACCCTGGTGAGTGAGGGGACACCTAGAAAAAAAGCAATTTCTCCTTTTCTATCTACTATACCTTCTGTCAGGTTACGCAGCCCCTAAGCGCCTACCGTACTATGAAACTACATTTCCCATGAGTAGGCGGGAGACTTGCAGACTATTTAGTGAGACTATATGAGAGTACCCTTGTATGTTAGGACATCACTTCACTGATGCCTGTCTTGTCTTCTCTTACAGGTATCCTTTCCCTGCTGACCCTACCTTTACCCATCCCACATTTTTTATTTTAGTTTGTTATTTTTCTCCCTCGCCTAATGCCTCGAACACCCTGTGTTTACACTTCTGGGTGTTGGTGACATTTGGAGGTGGAACCATATTTGCATCGACTGGATCACGGGGAGTAAACGTGACACCTTCCAGACCAACCCCATTGAGTGTTGTTGTGAATGGATTTATAGTGACCAGCAAGGCTCTCGGGTATCTGGCTACAGAGACCTTATGTTGAATATAGTTATCAATAATTCCACACAGGCCCTGTACTGTCGCATTCTTTCTTTCCACAGTTGTCGATGATATATTCTTACTCTGCTTGACAAAGAACCATTGCTAATGTGAAAGAACTTCAACCGAATTAGTAGTTATACTTTACCATTTGTTAGGCTACAATGTGGCACTGCTCTACTGTACTTCTGTCACCTGCTATATTCTCAGTTGTACCGTTGAATTGCTCAGGAGGACAAACCAGATTTCATTTTCTTTTTTTTCATAGGCATGCAACTGCCACTGTGTCACACCACTAGTACCACCGCTATGAGGAAATTTTATCCGACCAAGATTGCCAACGTTATTCGGTGTTTCCCGTGGAGCCAGCCCTGGGCCTAGCCCTACTTTCAAACACAAATTACAGGTAAGATAAGCGTTTGGGGGTATAATGGAGTATTAGTACGAGAGACGAGAGACTGAAGGTAGTACTACTAAAGTCCTAGGACTCTTGGATTCACTTCACTTAGTCTGTGAGAGGCACTTAGTGTTGAAAACATTTGGGCATTTACACTTAAAGGAAGAAAATGGAACTAAACTTTCAGGAAAACAGTCAACGTTAAACCCCCACCCACCAGGCAAGCAGTAAAAAACAGGTATGCTCAGATAAAGTTTGAAAAAGTATATTTATATCCCTAACAAAATAATCTCCCGCAAGACCCTCCCTAACCCCAACGATTGTCCTTCAAAAGTCCCCAAAAACCCAACTCCCAATTCCCACCCCCCAAAAGTCTCTAAAAAAGGGGCAAGGGACACTATGGGTGGATGCTGTTAACTTTTTGGGCCAGGGCATCATGCTCCTCGCGGAGCAAGGCGAGCTCCTGCTGAAGGCGGGACACCATCAGGGTAGTGCGGCGCAGGCGTGCCTTCACTGCCTTGCAGGTGCAAGGCCTGTGAGAAGCAGCTGTTGGCCTTGCTGCTCGGCGGTGGCGTTTGCCTTTGGCAGCCCGGCTCAGTCTCGGTGGACCACTGTGCTGGGTGGCAGCCGGTGGGGCCACGGAGGCCGATGCGGACGACGTTGTCGTTGTTGTCGACCGCACACTTTCCTCGTCCTCCAGGGCCACCAGCCGCCGATATTCCGCAACAGTGGCCTCGATTCTCCGTTGCCGGGCCGCTCTAGCCAGCTCCTTCCTCCTTGTTCGTTTGGAAGGAGAACCTATATGAAGAAAGAAAGACATAGTCTGTAACCAATGCTCTTTAAGATTAACTCAATCATTCAGCAGAAATGTGTGCTGCAGTACAACTAGCAACTTGCAAGCGCATTACATAACTATTGAGGCCAGTATCTATCTAACCTCACACTTCTTCATCCTTGCTCTAACATTAGTGGGAGTTTAAGGAACAAATTCTATGAGCACTGTGGACTTCCATTGGAGTCGACTATGAAAGTACACCAGTCTTATTCTTCTTCTTATCTCTTGTTTTGGAAAATTGGTACGTTATTTTCTGCAAGCCGGCATAATGCCAGCGCGGTAAACTTGCACCCGAGAAAAAGAGACGCACGCCATGAGGAGTGACCTAGACTTGCGTTGCCGTTGCGTTACTGTACCCGTCCAGTACATGCAGGTGGTGAATCTCTTACTTTTCTATTACGGGTGGCACTGAGAATACTCTGTTACAACTCAAGGGCTACTGCTTAATTAATTTAACTTTCACCCTACAGTGGAAATGAGTACTAGAAATGGAAAATTGAAGAAGATAAATAATCTGATTATCTATCACTTCACATGGGATGTTTTTGCTTATATATGGGATGACTTTAGGTGCTTTGGTTTTTATTGAGTGACAGGCAGTGATACATCCACACATGAATGACTGAGTACTACTAAACTTATTAAGAGAGGTAGGGAGTGGCCACCATAATAACCGGATCTATGCAGTGCTTGCAATACAAACTACTGCTACTATTTATGGTAGTATTTGGACAAAATTAAAAGTTCTTTTCCTTGCCTTTCCTACACTGGAACGGACGTGCGGGTGCAGTGTTACATGCTCTTCAAAGTTACACTTAGTTCATCCACTGACCATCTACTCTCTCTAGATCATGGGTACTCACAAACTTTCTCTCAGGGGCTACATTTACAGTGTAGTTTGGGGCCGAGGGCCGCACTGGTGGGGGCGGAGTCAGAGGGGGCGGGGCTAAAGCAAAACGATAACTTGTGACCATGAGGTTGCACACAGGTCCCTGCAGCAGATGCCCTCATCCACTGAGCCACCAGACCCAGCATTTACATACATCTCTCTCCCTCCTGCTGTCCCTCCTGCCCTCCCTCCATCTCTCTCTCCCTCCTGCCCTCCCTCTCCCTCCCCCTCTGTCATCTCACTGTGTGTGTGTCTATCTGTGTCAGCCTTCAGCCCGGGTTGAGACCGCTTCCTCAACGCGCACACACAGACAACAACACCAAAGTACTTAACAGGTCTTTAAAAGACCATTAACATATTATTGAGGCTTTGTTTGTTTTAGCGCCCCTGCTTCTCCACCCTGACAATCACTGCTTGCCCGGCCCCACAGAGCAGAGGCTTTGTTCTATTTCACCTCTTTGTGGCCTTGCATCTCCACTCTGCTCTGTGGGGGCCGGGGGAGCAGTGATTGTCAGAGTGGAGATGCAGGGGCGCTAACAGGTGAAATACAAAAAAGCCTCTGCTCTGTGGGGGCCGGGGGAGCAGTGATTGTCTGCAAGGTCTGCGCACCGCCAAGGAAGGCTTGCCGGGCCACCACCGGCCCGCGGGCCGTACTATGAGTACCCCTGCTCTAGATACACATATGCTATCTAAGAGTCAGATAGTAGCATGATCCAGGTATATGGACACATACAGTTTCTGTGTCACCCACCCAGGCTGTTGTCCTTCCACCCATCATTGCTTCATCATTCACCCAGCCATGCATCTCATATTCTTGCCTTCCCAGCTAGTCTTCAATCTCAATAAGTAAGGAATATATAAGAGCTTACCTCTGGCCGCCACCACCGTCTCAACTCTCACAGCCGCCGCCGCCGCCTCCTCCCCTGATAAACTGCCCTCCGCCTCCGTGTCGAGCACCACCACCACACTGGCCCCGCCACCAGATGTTCCACCTACAAAGTACATTTAAGAATCTTAGAATAAAGCACTCACTAGTCACTAGTATTTGGTCTAGGAATGAAGACATGTGAAAACAATGTAATTTGTGACTGTCTACGTTAAAGTTAAAAAAAATGTCCCTTTTTCCAGGGAAGGTTGTCTTGCTGCACTTTTTGGCACAACTGATGAAGGCTGATTTTTTAACACGCACCATTTTTCTCCACACAGACAGAAGATGGACTTCTAACAACAAGATCAAGTTGAAACCAGGTGAGAGCTCGGCTCGACCACAAGAAATGTCTTCAATTAATCGTCAGCACTAACCACTTTTCCATTATCAGTTAAACGTTTAGTTTTATTATGACTTCATTTTAATAAATGTGTTTACTTTTAATAAAGCTTTTAAACTTAAATACAATCTGTGTTTTTGGGTCCTCCAGACTAGAGTGACTGAGCGAAAGGTTTTGCAATTTTTGCAAGCATGAGTCCAGATAGAACACTTCAAAAGACATTATGGACAATCCCAGAGAACTGCACTAAGTTGATAGAGCTATTGCTGACTAGAATCATGGGAGTTTCGCCAACCGTGCAATCTTAGTTAGCTACACAGACAGACTAATAAGAATAATCTAGTAATACCACAGGGAGTCATAGTAGAGGCAGGATAAGAATTTAGATACAGTCTACAAGAAGAGCAACGACAATTTTGAAAAAATTCAAATGAGGAACGCTAGGAAAAATAGGTACTAGTCTAAAATGAAAACTTACTGGGGCCAGCAGAGGAGCCCTCGCCTGCCCGATCCTGGCCCTGTTGAACAGCATCCACCGCCTGCTGCTCCTGTGTCCTCCTCTCGCCCCTGGGGGGAGCTGACGTACAACATGAAAGAAAGAACAGAAAACATGGATGATTGTTGCTTGTCAATGTCAACCAAATCAAACATTTCAAAAGAACAATAACAAAATATTTCCGCGAAATTATATTGATTATGGTTACTTTTTATTTATTTGCGGACCTGTGACTTCGAAAGTCACGTAACTCACTAAACAAAGTACTGAAACGTTCACCTAGGACTGGCAGGCAGCAGTCCGCAGGCAAGACGCAAAGTGACAGACAAACTCCATTGTGATTTTCAGTCAGATCAGTGACAACACTAACAGTTGCCTGCTACATTACCAGTCATTTAAATAGTCAAACTATCAATCCACCGCCACTATTTTTCTTATTGTCAGGGTTACAAAGGAAGGGGCAGATTTAAGCCCTTGCGGCTCTTTTGCGCCGTTCTTGCGTGACTTTTGTGACGCAGCAGCTAAACAAAAAAGGGCGCCATGGTGCGGCGTATAATATTATAACAACGTGACGCATTTGGGAGATGCATCCCGTTATAAAGCCCTGCGCCATCAGGGGGCGTTCCGGCGCAAGGGAGGGCATTCCTGCGCTGGAACACATCCTAATAGTGGCTGAGGGAAATCTACAAAATATCAATCAGTCACCTTTAGGACAATGATGCGTCACACAAACCCTGCACCTGCTTGAAGCAGACGTACGGCTTGACCCAGCATTGGGGAGATAGGGTACCCCAGAGCATTGATGGAGCTGCGCCATCGTTGCGACGCAACTCCAGCAGTAAAGCTTCGGTGACGTTTTGGGCCCATGGGGCGCCGCATTGCAAATACGGCGCACCATGTTTGGTGGTGGTAGCGGGCCGCACAATTAATGGCGCATCCCTGCTACTTTGCAGGGATGCGACGGTAATTGCAATTCTGCCCCTTAGGGGCATACTTACTTACGCGTTCTGGCGCATCTCCAGAGATGCGCCAGATCAAATGCGTCACGCAAAACTACCCTTGCGACACGGCAGATGTGCCTCATTTACAATGCGGCGCGCCCTGGCGCAAGGGTAGGCACTTGCGTGACGCATCTCGTCACGTAAGAGCGGCGCATCGCTGGAGTCACGTCGCCAACGCAATGCAACTCCAGTAATGCTCAGGGCCACCCAATACTTTACATGCTGTGTCAGTCCTTTCGCCTGCTTCGAGCAGACATAAGGAATTGAATTGACGTAGCAGCGTCGCAGAAGTGCCTGCGTTAAATCTTGTAGATTTCACGCAGGCAATTTTGCGAGGCGCACAGCCGCTGGACCGCCCACCCTGCGTACTAGGAACGCACCCATTGTGGTGCAGGCCCATGGCTTTATAACGTGACGCATCTCCCTAGATGCGTCATGCTGTAAATGACTTGCAGGGATGCGGCACGTTTACGCCGCTGTTGCGTCACGCAAGGCAGCGTAAACGTGGCGCAAGGGGCTTGTAAATGTAATCTGCCCCCTAGTGTCTAGCATTACGCAGTTCTGTTAAGTACACTCATACATAATAGTTACTCAGGCCAATGAGACCACGAAATAGAAAACAAATAAGCATAGTAGCAACCCCACTGAGAAGGAGAGCAGTGCACCTGAAATGCACAGAAGATTTTGAAATATAATTTAACTACAATGTAATCGTCATCAGCGGCATTATTGGCTTGCTCCATGTAAAAAACAAATATTTGCAATACAACAACACAGAGCAGGAGAAAACATCATAGTAGTGAGTGATTAAATGCCAATGGCTACTACTACTCACCAAGCCCGGGGATCTCCAAGCCGAGCTGGTCCAGCAGGTCGCGCTCGCGGTCCAGGAGGTCCGTCCAGCGATGGGTGACCTGGCTGTAGGTGCGCTGGACCCCGTAGAGGTGGGATATGGCCCAGCACACCTTCTCCCACCGCTTCCGGCGCTCCCGCATGTTGTACCCGCCGGCCGCGATCCTGCCGCCTCCCGCGATGGTCCTGGGCAGGCGGCGCTGGACGAAGTAGACCAGCGCGCCCACTTCCTCCGGGCTGAATATCTCCCGGCGCGTCACCTGCTCCCCCCTCGATCTCACGCCTGCTGTCCTGCCACTGGGTCCAGCACTACTCCCCGCCGCCGCTGCGGCCCTCAAGTGCCTGGGCAGCTTCACGGCGCCTGGCTTGACCATGGTCTGGGCAGGTAAGGTAGGAAGAAGTAGAAAATTAAGAAGGAATAGGATAGGGAAGAAGAAAAGAAAAGAGTTTACAAAAGTAGTTTAAAAGTAAAGAAAAATAGCAGAAAAGACAAAAATATACAGCTAGGAAAAGAGAGGGATAGATAAGAAGCAAAATCGTAAAAAAAAAACTGAAAACAAGCAAAGGATGGGAAAGATATCAAGAGGATTAAACACCATGCCCAGACACAGGAAATGAATGAAAAACAAGATGGCCGGCGCCCGTTTCCGAGCGCGAAAGTCAGTTCGCGCGAGATTTTCCTCGCGATCTCGTGCGAACCTCTAGATTTCCCGCGCGATCTCGTGCGAACCTCTACTCGCAATGCGCTTACTGCGCGAGATTATACATAGCGGGCGGAAACGGAAATACGTCACGCAAACAAAATGGCCGCGCCCGTACTCGACCTTGGGGTAAATTCGCGTGTTGCGCTGCAAGCGGCTCGCGAATACTGCAAAAAAACTCGCGAAACAACAAGCCGCAAAAAAATAAAATGCTCATTCGCACGAATTGGCGGCTTCCGCGGTCGGTTTCGCACGACGCCGCGCCCCGCGAATAGCGCGAAAAAAACCGCAAAACGATTTCAGCAAAAGCAAAAGCAATGAGCAGGTGCAAAAGGTCAACCTCATGATTTGTAACGATTCTTTGTACTGCTTCCTGAGGGGGCCCTCCAGAATTCGGTTGCCTGCTTGCAACTATTGTGTGACCCTGCTCTGACCTTAACTGTATGCCACAAAGGTCCTGATTTACAGCTAAAGGAGCAGACAAGCAGGTGCCAGGCTGGAACTTTAAATTCTTTCAGTGACACATTAATTAGCCCCTAATTCATTATTGTCATTTGGGGCAGGGCAGGTGTTGTTAATAAACTAACCCCAAATTAATTCATGTCAGTTCAAGCAGGGCAGGTGGGCTTGCTTTTCCCCCCCATCTTCTACAGTGATGATGAACCAGAGGGTGGCATTGATTTAACAGAGGGTGGCATGGGTGGGCCAGAGGGTGGCATGAGTAGTCAGAGAGTGGCAGTGATGAAAGAAGAGTGTCCCAAACAGGCTGGACAAGTAGAAACAACAAGTTCGCGAAACTTGCGACCCGACAGGTAAGTTCGCAATTTGCGACATTGTACAAAACCCTCGCGAACTCGCAGAAACCCGCGCAAACACAAAAAAAAAAAAAAATCCGCAAATTCGCGGGAATTCGCGGATTTTGCGGATTGCGAATCCGCAAATCCGCAAAATTCGCGAACGCGAGATCCGCAAAATTCGCTCATGCTTACCCTGCTGGAGCACGATGAAGGACAGGACGTGTCGTTGTATAATCCGACCCTGCGGGCTGTCCGGGCCTCTAAACTCCCGCGCCACAGCCATCGTGAGCCACTGTAGCTGCGCCGCCAGGTAATACCACTCAAAATCCGGTACCGCCAGGCCGCCCTCCTCCCGGGACCTAAGCAAGGTGTTCAAAGCTACACGTCTCCTGCCAGAGCCCCATATAAACCCTATCACCATCGACCGCAGCATCCGAAAAAAAGAGAGCGGGATCCACACCGGCAGCGTGCGGAAAAAATAAAGCAGGCGTGGTAGGGCCACCATCTTCAGCAGCGCTATCCGACCGGCCACAGACAATGGGAGAGTGCGCCAAAATCCCATGCTGCCTCTAATACCCCTCAGGGCTCTGCCCACATTCCCTTCATATAGGTGCGAGTGGGTATGATAAATGTAGACTCCGAGGTATGGCAGGCACTCCGATTCCCAGCGCAAACCCCCGAGCTCCGCAGGTTGGATGCAACGGGGAGTCAAGGGGAATAGACAGGTCTTAAGCCAGTTAACCTGCAGCCCCGACAATTCGCCAAACTCACGGAGCAAGGCCCGCGCACCCCGCACCGAAGCCTCCACATCAGCCAAGTACATCAGGAGATCGTCGGCATACAAGGAAATATAATGCGACACCCCGCGCAGGGACACCCCCTCATAATGCCGTCCCTGTCGAGCCTGTGCTGCCAAAGGTTCAATCGCCAAAGCGAAGAGGAGCGGGGACAAAGAGCAACCCTGTCGGGTGCCTCGTTCCACCGGGCATGCCGTAGATATTGAGCGGCCCGTGCGGACCCTAGCAGTGGCAGACTCGTACAGCAGCCGCGTCCAGCGGACGAAACCGTCCCCTAACCCGAACCGACGAAGCACGCAGAACAGATATGGCCACTCCACACTATCGAATGCCTTTTCGATGTCTACCGAGAGCACGGCCGCGCCCTGGGGGCCCTCCCCCTCAACTTCCATGACCCGTATCAGGCGCCGTATACACGTCGAGGTGTTCCGCGTGGGGATGAAGCCCGACTGGTCCGGGTGTACCAGAGAGCACATATGGACAGATAATCGGGTGGCCAGGATCCTGCTCAACACCTTATAGTCCACAGTGAGCATCGAGAGCGGGCGATATGCCGTTCTAGCCGTAGGAAGCCCGCCTTTCTTCAATAACGGCACTATAATCGCCTCCCTCGTCGACACTGGTAACCTGCCCCGATCCCACGCCTCCCCATACACCTGATGTAGTTGAGGCGCTAGGAGGTCAATATATGCGGCGTAAAACTCCACCGGGAGTCCGTCACCCCCTGGCGTTTTCTTTCTGGCCATGTGCTTAACCGCCGTTCTGATCTCCTCCAGGGTGATAGCCGCACCCAGCGCGGTTCCCTGCTCCGAGTTTAGCCGTGGTAACTGCGCCACATCGAGGAAGGCATCCAATCCAGCCGGTAACGCCGACAACCTGCTCCGATAGAGTTCCGAGTAATAAGCTAGGAACTGGTCATTGATTTCCTGTTGCGAATAAACCAAGTCCCCGGCCGGTGTGGTCAGCGATAGTATTGGCGTACCCCTAGATTGAGGGTTGGCCAGCCACGCCAACAGCGAACCGACCCGGTCCCTCTCTGCGTGTGCTCGGACCATGTACTCCCGGTAATCATGGCAGCGGAGCCTCTCCACTTGGACGGCAACTCGCTCCCTAGCAGCCAGCACTTCCTCCTTATTGCCCCCCTCCACGTGGCTATCCTTCTCCACCTGCCGCAGTGAGGTCTCCTCCCGCGCTACATCAGCCAACAGTGACCTACGTACCCCCGCCGAGGACGAGAGGCATGCGCCCCGCACCACCACCTTAAAGGCGTCCCACTCGATCGCTCTAGTGGTCGCGGTACCCGTGTTCTCTTGAAAGTAACGCTCAATGCACTCTTGCACCTCTGCGTGAAATATCGGATCTTCCAGTGCCAGCGGGTTCAGCCGCCACGTGGGGATTGGTTGCCGCTGTCTGGACCAGAGGACCGTAAGTAAGCAAGGGTTGTGGTCCGAGATGGTCCTCGCCAGGTATTCACTGCTGCGTGTGAGTTCCTGGGCCCCAGCCGTACAAAGAAAAGCGTCAAGGCGCACGTGTAGATCATGTGGCGTGGAGTAGAACGAATAATCCCTATCGACGGGGTGATGCGTCCGCCAGGCGTCTAAAAGCCCCCACTGCTCTTGCCAGTTCCTCCGAGCCTTGGCCACCCTGCGCACCACCGATTGAGCCAGCGGAGGGTGGGAACGATCTATCTCCACATCCACCACTGAGTTAAAGTCCCCCCCCATGTACACCGTGCCCACCAGCATAGACGCCAACCTCCTCGACAGCGTAGAGAAGAACGCGGCCTGGTCAAAGTTTGGAACATAAACACTGCAGAACGTAACATCCCGGCCATCCAGTCGCCCTAGTACTGCCACAAACCTCCCATCTGAATCCACCCTCGTCGTCATGGGCTGAAAGGGGACACCTGCTCGCACCCAAATCAACACCCCCCTAGCATGAGCAGAATAGGTAGTATAGAAGAGTTGCCCCCTCCATCGCCGCTGCAGCGCTTGCCCCTCTGCCAGTGTTAAGTGCGTTTCCTGCAGAAAAGCTACCTGAACCCCCCTGCGCACTAGGTATGCATGCACCTTGTATCTCTTCCTCATGGAGTTGAGCCCCCGCACATTCCAGGTAACACATTTCAGTTCCAATCTAGCCGCCATCAATAGGTCTATAGCGGAGTCCAGTCCCTGACAGCCCTGTCGGCACACTGACAATCCCCTGCAACCTGCAACAGCCCCAACCAACCCCCAACCCACCCACCCCCAGAACAGGCGCCAAACAATTGTTACCCATCCAAACCTTACCCCCCCTAACGAGGGAAACTCTGGGAACTACCAGAGACTCACAAGTTATGTGAGATCGAGGAGGTGACTCCACACCAGCCGGCCGGATAGCCAGAGACCCACCACACCGGGAGAAGCCGATCCCGACTAAGAATAGACCTCCCCCCTCCCCCCAGCAGCACCACCGACCCGTTGAATGTACCAGGGTCACCTCGCGCTCCAGCAACACCCCAGTAGGACAGGTGACAGCGGCCTTCCTAGCGCCCCAGGCAGCAAGACCCCATCAACCCCGGTAATGTCTCCCCCCTCAGGCTGAGCCCACCTCCTTACTGTCCTTCACTCAGCCTCCTGGAGATCATTCGTCCATCAGTCCATCGGCAGTCTGCGGAGTGACCTGAGGCAACTCCTCAGGGTCCTTCTCCGAGCCCCCATCCGAACCTCCACGCTCCGCTTCATCAGAGCCCAACCGGGAGCCCGAGTCCACCGCCGGGGCCTCCGTCACCACTCCAGAGATGATCGACACCGCCTGAAGGGCGGCCTGCCTCTCGAGTTCAGTCTGCGACGCCGATGGGGACCGCCTGTTCTGCTCTCGCCTCCGGTTGCGCTTGCTCCTACGCGGTTTCGGCCGGTCCTCCGCAGCCTCCGCCCAGGTACCCGTGCCATCCTTGCCCGCTCTGTACCGTTCCAACCACTGCCAAGCGTCGTCCGGTGTGTCGCAGAACGTCGCCACTCCATCTACCAGCACCTTCAAGCGCGCAGGGAACAGCAAAGAGTACTGCACCCCCTCGTCACGGAGAGCCCTCTTAACAGCGACGAAGGAGAAGCGGCAGCGTTGGACCTCCTGGGAATAATCGGGAAATAGAGACACGGATGCGTTGTCCACCTTGTACGGGCCATCCGACCTGGCGTGCCGCAGGATAATGTCCCGGTCCCTGAAATGTAGCAGCCGGGCTATCACTGGTCGGGGGGGGCGGCCCGGGGCCGGGGGTCGAGCCGGAACCCTATGAGCTCTTTCCAGTGTATAGAAGTGCGTCAGGCCCTCAGGGACCACCACATCTCGCAGCCAGTTCTCCAGATATGAGACCATGTCGCCCCCTTCGACATTTTCGGGTAGACCCACCACGCGAATGTTATTGCGCCTGTTGCGCCCTTCTGCGTCAGCCGCTCTCTTCTCCAGTTGCCGCACCCTGCGCGTTAGATCCTCCAATGTGGCGTCCGATGTTCTCTGGGCCGGTTCCAGCGTCTCTAGCACCAGCTCCGCTGCCTTGACTCGATCAGCGAGCTTGTCGTGGTCCGCCTTCAGGAGGCCAAGGCCTGTGGAGACCTGAGCGATGTCCTGTCGTAGCGCCTCTCTTGTGTCCCCTATGGCCTTGAGGATCTGGTCCATCTGTTGCTGTTGCAGCCCTGTAGCCTGGCCATCCGTCAGCCGTTGGTCATGGGCCTCAAGAGAATCTTCAGACTGGTCCGGTGGTGCCGTGCCCGCTCCCTTCCGTGGTTTTCCCATGTCGCACCACCGGTTCTCGCACTTATGCCAATCCCCAAGAGTCTGTCACGAGGTGTGCTCCGGTTGGCAATATGGGCCGCCGCCCCTCAGGTCGGTCTGAGCAAAGAGCCGGAACTGCGTCCACAAGATCGCTCCGGGTGGCGCCGTCCGGCCTCAGGTACCCGGTGCTCCAATGGGGGCTCCCACTCGCTAGGCCCTACGTCCATCAATGAGGCCCACCAGTGACGCTAGGCCACCCCGGCCCCTCTGTGAGAACCAGGATACCCAGATGGCAGATCTAGGGGGAGCGCCAACGCGCCCTCAGGTCCTCACCCGTGCACAGGAGGGCCGCGCCGGGGGGCCAGAAGTCCTCCCAAGTCCAGGGACCTGTGGCGTAGACACCAAGACGTCACCAACCGTGTCTGCACTGGGCCAAGAGCAGGGCCCCTCTCCGTCCGATCCTGGGCAAACCGCAAATCCAATGGCCTCTAGTCTTCCAGCATGGCTATTGAGGCCCCAGCAGGCCAGGTGCCACTCCCCTCTCACAGCTCCGAGGTGTCTCTGCTCCCCAGTCGGGGTCCGTGGTTCCGGTGCACCAAACAAGGCAGACCGGCGCTCCCGAGTAGCTGCCCCGCCGGGTCCGCCGTATGATGGACCCCCTGCCGGGACCACTCCACTCCGCCGCCCGGAGGCGATGACGCCACAGCCCCCTCTCGTCGGGACCTCCGGTCGTTACCGCTGGTCAGACGGGACCACCAGTACACGGGCCCCAGCGCCAGGCGCCCGCGTCTATCCCCGCCAATGGGCCGTGTCCCGGTCTGCTCCGATCCCTGGCCCTTCACATAGGCCGGGTCCCCAGTCGACCCCTCAGCAATCGAGGTCGGGGATCAGTGGGCCGCAGCGGGCCCTCTGCAAAATGGCCAACCGCCGCAGTCCGGGCTCCGTTTCAGTGGCCGCCTGCAGACAGCCGCGGGTCCCCTCTCTTGTTCGGCCGATGCCGAGGTGCTCCACGTCGGTCAGGAACCACGCCGGGTCAGTGGCGCCGCCGGGGAGGCTCTCGGTCAGGATAAATACCGAGATCAGCCCGGAGCTCGGGGCTCAGGCGACCATGCTCGGCGGAGTCAAAGCCACGCCCCCGGCGTGCACTTTACAGATGAAGGCAAAATTATATTTCTGTGCAACCTGAAGCTCTCTATTAAAACGTATCTGTAGCTGTAACATTTTTTTTTTTTTTTTCAAATCGTTTTTATTAAAAAATTAGGATAAAACAAAGAAAAAACATTACATAAAAGCTTCATTTACGTAGATGGATTACATGTACATGTTAATTAAATGACACTTACATTTAAGGAAAAGAAACATAAGTAACTGTAGCTGTAACATACTCAAAATGCACCACAAAGGCTCTTATCAAAGCCACCCTACTGTCGCAAATCTCATAATTTTTTTTCATATCAGAAATATCTGCCTTTTTTTGTTTAAAATCATTTGCAAATATGCAAAACAAAAGAAGCAATGTACATCAGCATATGCAAAAATAATACCCTAAAATAATCCATTCTAAACATTGCACTACACATATTACTATACATATGGTTCTGTAAAATATTTAAACTCATGTTATGGTAAGTGTGTAGCAAGCTCTGCTTTGCTTCGTGTAAGAGAGAGCAGAAACATGCTCTTGATTGCACAAAGCAAAGCAGAATTTTATTTGGAAAGAAGGAGCAGCATGTTCAGCATCTCTCTCTGTCCAAAAGCAATGCCGACTCCCGCAGGATGCGTGGATTCGACAGGGACTGTAGAGGCCTTCTTATTACCCAGAGGACCCCAAGGTGAATATTTGGATACCCTGGGTGGGACCAGGGTGCCCAGTAATGTGGAAAGGCCCTGGGGATAGGGTCCCCAGGGAGAAAAGTGGCCAATGGAAGAGAGCTGACGTGGCCCTCCCTTCCGATATTACAATCTGGGCACCAGGGAATGGGGCCCCTGTGGCTAAAATCGTCCCTGGAGGGGACTGCATGACCCCCTCCCTAGTATAAAAAAGAATACAAATAAAGGGCAGGTCCCGGGGGGTGGAGTCTCGAGGGCCAAAATCAGAGCAGAAAATGGGGGGCCCCTTCCTTTCTTTAAAAAAATGTTTTTTTAAGAAACACTGAGGCCCAGGGTATGGGGTCCTCGGGCTCACCCTCCACATTTTAAAAATACCTGGCCCTTGGGGGTGGGATCAGCGGGGCCATATACGGCCCAAGGAAGTAGGGCCACATGGCCCTTCTCCCTTTATAATAAAAAAATTATAATATTTAAAAGCTACCATTATGGTGCCGGAGACCTTGCCCCTTTCTGGAGCACTCAAGTAACAGGAGGAGTTGTTGACCCCCAAGGATGTCCTTGTGGGCCAACTACTCCTCCTGTTACCTTCAGTAAGTCCCACACTGCAGGATTGCTGAGAGTTCCTTGTTGCCCCACCTCCTTTCTCTACCAGTCTGCAAACACGCCTCCTGGTGTACTCCTAGTTGGGGTATGAAGTCCTTGTGGCTGCTGATGGTCCTTGGGATGAACAAACCCTCCTATTACCTGCAGTAAGACCCATACAGCGGGATTGCTAAGAGGTCTTTAGAGGCCATCTCCCCTTTCTCCACCTGCAAATGCATCTCTTGGCACACTAGTAGTTGGGGAATGAAGTCCTCCTGGATGCTGGGGGACCTTAGGGCAAAGAACCCCTCCCAGTACTTTCTATAAGTCTTACACAGCGGGATGTCCGAGAGCTGGTTAGAGGCCCTGCCTCCTTTCTCCACCACTCTGCAAACACCATTACTAATTAAAAAAACACAGACACTCACTGAAAAAACAAAGGTTACAGGGAATTTATAGCTATGAATAAGCGTTTAAAAAAGCTTAGGAATTCACTTATAAAACCAAAGGTTACAGGTGTTGTGTGTCGATTTAGATACCGTATATAGGTTTCCCGTTTTATGCCCTTATATAGGGAAAATTCACATTGCTCGTACATAGGCATAGAAATCCAATCCTTATTTAGGCATTATCCATGCTAACCCTAACCAAACACAGGCATGGCCACCTACATCCGTCCATCCATGTCACAACGAGTACTTGGAAAACCAGACTCTTAAGCCTTTAGGACTTCCCCTTGCTTGGATTATTGATTTCTCCAAGAACTCATGTATTATGCATGAACATCTATTCCTTAGGAGTTCATTTATGACGTTCCTCTGCTTGACTTTTATGTCCATGCTGGCATTCCTAAACACCTTCAAGGTATAAATATGCCTTCACTTACCATGGCAAAGCATGGCTTGGCTATACAGCTCGACACAGCTCGCCACTGCAAGTTCAGAAGGAATTCGAGTCCCCGCCTGACGCACTGACCAGACGCTGCCATCCTCCTTGCAGAGAATCCAGCTCCAGTGTTTCTAACTTCCCTTGCGGGGTGTTAGAGATTGAGACCAGGAAAGAGATTCCAACCTCTCTCATTCTAAGGTATGGAGCAGACTAGAACACAGAGGAGCTTTTGGAAAATCTTGGCAACACCAATCCTAACTGTAGCTAAACTAGACTATAGAAAAAAACAGCACCTACTTCTTACCTTGTACTACACTTAGGTTAGGTACACAGGGGTAGAAGTAGCTAGAAGCACCGGATGAGTATTCACATTTTAGCCTGTGGTATTTATGTATGCATTTTGTATGAATATATGTCATAGCTACAAACTATGGTATTGCAGTATTATTTTATCTTACTGCTAACGCAGTACGTATTATACTTCGCATTCTGTCTTACAATTGTAGCACTTCATATCTCTTGCACGAGAAATAAGACTGTTCAATAAACCCTTTTTATTAAAACGCCCGTCTACATATTTCGGTGTAAACTCTGTAGAAACTAAGCATGCACGATTGACTGAGTGAAACTGTTATCTATTGTTTCCACGATTCTGAGAATGTTCCGATTCTAAGGGAAGCAAAGTTGTCATGTTTATGCGGTTGTCAGAAACTATCCCTTCTTGTTTATTCAAGAAGTTTTTAGTGACCTCTGTGTTAGCTGGCACACACAAGTAATTAAGATTAATGTACTCGATAGAGGCATACTGACTTCAGTCCTATGCCAAAACTATAGTGTATATTTTTCAAATACGCAGAGCCTATCAGGGATATGGGAACTACACTACACAGGGACGTTATAGTTAGGAAATAGAAAAAAATCCTAGAAATTCACAGAAAAGTAAAGGTTACAGAGGTTCTACAGTTAGGCTCAGGTTTCACTTGTACAAAACCAGTGAAATTCTGCAGTTATAGTTTCAAGAGCTAACTATAACTCGTGCTTCCTCAATGCACTGCTTATGCCCTCAGACATTACATCACTCATGACATGGTCATGCATGGGTTTGAGAATGGTAGTATGGAAGTTAGGTGTGTGTATGAAAGGTTATATGGGGGTGTGAGAGGGTGTGTTAGGGATTCTGTGGATGATTTCATCAGTGATTTATTTGAGATGTCATCAGTGATGTAACTGACCATGTCATGAGTGATATATTATGTGATGTCACAAGCAGAGCATTGTGGGGGAGCGAGATATTGTTAGCTCGCTCAGTAATAAAAACAATGGTAATATGGACGTTGTAGTTAGGCACGGATTTCATTCTTACAAAATGAAATCAATTTTGCAGTTATAGTTACCTGAACTAACTATAAGTTGCACCCCCACAATGCACCGATTGTGACCTCACAAATTATAGCACACATGACATAGCGCATCACTCATGATGTCTCAAATAATATCACTAATGACATCATCCAGTAAGTGTGAGTGTTTCAAAAACATTTTTGAGACTTAAAGATATATACTAAGCTAATGCAGAGGTCAAGTTACTATTGTTTCTGTACTATTGAGTGATGTATAGCCCACCAAGCCTTCTGGAACAGGGGTCCTATCATCACCCGTAACCTGATCTGTCAGTATATTCCGAAGCGGAATCTCCGCTCTAGCCAGACCCTCTTGGCAGTCGTCCCAAGAATTAAGAGATCCAGAACAGGCGGGAGAACCTTCATGTACAACGCAGCGAAGGCCTGGAATGCCCTACCACTTCATCTTAGAGCCACCCAGAACCTTAACTTATTCCGCAAACAACTGAAGACCCATCTCTTCACATCTGTTTGCTAAACCCCGCTATCTTCTCTCCCCTCCATGTGCACTGTAGGTTTGCGATTTCCCTAGTGCTTGGACGCCCACGGGCAACAACTGCGCTCTACAAATCCCCAAGTTTACAAGTTTACTATTTCTATCATTTGTCATCTCAGTGGCTCTGTGTCTGAATCTGTGTGAGAGTGGCTGTCTGAGTGCCTATATGGGTGAATATGTGGGTATGTGAATAGTTGTATGAGTGAGTGTGTGGCTGTGTGAATATCTGTATTGGTGAATGAATTGGTGTATGAGTGGCTGTATGAGTGGGTGAGTGGCTGTATGGGAGTTTGAGTGGATGCATGAGTGTTATATGGGTGAGTGAGTGTCTGTATGAGTGGCTATATGTGTGAGTGAGTGTCTATGTGAGTAGCTGTATGGGTGAGTGAGTACATGTGTGGGTGGGCGGCTTTATGGATGGGTGAATGGCTCTGTGAGTGGCTTTATGGGTCAGTGAGTGACTTGTGAAGGGCTGTATGGGTGAGTGACTGGGTGTTTGGGTGAGTGAGTGACTTTCAAGTTAGTGTATGGGTATGTGAGTGGGTGTGTAAGTGGCTCTTTTACACAGTACTTGTCTTTGTAAGTGGCTGTATAGGTTAGTGACTGGGTGTGTGAGTGTTTGTACGGCTGTGTGAGTGGGTATGTAAGTGGTTGTGTGGGTGAGTGAATGGGTGTGTGAGTGGCTGTTTTGGTGAGTGAGTAGCTCTGTTTGTATCTGTATAGGTGAGTGATTGGCTGTGTGAGTAGCTGCATGGGTAACTAAGTGTCTCTATGCATGAGTAAGTAGGTGTGTGAGTAGTTGTATTGGTCTTTGAATGGGTATTTGAGTGTTTTATGGGTTTGTGAGTTAGTGTAATAGAGGTTCTTTAGGGGTGTGAGTGTTTCTGTGAATGATGTCATCAGTGATGTTATTTGAGATGTCATCAGTGATGTAACTGACCATGTCATAGTGATGTATTATGTGAGGTCACGAGCAGTGTATTGCAGGAGAGGGACTTATTGTTAGCTTGCTCACAGGAAAAACAATGGTAATATGGACGTTATAGCTAGGCATGGCTTTCAGTATTACAAAACAAAAGAAATTCTGCAGTTATAGTTACCGGAGCTAACTATAACTTACACCCACACAATGAACTGCTTGTGACCCCACACAGCACTCATGATATAGACAGTGACATCACTCATGACATCTCAAATAGCATCACTAATGACATCATCCAGGGAGGGTGTGTTTCAAAAACATTTTTGAAACTTAAAGATATATACTAAGCTACTGCAGAAGTCAAGGTACTATTGTTTTAGTACTACTGGTGATACTATTGCTATCATTTATCATCTGTGAGAGTGGCTGTCTGAGTGGCTGCATGGGTGTGTGAGTGCCTGTATGAGTGAATATGTGGGTGTGTGAATAACTGTATGAGTGAGTGAGTGGCTGTGTGAATATCTGTATTGGTGAAGGAATAGGTGTGTGAGTGGCTGTATGGGTGGGTGAGTGGCTGGATGGGTGTTTTTTAGTAGGTGCATGAGTGGTGTATGGGTGAGTATCTGTATGAGTGGCTGTATGTGTATGAGTGGCTATGTGAGTAGCTGCATAGGTGAGTGAGTAGGTGTGTGGGTAGCTCTATGGGTGGGTGATAGGCTCTGGGCCTGGGTCAGTGAGTGACTGTGTGAAGGGCTTTATGGGTGAGTGACTGGGTGTATGAGTGAGTGAGTGCTTATTGCATGGGTGTATAGGTAAGTGAGTGGGTGTATAAGTGGCTAGATTGCATAGTACATGTCCGTGTGAGTGGCTGTTCAGGTGATTGAGTGGGTGTGTGAGTGCTTGCATGAATGTGTGAATGGGTAAGTAAGTGGGTTGTATTGGTGAGTGAGTAGCTCTGTTAGTAGCTGTAGAGATTAATGATTGGCTGTGTGAGTAGCTGCATAGGTGTGTGTGTGTCTCCATGCATGAGTAAGTAGGTTTGTGAGTAGTTGTATGGGTCTGTGAATGGGTATTTTAGCTCTTTTGTGGGGTTGTGAGTGGGTGTAACAATGGTTCCAAGGGGTTGAGTGGTTGAGTGGGTACGTGAGTGGTTCTGTTGATGATGTCATCCGTGATGTCATTTAAGATGTCATCAGTGATCTCACTGACCCTGTCATGAGTGATGTAATAAGTGGGTTTATAAGCAGTGCATTATGGGGGACGTAATTTTTAGTTAGCTGAGATAACTATAACTGCTGAATTTGAATGGTTTTGCACGAGTCTGAGCCTAATTATAACATCCCTGTAACCTTTGTGTTTTTTCAGTGACTTTCTATGGTTTTTTAAATTTGATTTCCTAAATATAATTTCCCTGTAACCATTGTTTTTTCAGTAAATATATATACTGGCAGTTGCCAGTAGGTAGTTATAGTTAGGACCTTGTTTCTATTCTAAAAGCGGTTTTTTTCATTTGCCAATATTTTTGCCGCCAGTTGATGAATCTTCGTGATATATTCAAAATGAATGGGGTGCTCCGGTCTGCTCCTGTCCTAGCGGTTTTGGGCTGATTCGTCAAGCAGGGGGCTAAAAGAAAGGTATCCCAAAACATGTTTTATCCATGTTCATTTCAAAAGGACATTTTAGACAAGGCTACAGACCGAACTGCTAAACGGGATTACACCAAATTTGGAAAAAAGTTAGCTCTTGTTTCAGAAAGCAACCTCCCTTATTTTTAAATGGTGTAAATCCGTTCTGTAGTTCCTGAGAAATTCTTAAAATAAAAACGATTGATATCTGGTGACCGCAGTGGATCCGTGAACCCTACCAAACATGAGATTTATCCTGATTGGCTGCAAACACTCCAAACCAAAAAGTGTTGGCAGCCATCTTGTGACTCTGTAGAACCTAGGCACAAGAAAAAAGGTTAAAAAAAAGAAAAGGGGGCAGGGTAGAAATACCATGACCCCCCTGGGCCTGGGCCTGGTCAGGGCATCCCAAAGGGACCCCCAGGGCCCAAAAAAGCATTTTATTTTAAAAGAATCATCGGGATTTGCAAACAAAAAGAGTGTGGGCTCCTGCACTTCATTTTTTTAAAGCCTGGGGAGGCCAGGTCTCAGGGGGCAATGATTTATTATGGTGTGGGGGCCCATGGGAGCCTCTGCCGCCCCTGGGACTCCCACCTCCCTGGAGCTTTATCAATAATGGATCACTGACATAATATCGACTACAAAAATATAGGCATTTAAAATATTGACTCCAAAATATCGACTACAAAAATATCGAAGTCGTATCTACAAACAGGTAAGTACAAAAATATTGAATCAAAAATATCGTTTAAAAATATCGAATTTAATAAAATTAATGTAAAATTAAAAAAATATTAATAATAAATAACTAAAATATACTGAAATAACCTTAAAATTATTAAATATTTAATTTAAGTTATAAAAAAATACAATTTTATTTGTTAAAACATATATATATATATATATTAACATATTATTATTAAAAAATATACAATATTATTACCGTAGCATAGCAAGAGTGTTAAAATTACTATTCCCACTCCAATGAGTGCAACAGTAGGAAAAGCGTTGGATAGCCTAGCAGTAAAAATTACTATTCCCACTCCAAAGAGTGCAACAGTATGGAAAGCGTTGGATAGCTTAGGGGTAAAAATTACTATTCCCTCTCCAAAGAGTGCAACAGTAGGGAAAGCGTTGGATAGCTTAGGGGTAAAAATTACTATTCCAACTCCAAAGAGTGCAACAATAGGGAGAGCATTGGATAGCGTAGGGGTAAAAATTACTATTCCAACTCGAAAGAGTGCAACAGTAGGGAAAGCGTTGGATAGTGTAGGGGTTAAAATTACTATTCCCACTCCAAAGAGTGCAACAGTAGGGAAAGCATTTGATAGCGTAGGGGTAAAAATTACTATTCCCACTCCAGTGGGTGCAACAGTAGGGAAAGCGTTGGATAGCGTAGAGGTAAAAATTACTATTCCCACTCCAGTGAGTTCAACAGTAGCGAAAGCGTTGGATAGCGTAGAGGTAAAAATTACTATTCCCACTATAGTGGGTGCAACAGTATGGAAAGCGTTGGATAGCGTAGGGGTAAAAATTACTATTCCCACTCCAGTGGGTGCAACAGTAGGGAAAGCGTTGGATAGCGTTGGGGTAAAAAATACTATTCCCACTCCAAAGAGTGCAACAGTAGGGAAAGCACTGGATAGCGTAGGGGTTAAAATTACTATTCCCACTTCAAAGAGTGCAACAGTAGGGAAAGCATTGGATAGCGTAGGGGTTAAAATTACTATTCTCACTCCAAAGAGCGCAACAGTAGGGAAAGCGTTGGATAGCGTAGGGGTAAAAATTACTATTCCCACTCCAGAGAGTGCAATAGTAGGGAAAGTAAATACTTCATATATTTTTTTAAAATATATAAATTATTATCTAAAAAAATTAATTAAAAGTAATTACCAATTTAATATAATATAATAATTAATCAATTAAAATTACAAAATAAAATTAATTATTACAATTAGTTACCTATTAATACAAATGAATTACAAATTAACAATTAATAAATTAACAATTAAAAATTAATTACCAATTAATTCAAATTGAATACGATTAAATAAATTGAATTATTTAATTAATTATAAATAAATTACTTCCCACCCTATTCCCCTATAAACCCATGACCCACTACAGAAAATACATTAGTAAAATTAACATATTTAGCAATTAATCAATTAAATACAATTATTTGGCAATTCAAATTTAATTAATTACCCATAAAAAATTAATTAACAATTAATTCTAAATAAATACCAATAAATAATTTTACATATTTATTTAATTATAAATTAATTACTTCCCACCCAATTCCCCTATAAAACCACAACCCGCTACAGAAAATAAATTAGTAAAATTAACATAATTAGCAATTAATCAATTAATTAAAATTAATTGCCAATTAAAATGTAATTAATTACCAAATATGAATTAATTAACAATTAATTAAAAATGAATACCAATACATACATTTACATATTTAATTAATTATAAATAAATTACTTCCCACCCTATTCCCCTATAAACCCACAACCCGCTACAGAATTAATTTACGCAAAAATTAAAAAAACAAAATTCATTAATTAAAATAAATTATAACATAAATACACTCTTTTCACACATATAATAACATAAAAGACACTATAAAAATTTCGATATTATTAAAAATTTGATAATTTTAATAACCTAGATTATATACTTCGATATTTTAACTTTCTATATTTTTAACATTCAATATTACATTACTTACCTCAAAAACGATATTATTGATGTCTATATTCTGTCCATTCGATATTTTGTTCATTCTATATTTTAAACTCGATATTTTGTCCATTCGATATTTTCTACTCGATATTTTGACTGTTTACCATCAATAATGTGCAGGGGGCACGTAGCCCACCGTAGCCCTGGGGACAGCCACCTCCCCAGGGCTTTGATGGAAAATCTGTGGGGGGCTCCTGCCTGGGAGATGGTGGTAGTAGGTTCCTATTTTTTGTGCACTCTTAAAGGATCTTATGAAATTTACCTACTATTTGTGATTACCGCAAGATGTTTGCAACTGATTGCTATTGACTCTACCACCAGAATTTTGAACTATTAGCTGACAAATGACCACCTGTAAGTGGTATTGACAGATCTTAGGGCTACAATTTATCTGGGCCAAAGATAATACCTATAGTCTATATTAGTATCTACGAGCATGTGCCCATGATCAGTTAAATATCATTGTCAGATTGCATGAGGCCAACTATACCCAAGTGAGGTTGGGATCCCAGGGTGAGTTAGCTGGCCAAATGCTAATTGAGAGATGGGTATACCAGAGTTGCATGCTGGCTTCCACTTTATTTTCTCTTTACGTTAATGATGTGATGAGTTTTTTTAAATATTGTACCCATGAAATCTTGAGATAGGATGGCACTTCCATGATTGCTCTTTTTTTTGCTGGTGATACCCTCCTAATCTCCAGCAGCCCTATGGGCCTAAAAAAACATGTAGCTACATTTTCTGACTTTTGTGATGAGAGAGATGTGGAGGTGAAAATGTCACATAAACATACCATTTGAAAATAACAAAGCCACTGAAATGCACCAGTTATAGTTATCTAAAGTAACTGTAAACTTGTACACTAACATAACTATAACTAGCGCCCCCAACATGCACAGTATTATTAACAATGATGTCATTTCAGATTTGATTACAGATGCTATAAATTAACTCAATGAATATGTCATGAGTGATTTAATAGGTGTGGGTAAAAGCAGTGCACGTGAGGGTGCAAGTTATAGTTAGTTTAGGGTACAAGTTATAGTTACTTGAGGTAACTAACACTGGTGAATATGAATGATTTTGTTAGTTTCAAATGGTATGTTTTAGGCAATATGTTCATGTAACTTTAAAATTCCTTTAACTTTTGTTTTTTTAAGTGAATTTGTAAGTTTTTTTAATGTATTTTAGATATTCTTACAATTCCTAACTATAACGTGACTTTAACCTTTGGTTTGGTTTTTCAGTATATTTCTAGGTTTTTAATGTAAAGTAAGATGTTGATTGTTAAGCATGGCAGTGGGGTTGGACGCAGGACCTTACCTGACATTGTACATTGTGTTTTCCATGTCCCAGCATGCTGCCCCTCCCCATACTCCTAGCCCTCCATTGCCCAAATCCATGAAACTGTAAAGGGGTTTTTTGGTTGCGATATCAAGGGCGCACTGCCTCAATTTCTACGTTACTGTGTGAAGGTTCAAAGGTTGCTGTGTAGTGCGTGAAGAGCAGACGGTAAAACACCCATAAACGTCCAATAAGTCAGGGACCGAATAACAATTAAACAACTGTGCTCTCGCAACTACATCAAGGTATAGCAAAGTTACAAAACAGTGTGAGGTATGAAAAAGTAAACAGAAGCAGATTCTTCAGTGTGTGTTCTTGTCCCAGCAGGGAGATGGTTTATTTCATCCAGACTATAACAGTCTCACAAAATGCCGACACGTGTTTCGTCGTGTGCCGTAGAGTCAACACGACTCTTCAGGGCTTGAGACTCAACACCAGGAATGGGTCGAGTGAAGTCTGGAGCTATCGTTAACCATCCGTGTAGGTGGTTTAGAAAGAAACCAAGGTTATTTGCAGCTCAATTAAGAGAATGAGGTTCAGTGTCTAGTTTAGTCACACTCTGTTGTGACCATTATATTCCGCCTTAGTCAGTTTGTAAGAGTATACACGCTGTGCAATATGATTCTCTGTCTAGAAACGGGTATGTTTCTAGTTGTAGGGTCGAAATTGGTTAGCTCAGCTATATTCCGCTTCAAAGATAAGCGGTGTGTTAGAATCAGGTATCCCTCCTCTTCAGGTTCCCGGTGGCCGTCTATCATGAGCGCTCATGATAGACGGCCACCAGGAACCTGAAGAGGAGGGATACCTGATTCTAACACGCCGCTTATCTTTGAAACTCACACGTTTCTGGATGTCCACTGTTCGACGGATCCCCTCCCGGTCACCGCCTGAAAGACACACGCTTTCAGAGCCAACACTTGAAACACCTTGTTACCCTGCTTACAGCGGAATATAGCTGAGCTAACCAATTTTGACCCTACAACTAGAAACATACCCGTTTCTAGACAGAGAATCATATTGCACAGCGTGTATACTCTTACAAACTGACTAAGGCGGAATATAATGGTCACAACAGAGTGTGACTAAACTAGACACTCCAACCTCATTCTCTTAATTGAGCTGCAAATAACCTTGGTTTCTTTCTAAACCACCTACACGGATGGTTAACGATAGCTCCAGACTTCACTCGACCCATTCCTGGTGTTGAGTCTCAAGCCCTGAAGAGTCGTGTTGACTCTACGGCACACGACGAAACACGTGTCGGCATTTTGTGAAACTGTTATAGTCTGGATGAAATAAACCATCTCCCTGCTGGGACAAGAACACACACTGAAGAATCTGCTTCTGTTTACTTTTTCATACCTCACACTGTTTTGTAACTTTGCTATACCTTGATGTAGTTGCGAGAGCACAGTTGTTTAATTGCCCAAATCCATGTTGCTTTTCCCTTGTTCAGCCTGTGTTGCCATTGTTCTGCCACTGCCTTTCACGCCTGCCATGCAGTTAGTTTGCTGTACCTACCTACTTCCTCTCTGCCCCTGCTATCTCAGTCCATACACCTGATGCCTCCTTCCTGCCCTGCATGGTCCAATGTGCTGCCACTGCCCACAAGTTAGCTTAATGTTCCTGGAACTCCTCCTGCACTACGTTGTCTGAGTTTTTGCTTCTATCATTGCCCTCCTGCTTAGCCTCCATGCTTGGCTTGCTACTCCTACCCGCCTTCACATTGCCAATTGATGTCTGTGTGCAAGCCCCTGCACCCTCTCTTTTGCTCCTCATGTTCCATGGTCCTGCCATTAGCCCTGCTGTTTATTCTGAGTGTCCTTTTGAGCTGCCACTGCCCCTCCTCCCTGCCCAGTATGGTCAGATGGTTACCACCTATCCATGCACCCTTCAGCTTTCCTTCCACTGCCCACGTTTGATGCCCTTATTCCCTCCCTCTTTTTCTCCATGGTCCATTTTGCTACCACACCCTACTCCCTTCTATTTTTTGCTGTGCTGCTACTGCTGCTCCTCCCTGCCCTACGGGGTCTGTTGTGAAGCCTCTGCTCCCTTACCCCTCCTGTCTCTTTCCAGCCCCTACCTCTCCCTTCTGCATTTAATGGTCCTTTGGGCATGGCGGTGCCCCTTCCTCTTGCACACCATGGCATCTACACTGCCTTTAAACCCCCCTGATTGCCATGCATAGTCGTTTGTGCTGCCATTGACATTCCTACCTGCACTGTGTGGTGGGAATGCAGCCCCTGACCCCATCGCACCTTTCCCTTCCTCCGTTGTGATTGTGGATGCCACTATTGTCTCCCTGTTGCCCTCCATGGCATATTGTGCTTCTTGTGCCCATCCTACCTCCCCTGCATGGGCAACCTGCTACTTCTGCCCACTCACCCACTGTCCTCCCTTTTCCATGTGTGGGCCCCTATCCCCTCCCTCCTGTGTTCCATGGTCCATTGGCATGCCCCTGCCCCCTCCCTTATGCTGTTCATAGTTCTTTGTGCTGCAACTGCATTTTCTTTCTGTTTTGTATGATCAGCTTGCTGCCCTTGCCTCTTTCCCCTCAGTTCTCTGTTGTCCTTGTGCATGGTCCTGTCTCCTCCCTATTGCTTTCCATGGTCCATTGTGCTGCACTGCCCTTCTGCTTGCCTTGTTCCATGTATTATGCTGCTGCAGCCCCTGGCGTCTTCCCTGTAAGGTCAGTAGTCTATTGCACCGTGCACACCTCTCTTCTCCCGTCTATTGTCAGAGTCCATGTCCCTAACCCATTACTCCTGCCTAGCCGCGGCCCGTGGAGGGAGTTCCGGTGGGGCAGGCAGGCGGGGCGGGGGAGGGGCAGGGTGGGGGGTGATAAACACCGGTATGTGGATGATTGCAGGTAAGTAACCAATTTATTAAAACGAATTTTGTTCTGTGCCCTGCTCCTGCCTTCAGTGGGACAAGAGGTCATACATGCCAACTTATGCTGAAAATGAGGAGATTTTAACTGGTAGACAGCTAAAATAAAGCTCTTTGGGGCTTAAAAGACATCAGGTGTCTCCTGCCTGAATCAAGTCTGTTGGCCCGTATGGTTGTACTCCCACTGCCTCTTCCTTCTTCCCTCAATGGTCTGTTATATTGCCACAACCTCTCTTACCTGTCCTGCATGGTTGGCTTGTTGCCCCTGGGCCCTTTTTCCCTGCCCTCCATGGTCCGTTGTGCTGCCACTGCCCCTCCCACCTGCCCAGCATTGTCAACTTGCTACCTCTACCACCTCCTCCCTGCTCTCCATTGTCCGAGGTGTGCCCCTAACCTCTGCCTCCCCAAAAGTGTTCTAATGAACAACTAGATTGCTAACATTCTATTTTTATTACAAACGTGTGGCACACCTGAAGTCATACCTAAAGCATTGTTATTCCCTTTTCTGGGGGGAAATAATTGTAAGAGGTGGATTTATGTGCAAGGATACTGGCTAAAAAAATAATATTTCAGGTGACATGGTATTGCTGCACATATATCCACCCACCTCATACCTGGGGCCTATGTGGCACAGCATTTTGTCTTACACACCCCTATTTGGAAAGAGCACTGCATGTATAGCTCATCAGTTTACATTAGGCAGTGTGATGAAGGTCTCCTTCATAGCCCAGGTTTGAATACTGTTATATCACAATGGCAGTACGGATACAGGTAGTCAAGCATTTGTAATGTCCAAAATAGATGACCGTACTTGACAGCTTTAGTTTTTGATGTAGCAAATATTAATGCCCCTGTCATATAGGTAAAGCATTTCCAGGACCATGCAAGAGATTTCTTGACAGACATGCAGTGACTTGCAAGCTGTGTGTTTATGATGTGAGGAACCTAGGCAAAGCATAGGGCATGCATCTTCTTACAAGCATTATGGTAGGATGGGAATTGGAGCTGTTGCCAGTAGACCTAATTTGAAGTTGTAGCTGTTGGAAGTTACCTACTGTGGCGCCACCTACTCCACTTTCTCTCCTTGGTTTATTCCCATTAGTATTTGCAATCCATCCCGAGCATGCATGCAATAGCTTGTTGATGAATAGTTTGTGCTTGACCAAGCCACAATGCCTGACTAGTCCAAGCGTCCGAAGGAATTGTTAGTCAACCGAGTAATCTCTGTTGGCCTGGAAGAGGACTTAAAGTCTGCCAGGTCAAAACTATTCAACCCAACACATTTGGAAATAACCGCCAAGCCTCTCCCAAGGCGAGAAGAAAATGTAGCAGTTTTCACTATCCCTTACAGCCAGGGTTTTTGCTGGTGATGAGGGGCAGTGGAAACTGACCTCTAACTCCGCCCATCCAAATTAGGTGGTCTCAGGTCTGTAAAGTGGTGCAGAACCTGTATATCAGTATGTCAAAGGTCCACTCGATGATGGACCTTGTTGTCTTATGTGATCTGTTGGACCGCCTTTCTCTTCTAGTTCTTGGAGTCAAGTATGGTGTAAGTATCCTCGGACGCAAGACCTATGGACTGGGCGAAATTTGCGAATTTGCGTTCCTTGAATTAGTGCGAAAGCGAATTTGCGTCCTGCAAAATTAGCGAATTCGTGCAAATTTGTGGATTTTTTTTGCGTGTTCACGGGGTTTTAGGCATATTCGCGGTCCGCTTGCAGCGCACCGACCGCGAAGTTCCCCATGCGGTCGTATATGGGCGCGGCCATCTTGTGCGTGTTGCGTATTTCCGTTTCCGGGCGCTATTGGTAATCTCGTGTTGGGTGCGGCGCGCATATTACAAGTTTGTACGAGTGTTTCAGTGCTCGTGGGGGAAATATCGCGCAAACTTACCCACGCGGTCCTCAATGGGCGCAGCCATCTTGTTTTTCATTCATTGCTAAGGTTCTGGGCCGGGCTTTTCTATCATCTTTTAATCTTTGCAATCCTTTGTTTCTTTGAACTTTTGTTTGCTCTTTTTTGCTCATTATTTATCTCTCTATTTGTCTAGATCTATATTTTGTGTTTTTTTCCACTTTTGGTTACTTTAAAACTACTTTTTTTACCGCTTCTTTTATTTAGTTTTTCCCTATTCTGTTTCCTATTTATTATTTCCATTCCTGTCCAGGACCATGGCAAAGGGAGCCGGGAAGGACAAGGGGAACGGTCCTGCACCCCGTACCCGGCTCCCATGCACGCAATTGAGGGGGGAGCAAGTCGTAGCCCGGGAGATCTTTAGCGTGGAGGAGGTGGCCGCACTGATTTTTTATGTCCAGCGCCGCCTCCCCAAGACCATCGCAGCAGGCGGCAGGGTTGCTGGTGGGTACGGGCTCCGGGATCATCGGCAGCGGTGGGGGAAGCATATAGATGCTCCTTTAAAACTGACACAGAAGGAGCTGGCTAGAGGGGCCCGGCAAAGGAAGCTATTGTCGCCGAATATCGGCTGCTGGTGGCCAAGGAGGACAAGGACACGCAGTTACAGACCACCACAACATCCACCTCGACAGCTGCATCCTCCTCCACGCTCCCTAGGTCAGCCAGTCAGCGCAAGCCTCCAGCGGTACGGAGCCGTGGTACCGCAGCCACCCGCCACGCAGCCAAAAAAATCAGCTGCCCCCCACAGCAGGTGCAAGGTCCGCATCCACCGCCTAACCCTCAGGGTGTCCACCCTTGAGCAGGAGATGGAGAGAATGAAGAGCTTGCTCAAGAAGAACCTCTGCGGGGAGCAACGGGCCCACCTGGCCAAAGGACACCGCCGGCGGCAGTAGAGGAGGAGAGACTGTCCCTTGCCCCTTTTTTAAAGACTTTTGGGGGGTGGGAATTGGGAGTTGGGTTTTTTCTTGGACTTTGGGGACTTTTTCACTGGCATTCTTTGGGGTTAAGGAGGGGGTGGGTCGGGTCTTGCGGGATAGTTTATTTTTGTTATGGATTGAAATAATTATTTACTTTCAACTTAAACATTGCATACACGTTTTTACTGTTTTGGGGGAGGTGGGGGTTAACTGTTTGTTTGTTTTCCTGAAACTTAACTGGCTGCTTTATTCAAATTGTCTACGTAATCACCCAAATGTTAAAAAAGTAAGTGCCACTCACAGAGTCAGTGAATTCAATTGTCCTACAACTTTAGTTGTACTACCGTCAGTCTCTCCTCTCTCCTCCTACTCCATTATTCTTCCTCCCCCCAAACGCTTATCTCACCTGTGATTTGTGTTTGAGAATAGGCCTAGGGCTAGGCACAGGGCTGGCTGCATGGCAACTGACGATGAAGGTTGGCAATCCTGGGCGGATGAAAGGGTATCGTTGTGGTGGTAGTAATGGTGGTACACAGTGGCAGTAGCAGCATATGAAAAAAAAGAAAATGAAACCTTGAGTTGCCTGAGTGGATCATTACAACAGTACGATAGATAGCATAGGACACAAGAACAGTGCCATAATATAGCTTAACAAATGCTAACGTTTCCAAAGTATATTAGTTGCGTGGAGTTTGGCTTTGGCTACTACAAGAAATAGTACTGAAGGTGAAGCACACAGCAGCGTAATCATTTGCCACGTGTAGGAGGAGGATGTTCTTGATGATCAACACAGTTGATGGCGCCAATGAAAATCAGATTTGATTTTCAAATAGTCCTGGGTCTGTGTAAAGCTGAATAAGAATATCTCCTCGGATTCCTTCACCAGCCTTGAAATTGATTTTCTGTTGCTTTGACCTTATCCTCCCCAGCAAGTGTGTGGAATTATTGTTGTAATTTACTCACACCTCAATGAAAACCACACAGCCCGGGGGAAGAGGGTTAGGGTTTGAAACTTGGATGGGAATGGGGTGTGGGGAACATTTTGTGGAGAGAGGATAAAAAACACAGCATGGACAAACAACAAAGGAAGATAAACAAATCTTTGGATATGAAGCTATCCATAAATCTTTTAAGGGACATAAAGGAAGTGCATGTACTACTGCATGCATGAAGTTGTTTGCTAAATGGATAGGTTACTGTAAAGTAAGTAGTACTTTCTACAATGTACTAACTATGAAGAAACAATGTGACGGTACAGGGCTGCAGTAATTACGCAATTTCACTTGCCTATCTGCCCTCAGAGAGAAGAACCACTTAGTACATTAAATTAGTTTGGAAAATAGCAAAGAAAAAAGTATACAATGGCTGGAGGGATGAATTGAAGCAAACAAATGCACAGAGTCACACTCACAGAACTTCACAGCAATAACATTACTTGAAAGATAAGTAGAAATGAAGATGGATACTGTAACTGTATGTTGTTGTAGTTGTCCTGTTGAATTTAGGAAGTTGCATGCATCCAGCCATTCCTCTTTTTCGCAGCCTGGCGAATGCTTAATTGCGGTCCCTAAGCCTGAGGTCATCCTTTTTGTCATTGCACAGGGTAAAAGCCGGCCTGTAATTGTTGATGGAAAAACAGGAAGTGATATTAAAACGCCACGGAGAAAAAAATATAAGGTACGCTGTGTAGTGCAAAAATAACACTTTCAGTTTCAGAGTCGACAGTATTACAAAACATGCAAGCATCATTTTGAAAGTGCGTACTCTCAGTCTCCTTTTCAATGATAAATAAGTGTGGGCAAAATTTGCGGATCTCTCCCCTCAAGCTAGGTGTAAAGTGTAAACTGCGATTTTAGACCCCTAACCCTAACCCTAACCCTAGGCCCTAACCCACCTTTTTTAACATGGATTTTCTCCAAACCACTTGCGCCCGATATTAGACCTTCCCAGCAATGCCCCCAGACCCGTCAACCCACCCGCAAAAAGGTAGAACACCCCAAAACAGGCCAAAAGCAAAAATGGAAAATGTGACACTTAGAAAATTTTCGGCCTACCAGTCCACATCACACCAAACGCACACTGCAGCTAGTCCCTAACTCTCCTTTCCCACCATGGATTTCCTTCAAACCACTTGCAATCAAAATTAGACTATGCCAGCAGTGCTCCCAGACCCCCAGATGCCCCCCAAAAACCTAGAAGCCCCCCTAAACAGCCCCCCAAAAACAGGCAAGTGAGCAAAAATGGAAACACTTTTTCACTATGGATTTTCTCCAAACCACTTGCTCCCAATATTAGACCTTCTCAGCAATGCCCCCAGACCCGTCAACCCACCGCAAAAAGGTAGAACACCCCCAAACAGGCCAAAAGCAAAAATGGAAAATGTGACACCGACAATTTTCGGCCAACCAGTCCAAATCACTCCAAACGCACTCTGCAGCTAGGCCCTAACTCCCCTTTCCCACCATGGATTTCCTTCAAACCACTTGCAATCAAAATTAGACTATCCCAGCAGTGATACCAGACCCCCCCAAAAACCTAGAAGCCCCCCAAACAACCCCCCAAAAACAGGCAGGTGAGCAAAAACGGAAATACGTTTTCACCTTGGATTTTCTCCAAACCACTTGCACCCGATATTAGACCTTCCCAGCAATGCCCCCAGACCCATCAACACACCCGCAAAAAAGTAGAACACCCCCAAACAGGCAAAAAGCAAAAATGCAAAAACTCACACTTAGAAAATTTAGGGCCTACCTTCAATTCAGTCCAAACGCGCTCTGCAGCTAGGCCCTAACTCCCCTTTCCCACCATGGATTTCCTTCAAACCACTTGCAATCTAAATTAGACTATCCCAGCAGTGCTCCCAGACCCCCCAAAAACCTAGAACCCCCCCAAACAGCCCCCCAAAAACAGGCAAGTGAGCAAAAACAGAAAACCTTTTTCACCATGGATTTTCTCCAAACCACTTGCGCCTGATATTAGACCTTCCCTGCAATGCCCCCAGACCTGTCAACCCACCCGCAAAAAGGTAGAACACCCCCAAACAGGCCAAAAGCAAAAATGGAAAATGTGACACTTAGAAACTTTTCAGCCTACCAGTCCAAATCACACCAAATGCACTCTGCAGCTAGGCCCTAACCCCCCTTTCCCACCATGGATTTCCTTCAAACCACTTGCAATCAAACTTAGACTATCCCAGCAGTGCTCCCAGACTGCCAGATGACCCCAAAAAACTTAGAAGCCCCCCAAACAGCCCCCAAAAAACAGGCAAGTGAGCAAAAATGGAAAAACTTTTTCACCATGGATTTCCTCCAAACCAATTGCGCCCGATATTAGACCTCCCCAGCAATGACCCCAGACCCGTCAACCCACCCGCAAAAAGGTAGAACACCCCCAAACAGGCCAAAAGCAAAAATGGAAAATGTGACACCGTACATTTTCGGCCAACCAGTCCAAATCACTCCAAACGCACTATGCAGATAGTCCCTAACTCCCCTTTCCCACCATGGATTTCCTTCAAACCACTTGCAATCAAAATTAGACAATCCCAGCAGTGATACCAGACCCCCAGACCCCCAGACCCCCCCCCCCAAAACCTAGAAGCCCCCAAACAGCCCCCCACAAACAGGCAAGTGAGCAAAAATGGAAAAATGTTTTCACCATGGATTTTCCCCAAACCACTTGCACCCGATATTAGACCTTCCCAGCAATGCCCCCAGACCTGTCAACCAACCCGCAAAAAAGTAGAACACCCCCAAACAGGCAAAAAGCAAAAATGCAAAAACTCACACTTAGAAAATGTAGGGCCTACCTTCAATTCAGTCCAAACGCGCTCTGGGCTAGGCCCAAAGTCTCCTTTCCCACCATGGATTTCCTTCAAACCACTTGCAATCAAAATTGGACTATCCCAGCAGTGCTCCCAGACCCCTAGACCCCCCAAAAACCTAGAACCCCCCGAAACAGCCCCCCAAAAACAGGCAAGTGAGCAAAAACGGAAAACCTTTTTCACCATGGATTTTCTCCAACCCACTTGCGCCCGATATTAGACCTTCCCTGCAATGCCCCCAGACCTGTCAACCCACCTGCAAAAAGATAGAACACCCCCAAACAGGCCAAAAGCAAAAATGGAAAATGTGACACTAAAAACTTTTCAGCCTACCAGTCCAAATTACACCAAATGCACTCTGCAGCTAGGCCCTAACCCCCCTTTCCCACCATGGATTTCCTTCAAACCACTTGCAATCAAACTTAGACTATCCCAGCAGTGCTCCCAGACTGCCAGATGACCCCAAAAAATTTAGCAGCCCCCCAAACAGCCCCCAAAAAACAGGCAAGTGAGCAAAAATGGAAACACTTTTTCACCATGGATTTTCTCCAAACCAATTGCGCCCGATATTAGACCTCCCCAGCAATGCCCCCAGACCTGTCAACCCACCCGCAAAAAGGTAGAACACCCCCAAACAGGCCAAAAGCA
This sequence comes from Lissotriton vulgaris, assembly GCF_964263255.1. Taxonomy (NCBI): domain Eukaryota; kingdom Metazoa; phylum Chordata; class Amphibia; order Caudata; family Salamandridae; genus Lissotriton; species Lissotriton vulgaris. Next base: position 123,839 of record NW_028253351.1, read on the forward strand.
AAAATGGAAAATGTGACACCGTACATTTTCGGCCAACCAGTCCAAATCACTCCAAACGCAATATGCAGTTAGGCCCTAACTCCCTTTTCCCACCATGGATTTCCTTCAAACCACTTGCAATCAAAATTAGACTATCCCAGCAGTGATCCCAGACCCCCAGACCCCCCAAAAAACCTAGAAGCCTCCCAAACAGCCCCCCAAAAACAGGCAAGTGAGTAAAAACAGAAAAACGTTTTCACCATGGATTTTCTCCAAACCACTTGCACCCAAAATCAGACCTTCCCAGCAATGCCCCCAGACCCGTCAACCCACCCGCAAAAAAGTAGAACACCCCCAAACAGGCAAAAATGCAAAAACTCACACTTTGAACATTTAGGGCCTAACTTCAATTCAGTCCAAACGCACTCTGCAGCTCGGCCGTAACTCCCCTTTCCCACCATGGATTCCCTTCAAACCACTTGCAATCTAAATTGGACTATCCCAGAAGTGCTCACAGACCCCTAGACCCCCCAAAAACCTAGAACCCCCCCCAAAAACAGGCAAGTGAGCAAAAACGGAAAACTTTTTTCACCATGGATTTTCTCCAAACCACTTGCGCCCGATATTAGACCTTCCCAGCAATGTCCCCAGACCTGTCAACCCACCCGCAAAAAGGAAGAACACCCCCAAACCGGCCAAAAGCAAAAATGGAAAATGTGACACAGAAAATTTTTGGCCTACCAGTCCAAATCACTCCAAACACACTATGCAGCTAGGCCCTAATTCCCCTTTCCTACCATGGGTTTCCTTCAAACCACTTGCAATCAAAATTAGACTATCCCAGCAGTGCTCCCAGACCCCCCCCCAAAAAAACCTAGAAGCCCCCAAACACCTCCAAAAACAGGCAAGTGAGCAAAAAAAGGAAAAACTTTTTCACCATGGATTTTCTCCAAACCACTTGCGCCCGATATTAGACCTTCCCAGCAATGCCCCCAGACCCGTCAACCCACCCGCAAAAAAGTAGAACACCCCCAACCAGGCAAATAGCAAAAATGCAAAAACTCACACTTAGAAAATGTAGGGCCTACCTTCAATTCAGTCCAAATGCGCTCTGCAGCTAGGCCCTAACTCCCCTTTCCCACCATGGATTTCCTTCAAACCACTTGCAGTCAAAATTAGACTATCCCATCAGTGCTCCCAGACCCCCAGACCCCCCACCAAAAAAACCTAGAACCCCCCAAACAGCCCCCAAAAATAGGCAAATGAGCAAAAACGGAAAAACTTTTTCACCATGGATTTTCTCCAAACCACTTGCGCCCAATATTAGACCTTCCCAGCAATGCCCTAGGCCCGTCAACCCACCTGCAAAAAGGTAGAACTCCCCTAAACAGGCCAAAAGCAAAAATGGAAAATGTGAAACTTAGAAAATGTTCGGCCTACCTGTCCAAATCACTCCAAACGCACTCTGCAGCTAGGCCCTAACTCCCCTTTCCCTCCATGGATTTACTTCAAACCACTTGCAATCAAAATTAGACTATTCCAGCAGTGCTCCCAGACCCACAGACCCCCCCTAAAAACCTAGAACCCCCCAAACAGCCCCCCCAAAACACGCAATACTGCTAGGCCTCAGTTTAAATTGTGCTAAAACGCTGTCTGCAACCATGCACAAACCACCCTTTTCTACCATGGATTTTCTTCAAACCACTTGCAATCAAAATTAGACCTTCCCAGAAGTGCTCCAAGACCCCCCGACCCACCCCTATAAATCTAGAACACCCCCAAAGAGCCCCCCAAAAACATGCAATACTGGTATATTGAAACATGGCAAATTGCGCTGTTCACAAAAAATTGCTTTTTTCAGCACTTCCACTACTTCGATCCTCTTGAAACTTACTTGGATACTTGTTCCAGCGATTCCCAAGAATCTCAGCAAGGCAGAACAAAATCTAACCACTGACCTCTTTGAAGAAGGAGAAGAAGAAGGTCTACGACTAGTTATCACTTATTTTTCACCCAAACACACACGCCCGCAAAACACCAGACAAGGCCAAAATTCTGCCAATTCTGGACCAAACAACGGCAAACCCCCCTAAAACCTTGCCAACATCATTTCATTATGAATAAGCCTGCATTGGGCCCTGAGCCCTAGACTCAGCGGGAACCCTACCAACTTAAACCCAAAAACCCTAGTAAATCGCACGAATAGACAGACATGTAGTTCTGCTGTAGTACTTGTTGTAGACTAGTTTACCTGTTTGCCACTCACAAATTGGCCATAGTTCTCCCGTAAACCGACGCTGATGATCCATCCATCCCAGTGAGTGACTGTAAAGAAAAAAGATATATTATTTAATCAATCATCATGGTATATTAGCAAGTGAGTCCACTCCAAGGACATTTTGCATATTGTAAAATGCAACATAGTGGCCCCTGAATTTGAAGTACAATTTGAATTAAACAAGGTAAAAAAAAGAGTAGTAGATATGATACTGTGTAAAAGATTATATAATAATTAAAACACGCCATATGATTCATTTCATGCACAAAAAAACAAACAGCAATTGGTTTCATCAGAGCCAGACAGCCATTGCTGTCCACTGCATGCCATCTTCTCAATTATTCATTATCTGTTCTACTTTTTGTCCGCATCTTCTTCAGAAAGTGAGGGCCCACAGGGCAGCCTCTCTTGTCAATTTCAGAAGTAACTCTGTCAGCAATCAGCAAGCATATAGTCAGTCAGTAATTTCAGTCCCACTTGAGGGGACTCATCTATGAAAACAAAGTTTATTTATTATTCGTAATCCATCCATCTGCCTTGAGGGAAATGGATAGGTGGAGTCTGGAGGAGAAGGATAGAGGAGCATGATTGAGTTGTGAACTTGTGAACCTCAGGAATGCAGACTGAGGTACCTTCAAATCAATAAGGAAAATAAGATGAAGACAGTGCTGCTGATGGACTTGTTGTGAGAGTTTTGTTGTGGTAAAAGTTGCAAAACCAAGAAAGACACACAGGAATAAAAGTGAATACGGACGAAAAAAAAGGAAGTCATTTTCAGGCCTTGGTGTCAGGGAAGTAGAGCTCGTCCTCAAACTCTATGAATTTAGACAGGAGTAGGTCAGCTAACAGAGAAGAACTTCCATCACATACGTCGGTGTCCTCTTCTTCCTGTGTGCATTCATATATTTTGTAATCTGGTGGTATGAAGTGCTGATTCATCTTGATCAGTGTTAACTTCTCCACATTTATGGGCGAGAGGCGGGTCCTTTTTGAAGTTACAATGGCACCAGCAGCACTGAAAACACGTTCAGAAGATACACTTGCGAGTGGGCAAGACAAATAATTTAGATCCAGGTTGGTGATCAGTGGCCATAGAGGCCTTTTCCTATACCAATACAGCAATGGGTTCTGATTAACAAAGACCTCTGTTGGGTCATTCAATTAGGCCTACACCATTGACTCAAGGTTCTCCACGGTTGCTCCACTTTGCGTACCATCTGTGGCCTTTGCAGCACTGGAACGAGCAAACCCTTGATGAGTTAGCCAATCCGCTTCCGACAATATTATGACTGGGCCTGGTGCAGGTGAGGATGATGATACGGTTGCTGGTGTTGTTAACGGCTGTGAGGGAAAGTGACTCCCTTCGGCCACAGATTCAGAAAGTGGAACTTGACGCCGGATGGTCTGCTGATTCAGTTGTACTTCTGCCGGCTCCTTAAATTTTCTGCTGCTCTTTTTTGAAACCGAGTGGCTGACCCAACTAGCCAATGTTTGTACTTTAAAACATATGCTTCATCAAAAGGAATTAATGCTTTGCTGGCCACTGCCTTTTTGTACTGTGGATCCAGAATAGTGGCACAAATGTAATGTTGTTCTGTATGTATGTTTTTAAGCCTTTCATTGGCAACTAGGCGGCTTAATAACCTCTCCGCCAACTAATATGCATCTTGCTTTTCAGCATCATGTCGGGACGTTGAAGACACTGCCTTCAGTTTGTGCTCTAGCATGACCAACAATGGGATTGCTTTGCCCAAAGAACAGTCCTCCCTGCTGACTTCACGCGTGAAGACCTCAAAAGGACGAAGCATGTCTGTCAGGCTTGCAACTAGCTTCCATTCCTCCAACTCTAGCCTCATGTCTTTCATAGTAGAACCCAGTTTATAGACATAATCATTTATTACCCCCCACTGCTCAGACAGACGCTCAAGCATGTAAAAGGTTGAGTTCCAACGTGTTGCCACCTCCTGGATGAGTCCTTTGACTGGCAGTCTACGTTCATGTTTAATGCTCCTCAGCTCCTTCCGGGCCTTAAAAGAATGGCTGAAATGTGTGCAGATTCTTCGGCAAGTGGTCAGTAACTTGCTGACTGTGTTTTCTTTTTTAAGAAATGTTGCACCACGATGTTAATACTGTGCTCCAAACACGGCACTCTGAAATAGCCACCTTGCTGCATGGCCCTAACTATATTACTGCCATTATCCCTGGAAACATAACCAACCATGCGATTTCTCGGATGCAGCCATTCAGAGACCTCCCTATCAAACTCGTCCAAAAGGTTAGGTGTAGTATGAGTTTTCTCCATGGCAAACATGGCTAATGTTTCATGTTTTCGAGTAGCTTCAAAAACTGTGTCCGGGTCAACACCTGCATTTGTCTTGTCTCTAACCCCTGCAAAAGAGGCCCAGTGTGCAGTGATGCACAAGTAATCAAGGGCTTGGCAATTGGCCCTTATGTCTGTTGACAAGTGGATAGTGTGAACAGCACTCTTCTGCAAAGCTGCCCCAATCACCTCCAGCACATCTTGATGTAGTGCTGGAACTGCAAGTCTGGCAAAATAGGACCGGCTAGGAACCTTTCATTTAGGGCAGACTGTTGCCACAAATTCTCGAAAACCGAGCCCTTCCACGAAAGAAAAAGGGAGTAGGTCCAGCGCTAGCATTTTAGCCAGCTTTGCGTTAAACAGATGTACCGTTTGGTGGTTGAGTTCAAATGGCGCCTCTGACGAAAACATTCTGCTAATGGTGGGCTGGACCATTTTACGTGATGATGATGATGACTTCTTCAAACCAGTTAGGCCCAGTGATGTAGTTTTTCGCATTGGTGTCTCTCCCAGACTCTTAGTGTGCCTCATACATGTTGCTGGTGTAGAGAGTGTGGGCGATACCACTGCAGTGCTGCTGCCAGGGGTACTGGGTGCACCTGAAAAAATGTCTGTCTCTTCTTCACTTCCTCCCTGCACAATCAGCCCCTCATCATCATCAGATGCAATATCAATGGATACATTTGGATTTGTTTTTCATTTGGCTTCCTGGATCTTACTTAGGTGCGCCTCCCACTTGATAGTGTGGTGCTTTTTGAGATGACCTCTCTGGCCTCCAGTACCATAGTTGGTACCAAACTTACCCCGACTAACTAATGTCTTACAAATCGAACAAACGACCATGGGCTAGATGTAGGTAAATCAGATTTAACGATTCATAAATACCGAATTTTACGATTCGATATTCCTGAATCGGTAAATCTGATGTAGGTAATTATTCGGTAAAAAATACCGATTCGGTAGGATTTGGTATTTACCTAATCGGTAATTACTGAATCGGTATTTGCCATTGATTCCTATGGGCCTTGAAGCCCATAGGAATCAAAGGCAAATACCGATTCGGTAATTACCGAATCGGTAAAAATACAGAATTGCCAAGGGGAACAGGGTGTCACTTTGACACCCTGTTGCACCCCTGATTCACGCTTGTGTGCCATGTGACACACATACATGCCCTTAGGGCATGTCTGTGTGCCACATGGCACAGGTGAACATGCACAGATATGCATGTACACAGGACTTTGTTATTTACCATGCAATAGTATTACATGGTAAATAACAAATTCTTAGGGGCCTGTGGCACTGTTTGCAGTGCCACCTACATATAGATTTACTGATTCGGGTAAAGTTACCGAATCTGTATTTTACAGAATCGGTAAATTTACTGATTCGGTAAATTTACAGATTCTGTAAAATTTAGGCCCCCTACATTTCAATCACCAAATACCGGTCGGTAACGGTCGAAATCGGCCGTTACCGACCGGTATTTGGTGACCTACATCTGGCCCCATGTTTTCTGCCCTTTGGCTAACAGTGAAGAAGTCCCAAACTGGGGACTGGAAATGTCTGCTGGTGGTGAAGGTGCTACTTTGACTTTCAATGCCAGATGAAGTGGAGGATGGGGGTGGCTGAATTCGTTTCTGTTGTTCACTTAAAGCACCACTACTTGAGGTTGAGCTGGATGGATGTCCCTGCCGGCCCTCCTGACTAAAAAATATGGAAGCTGTAGGTCGTGTTGGTGTTGTAGTTAACTGCGTTGGTGGTGGTACCAGTGCCACGCCGCCCACATCCCACTTAGCAGCCGGGATAGGGTGAAAATGTCTGTCTGCTGCATGTTCGCTGGGGCTGGAGTGACGACTGTGATGACTGGGTCATCGTCAGACTGTTAATCAGCAGCAGAAGACACCACTTCTTGTTCGTCATCATCACCCATAACTCGAAGCCTTGCGGGAACCTTCCTATTAGGCTTAGCTACCTTTGTCGGCTCATGGCGTGTCTCACTCTCAGACTGCTTTTGTGGGTTCCAATCAAGATCAAGGTCATCAGAATGAAGGGGGCTTGAAGAAGAACTTGTCTTAGTAGTAGTAGCCCTCCTTGACCTTTTTCTTGCTGGGGATCTGGAAGACAATGGCTCATCATCAGGAGGAGGGGCTTCTTCGGATGATACCCCTCTAGAATATCAATTTTCTGATGTGCCCCTACTTCTGGAGGAACAGGCGCTGTAGGCAGTTGTGCCACTCCATGAACCTCTAGTTGCACCTCTACATGCACCTGTCCATGCACCTCTACTTGCGCCTCTCCTTGCGCCTCTACTTGTGCCTCTCCTTGGGCCTCTCCTTGCCCATGCACTTGCGCTTGTAATAAGACCAAGTCTTTCTGTGGTTGTCGTTGCGGCTGTGGTTGTTGAACACTCATCAGCTGAGTTACACTCGGCATTGATTGGATGGTACTTTCTTGTGATGAGCCAACATCACTGGTCGATGATGATTGAGATAGTAAAGTGGCTGCCTCTGCAGCACTCATGGTCTTGGACCTAGTTTGGCGTGGTGACACTGAGCCCAATAAAGCGGAGGTGCTGCTTCCAGCCTGTTCCCCGGCGGACACCACTGCTTCTGCAGGTGTAGTTTTTTTTTACCAAAAAAGGTGTCGGTGGGCCCACCAGTCTTCTTGGTAGGTGGTGCCACTTGCCTCTTCTGCTCATTCTTACTGGCAGTGGAACTGGCAACTTTTTTCGCTGAGGCGCTACCGCCACCTTTCTTTGGGCCCATCTTCTTCAGATGTCAGAACAGTAGGCCGCAGTTGCATGAGTTGCAGAGTTGTCTTGTCGTGGCCACACGTGACGTCACATGACATTGTGCTGCACACACCTCTGTTGGACTTCTTACTGGCACTAGTGGTTCTCTTGTGCACCTAAAAGCAATGGAAGCCAGAGGAACATCAGTTAAACATCCCAAAAACTCGAAAAACACACAAAAATCACCACAATCCAATGCCATCCATGCCCTCAATGATGCTTAAATTCAAGGCACCCCACAGAAAGACTTGGTCCATGCAACACTGAGTACCCCTGGGCATAATGGATGAAAGCAAGGCAAACTGGGTGCAGCCCTGAGCACACTGCCTGGCTGCAAAATGGCCCCTTGACCCCCACCACATGGCCAGGCCTTGCCTGTACCAGGCCTCAAAATGGCCCCCACCCACATGGCCAGGCCCCATACAACAACCCAAAAAGTCGAAAAACACACAGAAATCACCACACTCCAATGCCATCCATGCCCTCAATGATGTTTAAATTTGAGACACCCCACAGAAAGACTATGTCAATGCACCACTGAGTACTACTTGGCAGAATGGTTGAAAGCAAGGCAAACTGGGTGCAGGCCTGAGCACACTGCCTGGCTTCAAAATGACTCCTTGACCCCCACCACATGGCCAGGCCCTGCCTGTACCAGGCCTCAAAATGGCCCCCACCCACATGGCCAGGCCTCAACAACACCCCAAAAAGTCGAAAAACACACAAACATCACCACAATCCAATGCCATCCATGCCCTCAATGATGTTTACATTCAAGACACCCCACAGAAAGACGTGGTCCATGCACCACTCACTACCCCTTGGCCTACTGGCTAGTGAGGCTTTACAGGCACCCCAAAATAAAAAAAAAATAAACATATAACAGCTGAGCTAAGATTCCATGACATAAATGAGAATTAAGTTTTAAAAAAATCAAAGAAACAGTTGTATCATGCACCCATGACTAACCCTGGGCCTACTGGATACTGTGGCTACCCACAATATATATATTTTTTAAGTTGTGAAAAAAGTTTTAAAACTGTAGTTGCAGCAACTGCAATGCCCCAAACAAACAACATCAACTTACTTGTAAAATCTCAAGTCCAAAAGTGATCCAAACTCCAAAGTCCAAAAAGTCCTCAAATACAAATATCCAGCAGCAGCTACAAAAAGTAATCCTTCCAGCTCCAGATCCAAATCAAAAGTGACCAGGACATGGACAAAGCACTGAGAGGAGCCTGCTGGACAGGAACAGGAATTTGGAGACTCTGGGGCACTTCCTTCCTCCCACCCCCCCAAATAAATTGACAAAAAGGCAAGAGTTTAGGCCGCCCGCAATTTAACACTTTTACACTTCCTTGCAGAAGAGATTCTTGATGCAGGGATGTGGTCCACAACACTAGCCAAGGGGTCAGAAACTGTGTTTTGCCACTTGCGATCTGGGACTACAACTCCCACATTCCACCTGGTCAATTCAAGTAAAATCCAAGTGAACTTGTTCCCTGGATTTGCTCTTGTTGTTGATGTTGCAAATAACCCTTCCAGCATTTTTCTACCTGTTGCTCCACACCTTATCCTTTGGGACAGGCAGGATTATTTTGTTGTGAGCCTTTTCAGTGCAGCAGGCGCAGTGATTATGAGTGCTTTCTTCTCTCATGCAGTCCAAAGGTCGAGCAGTGAAGTCTTTCTTCTTTATATGTTTCCTTTGGAACTTTGAGGGCCCACAAACACCAGCCAAGTGGCCAGAAGCTCTGATTTACATCTTGGAGGTTTGGGACTACAATTCCCACAATGCACCTGGTCAAATCAGGTAAAGGCCAAGTGAAGCTGGTCAGCTGGGCTTGTCTTGATGGCGGTAACTTCTTGAAGCTCATTTGTACCTGCTGCTTTTAGGGAGTCCTCGCCTTAACCCTTTTTAAGCCAGTCCTATTTTATGAAGCTCAAAGTGTGCAGCAGGTGAGTCTTCATATGTGCAGTGTTCTTGTGGTGCAGACCAGGGGTTCAGCAGGACAGTCCTTCTACTCTTGATATTTCCAGGCTTGAATCTGATTTTTCCCAGTTTCTGGGCCAGGCAAGAGGGGAAGGGCAACCCTGACAAATGGTTTGTAGGGTACCACCCTCTCAGACGACAACTTCCTTGGCATATTTTTTCCCCAGAAAGCTCTTCTCAGAAAAAGTAAACATAGAGAAAATGTATCATGGAGATTCAAGTCTGACTAACCCAACCCGCAAGTGTGGCTTACTTTTCCCTACACTCTCCTTCCAGCCCCTCTCCTAATTCAATTACAGGAGCATCCATCTGGCTGGGTTGGGCCTTGTTCCTGTCATCACAGTGTTTCTCCACTTGAAGATCAGTTGGCTACCTAGTCCCCATTGTGTCCTGGCATCTACAGCAGCATATCTCCTCCTACCAGAGGTCTCTTGCCACAGCCCAGGCCGCTTCACACCCTTTTTATTTATTTATAAAGTTTTATGTAGCGCGAACGTGACCCACGAGGGTATCAGAGCGCTTTACGGCATATAGTTAGAGACATCGGAAATGAGGTAGTATACATGCATTTGATATTCATCATTACTCACAAAAGAGGTAAGAAGTATGAGATAACATAGGTATAGGATAACATACGTGACCAGTGGACGACATATGATGATCATAAAGGGCTACAGCACATTACAATTTAAGCGATTATTATGCCTTGGGTCCATATTGTGGAAATAAACAGACATATAATGATCTCGTACAATCCAAACGAAGTGACCAGTTATAAGAGGATCATTACAACTTAGGATGTAAATTTGTTCATTAGGAGTATTTTTACCTCCTTTTTGAAGGCGGTAAAGGAAGAGATTCCACGAACCACTGGAGGTAATGAGTTCCAAATCTTAGGAGCGAACCCTGAAAAGGCTCTGCAACCAGTTCTCTTTTTATGAAAGGACTGTGGTTTCAGAAGTAAGGAACTAGCGCACCTCAATTGTCTGCACCCTCCGGATTGTTCAAGCTTTAGGGCTAGATAACCGGGTGTGTTGTTATAAAGTGCTTTATCGGCCATGCAAGCAACCTTTAGTTGTATTCTTGCCTCATATGGCAGCCAATTCAGCATTTTCAAAGTCAGGGAAATGTGGCTATTTTTCTTAGACCCTGATAACAATCTTGCTGCAGCGTTAAAAGAGGCCCTTAGCGTAGCCAGCTTGTATCTTGGGAGGCCACAGAGAGTGGTGCTTCCATAGTCTAATCTTGATAGCACTAAAGCTTGCACTGCCATTGTTAAGTCAGTCTGAGGGAGGAAGGGTTTAAGCTCATCTGGTGATTGGCTTCCTTGGTGGCCTTATTGATGTGTGACTACATATTCAGGTGTTTGTCTATGGTGGCTCCCAGGGATTTCACTGAGTCAATGATTAGGGGTGCACAGTCCATGGCTGTTAGGTGTTTCAACCATTGCTCTATCTTAGGTGTGTGATTGGGTGGGGAGATGAGAATGAATTCTTTTTTCTTTGTATTAAGCATGAGGTGGTTGTTTATGAGCCAGCTTTGCGTGTTCAGAAGAATAGCATTGAGGGAGATGAAGTCTTCTGGAGTAGAGATTTTCAAATACAGTTGGGTGTCATCCACATATAGGTAATATAAGATATTCACTGATTTCAATGAGTTAGCCAGGGATTCCATTAGTAGATTGAAAAGAATAGGTGAGAGGGCTGAGCCCTGCGGAATGCCTATGTCGACCCCGAATGGTTGAGAGAGAGCATTCTTCATCTTGATTTTTTGAGACCTTTTATTAAGGAAGCAGGAGAACCATTGTAACACTGGGCCCGAGAGGCCCATCCTACAATCTAATAGTGATAGTAGATTGCCATGTTTAACAGTGTCGAAGGCGGAGGATAGATCAAGCAGTATCATTAGACAGGAATTGCTGCGGTCAAGCATTAATAGTATGTCATCCGATATGTGTGTGAGAGCGGATTCAGTGCTGTGACCTTAGAGGAAACCAGATTAGTGAATGTCTAGGAGGTTGTAGTTCTCAATATGGTTGCATAATTGTATTTGTACACATCTCTCCAGCAGTTTCGCCAAAGTCTAGTAAGTAAGTAAGTAAGTAATTTTATTGTCTTAGGTTAATTAAAGCCATTACAGAAAATACATTCAAAGCTCATATCGTCAGGTAAAAGATTATAAGAAATTTGTTTTAAAAACAAGAAAACTTTAGTTATAAAAGTAGTGGCTAAAAACAATTTGATATGGGAGCGTGCTCATAGTGTCATATCTTGGCCATCGCTCAATTGATCTGGTCAGGGCCAAAGTCATGATTTTTTAGTTTCAGTTCCACCAGTTACAGGAATTTCACCAACTTCCCATTTAATGGAGGATGACCTGGGTCGAAACAAACGAGAACTGCTTGTCTGCGTGTGTGGATATTTTGTTCATCAAAGGCAGTTTTTAGCAGGGCTGCTCTTTCCTCTTTCAGCCTCGGGCAGGTGAATAACAGATGTTCAAAGTCTTCATTCTCTGCACTGCACAGCCTGCATTTTGTCCCACAGTCCCTTCTCAGCCATGGTTGTAAATGTGGAATGGATGTAGTGTATTTTGTAAAGCGCACAGCTGCTCCAACGGGGCGTCCCGGCGCTGTATAACGCTGTGGAACCCTTCCTGGCTCTCCCTGTGAGAAACCCCTCCTGGGCAACCCCAAGGTAAAGCCAGGCATCCCAGTGTTGTAGGGGCCGTTGTGGAGATTAACCAAGCTATTGCCCAGAGTTGCAGCGTGGGACCCATGATTAGAGTAGGCCCGAGGCGAGAATTATCGAGTCCGCGGACATTTGAGCTCAAGACCCCGCCACGTCGGGACTTGAACCCTGGTCCCGGGCCTGATCTCTGCTTCAGTCTGCCGCTCTAACCAGTGAGCCACACTTCTCCAGGATAGTAAGATTCCTAGCCTATGTTTTAAAAAGGCTTCTTTAGATTTCCTGCCATACCCCAGACCAAAGTATGCTTTTAGCCCCGGCGATTTGTATGTGGACCGAGTCATCCAGGCGTGTCGCGTGTGAGAAAAGTTAGCATTGTCTTCCACATGCGATAGTCTTTTTATGCATTTAACATGCTTGAATTGCGCATGCGGTAATGGATTTTCCCATAACTCTTTCAGACCTGTGACAGTCAGGGAATCCTCTAAGAATGCTTTCGCCGGCAGTTTGGAGGAGCTGCTTAAGTCTTGCCATAGCTGATGGTTCCATGTGTTTTCTGGTGAGTTATTTATTTTCTGCCAGCACTTTATTTATGACCCTCTTCTTGCAAGCATTTGGCAGGTCATTCCAAATCCTAACCGTATCTGGGCTTGTGAGGTGTAGGTTGGCAGGTTAAAGAGAAGTCGGTAGGCCTTTGCAATAGTTGTGTCCAGCAGTTTCGCGCCTGTGCCTCTTAGAGCCTCACTGCCGTACGTGATAGATGACTCTATTTTGACCTGCACCACGCGGAGCATTGGGAGAAGAGTGGGGCCGTTCAGGTTTGATTTTAGCTGTTTAAGCGTAGTAGCTATCAGCATCCCTTTCCTCTTGATTGCCTCTAGTTGGTTTGAGAAGCGACCTCCTTTGTCGACCAAGATTCCGAGATATTTGTATTCTGAGCAGTTTTCAAGAAGCATTGTTCCAAGGAACCAAGTGTGCTGCTTTTTGTTCCCAGTTTTAGATAGAACTTTGGTCTTGTTGATGTTAACTTCTAGTAGGTTTGCTTCGGCGTATTCGTGCAGCGTGTTGATGAGATTTTGAAGACCTACTTTCGTGTGGCTAACCAGGACCACATCCTCTGCATAGGATATGCTGGGCAGTGCTTTGCCCCTCCAGACGTGGAGCGTGCGCATTGTAGGCTTCTAGGGCAGGTGGTAAGTCGGCTGTAAATAAATTAAAAAGGGTCGGCACTAAAACGCACCCTTGCTTTAGGCCTTTTGTGGTCAAAAATGCACCTGGAGAGGTGTGTGCCATTCCCGAGCTTTACCTAAACCCACGTGTTGGTGTGCAGTTCAATCAGAAGGTTTAGTAGAGGCGCGGGATCCCCCAAGAGGCCAGTTTTCTCCAAAGGTTGCCTCGGTTAACATTGTCAAATGCCGCCTTGAAGTCCACAAAGCAAAGGTGGAGAGCCTGTTTAGTCACCCATGCTTTGTCGATAAGTAGCGAAATTGCCAGCAGATTTGAGGTTGTTCCCGTTTCTCTGCAGAATCCTGTTTGACTGGGTGGAATTATGTTTCGATTTGTTGCCCATTCGCGGAGTTGGGTCAGTAGGAGCCCAGCGAATTATTTAGCCTCAATATCCAGGAGTGCTACCAGCCGGTAGTTTTTTGGCAGTGTTCTGTCCCCCGCCTTATAAATTGGTGAAATGATTGAGCCCCTCCACAAAGCGGGAAGGCACCCAGATTGGCTGACAGACATCTAGATGGGGGTCAGCGTTTCTGCCCAGTATTCCGACTCAAGTTTGAAAAGGGCCGGAGGAATTCCATTTGGCCCTGCTGCGCCATCTTTCCTTCCCTTCGAGATTAGTTTCTTGAGTAAAACCGCAGTGGTTCCAAATTCGGCTTCTACCCCTGGTGTTATTATTTGTGGCGGTTGGCCCCCTGGGGCGACCTGGGGCTTACTTTTTATGGCGACCTGTTGGTTGAAGTGTGAGTCTAAGAAAGATTCCCAAGAAGATTTGGTTATGTGAGACGTTATTCCGCTGTTCTTCGGATTTAAGATTTTGTTTATTGTGGACCAAAATTAGGCGCTGTTGTTTCCCTTAGAGTCGTGGTGAAGTTTCGCCGAAAAGTCGTCTTCGTTGGATCTTTTGACTGCCCATTTCAGTTTTTTGAGGTCCCCCCGATGTTCAGGAAGATTTGCAAGAAGAGCCCCGTCCCCCGGGCTTTTTCTCAACCGTCTTAGCGATTTATTGATCTGCTTTTTGTGGATTTTTAGGGCTGATTTCTGGGTGCTTGAGATCTTCCTTAGAACACCGGAGCCAGCAGATGGACAGTGCTGTACAATTGTTGAGTATTGATTTGCAAAATCGGCCGTAAATATTTCCCATCCTACTACTGGGTTGCCTGAATGATAGTTTAAGCTGTTTAATTGAGATTTTGCTGCTTGTAGTACCTCCACCGTGTTAGCGACAGAGGTTTTGATTTGTTTATGGTTTATGGTGTAGCTGGCGTGTTGAGGTTCCGTGACGATTTGAACCTGTGTTTTCAACATTGTCGTAAATACATAATTTTGGTATCAGTGAACCGCAAATGATCCATTTAGCATATCCTGGTGTTTTCGCTATGCTACGAGCAAGAGCACTCCTGTTATGAACACATTTCTGATCTACCCATGGCATCCATCTTAGATCACGGAAGCCATTTTGTGTTTCTTGCCCTCACGTAGACAATGGACACGCAGTGACCCCTTTTCACCTAAGGACACGTAAGCTTCAGCCGGAGATTCACCTTGCTAGTGACACGTGCACCTTAGAACAGAACACGCCATGGCTGCATGACTCGACAGAAGCTGCCTCCTCTGCCCGAGGCCAGTCCTGCTATACTGGTTCTCGTGTTCGTTGGCCTGATCATGATTAGGCGGCCGAAGCTGGTAGCCTTGCCCATTCACAACCCACAAACATCTCTTATCCTGCCTTTCTATCTTCTGCACCTGGCTCTGCTCCTTTCCTTCTGGGCCTTTATTAGGGGGAGGTAACGAAATTTACGATGTGGCGGTCCGGGTCTTGAATGAAAAGTTGACATGGGATTATGATGGAACAGTGGGAACCCCTCGTTCGTAATGTTTTGACATCAGATATTGCTGACGATTCCTGTGCAACGCCAAATATTTATTGTTTAGGACACAAGGGTTTGGGAATGTACTAACATGTAAAGAATTTGCCTCAAGCCCAAAATTTAGTATATAAGGAGCAACCCTCTTTGTACAATTCGAACAGGCTCCTAGATACTGCCCGTGTGTAGTTTCTGTGACTTCTGTGTCCCTGCAGTAATAAACCTTTGGTCTTTGACGCCACCATCGAGAAGCCCGTGTTTCTGTTTGTTTGTGCACCGAGACAGGTAGAACTCCGGGGTCTTCGGGTGTTATCCCTGACACCTCCGGACGGAACCAAAAAGTCCAGAACTCCAATTGGCACCCAATGTGGGGCGACGTCATTCGGTACTGTCCCAAAAGCCTGAAGAGTTCGAGAAGCTTCGTGTGAAGATTCCTGAGGGAGGCGCCCCACTTCATCATTCCCGGCATATCGCAAAAGTGGCCCGACGTTCTCTTCCACGAGGGTTCCCGTTCAGGACGGCTGCAGTGGTCCGTTGCCTTGACCGTCGCCCTGTCTTGGATCCGAGGTGCAGTCCTTAGTACGGCGAGACGTGACGGGTTTCTCCTAGGTGACGTCTTCAGTGCCTCAGTTAAGTATGAAGTGGTTGCTAGTTGGTTACTTCGTAAGGGTTGTTCCTGTTTGGATAAAATCCTTTTAGTTCTTGGTTTGGTTTCGTAAGATTATCACTGGTTGTTCTAGTTACGATAATCTATTGGTTTAGTTTGGGTATCGATACATTTGTTCGCTTTTGGTAGGCCTAAAATTCTTGGTTCGAGTGCACATTTTTGTTTGTGTTTGTTCGTTTTGTGTTCCGGATTATAAAATGGTAAGTCGGAAAAATTGTATGTTGTCGTGTTTTGGTTGCAACAGTGATTCCCGGTTGGAAGACTCATGTCTGGTTCCTCCGATAGGAACTCCTCTCTATGATTTATATTGTAATTTTGGAGTGGGTCCTATATCTTATAATGAGGTATGGGTCCGATATACGGAAAAAGACGGTGTCCTTAGTTGGCCACTGCATGGTAGTTTTGAACCCCAAGTTATTGATAATTTAGAAACGAAATTGTTCAAGAAGAAAGCCCGGCCGGCAATGTTTGATTCTCTTCGTTATTGGCGAAAAGAATCTAAACAGAGAGAAATTAAAAAGCTGAAGAAAGAACAGAAAGAGCAAGAGTTGACTTTAGAACAGTCTGCTAAGCAGCTGCAAGTCAACGAATCCGAGAAAGCAATGGAGGTGGCCAACAGAGAGCGTAATTTAGCGATAGACAAGTGCTATCCTGCCTTGCCATCGAGTACAGCTAAGATAGTAGAGGACCCCGAAAATGATCCTATGTTGTCTTACTTGTTACGGTCACCCCCACCGTATGCACAGGGTGCTACGGCTCCACCTTTACCGAATGTTCAATTACCGGTTGCTGGACAGCCTGGTATTCCTGCTCCTGCTCCCCTGAATCAAGCTCCCGTACCTCCTGTGGTCAATGTTAATGTTCCTTCGGCACCCCCTCTTCCAGGGTTGCCGGCTTCTTTGCCTATACCTGTATCACTTACACCTGCTAGTTCACAGGCTACTCTGCCCGCTACTCCAACTATTCCTGTTCTATCTGTCCCAACTGCTACTTTATTCTCTGCTTCTGCTAGTATTATGACTCCACTTTCTGTTCGTCGGAGAATCACTGATTCTGTCTCGCATATTCTATCTCCCTTCTATAAAACTCTGATTAAGACTCCTACTTCTGACTCTGTGCAGAGGCGTAGTCAGCTTCCCAGTACTGAAGAACGGGGAATAATAGATTCCACAGCTCTTAGATGGATTTCGAAGAGTAGGAGATATAGTACTAGAGATGTATTAGATACATTCATGCAATGGAATGAACCAACACAAAGATATGTGTTTGACGAAATGTGCTCCCTTCTACGTGAGGAATTAGAAGAAGATGACTCTGAATCGAATTTAGAAGAATTAATTAGTGTTCAGAAAGAGTTTGCTGCTGGTACGATAGTTGGTCAGAATATAAAAGAAGCGATGGAACTAATTTTAAGCTATAGGAATGATCCATCCCTTCGTTCACCTAGAGAGTTAGAGAAAAGTAGTACTAAGCAGAATCGCCAATATCCAATGAGGGAGGTTCCTCCAATTTGGCGCGAAGCTGTGCAAGCTGACGTACCGAATGGTATTGCTGCTGCCCCGGCGCAATTCCAGAGAGTGTGGATACACATTCCGTGGAAGCGAGCTGAAGTATTAGCAGTAAAACAGGCCTTGCCAGATCCGCGTAAAAATCCAGCCGGATACTATAAGGAGTTAGGAGAGACAGTTGAGGCTTGTGTGATGAATCTAGCGGATATTGACATGCTGTTTGGGAATGTAGTTCCGCAACCAATTTGGGCTAAAATTCGTAAAGAGAATCATCCAGTTGCTCTAGGTGGTGATTGGGCATGGTCAGCAAATAGGTGGTTCCAAACCTGAACCTCTAATTGCTTATCTTCCAGGTAGAATAATTGAATTAATGAAGACTCTGATGCCAGCATTGCGTGTTAACTGGGACAAGTTGTCCGCATGCAGGCAAAAGAAAGACGAAAGTGTTTCCGACTTCTTCACAAGGTTCAAAGAGACTTTCGTAGATCACAGTGGTCAGGATATGAGGACAGAAGGAGGACAGAGATTATTCGTTGATAAATTTGTACACAATTTGTTGCCAGAACTTAGTAATAAATTGAAAGATTCCGAGAGTGCGTGGGCTGTTTCTACGACAGCGCAAATTCTTGCGACTGCCCAGTACTATGAAAATAGGGATAAAGAGGAGAAGGAAAAGTCAGAGAAGAAGACGAAAGATTTAAAAACTAAAGTTCTTTTACAGCAAGCATATCCGCCTCGCACGAATCAGACTAATACACAGCAAGGGTCATATCAAAGGACAGATTATGGTTCTCAGAGACCGCAATACCAATGGAATCAGTGTGCATATTGTAAGAAAGAAGGTCATTATAAGAATGAGTGTCCTGTTTTAGCGCAGAATAACGCTGCAGCAGCTCAGAGAGGTCGTGGTGGTTTTGTGCAAAATTCTAGGGGCCGAGGACGAGGTGCTATGCCTCCAAAGACAAATGATCGTCCTTCCAATCATTTTGATCAGCGAAATGGACAGTCTGCCCAACAAAATAGGTCGCAACAGTATCATGTTGAAGACTATTGTGAAGTTGATGAAGGATTTCAGCAAAGTGAGTACTAGGACAGCCATGGACAAAGAGAGGGAGTAGTATCAGTTCCAGTAGATCAGAGTGGGCCTTATGTTGCAGTAGCAACATCAGGTGTAGTCGAACCGTTTCTGTTGGATACTGGTGCAGCAAAAAGTTCTATCATACATGAGAAACTCCCTGGCGCACCTTTGTCTGGCTTAACAAATGTTTCTGTAGGTTTTTCAGGCGCCCCTGTTTACAACCCTGTATCTGGTCCTTTGTCTATTTCTGTTGGACCCCGTCAATTGAAAGCACCCTTGATTTTGACGACCGGTTGTAATGAAAATCTGCTTGGTTTAGACTTGTTAAAACGACTATATGCGACATTGTACTGTTCTCCGGAAGGAGTACAGCTTACATTGGGTAAAAGAATCACCTCTCCGATGTACTTGTCGATGGATGCACTCCCACCAGAGCTGCGTTCTCTCCCTGATACTCTTTGGGCGACTGGTCCTAACGATGTAGGCCTTTTAGAAATTCCACCATATGTAGTCACTTTAAAAGCAAATGTCAAATTTCCACGAATTCCTCAATACAAAATCTCTAGTGAAGGTGAACGTGCACTTCTATTGATTGTGCAAGATTTGATTAAGAAAGGCGTGGTTGAGGAAACTAGAGGAAATGTCTGTAACAGCCCTGTATTGCCGATTCTGAAACGTACTGATCCTTCAAAGCCTCCAGTATATAGGTTTGTAATAGATCTTAGGGAGGTTAACAAGATTGTGATTCCACAGTTTCCTGTGGTTCCAGACATCACTGCATTGTTAACGTTGATTCCTGCAACAGCCACATGGTTTTCAGTTATCGACTTGAAGAATGCCTTTTTCAGCATTCCGATAGCCGAGGAAAGCAGAGATATTTTCGGCTTCACTTTAGGAGGTCGAAGCTTCAGGTTTAAACGTGCTCCACAAGGGTATTGTGAAAGTCCGTCCATTTACAGTCAGGCATTAAAAAGTCAGTTAGATTCCTTTGTACTTCCTTCTGGTTCTGCTTTAGTGCAGTATGTAGATGATCTTCTAGTGGCTGCCGATGACAAGGAAACTTGCAAAGCAGCTACAATTTCGTTATTGCATCATTTGTCTAATTTGAATCACAAGGTGTCACCTTCGAAAATGCAATATTGTTGCCAAGAAGTGACCTACCTAGGTCATCTCTTGTCAAAGGAGGGAAGGAAGTTGACCCCAGAGAGAATAAAAGCAATTACGCAGATGAATGTTCCTCGCACACAGAGAGAAGTACGTGCCTTTTTAGGTATTACCTCATACTGTAGGCAGTGGATCCCAAATTTTTCTCTTTTAGCAAAACCATTGGTAGCTTTGACTGGGAAAAATGTTCCGAGTCCGGTGCCATGGTCTGCTGAATGTCAGGAGAGTTTTTCTGAGTTACGAAATGCACTATGTTCAGCTCCTGTATTGGGTACACCCGATTACAGTAAACCATTCACGCTCTATGTTCACAAGAGAGAAGGTTGCGCGTTGAGTGTTCTGACACAGAGATTTGGTGATAAACAACGCCCTTGTGCGTATTTTTCATCAACATTAGATCCGGTAGCTAGAGCATTGCCTAGTTGTTTGAGAGCTACAGCAGCAGCTGCAGCTTCCATTCGACAATCTGCTGGTTTGGTGATGAATAACATGCTAGTGGTCATGGTTCCTCATGCTGTGGACACACTCATGAATCGAACCAAGACGCAACACCTTACCAGTGCTAGATTATCTGGCTACGAGCTGACACTGCTAGCGAGTCATATACAGATCAAAAGATGCAATGTATTGAATCCAGCAACATTGTTGCCGACTAATCAGGAGTTGAGTGATTCTGAACCCCATGATTGTTGTTTCAGAACCGAGGAAGAGACAAAAGGACGAATTGATTTAAAAGGCACTCCGTTGTCAGATCCAGATGGCACGTTGTATGTTGATGGGTCTTGCTTTAAATTGGAGAATGGTGATGTGACTGCTGCCCATGCAGTAACGACTTTGAGTACGATTGTGGAGACTGCGAGAGTGAGTCAGAATTCTGCCCAAGCTGCGGAATTGATAGCTCTAACAAGAGCGTGTGTTTTAGCTAAGGGAAAGAGAGTGAATGTGTTCACAGATAGTCAGTACGCGTTCGGCGTGGCCCATAGTTTTGGCCGTTTGTGGAAAGAGAGAGGTTTCATTACGTCCCATGGGACTAAGATTCAACATGGTCAGCTAGTTAACGACTTGTTGGAATCTCTAACCTTGCCGACTGAAGTTGCGATTGTGAAATGCAGTGCTCATAAAGCAATCACGGATGATGTTGGTCGTGGGAATGCTTTTGCTGACGAAACCGCTAAACAGAGAGCTAGGAATATGATGAGTAGAATGTATGTTGCTACGTCTGCAAGATGGATTTCTGAGTCTGGAATGTGTGAGGACACAGTGGAAAGCGTGAAAGAAATTCAGAAGGAGGCGACTGAGGAGGAAAAGCTTGCATGGAAAGAGAGTATGGGTAAATTGGACTCGAGTGGGTGTTGGATTGATTTGTCAGAACAACAGCGTTGGATGTTGCCTGATGCGTATTTGCTTGCAGTAGTGACGATGGCACATGGAGCAGCGCACATTAGTTCTAAAGGGATTTGTAAGATGTTGGCTCCAGTCTGGAAGAATGATGGGATTAGTAAGTGTGCAGAGAGAGTGGTGAAAAATTGCATGGTATGCCTGATGCATAATCCTGGCAAGGGAATCCCCACACCTGCTGGTCACTTCGCTCCTCCTTCTTGCCCCTTTGAAGTGATCCAGTTAGACTTCTTTAACATGGATCGCTGCAACAATCTAAAATACGTCCTAGTGGTAGTTTGTGCTTTCTCCAGATGGATCGAAGCATATCCACTGAAGGACAATACTGCCTTGTCCACTGCCAAAATTCTTCTCAAGGAATACTTCCCTAGGTATGGCATGCCACGGATTGTATGGTCAGATAACGGAAGTGAGTTCGTAGGGAAAGTTATGCAGAGTGTGTGTGCTGGTTTAGGGATTAAACAAAAGTTCCACAGTGCGAACCATCCTCAGTCCGCTGGTTTAGTTGAGGGTTACAATGGCACCCTCAAACTAAAACTTGCTAAAATACAGGCATCCACGGGTTTACCCTGGCCAGATGCACTGCCTTTGGCTCTGTTATCCACAAGAGCGACTGTACATTCTCGAGTAGGGCTTAGCCCTTATGAGATTGTATTCGGTCGTCCTGCCAATGTTTGGGGGGTGCCTAGGCCAAAAGAGTTCAAACAGCTGGAATATCCAATGTTAATTGATTACCTTTTCGACTTGACTGCTAAATTGAGTCTTATTCACCAACAGGTTTTCGATGCATTGCCAAAGCCACCGGAGAGTCCAGGTCATCAGCTGAAACCTGGGGATCAAGTCGTCATCGGGAACTTTGCAAGAACGAAAAATCTTCAGCCCAGATTCGTTGGCCCCTTCCAGGTGTTATTAGCGACGAGAACTGCTATTCGTGTGGCCGGACGGAAAAATTGGATACACACGACACATGTCAAACGTGTGCCCCTGCCACTTCCTTACGATAACTGGGTGAAGAAGGGAATTGGTACCTCTGAAGCAGAACAGATACCCAGGTTTCTCCCTTTTAGCGATGCGGAACTAATCACTGATACATCGAACTCTGGCTCTCCTCCTGAAACTACTCCTTTGAACCCTGAACATTTGCCATCTACAACAAAAGAACATTTGCCAACTGCGAACCTGAACATTGCAACGTCTGCTGAAAATACACTGTTTCCAGATCAAACAGCTCCTGCTAAACTGAGATACAATTTACGATCTCGCAATATGGACAAATAAAGCAGAAAACTGCCTATTTTTCACATTTGAATTTGAATATCGTACATTGCCTCCAGCCAGGAAGTTTGCTATTGTTTTGTTGTTTTAAAATTGCCTTGCCGTCTGGGTAGCCGTAGGGTCGTGGCTGTGTGCCTAGTTGAATCTGCGGGGGTCAGACACAAGGTCGATCTTTCTGTTAGTTCTGGGAACTCCCAGGGCTGATAGAGGCATTTTCATCTACGTACACATCATCAGTGGTCGCGAGCGGATTGTAGAAGATGGAGCTTCCTGAGCTGCAACGAGAAAATGTAATTTATGTTCGCAGAAATAGACTGTACAGAATTCTTCACAGCAAATGCTTTCTAATGCAATGTGCAGTTACGTTTTTAATTGTTTTGATAACGTTGGTGGGTGGAATCGTTTTTGGTGTGCATTTGATTTTTATGCCGGTAACTACAGTACCTCCCCTTGATCCTGCTACTTCTACTGTTTCTTCTATGCATTCTTTTCACTCGTTTCCTGAACACGAACAAGCTCGACGCTCAGAATTCATTAACAACACATTTGTACAGCTTCTGCACCAACACCAACTGGTAGTCAACACTACAGACTGCTGGGTGTGTGGCTTGATACCCCACACTATGGATAAAGGCATTCCCTATCTGGTTTTGCCTTTTAGCTATAATGGATCATTTCAGGCCTTTCAGACCATTTTTGCCTATGCCCTTGAGACCTATCCTCCGCGTCCACCACGTTCCACTAAATACAACTCTGCCAACAAAGCTTTAGTCCAGGGAATTATTGACATAATTAAGGACGTCAATAATACTCCATCTTACCCTAGAGATGAATTACGGGTATATTTGAGTTGGAATTCTACAGAGTATCGCCTTAGTTTGGGAGAAAGCAAGCGTAAAAGCTCCACTCCAGTCTGGGTCGTGCCTCACCGAGGTCAGGTCTGTTTGCAAGGAAATGGGAGAAATCCGAGAGCTCAGCTAGGGAGGAGTGAGTGCGTTGAGACTTACGTGTTTCCGTCTAACTCTTCCCCTGCCTTTCTTACTGCTAGGGGTACCTACTTCATCTGTCAAGACAGAGCATATACATGGCTGCCTGCTGACTTTTCAGGTTCATGTTATATTGCTCGACTGTTGCCTCCAACGTACACTGCTTCCTCAGACTATCACAAAACCAGAGTAGCAAGAGGTGTTTTCAGCAAGGAAGATACCGCTGGTCAGGAAGCTGGGGACTTTTTCAAAGGTTTCCTTCCGTTTTGGGGGCCTATGGCCAATAGTAGAAATATACGTCAGCTAACACGGGTAGTTGAATCTACTATTACCGAAACTGCTGATGCCCTTAGCAACTTAACAGCTGAGCTTCAGGCGGATCGACTCATGACGTTGCAGAACCGGATGGTTCTAGACGTAATACTTGCAGATCGAGGTGGGGTATGCAGAATGATCCAATCGAGCTGCTGTGTTTTTATTCCCAATAACGCTCCAACTGTCTATGAGGCGATCTCTAAGCTACACAAGATTTCCGACTCTATACACGTAGACAAGGGAAACTGGTCCTTCATGGAGTGGTTTTGGACTCTGATATCAGCGTGGGGATGGAAGTTTCTGATGGTCATTGGTGTCATCTTAGTATTCCTGTTCTCTTGCTGCCTGATTATCCAGTGTGGTCCCGCTTTGTGTAGTCTCTGTGCTGCAACATGTTTCAGAAAACCACCTGCGTTTGAAAAAAAGGCGCGAGAAAGAATGATGATGCAGCAACATGTCACTGACCTGATGAGCATAGAGATAGACTCGGACATAGAGTGATTGCCTACGTTAGGGCAAAAGGAGGGTCTGAGGTTCCGTGACGATTTGAACCTGTGTTTTCAACATTGTCGTAAATACATAATTTTGGTATCAGTGAACCGCAAATGATCCATTTAGCATATCCTGGTGTTTTCGCTATGCTACGAGCAAGAGCACTCCTGTTATGAACACATTTCTGATCTACCCATGGCATCCATCTTAGATCACGGAAGCCATTTTGTGTTTCTTGCCCTCACGTAGACAATGGACACGCAGTGACCCCTTTTCACCTAAGGACACGTAAGCTTCAGCCGGAGATTCACCTTGCTAGTGACACGTGCACCTTAGAACAGAACACGCCATGGCTGCATGACTCGACGGAAGCTGCCTCCTCTGCCCGAGGCCAGTCCTGCTATACTGGTTCTCGTGTTCGTTGGCCTGATCATGATTAGGCGGCCGAAGCTGGTAGCCTTGCCCATTTACAACCCACAAACATCTCTTATCCAGCCTTTCTATCTTCTGCACCTGGCTCTGCTCCTTTCCTTCTGGGCCTTTATTAGGGGGAGGTAACGAAATTTACGATGAGGCGGTCCGGGTCTTGAATGAAAAGTTGACATGGGATTATGATGGAACAGTGGGAACCCCTCGTTCGTAATGTTTTGACATCAGATATTGCTGACGATTCCTGTGCAACGCCAAATATTTATTGTTTAGGACACAAGGGTTTGGGAATGTACTAACATGTAAAGAATTTGCCTCAAGCCCAAAATTTAGTATATAAGGAGCAACCCTCTTTGTACAATTCGAACAGGCTCCTAGATACTGCCCGTGTGTAGTTTCTGTGACTTCTGTGTCCCTGCAGTAATAAACCTTTGGTCTTTGACGCCACCATCGAGAAGCCCGTGTTTCTGTTTGTTTGTGCACCGAGACAGGTAGAACTCCGGGGTCTTCGGGTGTTATCCCTGACACCTCTGGACGGAACCAAAAAGTCCAGAACTCCAGTGTGGTCCTGTTGGGTTTGAAAGAATTAGGTCCGGAAGGGCAAAGAAAGAGACTTCCTGAGGGCGATGGTCACTGTCTCCCTTATCCCCTAGGTTAAAGCCCAGCACGTAATGAAAAAGAGGAAGGGAAACCAACGTGTAGTCTATTGTCGAGGTTACGTTGCCTGAGTTGAACGAGGCCACATATGGAGAATCTTCAGAAAATCTTCCATTTAGAACCCTCAGGCCCATGTGTTCCAGGTCTTCCAGCAGCTCCTTTGCAAGCTTGGGGATTTTGCCTCGGCTGCTGAATGTTTGGATTGGGATATTCCAATGGTAAGACTGAGCCTGAATATCGGTGTTCAAGGATGACCCTAGGATACATTGATTGAAGTCTCCTGAAAGAATTAAACAGGGTGAGCTTTGCATTATCATGACATGATATAGGTGGTCCGTTAAGCGCTTTGCCTCTTGTTTCTTCTTTTTTGGATTAATGTAGGTGTTAATCAGCTGGACCTCTTTCTTGTTTCCCTCAATTTTTAATGGAATCCCAACTGTGTTTATGGCTGGGGATTTGGTAGTGAGTACCTGCACATTGCCTACAGTTGAGATTTTGATGTAAGTTGCTAGGCCGCCTGCCAGCCGACCGAACTTACTTTTCGTTGTGGCTGGGGAATGGTGGCAGGTATAGCCCTCTAAGTGAACCGGCTCCTCCAGCCATGTTTCCTGGAGGAGAATGATGTCGAATGATTTCACATATTGTAGGAAGTCAGTGTCAGCTGCTTTGTTGTTGAAGCCGTTTAGGTTCCACAAGCATAGTTCCAAGCGTGAAGCGGCCGAGCGCAGGCCTGACTCAGTTAGATTTCCTTGTAATTGGCGGTTGCATGATGTGTTGCATATTCTGAAGAGCCGATCTTATACCGTGCTGTACAAATTTGCGATCATTGAGCTGTTTTTGATCCCTGACGCCTGGGTGGTTGTCGGAGATCGACCCAATGCGCCCCTCAGCACCGACCTTGTTTTCAAGGTTGTTGTAAGTACTCTCTTCTTAGGTCTCTCGAGCAGGGGCAGCGGGTATCCTATGTTGTGGTAAAAGGCAGATTTAATCCCCCATTTTTTAAGGAGATTTTGCTTGTAATTTTGGATGAAATCCATGTTGCTTTTGTCGCTTCGCTGCCGTGTGGTCTGTCAGGTTTTATAAATTCTATAGAAAGAAGGTCGGCTAAGGATATGTTGTTTAACGCTGGTATAGTGCTTAGTAGTCGTAGTAAGTTGCCTCTATTCAGGATATCGAATGGGCCCTTTGATTCGTACTCTGGAGTGAAGAGGATAATGGTAGAGGTCCTACTTGGATCATTCAACTGAGTTGTTGGCAGGTGGGTATAGACTAGAGTCCTTAAGTCGCTGTTATCGGATTGAGGTAAGTTTCCTGGGAGAGTGCCCCCGGAAGAGAGATTCTTGAAAACGGCAGTAAATGGAACTGTAGGGACTCTCGCTACGGATGAATATAGCTGAGTTTGGGGGCACGGGAGTCATATTTCCCTCTGTTCTTGAGCTCGGGGTCCCTCACGATAGTTGCTAATGGACCCTTCTTGTGCCGAGACCAAACTGTGCTTTGACTGTACCCCACTTGTTCCGAATGTTGAAGGTAGTTTAATGGTGCTGGTATCATTTTCATTATCCGGGCCGTGGTTTTCCAACGTGTTTTGGTTTCCAGTGTCGCTGCCAGGCGTGGCCGACCCCTCCTCCTGTGTAGAAGCCCTATGGGAGGTACTGCGTGTGCTCCGTTTGAGGAGGATCTGTGCCCCGTAGAGGTTTGTTCTCCGCTGGGGTCGATTCCTGTTCTCGGGCCTGGGTCTTGCTGCTCCTGTCTTTTCCCTGGCTTAAGAAGTGGGTAAACTTCTGGCAGGCTTGTGGTTAACAGTTTTTTGCGGCTTTCCTCCTTTGCTGCTGTCGCTAAGGGTGGGCGTAAAATCCGTTTCACGGGCGAATTTGCGGATTTTCCTCGATTTCGCGACCCGCGAATCTCGCGAAATAGCGGTAAATTCCGCGAATCAGCGGGGACGAATTTTCAACCAAGCAAGGGTTACAGCAGCAGGTGCAAAAGTTGAACCTAATTTCTTTGTAACCTTTTACAAAAGGGTTACAAACAAATTAACTTCAACTTGGACACCTGCTGCTAATTGCTTCCTGGCGCCTCGTTGCCTACTTGCAACTATTCTCTGACCCTTGAAGCAGGGTCAGAGAATAGTTACAAGTAGGCAACGAGGCACCTGTCCAAGGAATTAAACCTCATCAGGAAGCACTTACAGATATAAAAAACAGGAAGAAGGGAGAGGATGGCAAATACACCCATTTTGAGTTGTCAGGAGGGGTTAAACTAAAAGAGACCTTTACAGCACAATTTTCATATGCATTTTGCTAAAAATAAAAAGCTGCATGTTCTGTAGGGGCAACTCAGGAATCTGGCCCTTCAGAGATCTGGCCTCTCTTTGTAGTATTGGGGTTCCCAAGGCCTACATGCTCCGTAGATAACCCACTTACATTCAAGAACTGTTGGCACGGAAACTGTAAAATTCAAAGAACAAGTTTATTAAGACCCCATGGGGTGGTGGTACATTCCTACAGCACCCTTCGGTAATGCAAGAAGTATCACACCGAACATCGGTGTGACTCGGTCTTTTATACAATTTGCAGGTAATAAAAGATAGGCGGCACAAAGTTACAAGGCATTATGTACATATATGGTCATTTTCTGGAACACAGCCAGCTCATTGGAGGGTTACAACCCCGCTGGTCAGTTTGGCGGCACATTCCTAAGGGGTGACTGGTCAGTGGGGACTGCGCATGTACAGGCTTGACCAGTGCTAAAAATAGCCTGTTGCTGGGCAAACTCAAGTGGTCAGTGGTACGGACAACGGACTAAAGGGCACGCTAGCCACGAGGCCGCTTATGGTCTAAGATGGCCGCCGTAACATCCAAAATGGCGTTTTCGTGTATAGCCAAGTTAAGCGGAAAAACGTATAGCTCAGCTAAGCGCTAACACGGCCTGATTCGATTACAACAGACGACCCTTTTAGCGTGTAGCTGAAGCTACCTCATAGTGAACATAATCAGGGTGTTCGTCCTCAATATCTATTAACATTATTTGAGTTACTTCTTTATGAAGCATCATGTGGTCATGGGCAAGAGCTCGTCTTGATGGTACACAAGCTGATAAGCACATAGAACATAAGGCTGGGCCACATTGAATACATAAGCATACAAAAAACAGTATCCCCACAATAATACAGAGAA
The DNA here is from genome assembly GCF_964263255.1 of Lissotriton vulgaris. NCBI lineage: Eukaryota > Metazoa > Chordata > Amphibia > Caudata > Salamandridae > Lissotriton > Lissotriton vulgaris. Next base: position 152,124 of record NW_028253351.1, read on the forward strand.
TCGTTAGCAGTTTCCAACCCCAACCAGTAAGCATTGACCAGAACCATCCTGAAAGTGTCCAAGTTCCATCGTCCGGATGAATTTCAGCAGCTATCTTATGCAATTTGGAAATGGCATCATAAACAGATGGTGAATTGTCAGGTATATAAACACAGCAGCTACTTCCGATAATTCTGCATGCCCCCCCCACGGTCAGCCAAAACTACGTCTAATACCATCCTATTTTGGAGCATGACAATCCTAGAAATCTGGAGTTCTTCAGTAATATTCCCAAGTGCAATGGCAGTATCATTGGCTACGGCCTCAACAACACGTGTCAATCGTCGTATTTTCCGACTGTTCAACGCGGCCCCCACAAAAGAAAACAGCCCCAAATTGAAGTCCACATATTGCTGTAAAGCAGTATCGGTCTGGTCGATGTCGTCCAGAACAACAGTCCGTTTGACACGATTCAAAACAAAGTCGTGGTACAAAATATAGTCATTATGATACATTGGTGGGGCAATGAACACAGGGTGTAATACAAAAGATACATAGCACGTGCCTAACCATCCCAACGGAAGTTGATGATAACCTTTCGTTCCACAAATGAAATAAGTATTGCGAGATGCTGCAAACGATATGCCATTCGGGCTATCAAAGGTAAGTGTGGTGTTGCATTCACTTTTCCCCACCGGAATTGAGCTTTTATTTCGTATACACAAATCAGCTTTAGTAGCGATAACATTAATGACATGTGAGCTAGATACATTGATATTTCGTTGATTGCTGTACACACGCGGGGCAGATACATTATCGGGCCGGTACTCCTCCCATTCAAATCGAGTACCCTCAGCCCGTGGAAACCCATCCCTGTCGTGATAACAAACTTTATTCAAACGAAAAAGCACCCCCCCTTTTGTTGGCCATCTCAGAGTGAAGAGGAGAGTGTACCAGGCATTACAGGATCCATTATGTGAAAACGGGAGTGGAATGAGTGGAGTACCCCCTTTCTTCTGATGCCCCGGCAACATCCCACACACCCAGCAATTGGATGTATTTGTCATATTATGCGTGTGATGCAGAATCTGGATAAAACTATTATTCAAGTAAGTCTGTCGGTGCCGTTCTTCATGATAGGGTAAGGTGAAATGAAAATGTTCAGATGGGGCCGGGGTAGTCGGCAGCAAATGTTCACGTGCAGGCACCACAAGTTCAACTACCCAGGCTATCACAGCTATTACCACAATGGTCAAGACAAAAAGGATGGCACCAAGTATTCGTTTATCTCGGGATGCAGTGGACGCCATAGTTCAGAAAGTTCTTAATGTCTCAAATAGTTCAAATTGTTCACAAAGTCTCAAATACACATAAGTGTATACCTAAAAAAGAAAAATACGGTGCTGAGCTCCGAGGTAGCCGTTGTTTTCTTCTCCGGGGTCAAGACGGGTGTCGCTACTCTTGGCAGAACTGATCCCTCCCCTTGAGATTCCCGGCTTCCGTTTCACAAACCCCAGAGCGATAACCAACCAGTCTCGAAAACCAAAAATCTTCTTATCGTGGCCGCAGATTATAACGCTCTCGTCCAGCAACAGTGTGGTCCGGGAAGGCTCCCTCAACTTCGGCCGATGTCACAGCTGGGCTCTTTTCTTTCTCCAAAATTTCCTTGTAGTCCGTTAACACAGCAGGATTCACCAGATCAGGAGAGACAAGACGGCAGTGAGTTGAATGCACCCACCGCTTCCTATTGGTCACTCGTACTGCTGTCCGGGTCGCCAGAAGGACCTGCTCAGGGCCCCGCCACCTCGGCTCCAAACTGCTCGCTCTCTCAAACGACCGGATCATGACATGGTCGCCGGGGCGAAGATCATGGCCCTCTCCAGTAGAGTTGTCAGGGAGCGCTTCTCGAACCTGTTGATGAATAGAAAGCAAATCATTTGTTAATCGTGCCAAATAATCGTTCATCATTATACAAGGCACATCATGTATTAATCGCGGCTTGGGCACCCCCCAGATATTCATAGGGCGACCAAACACCACCTCATATGGTGTGAGGCCAGTTCGCGAGTGGGGCACTGATCTGAGAGAGAGTAATGCTAGCGGCAAAGCATCCGGCCACTTCAACGACGTAGATGCTAAGGTTTTAGCCAGTTTGAGTTTCAACGTGGCATTATACCGCTCAACTAGACCTGCCGACTGAGGGTGGAACACAGCATGAAACTTCTGCTGAATCCCTAACCCCTTTAGTACATACTCCACAATCTTCCCAACAAAATGAGGCCCATTATCGCTCCACAAAAATTTGCAAACTCCAAAGCGAGGGAAAAACTCCTTAAGCAACACCTTAGCCGTTGTTAGGGCTGTATTGTCTTTCGTGGGGAAGGCCTCAACCCATTTGCTAAAAGCACATACCACCGATAAGACGTACTTCAGATTGTTGCAACGCTCAAGCTGGATATAATCCATTTGGAGTACCTCGAATGGTGCGGAAGGTGGAACGAACCCTCCTTTCGGAGTATGGGTCCCCTTTCCGGGATTGTGTTGCAAACATACCAGGCAGGTCTGCACTACTCTCTTGGCAGTATTAGCATTCTCGGAATGTTCCCAAACTCGTGTTAACAGTCGAGTGATTGCAAGAGCTCCCACATGCGCCAACCCATGTGCCATCTGAACCATCGCTTGCAAGTAAGCTGCAGGCAATTTCCATTTCTCCATGTCCTTGCTTCTCCAACAACCTTCATCATCTAGCACTCCATCTGCTGCCCATTCCGCAAGTTCTGATTCAGTAGCTGATTTCTGAATGTCTAAGATTTCTGCTCTAGCATCGCTCCATCGCTCAGTTGTGTTACATACATGGGGGAGTCAGTTCGAGACATAGCTGTTTGTCTCGCTATGCTGTCTGCGAAGGCATTTCCCTGACCCACCTTATCAATGACCTTTTTATGGGCGCTACATTTTATTATCGCTACTTTCTTTGGACAAAGCAACGCGTTTAGGAGATCACGCACTAGTTCTCCGTGCATAATGTGTACTCCGTGAGAAGTCAAAAACCCACGCTCTCTCCAGAGTAGCCCGAAGTCATGTTGCTACTCCGAAGGCGTACCGGCTATCCGTATGTTCACACATAGGCCAGCACTCAACTCGCAGGCTCTTGTTAAAGCTATCAGCTCTGCTGCCTGAGCCGATTTCTGGGGTATCCGTGCTGTTTCTACCACCGTTTTAAGGGTCGTGATCGCATAGGCTGCGGAAGTTGTGCCATCTGGCAGCCTCAAACATGATCCATCAACCCACAGTTCCCCATCCACATCTGGAAGTGGCATATCCTGTAAGTCGACACGACCCTTTGTCTGTTCCTCGGTCAGAAAAACACAGTCATGATGTTTTTCTTCCTGACCCTCCTCGACCGGATAGGGCAATAAAGTGGCAGGGTTCAGGGTAGCACATCTTTTCAGTGTGATATGTGGCGCCAAAAGTGTAAGCTCATATCCTGTCAAACGAGCACTCGTGAGATACTGGGTCTTTGTTTGATTTAACAGGGCATCCACTGCATGGGGAACCAGCACCAACAATTTGTGCGATAACACTATTCCCTCACTCTGCCGTATGGCTACTGCTGTTGCTGCAACTGCTCGAAAACACCCAGGTAACCCTCGTGCTACAGGATCAGGAATGGCTGAGAAATACGCACAGGGCCTCTGCTTATCCCCGTGTGCCTGCACTAACACCGACAATGCGCACCCATCTTTCTCGTGCACGTACAATGTGAAAATCTTCGTGTAATCTGGTGTACCTAATACGGGGGCAGAGCAGAGGGCCTGTCTCAATTGTTCAAAAGCATTCTGACATTCATCTGTCCACTCAAGGGGCATTGGTGTAGCTTTGGACAGTAACGCTAGCAGAGGTTTTATAATGTGCGAAAACCCCATAATCCACTGCCTACAAAAGGACGTTAACCCTATGAAGGCACGCACATCTCTCTGTGTGCGGGGGACTGGTGTATCTAAAATCGCCTGAATTCGATCTGATGTTAATGCACGCCCCTCCTTAGACAAAAGATGACCAAGGTAGGTCACCTTGGGTCTACAGTATTGAAGCTTTTTCTTAGAAACCTTGTGATTATTCTGTGCCAGAAAAGAAAGCAACGCAATCGTACTCCCCTCACATTGTGCATAAGAGTCTGCAGCAAGCAGAAGGTCATCCACGTATTGGATAAGGACAACCCCAGACTGTAACTCAAAGGAATCAAGCTGTCTTTTCAGAGCCTGGCTGTAGATACTAGGGCTCTCAGTGTAACCTTGAGGAACACGACAAAATCTATACGATTTATTATTTAACGTGAAGCCAAACAAATATCTGCTATCAGGATGAACAGGGATGGAAAAGAACGCGTTTTTCAAATCAATTACACTAAAGGCCGTGGCCGTTGGTGGCACCAATGTAAGCAAGGTCGTAATGTCGGACACCACCGGGTATTGAGGAATGACAATTTTGTTAATCTCTCTCAAGTCAATAATAAACCAATAGACTTTGTCGTCAGTATCTCTCTTAAGGATCGGAATAATAGGGCTGTTACAAACATTATAAGGAACCTCCTCCACCACTCCTGCAGTTATCAAATCGTGGACAATATGCGTCAGGGCAATTTCACCTTCCCTCGAAATCTTATACTGTGGTACCCGTGGCAGAGAGGCCCCCCCTTAACAGTAATATGAATAGGTGGAATACGCATCTCTCCGACATCCGTATCTGAGGTCGCCCATAACGTGTGTGGGAGAGAGGCCAAAGCTGGAATGTCTAGTATAGTGCAAAATCTGTCTGAGTCAGGATAATTGTCATTCAGAATAACCCGCACTCCCTCAGGAGCGCACCGTATCGTTGCTCGAAAGTATTTAAGCAAATCAATACCCAGGATATTATCTGGTGTGTGGGGCGATAACAAAAATTGGCCAAAACTAAAAAATTTGTCAATACAAAGTGCAAGGGGTTTTGACAATGGGCTAGGGGAGGGTGTGCCATCAAACCCTACACATGTTATCATTTCGCCAGACAGGGGAGCCCTCGGAACCAAGTTTTTTGACAAAGCGCTACGAGTAGCTCCTGTGTCGACTAGAAATTGATCAGTAGAACCCAAAATGCCCGCTGTTACATATGGACCCTTCTGGTCTACCGGCACTTCAATTGATTCCGCACCCCATCCTACGCAGTCCTATGCATGCACATAATCCTGGTGCTCCACATTCTCATTCTCCGATATCTGGTATTGGTTTCGTCTATCAAAAGTATTTCGTTCATCCTGGCCACGGCCCCTCTCCTCAGCCCTTCCACGATCGCCTCCACCACCTCTTGCTCCCGTATAACTTCCTCTCGACCTACCACCTCCACGACCACGCTGACTACGTTGTTCACGAAGTACCGGACAATCATCAGCCCAATGCCCAAACTCCTTACAGTACGCACATTGATCCTCCGCTATATCCGTACGACCGTACGACGTATTTCCTCCACCTCGTCTACCTCTATCACTCCCTCTACCCTGTGTTCCCCGAACCTGCGCCAACATCACCTTCATTTTCAATTCTTTCGCCTTTTTGTCAATACTTTCTTTAGCCTCCAACTCCTGCCGCTCATAATACTGAGCCATAGTTAACAAAGACGCAGGGGTCGCCGTGGCCCAGGAACTTTCACTCGCTTTCAATCGCTTTGCAATCTCCGGTAGGAGATTAGCTACATACTTATCTACAAACAAATGTCTACCCGTATCCTCCGTCAAAGATTGACCACTGTAATCATGAAACGCCTCTTCGAAGCGCGTAAAGAAATCTGAAACCGTTTCATCTGGCTTTTGTTTGCACGAAGCTAACATAGTCCAATCAATCTTTTTAGAAGGCACAAGCGTTTTTAATTTATTCAAAATAGCCGCCGGGAGGTCCAAAATCAACTGACAAGGCTTACATGCCTGTTCCCTGTCTAAATCCGCTGCCGTTATTTCCTTCCAAGTTCCCCCTAGTATCGTTTCATCATTATTTTTACGAATCTGTCTCCACATATCAGGCGGAAGAATTAACTCAAAAAACAGGTCTATGTCAACAAGAGTCATCACACAAGACGAGATAGCCCCTTCCACCCCTTCATAAAATGCCGCCGGATTTTTACGAAGATCAGGTAAAGAATTTTTCAACGCCATAACATCTGCTCTGTTCCAAGGCGTATATACCCAATTATATACAAAATATCCCTTGGCATCCTTTGACAATTTATCATCATCTGTACCTTCCCCTTTAGGTGGAACATACAAGGGTGCGGCTTCACGCATAGGCATAACATGCAATGTAGAACTCTTATCTGAACCCCGGAGAGAACACTCCTTAGACTGCCCGTTAGACTCCGGCTCTGACTCCTTATTCTTTCTCCGCTCGTCCCGCAATCTGGTAGTCTCATCTCGCAGCTGGATCAGTTGCTTGAAAAGGTCATCGACATCTGCAAGATCAAACAAACCTTTATCCAAATTCTCACGATGAACTGACACAGCCTTAGGTTCTAATGTATCTGAAAAGTGACGATATGCGATAACAACTTCATCTGCCAACGTAGCCAGAAAAAACAGTAATTCTTGGTCTGTCCATGTACCCCTTTCCTTAATAACTTCAGACTGAGAAGCAAAATTCGTATTTACTTTACGTGCCCAACTACGTAAATGTGCGGATCTCTCCGCAGAAAACCTGAGACCAGATACACCCTTCTTTCCCGGCTTATCCTGTCCATCATCCTCTGAATCTGCAGCTGGAGCCGTAGGCGAAACATACGGAGGCGGCGACTGATCTAACAATGAAAAAACATCAATTTCATTATTAAGGACAGGATAAAGCGGTCGACGAATAGGAAATTGACCAGTCGTTTGCAATTTACGCTCCCGTTCCTCCCTCTCTTTCTTCTCCTGAGCCTCCTTTTCCTCAAGCTGTAAAGCCTTATCTCGAGCAGCCTTGCGCTGCTCTTTGTCCGCCAAGGCAATTTCACGTTTCATTCGCTCGCGCACTGCTTTTTCCCACATTCGCACACAATCAAACATGTTTTGTCTAGACCTGCGTTGAAACAAGCATTGCTCCACAAACTGTACTTTACGTAAATCGAACGACCCATGTAGAGGCCATTGCAATTCAGGATCTGACTTTGTATACTTATGCCATAATTTGCTGTACATTATAGGGGGAAGGCCAAATTTTATGTACATCTCACGGTTTGGTGTTCCTTCTGGGGGAGCCGGCTGTGCTTCCGCTAACCTAATTGTGGTACCATTTCCAAGACAGCACATCCCTCGGAGTGTGCTTAAAACAGGCATGTTCAAAAAGTATCACGAAAACGTGACACCGTAAAAAAATGGCACTTACAGTACTTCACACAACTGTGCAGCTCAAAGGAAAGAAACAAAATTAGAGAAACATCTCTACATGCCTGCCTATGTGAAGTGCACTACACATATAGATTCAAAAGTCACAAATTCACAAACGTTAGCTAACTCAAATCAAAATCATAGATCATAGAACTCCGGCAAGCGTCCGAAGACTACCTTACCGATCGCAAATCATAGGACTTCAGTAAGCGTCCACAGACTACCTTACCGATCGCAAATCTTACCCAAAATCTCAAATATCCAGATTCCAACTGCCAAGGTCTTGTAATCGAATCAGCCAAACGGCACTTTCCCAGCAACGCAGACGATCGAAAACTCAGTCGGAGACCGGCGCCACCTGGAATGTCAGATCAGAAGGAAAGGAAGAAACGCCGCGGGTGCCAAGACTCGGGTCACTCGGTGGCAGCGTACGCATACATGGCGAGTTTCCAAACCTTCGTCACGACCTCTCCTTCGGGTATCCGAGTCGCCGATGAGTCCCTTCGTGGTCGCCAATTTGTAGTATTGGGGTTCCCAAGGCCTACATGCTCCGTAGATAACCCACTTACATTCAAGAACTGTTGGCACGGAAACTGTAAAATTCAAAGAACAAGTTTATTAAGACCCCATGGGGTGGTGGTACATTCCTACAGCACCCTTCGGTAATGCAAGAAGTATCACACCGAACATCGGTGTGACTCGGTCTTTTATACAATTTGCAGGTAATAAAAGATAGGCGGCACAAAGTTACAAGGCATTATGTACATATATGGTCATTTTATGGAACACAGCCAGCTCATTGGAGGGTTACAACCCCGCTGGTCAGTTTGGCGGCACATTCCTAAGGGGTGACTGGTCAGTGGGGACTGCGCATGTAGTCAAGTCAAGTCAAGTCATAAAATTTGTATAGCGCACTACATACCCAGAGGGTTTCAAGGCGCTTAGGAAGGAGAGGAGGATTATTTGTCAAATATCCACGTTTTAAGCTGCTTTCTGAACGCTAGGTGGTTCTGGGTGAGGCGAAGGTAAGCGGGGAGTGAGTTCCATGTTTTAGCAGCCAGGTATGAAAAGGATCTGCCTCCCATGGTGGTCTTGTTGATGCGAGGTACAGTGGTGAAGGCTTGGCTGGAAGAGCGTAGTTGGCGGGAGGGGGTGTAGAAGGACAGTCGAGAGTTGAGGCAATCTGGTCCGATGTCGTAGAGTGATTTGTGTGCGTGGGTAAGCAGTCGGAAAGTGATCCTCTTATTGACGGGTAGCCAGTGGAGGTCTTTAAGGTGACCGGAGATGTGTTCGTTGCGTGGGATGTCTAATATGAGCCTGGCTGAGGCGTTTTGGATTCGTTGGAGTTTCTTCTGGAGTTTAGCGGTGGTACCTGCGTAGAGGGTGTTTCCGTAGTCCAGTCGGCTCGTGACCAGAGCGTGGGTGACTGTTTTCCTTGTTTCGGAGGGGATCCAGCTAAATGTTTTTCTGAGCATGCGAAGAATGTTGAAGCAGGAAGAGGATACGGCGTTGACTTGTCTGTTCATTGAGAGTGAAGAGTCCAGGATGACGCCAAGGTTCCGTGCGTGGTCTGTCGGAATGGGTGCTTTTCCGAGGGCTTCCGGCCACCAGGAGTCGTCCCAAGCAGAGGGGGATGTGCCTAAGATGAGGACTTCTGTTTTATCTGAGTTCAGTTTCAGACGGCTTTGTTTCATCCATTCAGCGACTTCTTTCATTCCTTCGTGTAGGTTAGTTTTGGCGGTGCTAGGGTCCTTGGTGAGAGAAAGGATCAGTTGAGTGTCGTCCGCGTAAGAGATGATGTTGAGGTTGTGTTGGCGGGCGATGGCCGCGAGGGGGCTCATGTATACGTTGAAGAGGGTGGGGCTGAGTGATGATCCTTGAGGCACGCCGCAGATGACTTCAGAGGCCTCGGACTTGAATGGAGGAAGGCGGACTCTCTGGGTTCTTCCGGTGAGGAACGAGGTGATCCATTCAAGTGCTTTTCCTTGGATTCCGATGTTATTGAGGCGTTGTAGAAGGGTGCTGTGGCAGACTGTGTCGAATGCTGCAGAGAGGTCGAGGAGGATGAGGGCGACTGTGTCTCCATTGTCCAGTAGAGTTCGAATGTCGTCTGTTGCTGCGATGAGGGCGGTTTCAGTGCTGTGTTTAGCTCGGAAGCCAGATTGTGAGGGGTCGAGTGATTTGTTGGCTTCGAGGAAGGCGGCGAGCTGGTTGTTGACGGCTTTCTCAATGACTTTGGCCGGGAATGGGAGAAGCGAGATGGGGCGGTAATTTTTGAGTTCGGTGGGGTCCGCTGTTGGTTTTTTCAGAAGGGCGGTGAGTTCAGCGTGTTTCCAGTCTTCTGGGTAGGTCGCGGATATCAAGGAGCAGTTGATGACGTCTCGGAGGTGCGGTGCTATGACGGAGTCTGCTTTGTTGAAGATGTGGTGAGGGTATGGGTCTGTGGGGGATCCAGAGTGGATGGAATTCATCAGGCGGATGGTTTCCTCAGTGGAGATTGGGTTCCAGGCGTTAAGGGTGTTTACGGGGGGAAGATGGTCAACAGATGGTGGGGTGGGTTGGTTTCCGGGTTGGTTGTCAAAGCTGTTGTGGATGTCTGCAATCTGGTTGTGGAAGAAGGAGGCTAGGGAGTCGCAGAGGGTTTGAGAGGGGGTGATGTCGTTGGAGTTGGCCGATGGGTTGGAAAATTCCTTGACGATGTTGAAAAGTTCCTTGCTGTTGTGGGCGTTGTTGTCAAGTCGATCCTTGAATGCTGTTTTCTTGGCTTTTCGGATCAGTTGGTGGTGAGTGCGGGTGGCGCTTTTGAAGGCGTCCTTGGTGCTGGTGGATGGGTCTTTTTTCCAGGCTTTTTCAAGGGAGCGGCAGAGTTTCTTGGACTTCTTGAGATCATCGTTGAACCATGAGGCCTTCTTGCTGCCAGGTTTGCTTTGACGTTTTTTCAGTGGTGCTAAGGTGTCAGCGGTGTTGGATAGCCATAGGATGAGGTTGGCTGCGGCTTCGTTGGCGTTAGAAGAGAGGGCTGGGGAGTTTCGAAGGAGCGATGCGGAGATTTGGTCCGTGGTGATTTTCTTCCAGTTTCTTTGCAGGGTAGGTTGGGGGTGGTTGATGGGTTTCGGCTTGTTGTAGGTGAAGTGAACGCAGCTGTGGTCGGTCCATAGGAGGTCCGTAGTGTGGCTGAAGGAGACGTGATTGCTGGAGGTGAAGATGGGGTCGAGTGTGTGACCTGCGATGTGGGTGGGGGAAGTGACTAGTTGTTTAAGTCCAAGGTTGGCGAGGTTGTCCACGAGGGTGGCGGTGTTGTGGTCGTTTATCTTTTCAAGGTGAAAGGTGAAGTCTCCTAGAAGAATATAGTCTTTGGAGGGGAGCGCGTGTGGAGAGATGAAGTCCGTGATGTCTTCACTGAATTTTGCGCGGGGTCCTGGTGGTCTGTAGAGGAGAGTGCCTCTGAGAGTGGTTTTGGGGTCGATGTGGATCTGGAAGTGAAGGTGTTCGGAGTTGGCGAGGTTGGTGTCAGAGCTGGTTGAGATGCGGATAGATTTCTTATGGACGATAGCGATTCCTCCTCCTGTGTGGCTGGTACGGTCTTTGCGAGTGATCTTATAGTCTTCAGGGATGGCAATGGTGATGTCTGGTGCGGAGGAAGCGTTCATCCATGTTTCCGTTAGGAAGGCGACGTCTGGAGAGAAGGTGTCTAGAAGGTTCCATAGGTCAATGGCGTGTCTGTGCACCGAGCGGGTGTTGAGAAGGATGCATTGTAGGTGGTTGGGGTTGGGAATCTGTGGTGTAGTCGTATCGGAGATGTTGTCGGTGCCGCTGAATTTGCAGGAGTAGCAGGAGAAAGGTCCATGGGTGTGGCCAGGGGCGGCTTGGACGCAGTTGGGGGCGCGACCGGGGTTAAGGGCTAGGAGGGAGGCGGCATCATAGGTAACGCGGGGGGGCTGGGCTGCGCGAGGGGCAGGGGGTCTGGCGCTGGGCGTGGTCCAGGGGCGGACGGGCGTAGACGGGCTTACCTTTGGCGCACCTTCGGCGTGTCCGTAGCGCGTGGACGCTGCGCGTGGGGGCATTGGCCATAAATGGTTTGTTGGTGGGGGCGGAGCGTGGGAGGGGCAGCAGCTGGGAGGCGGTAGCAGGGAGGAGGGGCGGGCCAGGGGACACACAACAAGATGGAGGGTCACAGGGCACCGGGGGCTAAAGGCTAAATTTATTAAACCAACACAGCGCGAGGCTGAAATAATAAATGAACACACCGCAAGGCGGAATTAATTAAATAAATGCAGCGCGAGGCGGAATGAAACTAACTAAACACACCGCAAGGCGGAATTAATTAAATAAATGCAGCGCGAGGCGGAATGAAAATAAATAAACACACCGTAAGGCAAAATTTATTAAATAAATGCAGCGCGAGGCGGAATGAAAATAAATAAACACACCGCAAGGCGGAATTAATTAAATAAATGCAGTTACAGCTCTGTAGTCTCGGCCAGATCGTCAACAGGAGCTGGGATCAGGGAGCATGGGGGGAGCGACCGTGCTGGAGGAGGTCCAGGTGATCACAGCGCGTCAGAGGAGGTAGGGAGCACTCTGTTCGTGGGTGGGAGGGGCAGCAGCTGGGAGGCGGTAGCAGGGAGGAGGGGCGGGCCAGGGGACACACAACAAGATGGAGGGTCACAGGGCACCGGGGGCTAAAGGCTAAATTTATTAAACCAACACAGCGCGAGGCTGAAATAATAAATGAACACACCGCAAGGCGGAATTAATTAAATAAATGCAGCGCGAGGCGGAATGAAAATAACTAAACACACCGCAAGACGGAATTAATTAAATAAATGCAGCGCGAGGCGGAATGAAAATAAATAAACACACCGCAAGGCGGAATTAATTAAATAAATGCAGCGCGAGGCGGAATGAAAATAAACACACCGCAAGGCGGAATTAATTAAATAAATGCAGTTACAGCTCTGTAGTCTCGGCCAGATCGTCAACAGGAGCTGGGATCAGGGAGCATGGGGGGAGCGACCGTGCTGGAGGAGGTCCAGGTGATCAGGTACAGGCTTGACCAGTGCTAAAAATAGCCTGTTGCTGGGCAAACTCAAGTGGTCAGTGGTACGGACAACGGACTAAAGGGCACGCTAGCCACGAGGCCGCTTATGGTCTAAGATGGCCGCCGTAACATCCAAAATGGCGTTTTCGTGTATAGCCAAGTTAAGCGGAAAAACGTGTAGCTCAGCTAAGCGCTAACACGGCCTGATTCGATTACAACATCTTTCTTTCTCTCGTTCTCTCTCCCCCTCTCTCCTTCCCTCTCTTTCTCTCTCTTTCTATCTATCTATCTATCTATCTATCTATCTATCTATCTATCTATCTATCTATCTATCTATCTATCTATCTATCTATCTATCTATCTATCTATCTATCTATCTATCTATCTATCTATCTATCTATCTATCTATCTATCTATCTATCTATCTATCTATCTATCTATCTATCTCTCTCTCTCCCTCTCCCATAAACGACTGCATGGGTAACTTCGCTATGCAAGCGGCTCGCAAAGACGCAAAAAACCCTGCGAACACGCAAAAAACCCAGCGAACACGCAAAAAACAAAAATCCGCAAATTCGCACAAATTCGCGAATTTTGCAGATCGCGAATTCGCAAATCCGCAAATTCGCGGATCGCGAATTCGCAAAATTTGCCCATGCGTAGCTGCCGCCCTTTTGCATTCAGGGGCGGAGTATTACTCTTCGAAGGTGGAGAGGAAGATGTTGTCAGGTGGCCCGCTGGCGACACCCGATCATCTGATGGCGGCGTCAATGCCCCCTTGTCGGCAGTACTGGCTATAATTGCCCCTCCTTTTGATGGTCCGAGGAAGGCTGTTTCACCGGAATTGATATGCTGGGGCCTTGCATTGTGCCCTTTTGGCAATCCTTCTATCAGAGAGGATACTATTTCAGGAAGAGCTGACAGTTTATCGATGATAGGCCAACAGCTGCACGCCACCTTTGCCTCTTGCTGGGCTTGCGGGTGTCAAGTAAGGTCAGCTCTCGGTCCATTTTGTCGGATTGAAAATGGAGAGTGTCTACAGTTCGTTGCATGGTATTTAGCAGGATGTTCCACGTGTTTGCCACGTTTGATGCTTGAGTCCTTGCTAAGGGACTTTTTTGGGTTGTCCTTTTGTTGGGTGTTGACGACAGAGAGGAATTCGGTAGGGTGGTTGAATCTGTGAAGATGTCCTCACGTTTGAGGCCCCTTTTCGTTTGCTGTTTTTTTTTTTATTGATTCCTCTGTGGGCGAGGATGGTTTAACCAGCATTGGCGGAATGTATGAGGCAACTAGTTCGGACCACTCCTGTGAGCCCAGGTAGGGTAAATTGGTGGGGACGTCACTCTCAAAATTCGGTGTATTTCCCCTGTCCTCCTTCCGATGGTCATCGGAGATCTGGTCTTTTACTGTGCCTTCATTTGGTGTTCGATGAGGTTATAAGCTGTCCAGTTGGTCCAGAAGGCTCTTGTCGGTGATCAGCGAGTTGTTTGGATTGTGTGGGTTGTCGCTGCTTAGGGCTTCTTGCCATTGAGAGTAGTCCTTGCCGCTACCGGTTGTAAGATTGTGCGAAGCATACTTTGGGTTCTGACTGGTTGCTAGTGCAGGTAAAGTAATCGATGACGGTGGGGAGTTGGTGTACATAGGAGAGGAAGATAAATGTGGGTCAGACGTGACCCCCCTGTCGCCCGACCGCGGGGCTGGTGGGATACAGATGGCCGTAACTGTAAGCACGTCTTCACCAGCGGGACCTTGTTTCCCCTTAACGGATGAGCATAATACAGGTTGGCCATCTGCTGTAGAAGAGCGGTTCGTGGTACTGTTCCCTTGACACAGGGATTAGTCTTTTTGCACTTCACAAGGGGATAATGGAAGAAGTGAGTCCTGGAGACCCAGGATTTTTCCACTGGATGAAAAGATAGTGGAGAGTGGATCTTTCAGAAAGTTGAATTTTGATGTAATTTTTGGTTGTCGAAGGTTGGGAGGAGAGGTTGCAGCCAGTAGAGCTTGATCACTAGCCAGTTCGCTTTCTCCTAGGGATAGATCCCAGGTCCCACTGACTTCTTTTGTCTTGTCCTTTTTGTTGGTGATTGCTGCGGCGTTCTGCTTTGCCTTTGCCTTGGTTTTCGGCTTGTTCTCAAGGGTAACCCTTTTTTTGCCTGACCTCATGCTGAAATTGGCCAGTAATTTAAGCCAATACAGGTACACCAGTCACCCCAGCCACACAACTCACTGCTGCAGCCTTCCTGTGGCTGATTATTCGAGTTGACTCAGCCCCGCAAAAACCCCTAAAATCCAAAACAATGGAGACCAGTCAAGTGCTTATTCAACATCCAATACTATGTTTAATACTGCAGTTGCTTGGTGGCTTTATGGCTTGCCCCTGGCAACCACCTACTGGCACAGCTGCTCAGCACTTATTCCTGCCCTGCTCCGAGACCTGGACTGACCGCCCCAGACAGCGGGCTCAGCGTGCCCAGCACCCAAGACGTGGGATGGGGCAGAGGGGGCAAAGGCAGCAGTAAGGGTGGGGGGGAGCTACAGGCTGCCCCCAACACAGCCGTCTCTCTCCTCACTTCTCCTTAAGTCCCTCAGGTCCCGCAAAGTGTCAGCCAAAAACAAGCAAACAAGCAAAACTAAGAGGGGCACCTTCGTCAGCAATGGTACCCCCCGCCGTGTGTCCCAGGTGCAAACTGCCACCCGCCAGCAGCTGTAGACAAGCGGGATTAACTCACGGGGCTCTTGGCTCTCCAGAGGTGCGCTGTTCTCTGCTCTCTGTAGTGGCGGTACTAGCAGCCCACTGCTCGTGGTGGCTCAGCCGTGGTTCCTGCAGCCTCTTTCCGCCGCTTTATTTTTTATTTTTTTGCCGCTTCGCTCTGCCTCACTCTGCCTCGCTCAGTTTGCCTCTCGCTCCTCACGGCAGCTCTCACTGTGTTCTCAGTGGGAGCGGGAACGGGGAACGTTTAGCGGGTGAAGTCGGGTGGAAGCGGCTCATGCAGGAAGGGATCTGGCTCACCTGATCGGCCTGATCGGCTCTCGACTAGTCGCACTAGGGGCCAAGGACAGGCACAGCACAAGCTCCAATGTGCAGAAGGTGCAACCAAACACAAATGAAAATGGGCCTCCACACCCGAAGTCGCGAATCCACAACTCAGGCAGTCCGCAGCCTGCGGCAGACACAGAAGACACAGAACTCAGGCTCCCAGACCCACCGCAAACCGTCAAGACACTATCCGAACCGGCACCGAATAAGGACACCATCCGCGGAGGCACAACAAGGCTCCCGCAGACCCCGTGGGTCCCGTGGCAAAGCTCTTCACTGTCGCAGACGCTGGGGGCGCGGGGCTGCAGAGCTGCCACTCCAGCTTGCCACGAACGGTAGTCCACTGCTCTGTACCGCTCCACGCCGGAGCTCCGTGGTCTGCAGTCCGCAACCCCACTGCCCCGCGTTTTGCCTGCGGCCCGTTTGTCACCTGGCTCGGTCGTCACTAAAACCCCCAGTTTTGGAGACCAACGGGGCTGAGGGCCGAGGGAATAAGCAGCTTCAGCATCCCGCTTGCGGCGTCCCGAGCGTCCTCCTGCTGCTGTGGTAAAAACCAAAATGCGGCAACTGGATCAGCACAGGGAGTGCAACTGAATGTAGCAGAGGCTGCTGGGAAACCCCTCGCCAAAGTGGGGATGTTAGATATAGGGCGGTAATTGTTGAGATCAGATGGGATGGCGTCAGATTTTTTTAGTATGGGCGTAACCTGCCCTATTTTAAGGCAGTCTGGCATGTAGCCCTGCCTCAGGGAGGCGTTTCCAATTTTTGCCCATAGTGGTAGGATGGATGTTTTTATCATTTTGAAAAGGGCAGGAGGAAGGGGGTCGGAGGGATTGATTCCCAAGAAGAGTGTTATACATTTTTTGTTCAGAGATTGGCGCAAAGGTGTTCCAGGAGGCGTTGTTTTTTGTGACTTCCCATGGAGAACTGATGAGGACCTTGAATTTTGAATGACCGTTGGCATCATTGGCCAGAGGTTGTGAGAGGGCCTTCTTAGATTGGATGTCGAGCTGGATGACTTTTATCTTTTCGCGGAAGAAGTTGGCAAGATCATTGCAAGAAGGTGTAGCCAGGTCGTTTATATCCGTAGAGTTAGCGGTGTTGCAAGTTTGTTGCTTGACAATTTCAATAGTTTTTTGGAAGGTTGATTGCTTGGTTCAGCTAGGTTCTAAAAAAGTCGGCCTTGGTCTTTAGAATCTTCCTCTTGTAAGAGTTCCTTAAGGTTCTAAGGTGATGTAGGTGAACATCAGTGGGTGCAGATTTACATAATCGTTCAGCAACTTGCATCGTTCCGTGTTCAGGGAGTCATTGAACCAAGGTTTGGAAATGTTGGCGGAAACATGTTTTTCTTTGAGGGGTGCTGTGGAGTCCAAGATTTCAAGCATCGTGGAATTGTTGAAGGTTGTGAGGTCATGGACATCATCCATGCCCGTTGAGGTGGTCAGGGCGGAGTTGCATAGATTTACCAGGGTGATGGGGTTGATATTCTGCAAGTTCCTTTTCCATTGTTTAGTTTTTGATGGTTGATTTCTTTTTGGAACTACTTCGATATTGATGGAAAAGAAGATGCTGTGATGGTCAGTCCAGTCACATGGGGAGATGGATTCTAGTGAATTTATGCTTGATTTTGCTATGATGAGGTCCAGTGTCTCTCCCTTGTTGTGCGTTGGACTGTCACAGAATTGGTAGAAATCCTGGGCTGCCAGAAATCCTTTAAGACTTCTTACACCAGGATCCTTTGCATTGTTCTAGTGAAGATTAAAATCACCCAGGACAATTTGTGGTACTTGAGAATTGACGTTTGAGGAAATGACTTCCATTAACTCATCAATGAAAGTCAGATTATTTCTCGGGGTGGTAGAATAAATTAAGCTTGCTGGCGAGGTGCTTATCATGAGAGATATTGATGCAGAGATATTTTCAGGCGGTTTGGGCGATTGAGTCTGCTTACTTGACTGAGATTGTGTTACGCTAGATGAATGCTAACCCACCTCCGGGCACCACTACTCTGTCTAGGCGGATTAGGTCGTGGCTAGGAGGAACCAATAGATCAAGGATGAGAGAGGAGGAGCTATTTAACCATGTTTCGGTAAGGATGAAAAGGTCTGAAACATTCTCTAGGAAGAGGTTGAATATGTTAGGAGCATGTTTGCTAGCTGATCTGCAATTAATGAGTGCGTATTTCATCTTGTTAGTAGAGCGGGTTAAGGTAGTCTGCTCTATGTTGATATTTGTGAGATTATCTCTATCTACGTATCTGTTGTTGTGGGTAGGTTCTCTGAGGGGGTTGGTTTGAATGGATTGGATAGTGCCACATTGTGGCGTACTGCTATCTGTTTTTATGTCATAGGATAAGAGGAGATCGTCTATGTCGTTGTTCAACGTTTGCTCTCCTAGGCCAAGAGGGGGGAGGTAAGTTGGTCTGTGTATTATTGTCAGGATTTATGGTCTTGGGGATGAGACTACTAATTTGTGCACTGATTTCGTTACTCTGACTAGTTTTCTCGTGATGAGAGTTCTTGGGGAAGTATTTACTAGTTTGGAGACTGATTTGGTTTGCGATGACATTGGTGGCTCTGTGCTCATTTGGAAGTTCATTGGTGATGTTGGGCTAGGGCTAAGGTTAACGTGCTAAATTGTGCAAACCAAAGGGAGTTGGTAAGGTTAGTAGTATGTGGAGGAGTAAGATCATTTATTGGGCGATATGCCGGAAGGGTCGGTATGCATGAGCAGGTTCTCAGGTGCATGGGGACATCATCATTGGGATCGGAGTGGTATGTAGAGGGATATTTGTAATGAGGTTCAAGTCGGTGTGTGGACTGGCCGTTGTGTGTTATGTTCGGATTGGTGGAGTGAGTATTGAGGGTGTTAATGACAGATCCGATGTCATGGTGGACAGTAGGTCTGGGGAATCTATGTAATCTAAATTGGATGAGAGTGAGGATAGAGACACTACATGGGTGTTGTCCGGGTTGAAGGCTTTATTCATGGTCGAAGGGGATACCCGTGTAGAATCATCAATGCTGCGATCAGTGGCTAAGATTAACCCTGTCCCTCCTAGGCTTGGGGATCCAAGCGTGGATGCGATTGATGTGATTGGGGGGTAAGAATCAATGGGTGTGTCTGTATTGAGATGGTTGGTAGCTGCATGTAACCCAGTCCCAAGGGATCTTAGTGTGGTTGTGACCGCAATGGTTTGGAGGTAGGGCTCATTGGGGATGTGAAGAGATGTCAGTTCAGAGGAATTTGTTAAGGGGTTTTGCGTGGAATTGGGGTGGCATCTAGAAACTGAAGATGATGAGATGCGGACAGAGTGCTATTCTTGCTATTTACTGCTGTCTTGAGAATAGGGGAGATCCTGTCTATGGTATCTAGATTAGCATCGGAGGTTTGTATAAGGATATTACCGTTATTGTAAATGGTGATGGTGGCATTCGCAGGGCAAAAAGCTGAAGCTGTTACAGACTGTTTGAGGGCATGCTGGTTTTTTTTAACATTGGAGATATGGAGCAATGAGTAAAAGATGTTTCTCCACTGGGCATGTTTCTTTGTGTGGAAGATAAGGTCGGGAGCTTGTCTCGGTCTGTCAAAGCATGTTCAATCACAATAGGCTGCTACAGGACTGATTTTAGATACCTTTAAGAAAGCAGTTCTAAAACTACTTTCCTGCAATAGTTATAATAAATCCAACCTTAACTGGATTTATTGTAACTAATATTTTAATAATTTGAATTATTTTTCTACTTTACTCCTGTCCAAAATAGTTGTTACTATTATTTAATACAGCCTTTCCATGTCAGCCTTTGGAGTTGGCACACTACAATGGGAAAAAAAAGAATTGGCTTATTTTCCCTCAATTGGGCATATAAAACACCTTTTATATTGCCCCTACTTATTATAAAATTGCACCTTTCCATGGGGCACATAGTGCAGACCTCCGGGGTGACGTATGTAAACATAAGGTAGGTTAACACTTTGGAAGTACCATTAATTCCAAGGTTGAATTAGGGCATCGCTTTATTTTAAAAGCATCCTGCAAAGCAGGGTTGGCTTTATAAATGACAGCAGGAACCACTTCAGTGCATATTTAGGTGCATTAAATCCACTGAGTCTCTAAACCTACATGCCATTCCATATACTAGGCACTTACAGGTAGGTTGTCAGTATCAATAGTGTTTACACCTAATTACCATATTCCTCTTAAACAAAGCACTGGCCCTAGGCCCTTTTTAGCAGAGCCCAGCGTACAGTCCAAATCAGAAAACCAGCATCTAGTAGTCCAAATAGGGGCAGAAAGTGGAGAATATCTACAAAAAATGCTGTTTACTCACACACAATAAGAACAAATCTAACAAATAATGCAGACAATAAATAACATATTAGAAATTGAAAAATCCACAAAAACTATTTAGCAAAAACTATATGGGTTAAACCAAAAAAAATACAATATTAGTTGTAATAAAATTAAACAACTCATGCTATAAAATCTGTTCAACCTATATTGTGAAACGTATTGGAGTCTAATAATATTAAATATTCTATTTCCACTCTAGTTATATTACATTAGGGAAAGTGCTGGACTTTGTAGCGATTAGATTTACTATTGCTACTCTGATTACCACAACAATAGGGACAGCTTTGAACTTTGGGGAGTTAGATTGACTATTCCTAGTCCAATCAGTGCAAAAGAAGTGTTGGACTTTGGAAGGATAATATGTCCTATTTCTACTCCAGTCTGTAGAATAATAGGGAATGTGTCGTATACTTTGGTGGGGTTACATTTACTTTTCAGTGTAATAGTAAGGAAAGTGTTGAACTTTCGAGAGGTAAACTGTATTAATCCTACTCCAGTCTAAACAACAGTAGGGAAAGCGTTGGATTTCGGATGGGTGAAATTTACTATTCCGACTCTAGACAGGGTAACAGTAGGGAAAGTGTTGAACTTTGGAGTGGTAAAATGTACTATTTCCACTCCAGTCTCTGCACCAGTATGGAAAACATTGGAAGTTGGAGGGGGAAAGAATTGAACTGCAAGATATTAATTTTACTTTTCCTCATGCAGCCTAAGCAAGAGTAGGGAAAATACTTCACTTGAAACACAATACATATATGAGTAACGCTGTGAATGTAGAAAAAAAATTACACTCTTAATGAAATAAATATTAATTTACATAAAATAATCAGTAATTAATATTTGATTATTAATTACCTTCCCACTCTGTACTCATACAAATATAGCAGTCGGCACCTAAAATATACCTAAAATATTAACTATTCAATAATTTACATATTTAAAAAACATTAAGTAATCATTTCGATTTTTAATCATTAATTAATTATTACTTAGCTGACTTCACACCTTAGACCCTGCCGCCCAACTCAGCATCCCGCAACTAAAATGTAACTCATATAAATAAGTATAGAACAACTTACATGATCAATAATGAATTAAATAATGGACGCACAATTAATAATTCATTACTAGTTAATGAATTTCCCACCTTATACCTCTACAAACCTAGCATCCAGCTACTAAAATGTAACTCCCATGAATACGTATAGCATAATGTATATAATTGATAATCGCTTAAATAATTGATTAACAATTATTTATGGATTAATTTACTTCTCACCAAATACCCCTTCAAACCTAGTAGCTTGCAAGTAAAACATATCAAAAATATATAGTTATTACAAAATGTACTTACATATAATCAATTAAATATTTATGAATTATGACAACTTCCAATTTATGCCTGTAAAAACCTAGGATCCCACACCTAAACGATAACTAGAATAAAACAGTATTACATACATTGCATAATTATTACAGTCTCATAATTAAATAAATAATTTTAATTAATGAGTAATTAGTTTTTATTAATAAACTCGAGACACTATCCCCCTACAAACCCAACAACTCGTGATGATGACACACTATTGCCGTTAAAATTAAATATTCTAAAATTCTTAAAATTGCAAACTATATTTAAAAAATGAGTAAAACTTACACAAATAACAGAAACACATAAAATTAATGTATGAACTAAAACACATCAAAATAATAAAAAAAATATATATTTTGCAATTATATTCTTAGAAACTATTTTACTTACCTAAACAAATGATATTCTTTACCACAATATTTATGTATCACAATTTTTTGGGGCCCAATATATTTTTCAATATTTGTGTCTCCCGAAAATGACATGTCAATATTTTGTCCAACCCCCACAATCAGGCTATTCAAAAAATGCTGGATTGAAAGATCTCCGCAAGCACTTTTTTCCCCGCTGTAGCTGGACTTGTTTCATGGTCTCGTGGACCAGCTTTTACGGTTGATTTTCCTGAAATTACCTCAAACCTTGACCCCAGCAGGCACAAATGCATGCTATCTCACATGCCTTGCAAAACACCTACACAGCTTATCCTTATAAATTCAGAACTGCACTTATTTGCACATGTGGTCCACTTTATTAGATATTAGATTTAATTATGATGGCCACTTTTATTTTGATGTATGCGACTATGTCCTGTCACAGTTCAACCCAGTACAAAGTGTTATCTATTGATAAAACATTGACAGTAATGTTAAAGAGAAGATACAAGCAAAATCTTGTTAGAAACTGATAGCAGTGCAATTTACACCGACAAATTCAAATACCGCTCACACAAGTCTGTTACATGATTAGACCTGTTCAACTTAAACATTTCAAGTTCCCTCTCACACGCGTGCCAGCTGTGTGTCAACCGGGCAAAAGGACAATACTTAAGAATCATTCTTTGTCAAAACCAAAATCAATTTATCTGGCTGACATCATTCCAAAAATATCCAATGATCGAACGGCTAAGGACGGTATGCCTTTTGTTCCGAGACAACCTGCCAGTATTTAAAAGGTCTGAGTCCTTTTCTTCATTTTATGGCAACATTGTGTCAAAATGTATAAGAGGTGTGATAATTTTCTTGGGGGCAGTTCCATGGTCTACTCATTAGTCCTCTCTGTCTGTCTATTATCAAAACCTTCACTGGCATAAGGGATAATCCTGACTGACAGCTGGCATATTCACTGCCTGTGAGGGAGAACACGTTTTTAAACAGCCATTTTAAGTCTTCTGCTTTAGAGGAAGAAGCAATTTGAGGCATCATCAGTCAGGATTGTGACATGTAAATTTGCACTTGCCATTTTGTTAATAAAGGATCACATTTCAATTCTACGTGCGGGTTTTCCCTAAAGAGACATTTAGATATCTTCTTGAAATTAAGATGACTTTGATCCGTGCTTATAATGAAGGCGTAAATGAGTTATTAACCTTTCGTGACTTGCGAGAGGGTTACTGCGAGACGATTAATCTTTATGTACAATATTGTCATAATCAGCAAAAAAGGTGAAGATAATATAGATTTTCCGAAAAGGTTGGTGTTCCCGCTCTGTCATATTTGATGGCATGAAATAATACATGTATTTCCAACAGATTAGGAGAGAACAAGTATGTCGGCATTATTCTGAGGTGAAATAGTAAGTCAGATAAGAAAAGCCACAAATATATGAAATACAGTGAAACAAAGGGCTGCCACTTAAGGAAAGGGGCAATACAATATTTTTAAAAGGTTATATTGCTCTTCATGGCATTTATGTTGGATTTTTGTTCAATAAACCATTTTATTTATATTTTATTTTGATGTCATGTAGTCGTTTTACTTACAGAAGCTAACCTCCATTTTGTCAACTGATCAAGAAGTATATATATATTACATAATATCTTTTCTAGGTTGCAAACTATAAGCAGAAGCATTATGAAAGGGAAGACTGAATTACAAATAAAAGAAGCATTGGCAAAGCCAATAGGTCTGGCTTTCTAGAGATATTGACTTATCAGTGGATCTAGCCATGCTGCACAGCCTTCCACATGCTGGGCAGCATGTTTTTAAAGACAAAAAAAGTAAAAAGGCTTGTGACCTGACCAGCCATCAGTTTGTACGTGCATGCACAAAGCACAAAATGAAGTGAGTATTTTTTCTTCATGTTGTTTTCCAATCTCAGTTGGATCTGTACATAAAATGTTTTTAAAAGTAGGGCGGTTGGGGTAAGCAACACTGAGGGGATGGGAAACAACACAGGAGGTGGGGGTTTGGGGATATCAATATTGAGGGCGAGGGTGGGGAAGCAACAATGAGGGAGTAGATGGGAAGAAGCAACACAGAAGGTGTAGGCTGGGGAAGGAAAACAGAGGGTGTGGGGCAGGTGTACGGTGAAGAAGGAAGAGAGATGGCATGAGCAAAGAAACATTTTGAATGCAGGTGAGTTTGGGAAAAAATGATGCCTAAAAGTACAAAGAGATAATCTCTTGTATCTGTTCATGCTAGACTGAGTCCAAGTCATACGTGAAGTCCAACAGCGAGCTGCTGCCAGTCAATACAGGGACCAGGTTTGTCCCAGTGATAAGTTTACCTTCTGACTTGGAAGATTTTCAGCAGGTTGGGGTACAAGCTGGATAATAGGAGGGTTAAACGAAAGCAGCCTGGTCAAGCAAGGGTTTTCTGTGTGACTCAGATGTGATGGGAAACTTGGCACAGTCGTCGTCAGTGGTGGGAAAGTTTTATAATGTGCACCCAGAGAGATCTCATTTGCTGTCAGATGCTGTTCATCATCTGCCTCGCTGAAGTCCCACTACGTCCACATTTAAAAGCTTTTGTGGAAGTCGAAATCCTTTCTGAGGGGCTAAAACCGCTAAGTAGAGCTCAACCTTCTGTTCGACATTCATGGCTGTAGAGTCAGTCCTGGTTTCCGCTGGCTCTCTAGAGGAAAAGTGCTTAGAAAGTTTCTATATGTCTAGTTTTGCAGATTTTAGTTTCAGAGGATTACACTTTAACACCAGTCAAGGGTCCAGGAGTTTGTGGCCACCACTTAGGGGCTAGGACTCACCTAGAACCCACCAGCAGGTTCTGGGCAAATACAGTTGAAACTGGTCAGCTGGGCTCTTTGAACAAGTAGGTTTCTGGTAGTTTTTGCACCCCTGCAGCTTAAGAGGAGGGCAGCTAATGGACCATTGGAGTCTACTACTTTGTCCTGGGGACACGTGTGAGCAGATCCAGCCATTGAGGTTTCTCTCCACAGGTTCAATAGCAGATGCAGTCCTTCTTCTGTCTTCTGTCTTTCACAAATCCAGAGGTGCTCTGAAGAAGGTCTTGAGGGATGCCACATTTATACCTGGCACCAGCTTGTAGGTGGGGGAATGACCCCGACCAATCAGCAAAAAGATTGCAGAGGTAAATGTACCTACTTTTAAATAACTTCCTGGTGGTTTGGCCCTAAACAATACAAGTCCATCATGTCAGAACCTTTCTTCCCCAGTGCAGAGCTCTGGACAAGCACCTGATATGTGCCTAGGATAATGAGAACCTCCCCTTGCAAAACAGTTCCGAACAGGTTATTTCCCCCTGCTTAAATGGTGTCAGCCTGAGATACCTGCACATTGTAAGGGGCTGGCATGGGTGTGAGTTACATATGCCTGTGACAGGGGATACCCCATTGAAGATTGTGCAGTAGGCGGTCACATTCCCCAGGACATGCTCTCAGTAAGAGGTCACAGCTCCTGCCACTCAAGGCCCTTTTGTTTCCTTTCATGGGAGCAATTCATGCCTCCTTGCAGGTGGCAGGCAGGCTGCCAGGTGACAGATGGGGATTAGTTCAGTTTAGTTCAAAAACCTTTATTTCGGTCATTAGGACCATACAAGTATATAACGATAAGAAAACTAGCGTTATAAATTTAAAACATGCCAAACAGTACAAAAGACATCTATTCCTATAGAGATGATTTGGCAGCACATGAGAACAAAGCATTTCCATCGAGAAAGTACAGTGCTGTAGTGGCAAAGAGGAAGGACAAAAACACAGTACATGGGCAAAAATACCAGAAAGCAGATCAGTTCATTTGGTGTAAGTAAACCCAATGCATACCAGATAACAGAGATAATACAAGAAATAATTAAAAACTACAAAATTCAGTTAAAGGACTACATTAATATAAAAATATATCAAAAGCTGAATCCAGTTAATACTTAATATAATAATCTATACATTGGGCACTTGTGTTGATACTGCAGACTGTCTGGTGGTTTTTATTTGTTTTTTCCTTTTCTATAAAAGCCAATCTCCTCCTCCTCATTGCATTTAAAAATCGAGAAACAGAGAATACAATGGGCTTAGAGGTGTCGTACTTCAAAACTCTAAATGCCGCCTTACATTGCACAAACCCCAAATTCACACAGAGTTGTATAAACCAACATCGCCCTGCTGCCTGATATCCAGGATCAAAAGAATAGGACATGCAGTTCAGACTCCTCCTGATTATTGCATGCACGACACCCGCGCTCGGATAGTCCAGCCCATTTCGAAGTAAAGGCCCGGAGGGGTAAAGTGCTATATCTGAACTGAACATATAATTTCCTTGCTGCAAAGGGTAGGATGTCATCCAGAAAGAGTTCTAATTTATAGTCCTCCTTAACAGTGAGGAACTGTAACGTTAGAGCACCTTATTTCGAATTTACTTGAATGGCCTCAAGCTTTCGGGTACAATACATTCTCAGTAATTCAGCTCGAGAAACCAGAAGGCTGATTTCCTCAGGGTTACTCCAGAGGGTTGGTTTGCCTATCCTTACACATTCAAGCCTTACATGCGCAAACCAAGGAACTTTTTTCAACACCCCTGGGTAAGACAGTAGCTCTTTCGTTTCTACTTGGTACGCTGCCAATTCTGGGGTCACCCACAGCCTACGCCAAAAAGTTAGAAGTCTTAAAGCAACCTCATCTTCAATCGGGGCTATGCCTAGGTCTAACCGCAAGGGGATTAGCGGGATGTTAGGAGGGAGGCCCAGAATTTGTCTAAGGAAACTGTTCTCCTATACACTTAAAGAAGCAGAAGAACAGTGACCCCAGAGTTCTGCCCCATACAAGGTGGCTCCCCTCACTTGCGCCCTATAGATCTCAATGGCTGGGCCAATAGGTTTGATTGTCGATTCCCTTACCATTTTAGCTATACCCCCGGTGGTCTGGGCTAACTTGAGCATGGCTTCAGCTATTTGGGACGCCCACTCCATATTTTCAGTAAGGGTGATGCCCAAATAGTCAAATACAGAAACCCACTCCAGTGCAATACCATTTAGTTGGGGATTTGGGCGTGTTTTCTTAGGCAGGTTAACTACCATGAACTTGGTTTTCATGGTGTTACTCACCAGGCCCCTATTATTACAAAAAAGGGCAAACCTATCCAGAATCCTCTGAATACCCATCAGCGACTTGGACAACAAAAGAGTGTCATCAGCAAACATCAATGCTGGTACCTTTGAGTTTGCTAGCTTAGGGGCATCATTGTCCTCAACCTCTGTAAGTTGTGCAATGAGTGTGTTGACAAGGAGGCAAAACAGGGTAGGTGTGAGCACACAACCCCGTCTCACTACTCGGTCATTTGGGAATCTGTTGGTCAGTTCTCCACCCCTGCCACATCTTACTTGGCCATAGGTGACATCATGCAGCTTAATAAGCAGGTTGAGCAAGTAAGTGGGAATCCCCAGTTCTCTTAGCACCCCCCAAAGTTTAATTCTGGGCACCAAATCAAAGGCTGTTTTCAGGTCCACAAAAAAAAAATAGAGCCTGCCACCCTCTATTGATACCGTCTTCCAAGCGATGAGTTGAAATCTATATATTTGGTCCACGGTAGAAGTGTTTTTACTGAATCCAGCTTGATAGGGATTGATGATACCATTCTCTTGCAGCCATCCCTGAATTTGATCTAATAATACTAATGCAAACAGTTTTTCTGTGACATCGATCAAACTGATCGGTCTATAGTTTGCAGGGAGTAGGGGAGAGCCCTTTTTAAAAACTGGGACAATTTCTGTCCCAGTTCAGGTATCAGGGATTGGCATGCCATTCATAATGGCGCTAAACAGCACCCACAAGTACGGACCCCAGACGGTTGGTTCCTCCCGAAACAAATCCCCTGGTAACTTGTCTAGACCAGGTGCTTTGCCTGCAGGTAGTTTCTCAATTGCCAAGATGACCTCACGGAGGGTTATCCCAAAACCCACCTCAACCACATGTCTGGGGGCAATAGCAGATGAGTCCTCTACGCAACCGCTATCCGCACCCAAGTTGCCTAGAGGAACTCTATGGTTAGTAGGGTGTGGGTCCGGATCGAGATCTACTGCATACAATGCCAGAAAATTATCAGCCCACAGTTCTGCTGGTATGTTTGGTTCAACCGCTAGGTTACCCTCGCTACTGCCAGTTCTAACTATGGCCCAAAATTCTTTCATGTCCCGGTTGAGTAGAGCGGTTTTAATGTCCACCGATTGGTTTTCTTCCCAGGACTGCTTTGCACATCAAACAGCTTCTTTGTATTGAGCCCTCCTAATTTTAGTTAGTGGCTTGTTTTTTCCTTTAATAGCCACTAACAGCGCATGTTTGGCCTTACGGCAACTATCATTAAACCACGTATGGGTTACCATTTTTGTTTTTTTAGGGCGTAATACTGGGTATAAAATATCGGTTAGTTTAACTGTCAGATCCTTGTGGAGTGCTGCGACCAGCTCAATATGGGCTGGAAATATCCCAATTAGCAGGAACGCTGGCAAGTTCCTGCAAGGCTGGTAATACCATTTCGTAAAGAGTTCCCAACTTCTCCGGTGTTTATTTTATTGCCCCCCCACTTAATTCTTCTCCTATTACTGGTGAGGGTTAACCTATCCTCCAGGGTAGAATCAGTAGCAGGGAGAATGCCTGAATCCGGGACCTTCAGCGTTAATGTCAGGGCGTTGTGGTCTCTGTCATCTCGTGCGATGACAGCAAAATTCAGAACCCTGTACCATGATCTGTACTCCACTAAGATGTCATCTATAAGAGAAACTTGGCCGATTCGATTAAATGTATGTTTACCCGGCCTGTCAGAAGGTGTAGGACCATTAAAGCTCTCAAATGATTTGTTTAAAAACACGGCATGCAGGAAAGAAAAGTCAGAGCTAGTGGCAGCTGTTAAAGATAACAATAGAGTTTTAATAAAAGTCAAGAGGGCTCACTATGAGAAAATAATCAAGTGTGCAAAGGAGGAATGAAATCAGGAAAAGTGGTCTAGTTTATCCTCTGCCCTAAACTGTAAAGATTTTAAAACATTCTGGTCAATAATTAGTGTAGGTTCTAGACAAGCAAAACAAGTGGTAGAACCCAATCTAGCGCCCGAAGTATGGGAAGACCATTTCCGGGCTTTGTACTCTTGCGAGGCTACCCCTGAAGATGCGTCTGTAAATTTAGTTGCCCATGGCTCGCGCACCTTCTGCCCTGAGGAGTGCATGGTCACGGTGACTGAAGTGTGCATTGCCATTGACAAACTTGCATCAAACAAAGCACCCGGCTTGGACAAGCTCCCGGGCGATCTTTTCAAGCATCAGCCTAAAGATTGGGGCCCCTATCTCTGTTTGGTTTATAATGCAATCCTGAGAGGTATGGTGCTCCCCAATACTTGGCTGGGAGCAGAGACAGTGCCTATTTTTAAAAAGGGTTCGCCTCTGCTCCAATCCAACTACAGACCCAGAAGTCTCATTGAGGTTCCGCAGAAGATCTTCGCTAGACTTATTTTAGATCAACTACAGGACTGGATGGAGGAGCTTGAAATACTTAGCCCCTATCAGGCAGGGTTCAGGAAGAACAACTCCACCGTAGACCAAATTTTCCGACTAGTGCTATTGCATTGGAAAACGGTGCATATAGAGGGTGGCAGTCTCCACATGGTGTTCGTGGACCTGCGGTCTGCCTTCGATCTTGTACCTAGGGGCAAATTGTGGAAAGTCCTTTTAGAGCTGGGCATCCCCAACCATCTCCTCTCAGTCCTGATTAGGCTACACGAGGCAAATTTCGTCCAAGTCAGATGCGGGAAGAGTGGCACTTTGACATCCAGATTCCCGGTTGGCCGGGGGGTAAGGCTGGGCTGTGTGCTTGAACCGACCCTGTTCTGCCTCTATGTCAACGGGGTAATCACGAATCTGAATGGAGTCTCGAATAATGACACACCGAAGATAGCCTGGAATAGGGTACCGGCGATAATGTTCGCCGACGATACCCTATTGCTTTCTAAATCCCCAATGGGTATCCAGAGAACATTGGATGGATTTGTTGAATTTTGTAATGAGCGGGGTTTGGAGATCAACTCATTGAAAACAAAATTCATGATCTTCAACCCACCCAGAACCACAAGACCTAATCCCACCCTGGGCAAAACAATACTGGAAAGGGTAAGCACCTTTGTTCATAAGGGGGTCACGATTAATGAGGGCTTGACGTGGGGTCCCCAGGCAATTAAATCTCAGTTAAAACTTGCCCAATTAGCGGGTGGGGTCCTGAGGCTATCTAATGTTTCAACGATAAAGCCTCTTGGTCCACCACTGGAGGTCTACATATCACAGGCGAGGGGTGCAAGTATGTATGATGGCGAATTATGAGGTCACTGCAATAAATCCAAAATTATTAGGGTTGAGAACAAATTCTTAAGGAATCTGTTAGCTCTTCCGCCCAGTACCCTACTCTTCCCATTGAGACTTGACCTGGGGATTACACCAATTGAGGAGGAGCTAGTTCTAAGACCACTAAGATAGTGGCGCCCGCTCTGGGTATACTCCTGACCTGGTTAATTATAGGCAAGAGCTTAGAGAAATACTTAGCTGTGTTAGTGTATGTAAAAAACCATGGCTCACCTTCCTTAAGAAGGAATTCATTAGACTGGAACTGTCAGTCCTATGGACCGACCCTGAGAGGGGATGTAACCAGATCTCGGCCATTACGATTACGAAAGGATATCGTGCTGAGAGCTTGAATACAGCTATGAGCAACCCCAAACATGGCTTCAGAACTGTTTCCTTTCTCATGGCAAAAGATACATATGATTTTGAAGGCTTCTTAGATGTCATCTATCCTGTCATAGCCAGAAAATTGTACGTGCAATGGCGGCATGTTGTACTACCCATACGGGCCTTCACATGCAGTTGGAGCATGTCTGCCCCAAAAAATTGCCCTCTTTGTGAATGTGACTGTGAATCACAGCAACATGTCTTCTTCTTTTACCCCGCATACCTCAAACCAAGGAAACACTGGCTTGTCCCACTATGTAAATTCTCGGTTTCCAGCAGTGCATGCAAGCGCTTAGAGTTATGCAAAATGGCACCTCAGGACCCATTGTCTTCGCAGTTTCTCGTTTCTTAGCAGCTATGTGGCGCATAAGGAGAGGTTTAATTGCCTAGGGCTAAGTGTGCCTTACTAGACAAACAACTTATTCTGTTATCGAGGTTTACCCTAGTTCCTTAGTATACTCTACAATGTGCCCTTATTTGAATGTGATTTTACTGTGACTGTAATCATTTATTGCCATGTTTTAACAACAATAATTTTTTTTACTATATCATTGATGTATGTCTTTAAAATCTGTGCTTTTATGGTATTTTTTACCGAAATAAAGATTTTATGATGATGATGATTAAAAAAGATGGCATTTATTTGAAGTACTAGGGGGCACCATGTCTTGACCAGATGGACTTGTTGGTGAGGAATAGTCCACTGCAAGTCCTCCTCATTGGTAATCATATCATAAGTGCGTGAAAGGGGTTCAAAATGGCAGTTCAGATCTCCCCCAACTATCAGCCTCGAATTAAGCGGCATCATGGGGATAAAAGAGTTTAATTCATCAAGGGTTTTTGATTCCTGGCACAAACTTACAGGCCGAGAGTAGACATTAATAATGTCAAACCTCAATTTAGAGGGAAAGCTGAGCCTTACAGATTGGATGCCATTAGAGGAGGTATTCAGGGAAGTAGGTTTACAGCCCACGTGAGAGGCAACCTAAATAGATAGTCCACTGGACGGTCTGCCCCTCTCTCTAGTGGTAGCTGGGATGTTAAATGTTGCAAAGCCCGCCCTAACACAATTATCTCTTGCCCAAGTCTCCTGGAACGGACAAACGTCGAATTGGTCCACAAAAAGTCCCTAATCAGGACAAGAGAGTTTGCCCTTGATGCCAGCTACGTTCCAGGATAAGATCTTCAGCACACTACCCTGGCTAGAGACTCCTCGCAGAGAATCGGAGGAGGCTTTGATTGTATTTAGGTGGTTTGTTCCTTTTACGGTGTCATCAGAGGGGTTAGAACAATTAATAGGTATAGTCCCCGGTGGAAAATATTGTCGCTCCGGGGCCCCACTCCCCAAAGTGGGCTGCACACAAGCCCCCATTTCTGTACCTAACCGCACAGAGGGCATCCGCTTGAAACTCTCCTGGTCTAACTGCACACACCCTCCCTGGTGTTCCTGAATACGCTTGGGGGAGCCCACGCCATTTATACTTAATGGTCAATCTACATCTTCCAGAGGCCCATATCTGTTATTTACAGGCAAATTAAAAAGCAAAGATCTGCTGGAAAGATGTCTGTGGCCAGGATTCAGTTCCTCCTCCCTTTGTCTAGGTTGCCCCAAAGGAGTTTTTGCCCTACCAGGGTTAAAACAATGGGAGTAGAAATAACCCAGCGGGAGAGCTCTCACATCTGTGCGGGACTCTACAGGGGTAGTTTTGTGACTTAGTAAAAAACGTACCATCTGCGTTTTTTATAAATTGACAACCACACAGCCTCCTGAATTAGATTCCTCATTGTGTCCCACCCAATCTACTCTCCACACCATTAGAATTTCCCCAGCCCTCTCATAGGAAAGCTGCCTGTGTGTTGCTAGCCAAAATAAACTCTTGTCCCTGAGTTCTAGCTGCGTCTCCCTCTGGGTATTGTTTAGAGGTGGGACCCCTGTTAGAATAATTACATAGGGTAGTGATTCAGGGGGGAGATTAATAGTTGGCAGGGCGGGATCAACCTTACTCCTCAGCTCTTCTCTAATTGTTCTAGGGCCTGCCCCATTACTAGTGGGTTGGTGGGGGTTCAGCTTGTGGGCCATTGGCTGGGTACTCTCATCCGCACTGCAAGCTCTTCTCAGTGATGTATTTGTAATGTGCTCTTGCTCTCGCTAAACGGCAGTGGGCTGAGGAGTGGATTGTGGTCTCGGCTAATGAACTGCTGTGTAATAAAATCTTGAACGCTAGGACTCACCTGTTTATCTATAGGTGCCCTCAAGTTGGAATCTGGATCAGGGTTTGAACCTCCCTCCCTCCCTGGTAATAATGTTACACTGGGAGTTGGTTGCATTTGCCTCATGGTTATCATTGGTGTCAAGGATTTTAATTGATCAACTAAAGGGGCAACCTCTTGTTTAATCAAATCACTAAGTCAACTCAATAGATTTGCTAATAATGACTGGGCCCAGACTGGATACTTAGGATCTATACTAGGGACTGGTATGGGCTCTGTTAAAGTGTTCCGATCGGCAGGGTCTTCTGCCCCTAGGTCGCTCCCTCTTCTTGCCTTCTTACTTGTGGTTGCCCTCCCAGCTGTCTTCTTGCGTTTCCCGTTCTTGCATGTACCTACACCCTCATCTACCAATGTTGTTGTAACCGTTGCTGCATCCATTTGGAGTGGGGGGGGGGGAGATCATCTCCAAGTGGTGGCAATAGTCCAGAAAGAGTGTTGGGACTGGGCAAGTCCACTGTGAGTGGGAAAAGGTCAAGGGTAATTGATAACCACCTTTGGGTGCGTTCAATTTCAGATGTAACAGCACCTATGGCACTTTGCAACATCTTATCGATTGATGTCGGGGGCGGAGAAGAGGAGGTAACTTGGGCCCGGGTTTTCTCAGAGATACAAGTGCGCTTCCTCATATTAAATTGTAGAGAAGCAACCCGTTACATAAAAACCGTTCAAATAAATCAACAATTAAAATGCTAATAAGCAAACACACAGGGCTTATGGGGAAAGGCTCAAAAAGAGATACAACAGGACTTTAGTGTATTCCCAAACTAGAGAACCCCTAGGACAGTTCACATTAAAGACCAGGCAGAAAAGTCACTCAGTCATAGTAAACAACAATTAAAGGAAATAAAAGTCCAGAATACACCAAATGAGGCCAGTCTACTTGCCAGTATAGAGGGCTAGGATTAAAGTTCAGTGATGTCCTCAATGGCGCTGATCCTGGGGGGCTGCAAATGTGGAAAAATAGATCCAAGGGCGTGGTCCTGCCCTGTCTCTTCCTGTCTATGAAGGGCAGGGACGGGCTCACCCTTGGCCCGTGCTTCGCCCGTGTACGTCCCGCGCCGCAGGAAGGCTTCATCGCTTTTCAGCGCTTGGTGTCTCCTCCCCGCAGCTGTGTCCACTCAGTTGAGGCGCTGGGCACCCTGGGACTTAAAGTCCCACCAGGGTCAGTGCAGCTCTGCTCCGAGGGATAGAGGGACGGCAGGTGCAGCGATGATGGTAGGTAGTAATCCCTGGAACACAGGTCCCACCAGGGTGCTACAAATGATGAAACTGTCCCCCAGACAAAAGCAGCTTCACAAGATGGGGATTAGCTCTGAATGCCTACTAAAGGATATTGGTAAAAAATTGTGAATTTTTAAAGTGACTATTTATGAAACAGATATTAAAATTCAACTTTAGCATTATGTTGGATTTTGATTATCTCTGGCTTTAAGTTTTTTTCTAGCAAGTGCCAATCTTAAGTTAGCGGTATTAATCATACTAAAACAAAGTGTTTTCCATGGCATGTCAGCTTCACTACAGTGAAAAACAGGTTTGGATTGTAAAGACATGTAAAAACATTAACAACATAAGTCCTCCTTTTAAATACTATGCACCCTGCATAGGAACTGGTAAGGACTAATTAAGGGGTGACTCAGTTCTTTTTAAAAGGAAAGCTTTGGCCTATCAAAAGGGCGACTTTAGCAGGTTGAGATGGAAGTTTTAAAACTGCCCAGCTAGTCTGCTGTGTCTGGCCCAGTGTCCTGTATTACATGATCTTGGTAGTTGTGACCCAATAATTGCTGCAGTCTACAAATAATGTCTAACTTACAGGCCTGGGCACATGGGATACCTAATACTAGAGAATTATATATAAGCTAAATGTGTAAATCAGGGATTTTAACGAATTCAACCGGTTTTTAGGGTTCAGAGCACATGCACAGGGGCCTTTTCCAGCCGCAGCCCGTGGAGGGAGTTGCAGTGGGGCAGAGAGGCGGGGCGGGGTAGGAGCAGGGTGAGGGGTGCTAAAAACCGGCATATAGATAATTGGATTGAATTTCGTAGCATGCCCTGCATCGCAAAATGCGATGCAGCGTGCTCTACGAAATTTGTTTTATTAATTAAATTGTTTACTTACCTCCAAAATCCATATGCTGGTTTTTAGCACCCCCCACCTTGCCCCTCCCCCGCCCCGCCTCTCTGCCCCACCGCAACTCCCTCCGCTGGCCGCGGCTGGCCTTTTCAGCAGAAGCCCAGTGTAGAGAGTCCAAAAACCAACGACACCAGTCACAAAAATGAGGGTGATCATACAAAAGAAGGCATTTATTTAACCCAGGTGTCTTTCTTCTTATTAGGCAAAACCAACCCTGCACTCCAGTCAGAATGTCAGCAAAGGCTCAAGGCTACAAACTGGGCCTCTCTTGAATTTGGGTGAAAAATGAAGGAATTCCTTTTTCAAATATGTGAATTTCTTCACAATGGTGGATCATGCCCTGGCCCTATCAATATGGTGATGTCATGTTGTGATGAATTTCAAAGGGTTGGAGACTACAGGTGGTAAACTTCTGGCATTATTTCTGTTTCAGCATAATCCTCCTAATTCCCAGAAGTTGATCTAGCTAACAATTGCCAGACCGTGAGACCTGGAAACACAGGATGCAATGCTATAGAGTCATAATCAAGTGAGACCACAGATTGCATATCATTTTTCCCATTTAAACATTGGAGGCAGGATAGCCAATTTCAATTACAAATGGCAGCAATGAATGTAGAATGATAGCTAAGTCAGAACTCAGTGGACTTTACTTTAGACATTTAGGGTTCTATTCAAAATTGTTGTACTTTGTCCTACAATTAGTAATGCTACAATAGTACTACTCACTTAGTACAACATTCAAAATACTATTAATATACCTGTGAGTATCTTCTAGGTTTTACATGCAGATGTCTGTGCCATGGTTGTGGGGATCTTCAACACGTATACACATACGTTTTTGTAGTAAATGCTGGAAGGACAGGGGGGAGTGAAAACAGGGAATATCTATTTCTAAATGGGAGGGATTAAGGAGGAGTAAGAAGGGTGTAAAGGAGTGGTAAGGAGTGGATTAGTGAAGGCACCCATCCATAAAAGAGTAAGCCCATTGCAACTCACAAGCTTCACTTCTACATTTCTACAACCAAAAACTACCCCAAACAGAAGTAAATGTAATACAGCACCACGTGTGGCCAATTACTGGTACCGCAACACACTTCCATATAAAATAATTATGCCACCAAATAACTATAAAAAATATATATTGAAAAATAAAAGAACACTAATCTTTTTGTCAAATCCAATATATTTTTTTTATTAACCTTTTTGTACTTTATAACAAAGCTTATTTTTTATGATTCAGTACTTTTTATTTTCTTTAAAGTCAATCCTGCTTGCATTTACACAAGGCTTACAAAAATGTCCAACACACCTAATAATGAAAGAAGTGATTGTAACACTGAACGATCATATCCATGCTGACCACATAAGAAATTGACTTGCTACAAAAAAACCTTTTTCTGTTTTCACTATGTAGATAAATGTGTTTGTTGCTGTAGCCATCGTTTTGAGTAAAAATTATTTCAAAAGGGGAATGGTTTACAAGCAAAGTAGCAACAAATTTGAGACATCAAGGAAAGCAGTGAATGACAGATATTGCTTTTCACCAGAAGTGATCCGCGACATGGTTGCAGACTGTAAGCAGGAGCTTCAGTTACCTTCAGGTCAACACCAGGCTATTTCTGCCCATGTCAAAATATTGACTGTACTCCATTCCGTGGCCACTGGATTTTCGAGGGTCTTCGCTAACAAAAAAGACATCTAACAGGCATGCTAATCTCAACACACCCTTAATGCAATCTCACTCATGTACTGAGATCCATCAACAGAAGTGCCCTAGTTTATGTCTATGCCACAGACAATGGTGGAAAGACAAAGGGTAAAAGTGGAAATGTATACCTTTGCGCACTGACCCTATATAGAAGGTGCAATTGACTGTACCAATGGGCACGTGAGAAACATCATCTCACAGAACATGTTTTTCGAAATAGACACCCCTGCACTACTGGCACTCCATCAACGTGGAAGCTCTCCATGATGTCAGGGGCTTTCTTTCTTGTAAACCCACTTGACTGCTACATTATTCATCCATCACATCCATGTTGCTTAGTTCCTGGGGATAATATGTGGCTCACTGGTAAGCAACAATAACTCACACTGGGGCTAAATGTGTCTCTGAGGGTGGCATCTCAAACATACACATTAAACTCTCAGAAAACAACAGACACATAAATTACGCTGACACTCACTGCACGGAGTATGTATGATGTGTTACATTTGCATTTGAGCTCAGTTTTATGAAATGTCACATGTTTTGCTACAAGTGATGCCAGGTATACTCTCTCCCCCCTCTCCTCACACCCTACAGATGTCCTACCACACCACTTCTTCAGAGATACATTGAATGCCCTTTTGGGAACGTTATGTAATGAGTCAGATGTTTTGACTGTTCGGGGTTGCTGGTGTATTCTTGAGAAGTTGTCTATGAGAGTTGTGTAGCCTATGGGGCGCTTCACAATATCTCCATGCAAAAGTGCTTACATATGCATCTTGACCCTGATCTACACCCAGATTCATGTACCCACGAAGGAGTAAATAAAAGGTATAATGATGCTGGATGAATACGTTAACTCATTTTTAACTGCAGTTAATAGTCTCTTGTTGATGATGAATGGCGAACTACCACACTTTCTTTGTATTCTATTAAGGGACACATCTATTTAGTTTACATAATGTCTTCAACAAACTATTCTCTAGTTAAAAATAAACTGTCACTTCATTTTCCATAATATTCAAATATTTTTAATTTTCAGCATTTGTGCATAAATTCTCACATATTTTAAAATCCACATACTAGTCAAGTCCAATAATCTTTCTTTATTCGGCTAAAATTAGCCAGAAAAGACATCCAAACATGATAAAATAAAATAAAATTTAAAGTATGATATTAAAACATACAGCATTTGAAAACAATATAAAAACCAGTGCAATACAATACCAGCCATACAGTTTAAAAAAGAATATCAACTAATATCACATTAATAAAACTATTCCTAATAATCTATCAATAATTCATCTTACAATCATTGTATTAGGAGCAGTTCATTTGTAGCAATATACAAGAGCAGTTCACGCCCAGATATCTAAGCTTCCATAGGTTTCCTGCATCTCACCTCAGCTCTAAGAAACAAACTGACACTGAAGTAAACGTGAGGGCTATTTAGAAGCTAGAAATAGAATAACGCTTCCCTGCATTTCCGGTGACCTCAGGAATTTTTTAAGGGATTGAGAAAACACTGAAAAAGAATTACAAAACAATATACAATGCAACAAGGTTTGGCCAGCCAGACCATCACAAGGGCAAGGTGGAGCCGTACCCCACAAAGTGCTGCAGTCCGTCCAAAAACACAAAAGAAGCCAAACCGTTCCAGCCCTAAAACGGAAGAGGAGGGACCTCTCCCAGTGTGTGAGATGTAAGGTCAGGGACAGTACAGGTTCAGTAGATGCATAAAACGTATGATATTCCGGAATGTGATTTTGCTTAATTAATTTTCAGACTCTGTGTTTTGTAGGTTATGAAAAGTGACTCCTATTCATAAATGTATCACTCCTTTTAATACATGAAGGGGCTGTGAACAAGTCAGCCAATCCCATCACTCATACAGTTTTAGAAATGTAATCAAGCCAAGGAATTTGTAAGGCACTTGTCAAATGAAGACACTCAATGATGACATCCCTGCACAAACTGGCATTGGGGTTAAGCCACACACTAATCCATAACTGCAAACTAGCTAAGTTTACTTTGTCTGAGATGTACTGTAGGTGTACCTCCGAGAGCATAATGACATTTGAGATGGGGGGGCGATAAAGTAGCCTCCTGCAAATTACATTTTCCTCTGTTTGGTAAGAAGAAGCATTAAAATGTCCTCAGACCCATGCACCATATAGAGCAGTGGAAAAATTCTGAATAGTATTCAGAAGCCCACCCCACCTTCATGGCCTTGCCCTCAGGAGAAGCCCCGGTGAGTGAAGCTGAAGAGGAGGAGCCCCGAGAGGAGGAGCTTGACCGGAGCCTCGAAGGCTCCTATGCCCACATGCATCAAGGTAAATTGCATTCCCAAACAGTGCGAATTGTGAAATTCGGCCGTTTGCGAATGCAATTTCCTTTTTTGGGATGCATCATGTTTCTTTATTTTTTCGCAATTTGAGGAATCGCAATTATGTTGCGATTTCTTAAATTGTGATAGCATTTAAGAAATCGCAATTTGTGATTTCTTAAATGCAATGCATGAATATTTTTTTTTGGGCGAATTCGCAAATAGGAAGAGGTAAATTACCATGAAGTTGAACTTTTTGGTAATTTGCTAAAACTTTCAAAAATGCACAAAAGTGCATTTTTGAAAGTTTCATTTTACACACACACATGCCCTTGGAGCATGTGTGAGTGAAAAATATTCTTAACCCCTTCGATGCTGATGATGAGCTGAGCTCGTCATCAGCTACGGCGCTCGTAGGCTGATGACGAGCTGAGCTCGTCATGTAACGCGGGTTTTCGAAAAACCCAGCACACAGCGGGAAAACCGCTAGCGCACAAGGGGTTAAAGTTAAATTGCAGGGGGGGTCCTTGGGACCCCCCCTGCACCCTTGAAATAGCATTCTCATTTTGCGATTCCTTAATTGCGAATCACAAAATGAGAATGGCTTCCCATTCATTCCTATTGGCCTCTAGGCCCATAGGAATCAATGAGAAGGGATTCCTTAATTGCGATTCGCAAATTGTGAATCGCAATTAAGGAAAATTAAGGAATCGCAAAAAATATTGCAATTTCTTAATGCATAGCATTTTGCGATTTCTTAATTGCGATTCCTTAATTTTCGCAATGAAGAAATCGTAAAATGTAACAATGATGCATGTGGGTGTAAGTGCCTGTTAGAAATGGGGCTCTCTAGTTGGCAATGGTTTGCACCTTTGTCAAAATAGGAACCCTTGCTTCTAGTCAGGGTAAGGGGCTACAATCCCAGATATCCCCTGCTCACCCCCTTGGTAGCTTGGGGTGAGCAGTCAGGCTTATCTCAAAGGCAGTGTGTAAAACATTTGTGAACACATACGGTAATACAGTGAAAACACCACAAATGGACACATACCATTTTGGAAAAATAAATAATCTTTTCTATACTTAACACAAGACGAAACAACAAAAATCAGCAATACTGTGATCCAAAATAAGACTTTAAAATGGTAGAAATAGTTTAGTTCAATGTAGATGGTAAATGCAACACTTTACTCTCAAAGTACCTTGGATGCGTCATGCAAAACAAACAAAAGGGTTGCAAGGAAGGGTATGCATCGGTTACTTACTTTGTGAGAGGTGATGTGTTGGTTCCTTACCAGAGTGGAGATGATGCGTCGGTTTCTTACTGCTTCCCGGATACGATGAGACAAGATGGCGCCTTGATGCGATGCGGCGATCCGGTGCGACAAAATGGCGTGTTCGATGTGATGCGACAATGTGGATGCGATGTGTGCACCCCTGACGGCCACGCATTGAAATCAATGAACTGTGGAGCCGTGACAGGCCCTGCGGCACGATTCTCCATTGATGCGACTACAACCTCTGCGGTGGCAACATGCTTCATCTGGGTTGCGATGGCGAACAACTGCAGCGATGGCACGCTTCTTCAGCGATGCGACTGCAACTGCTGTGCCGACGACACGCTTTTCCTCGTTGCGCCACTCTTCCAGGTCCCAGCGACACACAGTTTTTCAAAGAGCCCAAATAGCAGCAGGCACATCACTGCAGGTAAAATTACCATCAAGGGAATTCAGGGGGAGCTGGTGGTGAAGTCTTTGTGTCCCTGAGACTTCAGAACAGGAGACAAGCTCAGTCACAAGCCCTTGGAGATCTTCCCCAAGTTAGTAAAAGTTCACAGAAAGTTCCTTTTCACCTCTCCTTGGCAATAAAGTAACGACTGCAGGCCAAACCCAATGGCAAACAGCACAGGGGCAGTAATGTTCCTTCACCTCCTCTGGTTCTCTCCTTGGCCAAGGGTTCATCTTGATTCCCAGAAGTGATCTAAAGTTCTGGGGTCTGGGCCCCAATATTTATACTGCAAAATCCTTTGTCCTCTGAAGGCAGAGGGTGTCTGTACCTAGTCGAAACCAGTTCTGTCCTCCTGGGTGCAGCTTCTTGGCAGGAGATAGAGACAGCATTGTTTGAGAGCAGACCTGGCCCAGATAGCTGAAATGAGATCTCCTCCCCCTACTCTCTATTATATGAGGGCTCAGTTCAGTGAAAGGAAATCCCCACCCCGATTCTCTATTCTATGAGGGCTCATGGCAGTGAAAGGAAATCTCCTCCCCCTACTCTCTATTCAATGCAGGTCCAATTCAGTCCAGCCCTGACCCATCAGACTGCTGGAGCCAAAGCCCTCTCCAGCACCATGTCACTCATAAACCAGGCATGGAATACACAAACCTAGCAGACAACTGGATGGTTAGTCATGAAAATAACTACTTTCTAAAAGTGGTATTTTTAAACACAGAATGTAAAAATCACCCTCACTAAATATTTTAATATTCTGAGTTCTGGCATGCTAAACTCGAATTTCTACCTTGTTCCCTGGGTCAGTTAGGATTATAAGGTGTTATAATCAAACTGATGATTCTAGCCTATGGGAGCAGGTAGCCTTAAAATAGTGAAAAACTAAATTGGCTGTAATTCACTAACAGGAAATACCACACATATCAGGGCATGATCTACCTTTTACATAAAATGCACCCTGCCCTTGGGCCTACCTTAGAGATTACTATTATGCAGCAAATCCATTACAACAATTTACAATAGGGGGCACTTGCGCTTTGGCACTGACCAGCAGTGGAAAAGTGTCCAAAGCATCTAGACCAGCACAACCATAGCAATAATACAGGTGACAACAGCAAAAAATGGAAGGGAGACCCAAACCAATGGCCCAAGTCTAACAATGCCAATAAGCAGATTTCTTCCCAACCTGTGGCGAGAATGAGACGGAGCCTTCCGGGTTCCTGGAGCAGTCCAGAGGAAGGCGTGCTCACCAGCGGGAGACGGGAGGAGTCCACAAAGAGCCCCAGTGAGTGAGGCTAAAATTGGGCATTGTTGTGCCAGGGCTGCTTTCCCAGCTGCACAAGAGCGTGGGCAGCTGCAACAAGAGGGCACCATTTCTATTCAAGAGTCCTGGAGTGGGGCTCTCAAGGCACTGTAGTGCTGAGTCCAATTTGCTCCAGCTGCACTGCAAGATCGCGGGCAGCTGAAATGTTATGAGTGCCTATTTGGGGGCATCAGGGTACCAGGAAGAGGAGTCCCGGGAAGGTGGGGCTCCCCCCGCACCATGGGTGCTGATTTTGCATAAAGCTGCACTGAGCAAGCGTGGGACGCTGCCACAAGGGGGCATTCCTTTTTGGGTAACAGGAACAAGGGTGAGTTGCACCCTAGCCTCTTTTAGAGCCCTGACTTTTGGACAGAGGGCATTTGGGCACCAAAGAAGGCCAGTTGGCCTGGGGTCATGTTTGTGCTATTGGTAGGGCGCAAGGCCCTACAAGGATGCATAATGTGTTTATGCCCGAGGTGAAGTATGCACCTAGGGAGTGTTGCTACGGTGCACTTCTAATTGTTATTTATGCTTAATGTGTTTATGTATAATATGATTCCACTAAGTCCAGTTTTTGCGAGTAGGTATTGGTTGTTTTATTACCTGTTCTAATGGTTCTGACAGTGGACTGACTGGCTCTGTCATGTATATAAGCCCCTGTAAAGTATTGCTTAGTGCCAGGTGGCACAGTGTATATTTGTGTTTGAGTAATACAAAGGCAACTTTTTTTATATAACCTTGTGTGGAGTTTCTTTTGTGGTGTGTCCAGTGTGTCACTGCTGTGTGAGTGTGTTGCGCAAACGCTTCACACATTGCCTCTGGATAAGCATGACTGCTTGTGCCAAGCTACCAAGGGGGTAAGCAGGGGTTATCTTCAGTGTATAACTCCCTCGCCCTGACTAGAGTGGTGGTTTCTGCCTGACTTAGGCGCATTCCCTAGCCAACCAGAAATCCCATTTCTAACATTGGTTGTCAGCAGTGAGGATAGGACTTGCGTTTGCGCAGTACCACAGTGGCCCTTGTTTGCACTACACAACTCTGCATTTTAGATAATCACATGCTTGGGGATTTCTCCTGATTTTATTGTTTCACCTTGTAAAAGTCATTTTTTTTATTGTGTACTCCTGATGCAGTGATGACACCTTGGTCTCTTCTGTTGCACTTGTATCTTAGTGCCTTGCCAAAAATGGAATCTGCCTTTATTGCACGTGATCTGTTTGAATACAATGTGTTAGAATTGAGTGGTTTCTGTGATGAGCGAGGCTTAGCAGTGAGTGGGGAAGACACACAGCTAAACCTAACGATAGTCCTGCTCCAATGGCAAGAGGAGGAATGGATAAGTGATCACCGGGTGCCCGAGCTGCACACCAAGAGGGTGGTGGGTCTGAGGGTGGCCCTGATGAGTCTGCACAGGAGGAAGAAAATGACAGGGCAGGGATGCCAGTAGATAGTGAGGACCCCATAGAGAGGGAGACTGTAGCTGGACCCAGTGCCGGGGGCAGTGCCCCATCTCTTTTCCTGTCCCCAGAGGAGCGGGTGGATAGGAGGGAAGAAAAGGAGCACCAGCTGGCTTTGGAAAGGCTCAGATTAGAACATGCTAAAGAGATAGCGCAGCTGGGTGTGGAGGAAAAAAAGGCCTTCTTGGCTCAGGAGTTGAGACTCAAAGAGTTGGTCCTTGAAATAAAACGTTAGAGACTGAGAGAGTCTTAGCACAGGAGAGGATGACAGAGGCAGAGAGAGCCCTCATCAGGGAAAAGCTAACTCGTGAGCATATGTCCCTTGATTGTAGTTTTAGTGGTCTGGATTCACCAGTGAGGGTGGGATCCAGTGTTGGCAGAAGAAGTGAGTCCAGTGTAGGAAGTCCCACGCTCAGATCCTAGAGCGTGGTACCTAGTTCCCAGGAAGAAGGTGTCACACCTGAAGGGTATAGGTCGAGGTTCAGAGGCAGTAGGAAACTGTCTCACCAGTCTTGGGGGAGTTTGTGGATGAGTGTTGTGATGCACTGGAAAGTTGGGTGATGGGTAGCAAGGCAAAGGGCTGTTCAATCTGATTGTCAGAGAACACTTGTTCTGTTGTTGTTTTCCAGGGTTACACCAACATCTGTTGGAGTGTGGGTTCCCTGATCCCAGGGAACTTGTACGGGAGGCAGACCTCTGGGTGAGTGCCAGAGGGTCTGAGGAGGCATTGGGGAGTGACCCTAGAAGGAGTGGCTCAGGAATTTCGCAGCCCAGGTTGGTGGGAAAGCTTCATAGTAGCCCAGATAGCT
Source organism: Lissotriton vulgaris (assembly GCF_964263255.1). NCBI lineage: Eukaryota > Metazoa > Chordata > Amphibia > Caudata > Salamandridae > Lissotriton > Lissotriton vulgaris. Next base: position 196,200 of record NW_028253351.1, read on the forward strand.
CCCGATGTAGTGGGGGGTGTATGTACTCATGTCCTGTCTCCGCGGAGAAGGAGTGAGAAAGGTTTTCACCCCAAGGTGTCCTGAAAGTTAAAACAAAGCCTAATGGATATGTTAAAGTGCTTCTCTTACAATGCTATGTTTAAGAGCAATTGCGTCAGACAAAATATAGCTTTGTCAACAATTGAATTACACACTAACCAGAGTCCAAATTGGGATGTGTGACAATATATATAAAGCTACCCTGTCAGTTACAAATAAAGACATTTGTTAGATCTTCTCTGTGGGGCCAGTCAGCTGTTTGATTCAGTTCTAGGAGCAAAAGTAGATGCTCTGGCAGATGGTACAAGGACAACAGCACAGGGCCTTTAAAGTAAAAAAATAAAGGGCCAAGGTTTTTGGGTTTAGCAAAACAAGCAATAGAAATCTCATATAGTGTGGTAGTAGAATTGTGAGCATAAAGACATTGTTTGCTCACGATGAGAGACATACCCTGTGTATTGCCCTGATGCACTTGCAATTACTCCTGCCACACCTGAAGCAACCAATTTACTTGAAAGAGTGGCTATTTGAAAAAAAGTACATATAAAATAACTGCAATCAAAACATCTAGGCATGTCTATGGTATGTGTTAAATGGTGTTTTGAGAGTTATGTCTGCAATGTGTGTCTATCAATGCAGGTATGGTAAAGGACAGATATGGGTGAGTGATTGGTAGGTTTATTTTTAGCAAGAGAGAGGGTTTACAATCTTACCAGACACCAAATGAGTGTTGCTCAAAAGTAGCAGCCCATATAACAGGTGGGGTGCACTGTGGAAAACACTCCCTTCTCAAGGGGATGAAATGGAGGTTCAATAAAGGTACTTTTCCAGGAGGAGCTTGTGCCTTATAAATCATGGAGCACTTCTGCTTCATCCTACCTAATCTATTCTTGGTACCTAATTTAGTATCCCCATTGTGTGTTTCTGCCTCTTCCCTGGTGCTTTGATAAAGTCTGTCACCTCCTGCCTTAAGCCTACCTACTGTGTTCCACTGAGGGTAAATGGAGGAGACCCATGTAGATTTGTAGTATTTTACCACAAATGTAACTACAAGGGCTGTCTCCTCCTCAGGGAACAGGCTCTTAACCCTTTCAATTTGTGGTCTGCATTATTGCAGAACAATGTGTTGGCTACAGGATCTAAAATGTGAAGAGATTAAAAGCAAAACCTATGGTGAGGTCAGTATTTATGTTGTTGAAAGTAAATGGGTGTTAGGTGTGTGTCATTTGGTTCAAGTCTATTCCCGTTCAAGCATACGTCACTCAACCACATGCAGTGCTCTGGCTCCTGAATGTGGAGATCTCCGCCTCGGAGGTGGAGTATCTTTCCCAAGTGTTTGGAATGTAAATTGCAGCCCTAAAGTTAAAAGTAACAACTTTATGGTTGTAAATTACGTTTACGAAGACTCCACTTCCTAAGCTGAGGCAGTAGAAACATTTAAGTTTACAAATTGCAGTAACTTTACATCTGGAAATGGTGAATAGCAAAAAGCAGTAATGCTACTACTCGGTTTAAAGGTAAAAGTACTTTTACCATGTAAGTATACCTTTGTGAATAGGGCACTTATATCAGGCTGTATCTGACACTCTTATTTCACAAGACCAGATATTTTCGTATTTGGAGATCGGGATATATAAGATCCCTTTGCACATGTAGGCGGTTCGGGGGTTAGTAAGCAATATTTGTAACTTTTTCTGTCATTAAGAAAGGGAATGGTCTCCGACACATCATCAACCCAACCTTTCTCATTAAATGGGTGGTTTACCACTACTTGAAATGGAAGACATTAAAATTCTTGAAGAAACTTTACTATGCCATGATTGGGTGGTTAGGTTCTATATAAAGAACTCTTGGTTTTCGATCATGTTACTTTGGCCATATAAAACATATTTCTATCTCCTCTCTGTGAGGCAAGGATGGCCTTTAATTATTTCATATTATTTTTGTACTCACTGGTATTTACAAAAAGCCAATCATAAAGTTTGTGTAAATCAGGAGAGTGAGGCTGATTGTTCAACTCGGACACATTCTTACCGATGTTCAACTTCCGAAGGCCTTCTTTTGACATCAGAATATAGTCTTGGATTTTAGGATTCAACATACATTTTGAGAAATCTCTTTTTATTCCCATTTGGCTAATAGATTTTTGGAATGTATAGTTTGTAATCTGGTCTCCTGCCATCCAAGAAGTTGAATTTAGTAAAAGAGGACGTTTGGTCAGTTCTTTCTTGGAATTAATTTTCACCAGTGGCGGCCGGCACAGGTAAACTTGATTGGACTATGGGCGGGGCAGGGCGCTGCAGGGGGGAAGCCGACAAACCATGGAAAAGGTTTTATTTATTTATTTATTTATACTTATTCCGTCGCCTGTCGACTCCCCCCCACCCAGTCCGGCCCTACTCCGCCCCACTGTGTTGACCTGTGCCAGCCACCACTGATTTTCACTGCACACATTACCAAGCATTATAGAGTTTCTAGAGTCTATAATGGAGGCCCTGATTCTCTATATTGTGAGTCTATTAAACATGTGAAGCCCTATCATTTTAAGCACCAAATGTTCTTCTCTGTGGAAATAACATTGAATCAATATTTCAGGGCTGAACATCTTTGTCACGCGTAGCATATATGTTTGGCCATCTGCACTGAGATTCCAGATTTCTTGAATGAAAGAAAAACTACCATTTTGGTTTGGTGACCTTGGTCCGGTGACTCTACTTGATACACTTTGCAGAAAAGGATCAAGCAATGGCAGATAAAAAGGATGCATCTTGTCTCAAATGAATTATGTTTCAGTACCCATTGCGTGAATACAGTTCTGACATTGATAACTAATAGCAACAAAAATATGTATTTGAGCAAGTTTTCCCATTGCCAGCTAATTCCTATCTGAGGCAACTCTACCCATCTAGATGACCAGGATGCTCTTTCATCACATACTGAGCAGCCGATATGTACTCTTGCTGCCCTGTATTATTAAGTACTTATATTGGAGCGGTAATTATCGATTTTAATACAGTTACTGCAGGATTAGCTTTTTAACTTCTAACTATTATTGAATTTTAAATGTAAAACCTCCTTTTTCAACCTACTACTGCTTGTCACATTTATATCGGTTTATTTAATAAAATGTTATGATAAAAAATAACTCCAGTACATTTCTGGTTCTAAGAATATCCTTAACTCCTCCTAAATGTTATGGCGTTCAAGGTATAGCTTAGCACTCCCGTCACTACAGACCACAACTCAGTGTTAGCAGCTGTAGCCCTTTCTGCGTGGAAAGATGGGGAGAGAAGGAAATAAAAGTATGGATAAAGTAAGTTGACCTCCAATTTATACCTAAATGGATTTGGTTCTATTACCCAAATTGCAGACCGACAAACGAAACCAAATAGTACAAAAACAGGTACTGAGAAATTCAAAGGGTCAAGTCTGCCTAAAGAAAAATGATAGTCACTTTTGCCCTTCTGCATAAAAATACGTGCTGAACACAGAACCAACATCTAAACTTCTTTCAAATTCGTCCTTCCAATTTCCCATTCGATGAACCGATTTTCACTCATTCAGGCACAAATAAACTTGCATCCACTAGGTAACAACTAAGGATCATATAATCAATAACGGCGTTGAGATTATCGCTGCTTTAGCTGCAGGAAACTGCCGCTAAAGCAGCGATAATGGGCTTGATAATGTGCACTTGTGAATTCCAATAGAAGCCTAGGTTGCGGTGTGAACTTGGGCTTCTATTGGGATTCAAAAGGTCATATTATCAAGGCCATTATCGCCACTTTAGCGGCAGTATCCTGCCACTAAAGCAACGATAATTTTAGTGCCGTTCTTGTTAATATGTCCCTTATTTATCTGAAGACGAGTCATCAACTTGCTCTGTAAGTTTGTGGGTGTGTGATTGCTTGTGTGGGTGCACAATGAAAACTGTGTTCCTCTGTACGCACGCGTGAATTTAAAAATATTAACGTATGATGTTCCATTATTATTTCCTTAAATGTTAGTGAAACAACAGACAGGACTTGTACAATACTGGCACTCTCATGGTTAGACTGCACTCATGAATCTAAAGCCAAGCATTCAATTTATGTGTTGCCTAAGAAAGTCTTAGGATACAACCCCCCCCCCACCCCCCACCCCACAGAAACAAAAGACCCAAGGCGTATGAGGGTTGAGCATCTGGTTAACTTCAAGCAGCCTTCACAATACTTGTCTACAACTTTATGACCAGGAGACCAAACTAATTTCAGACAAAACAGATTTACTTTCCCAGGATTAGTAGCTCTCTCACTCATGACAAGCTAGGACTAGGAAATGAAGGACTATCATTGCCTTGGCCTCTATAAAGAATCTCTACAGTCACTGCCTAACCTGGGAATATCCCTTCCTCTTACCCACAACTGATAAGGTTTTTTGATTATTTTACAATTTTATATAGCTCAAATTCGACCTGATGGTATTGGAGTGCTTTACATGAGCACCAGTTACATTACATGAGGACACACTCATTTTTTCTGGGCACCAGGATATTACATGATTTACCAAAAATAACAGGATGTTGAGCCAGCACTGAGACTCAAGCCTGGTTCCCCAGCTCAAACACTATGCCAAATCCTCAGATGCACTTTTTATGAGCTCCACGGTAAGTAATCTTGATTTGAGCTCAAGCACAAGTTCACACCGAAATCGAGAATATAGCTTGTGTGATAATACCATACATTTTACCTGCACATATTTCATCATGCAAAACTTGGCAGAATATGCGCATGACAATATCACAGAGCCATAGATTCAAAGGGGCATATTACCAAGCAGGGCGATAGACAATTATCTTTCTATCGCTCTATTAGCAAGCTGTCGCTAACAGCAGTTAGCAACAGCTTTAGGCAATATCGAGCGGTTTGGGTCCCGCTTTGCATGTCAGCGATATTTATCGCTAATGACATGCAAAGTGGGCGTACCCAACCTGTTAGCGACTGAAAGAAGTTGCTAACGTCGCTATCCCCTATTAGCAAGGCAGGCGTAGCGATGGAAATATTCCGGCTATCGCCAAAAACTAACGCCTGCTCTGACCAGTTCTTAGCCATGTTATCCAATGGGAGGTGGATAACATGGCTAAGCGCATTTTGTCGCTAATGTGTGAATATCGCTGTATTCTCAGCGATATTCACGCTATCGCCGGAAAATTTATCGCTTTGGAGATAAACGTTGCTAATAGCACGTTATCTCAGCGATAATTTCCGGCGATGCTTAGTGATAAAAAATGAGTTGCTAAGCCTAGTTAGCGATAAATATCGCTAATCGTTGGTAATATGCCCCATAGTTTTATAACTTGTAACAGGTGTAAAACATGCAATCCTAGAGCAGTATCCTTCTTTCCAAGGTGTGGGACTTGTTACAATGCCCTAATACTGCACCTGGGGAATACTCCAACCCGCTGATTTGGTATACAACACAAGCATACTGTAATGTAAACAAAATAGTCAGAAAAAATGTATGCAAATAAATGAAAGATCCTAAAAGTATGTATATTTGCCCTGTAGGGAAATGGGCATTAGTTGTGTGGCTTGGAAAAGTAAAGGGTTCACATTTTGTCTCCACTGGGAGCCTAACACCCCATTGTAGCACTTGACTCTTTCAGGGTAGCGGAACAGAGCAGCCGCAGACCTCCTCAAGGAAGGTGGTCTTGGCTAGTAATCACCATTCGCTGGCAAGAATTAATAACATTCAATAAATCAATTTCCAGTCTGTGCTTTTGCATTGGAAAAGTAAAAGAAAATTTACTACACACAACCTACTCAATAATATGCAGTCATTTGCAAATATACATGAGGCTGGTGGAAATAACTTTGATGACGTTGCATAATTACATTTCACCCCTTGGAGGGTCATAGAACCACATTTGGTAAGTACATTGATGTGGTCAAAGGTTCAAAAGCAACAAACCACATGTCAAAACATCCTCATTTTAGGAGTAAATGCAATGATCCAAAATAACCATGTGGGAAGGCACTTTTTAACGTTAATACAGCCAATGCACTTTAATCAATAGTCAATGTCAACCTTTTATTAAAGCATTTACAAAATGAACTCCCTAAGAATGTGTGTGTTTTTTGTAAACTCTCAACCAAAGGAAACTCAATTATAAAAGCAAACACTAGGCATTTTGCCCCTCAAGACCACCGCGCCACCGCCTTGGATCTCTGATTCCTGACAGTGTTCCCAGAGTGTCCCTACTGCGATGGTTGTAATAGTTTATTTATTTTATTTTTATTTAAGAAGTTTTCTATAGCGCTGACCAGACCTGGGGTTATCGGAGCGTTTTACAACAGGAGGGAAAGAAATCATAATCATATACGTGTTCATAAGTATTCAAAACATTACAATTGTGATGAGCGTCCTAGGTGCACCATTGAGGTAAAGAGGTCTAGGAGTCCAAGGTGCTCCGTTGAGGTAGAGAGGTTTAGAGGTAATGTCGACAAAAATTAAGGCTGGGAGATTTCTCCGAGCGGCGATGGAGCAAGGCGAACGGGTTGGGAAGAGGGGGTGAGGTAGGCAGTGGATGCGCATTACCAGATGACTGATGGCTGGAGGATTGAGAGTCACGGATTTCAGTTTGGGAAGGCACGGTTGAGGTAGAGGACTTTTAGGAGGCTTTTGAATTTTGCAAAGGAGGGGGTATTTCTGATGGGCACAGGGATGGAGTTCCAGATTTTGGGTACGTTTCCTGCAAAGGAGCTGGCTGCAGTTTTTTGTTGGCACATTTTCAGGGGGATGATTAAGATGGAGTTGAAACTCCTGAGACTTCTAGACTGGCCTGCTTTCTTAAGTTTAGAGGCTAGGTATTCTGGTTTCCCTGTGTACAGGGCTTTGTGCGTGAGGCATGCAGTTCTGAAGCTGGCACGCAATTCCACTGGCAGCCATTTTAGTTCTCTGAGAGCGGGAGAAATGTGGTCGTATTTATTGACTCTGGTGACCATTCTGGCAGCTGCATTGAGGGTTGTTTTGAGTGGCGCTAGGTGGGAGAGAGCTGTCCCGGAGAGGACTTTGTTCCCGTAGTCGAGTCTGGTTAGCACAAGTGATTGGGTGGCTTGTTTGAGGTCCAAGGGTGGAATGTGGGGTTTTATGTTGTTGAGAAAGCTTCAGGTTGAGGAAGGCACTTTTTGCGGAGTTCTTGATGTGGTGGGTCATGGGTAGCTTGTGATCAAGGGTGATTCCAAGTGATTTTACAGAGCTTGCCAAGGTGAGGTTAACGTTGAGAGCATCGATTGCTTTCAGCCATGCAACGATTTGCGAATTTATTTCCTTGTTGGAGATGAGGAGGAATCGGTTTTCCCCTGATTGAGTTTAAGGCGGTTGGTTGATAACCATTCTTGAACCTCTCTGAGAGTATTGTTGAATCTTAGAATGTCATTGAAAGAGGAGGTTTCCAAGTAGATCTGAGTGTCATCTGCATATAGATGGAAGGGGATGTTGGCTTTTTTAGAATGGTGGTGAGGGGTTCCATATAAATGTTGAACAATTGAGGGGAGAGAACGGATCCTTGGGGGACACCTCTGTTAACTGGTACAAGATCATATGAAAAGGATTTGATTTGTACCTTTTGGGAGCGGTTGTGAAAGAAGGAGGAGAACCATTGAAGAACCACCTCATCTGCACCTACACGGTCCTTGAGAGCCTTGATGAGAAGACTGTGATCCACCGTGTCAAAGACCGCTGATAGATCTAGGAGGATGAGGAGGCAACAATGGTCCAAATCAAGGGCATTGAGGATGTCATCCTCGATGTTAAGGATTGCAGTTTTGGTGCTGCAGCCTTTTCTAAAGCCTGATTGGTGTTGATCTAGCAGATTTATTTTGCCGATATGTTGGCTCAGTTGTCGGAGAACACATTTGTCGAGGATTTTTGCTAGGAAGGAAAGATTGGAGACAGGTCTGAAGTTGTTCAAGCCATTAGTGTCTAGGCCTGGTTTCTTCAGAAGAGGTGTGACTTGGCCAACTTTGAGGCAGTCTGGTATGATGCTTGTTTTTAAGGAACTGTTTATGATTTTGCACAAGAGTGGTGCTAGGGAGAGTTTCACATTTTTGGCTATATGCGAGGGTAAAGGATTGAGGGTGTGGGATGAGGGCTTGGAGGAGGGAATTAAATTAAGAATCTCAACTTCCGGTATAGGATCAAAGAAACCCCAGTTACTTTTGGGTTGTTCGATCAAGATGATTTCGATTGCTGGGGACCAGTTTTTGCCGGCAGGATGGAGGTTGATGTCAAGAGAGAGTTCGATCTTGGTGAATTTTTCATTAAAGAAGTTGGCAAAGCTGTCACATGAGTCTTTGGAGGCGTGGGTAGTAGAATGCTTGGATGTTTGTTTTTTGATGATGTTAAAGAGCTCTATTGGCCTGTTTTTAGCCTTGTCCAGCGCGTTGGAGAAAAAGTTTTTTTTTCATTATTGATATTTTTTTTGTACTGTTTTCTTGTCATTTTGAGTTTTTCGCAGAGGCTGGAGGAGGGGTTCTTTCTCCAGAAACGTTCTGTGGCTCTGATTTGTCTCCTTTCATCGTTGATGTTCTTGTTGAACCAGGATCTGGAATGGATGTTCCTGGGTTTTTTCAGTTTCATTGGAGCTAGATGGTCCAAGATGGAGGACATGGTTATGTTGTAGTGGGATGTGAGTTCTGTAGTTGAGAGGCCATTCCGGGAGAAGGGCAGGAGGGTGTTCATGTTTTCTTCTAAGTCAGCTGTGTTGATCTGTGTTAGGTTTCTAGACCATGTCGGGGGATATTTGATGGGAGGTTGACACATGATCGGTTGTGAGATGTGGAATAGGATTAGGTGGTGATCTGACCAGTCGACCGGAAGGATGTGTTCTATGGTGATTGCGTCAGGTTGGGAGATGCTGGCATCTAGGATTGCCCCTTTGTTATGAGTTTCTTTTGAGCAGTGCTGGATAAAGTTGTTAGCGTGCAATAGCTCGTCCAGGGTTTGTACTGGAGCGCTGTTTTTATCATTCCAGTGGAGGTTGAAGTCTCCCAGAATTAGGTTGTTTCTGTCTCGGAGAGAGCAGGGGGCGATCAGGTCTGATAAGTGTTCTGTGAACGAGGTGGTGTTGCCAGGGGGGTGGTACAGGAGGTGTCAGTGTAATAGATTGTTGTTAGAGGTTTTGATGTTGGCAGTTAGGCATTCGAAGGAGTTGTAGTTGAAGGTATCAACTTCGGACACTGACAGGGTGTTGTTGTGAATGATTGCCAGGCCGCCACCTTTTTGGTCTGTTCTATCTTTGTTGATGATAGGGAAACCCGGGGGTACGAGCATGTCCATGATAGGAGTAAAGGAGTCGTTGAGCCAGGTCTCGGTGATGAAGGCTATATCTATGTCGTGGTTAAGGATGGATTCTGCTAGCTCAGTGGCATGTTTCGAGGCAGATCTGCAGTTTATGAGCATGCAGTTAGTGCAGGGGTTCTCTTTTATAGATTACATTGTTAGGGAAGCACTCGGGATGTTGATGAGGGAAGCGGCGGGCTTGGGGGGTATCGGGAATGAGAGCTCACTTCTGAATCCGGTGATCACCTTAATCGTGGATTGCAGGGTGTGAGTGGCGGGGAGGTGTATGATGAGGCCAGCTCGACCGCTTCCTCAGAGGACATGGCTTCCGTAGTTCTATTCGGTCTGGGGGCAGGGATCAGCAGAGAGCGGGAGGACTAGTTGGGGAGCGGGTCTTTGGGAAGGCTGGGGTGTGTGGGGAGAGGGAGATGGGAGTAAAGTGAGATTTTAAGGGGGGACTAAGGAGTGTCTCGAGGTTGGTTAGGATGAGATTCAGGCCCTGAATTATAATGGCGACTTGACTTTCAATACGGGAGAGACAGCAGCCCATCTCTTCTTGAGGGGAGGTGGGTTGGTTCTGGGTAGAGTCTCCTAGGCATAGAGAGGAATTGGGAGTGTTGTGTTGACTTTTGTTGGTAGTAGTGTTGTCGGTTAGGGTTATGGGGAAAGTGTGGGATGAGGGGGGTCGTGTTGTGATAGGTTTCTATTGCGGGTGGGTGTAGGCTGGTGATTGGGAGATATGGGGTGAGTATTGAGGTCGCCCGGTGGTGTTTGTGGATGGATCTGCACAGGGGTTTGTTTCCGAGGATGGACTAGTTCAGGAGTAGGTGTCCTATACTTGGAGGTGGCGGGATTGGAGAGGGTTATAGTTGAAGCGTAGGCGCTTGTGATGGCGGGAGGTGGGATGGGGAGGATGTTCAGTTGGGGGGGCTGGATTCCTGGGTGGGGGGAGCGTTGGAAGGGGGGCTGTGCATGGGTACTGTTAGTCAGTAGGGAAGGGAAGAGGAGATCAAATGCCTCAAGGTTGGCATTGTTGGCTTAGATCCGGACTGTGCCGTTGGAGTGGATGATCACATAGGTGTTCCCAAAGTGGGGCATGCAGTTGTGGGTAGAGCATGATAGCTTGGAGCTATGGGAAGTCTTGGTGGTTTTGGTGATGTGTAGTGTGGTGGCTGCCGTTAGTCCCAGTATCCAGAAGAAAATCACAACCAAGAGAGAGTTCTACCCCTTGTGCAAGACCTTTTAAGTGTGAGCGGAATGTCTCAGAAGTGAGGATCCTCCGCAAAGGTCCCAAACTTTTTGCATAGCCAGCTGTGACATTTTGATTTGGGGTCACCCAGGTATCACTAGTCATATCTGCTCAGGGGGCCTCTGCTTCGCCCCTCACTGATACCACTGCCAGGGCCTTTCCCAACAATTCTTCAAAGGGAGCCCCCTCCTGTTTTGGCTTCAGAGGTCTGTGCTCCTTCTTTTGTACAGTGGGCTTGAGCAGGCCCATCTCAGTCGCAGAGTGACAGATGATTCAATGATGCAGATCTTTCGGCCCCACCCCTTTCCTCCTCAGAAGCTGAGGCGTGAAGCACTGTTAATTGTTCCCTTACTGTGGGGAGACCTTTGTTCCTGCCGCCGGAGAGAATTGTGATTAGCTTGGCACAGTAGGGTGACAAAAGGCATGGGCGCTGATCCTGAGCTGAGCCAGAGAAATATGACAATACCAGATAACCCTTAAGCTGTACAGATATACATTTGGAACTTGCAGAGCTTATTTTGCCCCACAGGTTGCACCCTAATTCAATATATCACTGGTTTCTGCAGGCCATTGGGAAGCAAAGCTGCACTCTAAGGCAGCCCTCCCTATAGGTGTATAATGGATGTCACTGCAGACAAAACAGTAAACCACACTGACTTTCTCTATGAGTATACACTAACATTATGAGGCCTACTCCAGGATAGTATCTAATCCTGCAGAGTTCCCCTTGCACCAGGCTACCTGTGCACAATTACCGGGCTGTACATGACAGGAGTCTCCCACGTGCAGCCCTCAGAGGTATGCACAAACGTGTGCACCTGTGTTCACGTGTAACCAGCTAAGTGCCCCTTACACTTGCTGCATCACAGCGGCCTTTTTTTAAAAGGAGGAAACCGGTGGAAAACATGTGCAGTCCAATTACCATGAGTTTACCATGGGCGAGTCACAGGTTATGAGACACAACCAAAGTAAAAGGTCAAAAACCAGGTGATCGACAGGCAAAGAATATGGGTGAATTAGGTGGGCAGAGCCCATCATCTAACATGCCCTTTTTCATTTACTATGTGATGCAATATGCAATATATTGGCCAGCGGAAGAAAAGGCTGTGTTGTCACCCAATAGATGCAGTCCTGAATGTTGTGCTTTTGTTAAATACGAGTCTCATTAATATATGAATAAATGTATATTTGCATATGCTTAGTGAAGGCATTGTTCTGTATATCGAAAGAATAGTCCAATGTATCAAATTTCGGTTTCAGATTTAATCATACTTAATTGTATAAATATTAGCTTTGATAAAGTGTCTGGTAGTTCATTAATTTCTAGAACTCTGTCATATTTATTGTGTCATGGAAAGATGAACATCCTGCTGAAACAAGCCTGGTAGACTAGTTTGATTTTCTGTCTTCAAGTAAATGTATATTATTTGAAAACAACTGGTGCGAAAAGCAAATCCTTTGAGAGGAAACCTTTAAACAATAATGAAAAGGTATACATTAGATTTTAAATGCACCATTCTAAATATGAGAAACCCATTCCAAGAACTATAAATTATCATGCAGAGGACAAAATCACTAGAGAAGAACGGGGATGCAGATTTTTAACCACCGGAAAAGCTATAAATTATTTTCGTGAGATTCTTTGAAAATTACTAAAAGAGTTTTGCCCTTTGCTATAGTGCGACTGCTCCTGCAGTTTGTCAGTTTTGGCATAATGTCAGCATTTTTAAATGGGGATGTTAAATCAAGGTACATTGGTACCTTGACAGCTCAGACAGTGTTAGGACTAAGTTCCATGTGAGCATTATACTAAAGGGGATGTTGCTATGGGGATTCATGTGAATCCGAAATACAATCAGAAATTCTTACCTTTGATTCACAAAGGTAAGATAGCAAAATACTTAAATCTCTACTTTTTGATATTCACCATTTCTGGGTGGAGAGTAACACCAAGGTCACCAGAATTATGTGTCAGATAGGGACAAATTATGTGGCAGGGTAGAGTAAATTATGCATCATTAAAAGTCAAATTATGTGGTGTAATACAGCACATTTTGCGACAGTATTACTTTATTATTTCCCCTTTTTCACACTTGTAACCACTGTCTGGGCATTGATTGTACCTCACTAGTGCCAGTTTAATTCACATATAGAGCAATAAGCAGATGAAAGGTGTTAAGTCAACCTCTGTAAAGGGCCTTCCACTGCGAACCAAAATGTGTTGCTGCGTTTTTAGTAACTTTTTAACCATTTGAGCTTGTAGAAAATTTTTGGGATTAAACGCTGCAGATTATCCACCAGATAACATTTTATGTGACAAATGTGGCTGCACAATTAAATAATTCCTGTGGCCCTGCTAAACAATTAGGGGGCTCCATTTGGATCTCGGGCAGATCGAAACCGCCCGCATGGTGGTGGTGATCTGCCCAAGATCCTTCCCCGCCCGAAACCCATTTCCCCCTGCCATATTACTATGGTGGGGGAGACCGCGGCAGACGGAAAGACTGTTCGCCGCTTTTCTGCCCAGTCAACAAGTTGACCAGGCGGAAAAGAGTTTAATATGGTGGACACCGCCAGCCATATTAGGATGGGAGGGGAAGTACGCCTTTACTTGGCGGCAAAGGCATGCAGAGATTGCTTGCTGGGGCGCATTGCGGGCCCCCAGGGACTCTGGGGGGTGGGGGTGCACATGGGGGTATACCCCCCAGAAGTTCCATGCACAACTTGGCAGGCACTGCGTGGTTCCTGCCATGTTGTGCATGGAAGTGCACAACATGCCTTCCTGGCATTGGGGCGGGCGGTGCTGAGTGCACCGCCCGCCACAATGACAGGAATGCATGATGCTCCCGCCACTGTGGTGGGCGCATCCTAATAGCCCCCACGGGACTCCCGCCCTTATGGCGGGCGGTCCCATTTCACGATAGGATGGCCGGCGGACAAAGTCCGCCTGCCATCCTAAGGGGCCCCTTTGATGGAGACTTAAGAGTTTGCACCTGCTTAAATAAAGGTGTGGAGACTCTTACGACAATTAGGAGATAGTTACTTTCCATAAATCTGTGGAGATCTCCACCTTCTTTGTGGAGCTCTTCCTATATGAAAATATAGGGAAATGTTAATATATTTTATAATAAATGAATAAAATGAATTTATTCTATAATGAAAATGTTAAATAATTAAAAAAAAAACAATATTAATATAGGGCTAAACGAAAATGATACAGTACACTACCTCATATAATTAACTTTGTGTTACATTGTAAACTGGTTTAAATACATACTTTTTAAAATAATATTTTTGGCAATATTTTACTACAACAATTACGCACTATCTCTTATTACATTTTCATTTTCATTTAATTTTCAACAACCATGGTTATAGGTTATGTTTTTAATTAATTGTAATAATTTTTAGAACATGTAATCTAAGTTAGACATTGTATTTTATTTTAAATTGCAGTGCCTTATTAACTCAAGGAAAATATAATGTTGCAATGATTATACTTAAGAGTTTGAGTAATTTTATATATATATATATATATATATCCGTTCCGCAACACATCAAAGTTATGATGAAAACAGGACACCCAGAGCTGCAATTTCAAAGGAGTTTATTCGGCAGATGACAAAAGTTCGAAGACGCGTTTCGCCATTACGGCTTGGTCACGCTCATCTCGTGGCGTTGGTTGCCATTATTTAAACACAACACCCTGGTGCATAGATTACCATCACGATAACTGGTGGCGGCCATCTTGTAACATGTTAATATAATTACAATCATATATCTAATGATACACTGATCCACATTATGCCTCTTATATTTGAAAATTGGGTCAGAAAACATAGAGGTTTAAAATTCATGTGGTTATCTGCAATAGTCGGCGTAAATAACAAGGACCCCCTGCTAGACAACTGGATTTGTTATACAGGGAAAGTAAACAATGTAATAACAGCTAACAAGTGGATAGTAAGGCCAGGGAGAAACAACATATAGGAAGCACAGAAACCAATTAAAAAGTACAAAATTGAATTTATTTGTAAATGTACACATTTAGGATAAAAACATTTGAAATTTCGAAAAAATACAAAAGCATGACAACAATTTAAGAAACCAATAAATTCAATATGAAGAAATTATTTTTCTAACACAGTTATACAGAAATTCATAAAAAAGTGGCAGAAATAATCATCGACGCGCGTTTCGGCGTTTGGACAAGAACGCCTTCTTCAGGAGCCACATTAAAATCTAATTTGATTGATGTATACACGGTATTTGCTGATTCAAAAGCATAATTCCGCAGTTACTTTGTACCAGCGAGTCATAGGGATTTTAACGCAATTGTAGAATCAGTGTTTGTGTAGTTGTACTTTAGATAATTGACGAATTCTTCTGGCAATTTTCACTGCGATGAAAAGTAAATGAATTCTTGCAAATATGTACCACGGAACGCTGAGGACCGAATATTAGCTGTTATTACATTGTTATCTGCAATAGTGTCATTATAAAATTTCGTAAGAAAATGATTCTTCATGTAATGCCGTATATCCAATACAGCCGTATTTGCACAGTCTTGAAGTCACAAAGCTGTTTGGATCATTAAGTGAATAAACACGGCTAGAATATCGCTAAGTCGGAGTCTTACGTAAAGTGGCCCGTGTTTGGTAGCTACGTTCCGACTCTTATGTTTGTTTACGTTATTCATGTAACAACAACATTATCACGGCAAAAATGACGCCTATGCAGAATTCATATGATGATTAGACCCAAAGCATGTTACGTAACAATAATCCACAGAAACATGATTGTGCAAGAGGTCACCATTTGGTTATGCATTGCATTCCAGCTCAATAATTGGTTGTAGTCCTGTTACTATAGAAACATACCATGTGTAGCAACAAACTACGGTTATACTCTGTTCATACCAGTTCTTGTATAGATAGTTTTAGTCATTAGCTTATGACAGTGGTGCCCCAGTGGGCAAATGAACTAAGTCTGCGCAGAAAGTCCATATCCTTAATGCTCAATATTAAGAGTTTCGCCCCAGTGGGCAGTTGAACGTGGTGTCTCAGTAAGTCTGTGAGTCCAAGAAATTATATCATGTTCAAAGGGACTTGTATGACTCAACCCAGCAGTCAATACATATCGAAACAAAGTCTGGATGTAATACATTGTATTCAAATTCCATGTTGTGCCGCCACCACGTGATGTGTGAGATTCTGAAAATAAAATGAATTAGATTAAAATCAAGAGAATCGCGGATATCTGTACACAACAATTCCTAATCATATAAATGGATTGCCAATTCCTCAGTAACATTTAGACCTTTCGGTGTTAAACATTCAAAATCCACAATATATTTGGACTCCAGTTTTCTGAGGGACAGTTCTATATTGCCTCCTCTTATTCCAAGATCAACACTGTCAATTACAACCAACTGCACCAATTGTTCATTTTGCATATGCATATCTGAAAAATGTCTGGCAACTGGATACTGTTTGTTATTGTTGTGTATGGCCCGTAGGTGTTCTAGTACCCTTTTCTTTGCAGTGCGTTTGGTACTGCCTACATACCATTTGTTGCACGGACAGATTAAAATGTATATGCTGTATGGAGTGTTGCATGTCAATCGCTTACGGATTGTGAACACTCTCCTACTGTTAGGAACAGTCAATGTTTTACAATCTTTGCTGAACCTGCAAGCTTTACACTTCCGACAGCACTTAAAACCCACATCATCTCTCTTGTTAAAATTCATCTTAGAGGTCACATAATTGTGGCTAAGTTCGTCTCTTAATGATTTTCCTTTCCGGAATGTGAGTTGTGGATTGTCATTAAGATACTTTTTCAAATGTATGTCAGTGTGTAAGACATGCCAATGTTTTTTGAAAATCTTCCGAACCTCCTGTGCTTGTTCTGAAAAAGTGGTTATAAATCTTACTTTGTCAGTCTCTTCCATCTTACTGCGAGGATTCAGTAATTCTTCTCTGTTTTTTAAGGTCACTCGATCTTTGGCAGTGTTTATTACTCTCTGGCTATACCCTCTACTGCGGAATCTATCACACATGATTCTTTCTTCATCTTGGTAGGCATCCTCATTGCTACAATTACGTTTTGCCCGTAGTAATTCTCCGTAAGGTATACTACCTATCAAATTGTGAGGATGGCAGCTGTTAGCGTTCAAGATGCTGTTCCCAGCTGTTTTTTTCCGGAATAGTTTGGTATTCAGTTGGTTGTTCGCAACTTCCATATATACATCCAGAAATTCCACTGTGCTTTTACTGATGTGTCCTGTTAGTCTGAGATTCAGATGATTGAGATTGAGTTTGTCGATGAAAGATTGTATTGATATTTCATCACCACACCAAATAAAGAAAATATCATCTATGTATCCAAGCCACAGGGCAACCTGATCGAATTCTGCCATCTCCCTGACGACCTGCTCCTCCCACCAGCCCATGAAAAGGTTCGCATAGCTGGGGGCTAAGCAGGTCCCCATGGCTGTGCCCTGTGACTGTCGATACAAGATGTTGTTAAAATAAAAAAAAATATTCTTAAGACAAAACTCAATCATATCAACAAGCATCCGTGAGTGTTGTGAGTATGAGACCGACCTTGTTTTCAGGAAGTTTTTCACTGCTACTAAGCCTTGATAATGTACGATACTAGTATAGAGGCTACTAACATCAAGTGTAGCCAACACATACTCTTCCTCCCAATGGATGCCGTTTATAACTGTAAGGAAATGTGTGGTATCCTTATTATAAGAGGGGAGAGACATAACATACGGTCTAAGGAAATGGTCTATATATTTAGACGTATGCTCCAATAGTGAACCAATTGAAGATACTATTGGGCGACCCGGAGGGTTGATAGGGTCCTTGTGCAATTTCGGGAGCAAGTATAACACCGGTGTTCTGGGATGAGCACAGTATAGATATTGATACTCTTCTTGTTCCACTAGCCCTTTGTCTTTCCATTCTAATAAGAGATCCCTGAATCTAAAATTTGATCCCAGTAATTCATCATGATTGGTTTTACAATAACAGTTCTCATCATTCAATTGTCGGTGGCCTTCTTCCAAGTATTTGATCTTATCTAATATCACCACATTGCCACCCTTGTCACTTTCTCTGATGACAATCGTATTATCCTTTTTAAGATTATCAATAGCTGCAATTTGGTCAGTGATTACATTTTTCTTAGTCTGTGAGATTTTCTGATATCGTATTTTGGTAAGATGTTTGACAAGTCCCCTTTCAAAAACATCAATTGCATCACATTGAATGTTAGGTAGGAAGACTGATTTGGGCTTAAAAGAGGATCCTGGATTGAGTCCCACATTTGTCCCCAATATGTCCATATCTGCAGTGGTAATGTTCGCGGGGTCAGAGTCTAGTATATGCATAAATTCAACATCATATGATTGTAATTATATTAACATGTTACAAGATACGCGCACCAGTTATCGTGATGGTAATCTATGCACCAGGGTGTTGTGTTTAAATAATGGCAACCAACACCACGAGATGAGCGTGACCAAGCCATAATCGCGAAACGCGTCGTGGAAATTTTGTCATCTGCCGAATAAACTTCTTTGAAATTGCAGCTCTGGGTGTCCTGTTTTCATCATAACTTTGATGTGTTGCGGAACGGATTTATACAGCCAGCTGGTGGCTGCAACAGGACCGCTCGTGCCAGCATTACTCCTAACCAGCGGTGTTGGGAACTATATATATATATATATATATATATATATATATATATATATATATATATATATATATATATATATATATATATATATATATATATATATTCACAGAAAAAACCATAGGTTTTACACACGTTATAGTTAGGAAGTAGCATTTAAAAAACCTATGAAATTCACTGAAAAAACCATAGGTTTGACACATGTTATAGTTAGCTGGAAATTTTACTGACATAAAACCAATGAAATTCCACGTTATAGTTAGTTGGACTCACTATAACTTGCGCGTGCAATGCACTGCTGATGACGTCACATATTACATCACTCATGACATGGTCAGTGACATCACTCATGACATCACTGATGACACCATCCAGTGAATATGTCTCTTTCTGAAAAATAAATATTAGTGAGTAATGTTTAAATATTTAAATATATATATTAGTGTTTCACTTTGTGTATAAGTGGCTACATGTGTTGGTAAGTAGCTACATGCATATGTATATGGGTTATTAGATGTTTCTCTTAGTATCAGTATGAGTGTCTATATGGTTTGGTGGGGGTATTACTTAGCACATAGATGCATGAGTGACTGACTCTCTGTTTGTATGTGTTTTGAAGACAGCATATGTGCAGGACTGTATGGGTGGATGAGTGTGTATATGTGTTTGTTAGTGAGTGAATGACTGTCTCACTAGTGTCTTTATCAGTAACAACATATGTTTTAATCTAGTATATGTGAATATTGATGTATATAAGTGAGTATATGTGAGAGTAAGAGATTGAAAGAGTTCCTGTTTAAATAAGTATGTGTATCTATAAGTGATTGTTTAAGAGAATAAATATGTGTAATTTTCAATAGAAGTAAGGTGGAAGTGTGTGTATAACTCTATATTCAAATAAATGGATGTTCAATAGTTTATTTGCACGTGTGAGTATGTCTGTGAGTAACTTTTCGATGATTGTCGGTGTGTAACAGGATGCATAGGTGTATCATTTCATATGATGAGTGAGTATATGTATGAGTGGATGTGTATATAGATGGTGGAATTACTGAATTACTTGTTGTAACTGATATGGGTATCTGCATTTTTTTTTAAATTTCAGTTTCTATTTCTGAATATGTGTTTCAGGGGTTACATTACAGTGAAAGGAGGTCTGTCACTATGTCACAAGGATGGTGTCATCAGTGATGTCACTGACCATGTCATGAGTGATGTAATATGTGACGTCATCAGCAGTGCATTGCACGCGCAAGTTATAGTGAGTCCAACTAACTATAACGTGGAATTTCATTGGTTTTATGTCAGTAAAATTTCCAGCTAACTATAACATGTGTCAAACCTATGGTTTTTTCAGTGAATTTCATAGGTTTTTTAAATGCTACTTCCTAACTATAACGTGTGTAAAACCTATGGTTTTTTCTGTGAATTTCATTGGTTTTTAAAATGCTAATTCAGAAAAATGTCGTATATGCAACCTATACTTTTGGCAATAAAGTTCTGGCAATATTTTTTTCGAAAACAAGCCGTTTTCTTCACTGTTCAAGTTGCATAGAGACTCCTTGTAAAGCAATACAGAATTCGAAAGTCTGTACCTTGCCTTTTTTTAAACACATTAAAATTTGTCTGTAAATAAAAATAGCCTTACTAAACTTTCGTGCGCGACCCGGTGTGCACACTCTCGGCAACAGTTGTCAATAAAATGGATATCGCATTTCCAGGCTTTCGTGCGCAACCGAGTGCGCGCACAGGCCTATATATTTCGTGAAAACCTTGCGATTTGAACTTATTGAATTTCTTCATACACCCCTCAAAGAACTTATAGTACGTCAAAGAGACTGTACCTAGACTTCTTTTTTATTCTTATGAAACTTTTCAGTAAATGGAGCCGAATGTCTTTTTAAACTTTCGTGCGTTACCGGATGTACACACCTTGGTATTTTTTTTAGAAATATAAAACGTTTCATACTTTAACAATTGTGTGCTTAAATCCAGCTCAGAAGATATACAAAATCAGGATGGTAGTTGGTTCAACCCGGACTGTTTATTAGAGGTAGATCGTCCGACTCCACCGGAAGACACCCCTAATAAAAAAGACATATATATATAAAATGCGGACTAGCCGCTGTATCGTGCTAGCAAATTATAACATATCAATCGTTAGAAAAAACAAAAGGAATCGAGCAAAATCAGTAGGCCACTGAGGAGATCTTTTTTTGACCTCGCTAAAATAGAAAAATTAGGAACAACCCCTCATGAGAAATATGAAACTAGTGAGAGAAACCGAGCTCGACGCCATGATGGCTGCAAGACAGCTCGGCTCCGCCGCCCACCCCACCCAAAATAACGACAAATATTATAAAGATACACAACACACCAGCAAAGTAACAGGGTAAAACGTTTTATTAAATAACTATTTACATGGCAGCCTACTGCAACATGAAAACAATACTTTCAATTGGTTCTTAATAGTTTCAATTCTGGAATTTACACGCAGCACTCCACCCACTTCCCTCACTATCTTTTCTACTCTCAAGAGACAACAACGTCCTACATCTTTCGGAAGACTTTGGTGAAATGGATACCGTATCTCATTCATCTTCCGAATCTGACCAAAATGAACGACTACCTTTAATAAGAAAAAATAAATCTTTCATCTGGCAATTTTTCACTTATCCTGAAGATCAAAAGAAACTGAATGCACCAAAAGTAACCTGCACGATATGTGACTTGGTTCTCTCAAGAAGAAATCCAGCAAAAAAATATTTCTTTTCCATACATACCATGGTGCCGCATGTCAAACAAGTGCACCCTCTGCAATTTGCAGAGGCAACGACAAGCGCCCTGGCCACGCTATTACCATTAGAGGTGGCCAGCACATCTTCTGATCGACGACCTGCATCTCCATGGAGTGCAGAGATGGACTTCAGATATTTAACTATATATGGTCTATAACCCATGGTTTTTTCAGTGATTTTCTTTGGTTTTTTAATAGCAAATATCAAAATCTTTTTTGTGGAAAATGACTAAAATTAGATATACATAAGCGGCGTTCATTTATGTTCACCACAGCCATTGTTAAAAGTAAAGTGAAAGTCGCGAAACAGTGGCCACGCCATCTAGTCCCTTTTAGGCCCCATCATGCACGTAAGTAACAGCCATTTTCTGTGTCATGGCCTCTCTGCCCACTGCCAATAGCCTATGATTGTTCGAAATTGGTTCTCTTTGGGTCATTCTCTGTTCACAAATAAGCATAAAGTCGCAATACTCTATTTAGTTTTTGCAGATAGTGAAGGATAGGTAGTGCACACTTTTGTCCCCTTTGTAACCCGTCATGCCTATCTCTGCCCCGTTTGTTGGTAGTTGGTTCAACCCGGACCGTTTATTAGAGGTAGATCGTCCGACTCTACCGGAGGACCCCCCTAATAAAAAGGACATATATATAAAATGCGGACTATCCGCTGTATCGTGCTAGCAAACTATAACATATAAATCGTTAGAAAAAACATGAAACTAGAGAGAGGAACCGAGCTCGACGCCATGATGGCTGCAAGACAGCTCGGCTCCGCCACCCACCCCGCCCAAAATAACGACAAACACTATGCACATATTATAAATATATACAACACACCAGCAAAACAACAGGATAAAACGTTTTATTAAATAACTATTTACATGGAACCTACTGCAACATGAAAACAACACTTCTAATTGCTTCTTAGTAGTTTCAATTCTGAAATTGAACACCCAGTACATCCAGAGGTCATGTCCGACAAGTTGTGTGGGGGGATGCCTTGCTAATGCCGCCACCCCCACCACCTTCTGTAGGAAGGACTCTGGATATCCTTGGTCCCTGAGAGGCTTCGATGTCCCTGCCTTGCACAAATGTCATAAGTTCTGGATGTTGAGAGCCATACTTCAGGGTCCAACAAGTTGTGTGGGGGGATGCCTTGCTAATGCCGCCACCCCCACCACCTTCTGTAGGAAGGACTCTCGATATACTTGGTCCCTGAGAGGCTTCGATGTCCCTGCCTTGCACAAATGTCATAAGTTCTGAATGTTGAGTGCCATACTTCAGGGTCCAAGAAACGCGGACTCGGAGGGGGCGCTTGGCTCCTGCCCCCTCCCCAAGTCTTGTTCCCCTGGTATGGCCTAAGAACGCCCCTGACATAGGCGGCCGGCTCCCGGGGTCAGGCGGAACTTCTTGCCTTTTGATGCCTCTTCCATTCTGGACCTTGTCCCACAATCCGTTTGACCTGAAGACACGTCCTGCGGTGCCCTGGTCCAACCATCACATTTACACCGTCTCACCCGCCATCTGGCTGAATTGCACCCACTCTTCCGATACAGCGACAGGCGGCTGCCACGGAGTTCAGGAAATGGCGGTCGGCTCCACAGACTTGGGCCTGGCCTGCAAGGATGGCTCTGGGCAATCCTGGAACTCGGACGCTTGACTGCTAGGGCATGAGCCCCATTCCCAAAAGCGTCCCGTCAGCCTTGAAGATTCTACAAGAGTCACCGAGGCCCCCGACTCCTGCAGACTTCCGGTGGGGAGCGACTGCCATGATTGCTCGCGGAATGGCCACGACGTAGCCACGGGGTGCTCTCATGCTGACGCCAGCTTCAGTCTGAACCATCCAGAAACACTGTAGACTACCAATTCGATCAGTTCCGGTGGAGCCCCAACGACGTATCGCGTTCTTGCGTAATCCGTCATATGACGCGCCGCGTTAGCGCACCCGGAAGTGCTCCGGTGAGCGAGGCGCGAAGCGCAGCTTCCCGGAAGCAATGCGGAGCGCGTAACGTAAGCAATTACATTTCAGTTGGTTCTCCCTCACAATATTTTCAATGTCACATAAAAGTCACCCATCACCCACTGCCATCTCTGGCTGTTTCCATGGTAACACCTCATTCTGCACCTGGCTGAAGGCACAGGTCAAAAGTTCATATCTCAACGTTCTACAGCAAAGTAACAACACTGTTTTCCCTCCAGAAACACCTGCCAATCCACAGCTCTGTTACATGTCTTTTTTTTTCACACCCAATAGTACTTTTCGTTTAACATAAACATTAACATGCAACGTACTGTTCAATCTCCACTTCTTACAATCAACCAATCATTTTTATTTTTTAAACCACACCCAGCCTCTTCCTTTTTCTTTATTTAGAATTTCAACTTCTAACTACCATTCCACTTCCAGAACCGATCGGAGGACGACTACAAATCCCTTGAAAATGAAGGTCTGGCTAATAGGACACAGTTATATTCACTGGAGTGAAAAATATGCAGTAAGCAGACAAATTTGCAACCTCAGCTTACCAAATGTACACATAACATGGATTTTCAAAAGAGGATTGAAATGTCACCAATTGATTCCAATAGTGAAAACTTTTATGCATCTCCGAGAACCAGACCTTATAATTGTGCACTGTGGTGGGAACGATCTAGGCACAATCACTGGGGTAGGTCTGGAAATGCTTCTAAAAGACACCTTTCGACAATTGATGACACTTTTTCCTCGATCTGCCTTGGTATATTCCAATATATGCCAAAGACAGAAATGGAATTGGTCCAATCACCATTGTGCACAATTTGAGAAAGCAAGGAGACATGTAAATAAATCTGTTTCTGCGTTCCTCAGAGATTATAGCATGGGTTCTATTTACCACAACAACTTGCGTTACCACATGCAAGACATCTATAGGAGAGACGGTGTTCATTTCACGAATGAGGGAAACAGAATCTTCCTCTGCAACATCAGGCTCTGCATCGGTACTTACTTATAAATGCAGAAAACACTCAATTAACACAATGGCTCTTTTCAGAGCCACCTTATATCTAAGCACTCAAACTTCTGATTTATCTCCATTTTCACACTCTTGTAAAAAGGTGTGCGCGACCGAGTGCGCGCACCACGTAACTTTAAAAAAATATATATATATATATATTTTCGCCTTTAAGGGCCTTACTGCACACCCTGAGAAAACCTACGCAGCAAAACAATCTCTACCTTCTCCCCTTTCCATATTCCAACGCTTTGAAATCAACAATATATTTACTCGCAATGACAAAATGGCGGTCAACACTTCCTGATTTCCTTCGAATCGAACGTTAACAGACGTCACGCAACAAAATTCCACTCGCGCGCGCAGCCGTTTGGGTGCGCGCACATGTGCGCGCGTATAGATATATAATTGACTTTAACTTTAATTTCCTCAGCAACTACTGGAAAGGGGCGACCATTCGGTCCCCCCGAACGTATGGTGGAGTACCACGATCCCCCCGGGAAGCCATCTTGGGCGGGAGGCGAGTCTCGGCTGGTATGCCCGAAGCGGCGTAGCCGGGGCGCGCCTTTTCCCGCCCTGGAGTGGGTTGTCCTAGACACTGACGCGGCCGGCCACGCCCTCGGAGGCAGGCGGGGGCGGGTTTACGCCCGCCCGAAGATGGATAAAAGGAGCAACAAGCCAAGAAAGCATCCTCTTGTTCCTGTGCTCTGAAGCTGCACCTCCCCGCTGCACGTGAGCCCGAGACGGAACGAAGAGCCAATTTTGAGCGTTGTAATCTTTCTTTTTGTTTTGCAGATATCTTCGTTGAGAATGCCAGGCAAGAAGGTCGGAAAGCGGGTCGGTACCGATCAGATGCTCCGCATGCTCATAAAGGAGGTAGCCGATTTGAAGAAGCAGATGGCGGCTAAGAACGGGGAGGGAGGACCGAAGCGAGTCATCGGACCAGCTTTGCCAGGAGTAGTCCCTGGTGGGAGAGGCAAGAGGTCCAAAAGGGGGGCACTTGGGGGGGAAACCCCGGTTCCCGATACCCCACTTGAGGAGCCAACCCCGGTTCCGAAGGAGGGGTATCCGATCCCCGTGGTGGTCACCCCCGTGACCGGGGAAGATATGCCTCCAGAGTTAGCGGCGCAATTAGCAGCGTGGTTGGGAAAAGATAGTGAGGGCACCACGGCTGACGACGCCCGGGCAGTAATGAGACAACTGCGGGAATCTAGAGAGGCTGCGAAGGCACCATCTTCTGTTACCCCGCCAGTTCCGGCGGCGGAAAATGCAACAGGCCCAAGTTCGGCGGCAAATGCAGCATCTGGTTCAGGTAAGCGGCCATTGCCGATCGCGGGGGAGGGGTCTGTACCTTCACGAAGGGAGAAGGTGGCTCAGCATGTTCCACTGGAAATTAAGGAAAAGATTTGGGCGAATAAGTATGTGAACATTTTTTCTTTGCTTACCGACCATTACGAGATGGAGCATGTTAAGAGCCAAAAGGAGCTCATGCATCCGAGTGTTTGGCGCGCAAAAATGGCCGCCTTTAAGGTTGATGAAAACATAGGTACTTGGGGCAGAGCGTGGGGCATTTTCACCTCCATCATGGGCGAGCGCAGGCCCGAGTTGCTGACCGAGTTGCCTATTTATCAGTCACGTATCATGGAGTATTCCGTATCGTACGGGGGCAATCAGTGGTTCTGTTATGACAATATTTTTAGAAAAGCTAAGGAGCACGACCCAGATCTGACTTGGGATTGTTTCGACTCCGTTTCATGGCAAAAAATGGAGAGTTCAGGAATGTTAAAAGTGCCATTGTCAGGGAGTAACGGGGGTGAATTTACCCGCCAATCCTCTGGGACACCCTTTCGGACGGGTGCAGGTAACGAGCACCACTCGAAGTCGTGTGGCAACGCAGGTAAAAGGGGGATTTGTTGGAATTTTAACAGGGGAAAATGTACGAGGCCCCAGGGGTCATGCAAGTACAGACATGAATGTGGGGGGTGTGGGCAGCCATCCCATCCTGAGTCCATGTGCAGAGCCAAAACGGGTGATAACGGTGGTAGGGGAAGCGCCAAACAGGTCTGAAATAGTCCGAGGGGCGCCTTTACCTACTCCGATTGATACCATGGCAATGATTCCTTGGCTCAACGAATACCCGGATCATGCTTCCGCTGGGGTGTTGCGAAACGGGTTTTCATATGGTTTCCGCATCCCAGTGGGGGATTTTCAGGGTGTAGCAAACTGTAAGAATCAACTGTCGGTCTTGCAGCATACGGCGGTGGTACAGGTAAAGATTGGGAAGGAGGTGACTCGAGGTCGTGTCGCCGGTCCATTTGATTTGCCACCGGTTGCTAACTTTGTTTGTTCCCCTCTAGGGGTGGTCCCCAAGAAGGACCCGGGTGAGTTTCGGCTGATACATAACTTGTCAGCCCCACGTGGTCTTTCCGTGAATGAAGCGATAGACCCGGAAGTGTGTTCGGTGCGGTACGCATCTTTCGATGAGGCCGTTGCCATGTTGAATCGCCTGGGGCCCGGGGCGCTGATGGCAAAATCAGACATCGAGTCAGCGTTCCGGTTGCTCCCGGTGCACCCAGACAATCAGCGTCTCCTTGGTTTTATGTTTCAGGGTCGCTATTACATGGATAGATGTATGCCAATGGGGTGCTCGATATCCTGTGCCTATTTTGAAAAGTTCAGTTGTTTTCTGCAATGGGTATTCACAAGGAAGACGGGTTTTCAGCATGTTATGCATTATCTCGATGACGTTCTGTTTTTGGGGGCAGCCGGGGATCCTGAGTGTGGACAGGCTTTACATGAATTTTGTGTCTTAATGAATCAATTCGGTGTGCCATTGGCGCCAGGTAAGACTGTGGGTCCCTCGACTTTGCTCGAGTTTCTGGGGATCGAGCTCGACTCGGAAGAAGGTTGTTTTAGATTACCCAGGGAAAAAGTGTTAAAATTCAGGATATCCCTTGAAACATGTATTCATGCAACGAAAGTAAACCTGCATCAATTGCAACAGGTGGTGGGTCAGTTGAATTTTGCCCTGAGAGTGATGCCAATGGCACGCCCCTTTTCCCGCTCGATTGCACAAGCCATGGTCGGCCTGAAGGAAGGACATCACCGCACGAGGCTCTCGGCAGAGGTTCGCCAGGACATGCGCATTTGGTTGGCATTTTTGGCGGATTTCAATGGTCGAATTGTCTGGAACAAACCGGCGGTGTCCTCCGAGGAGCTGGGGCTTTGGACAGATTCGGCGGGGAGTGTAGGTTTTGGTGCCATTTTTGGTACACAATGGTCGGCTCAAAAATGGCCGTCATGGTGGCACGAGTGCGGCCTGACGAGTAATATTGCTTTCCTTGAACTCTTCCCTATTTTGGTGGCCTTGAAAACATGGCCGGAGGGGTTTCGGGATCATTCTGTGGTGTTCTGGTCTGATAACATGACTGTGGTTGAGTGTATCAATAGTCAGGCAGCACGTTGCAAATGGATTCTGAGACTGCTCAAAGAAATTGTGTTATTGTGTATGCAGTTGAATGTGCTCTTTAGGGCAAGACATGTCCCGGGGGTACTGAACCAAGCGGCTGATGCGCTTTCTCGTTTCCGTATGCAGGCCTTCTGGGGTTTTCTGCCCACAGCGGACCTGGTGGCAGCACCCTTTCCCGAAGCTCTCTGGTCTCTCGGTGCCCCGAACTACAAAACCTCGTGGGAGAGAGTTTAGCACCCAGGACAAGGAAGGCATATGAAGGGGCGTTCCGTTCCTATTTGTCCTTTTTGGGTTCTGCTGGGGGGAAGCTTTGGGGACAGGAAGAGCTTGTTGTAAAATTTCTGCTGTCTTTACATCAGGCAGGCAAATCAGTAGCTACGGCCCAGAGGCATCGGGCCGTCATTTCCTTTATGGCAAGGGCTCATGGGATCCAGGACCCGACAGCGTCTTTTGTGGTGCAGAAAGCGCTACGTGGGTGGCAACGCCTTGAGGGTCGCAGAGTAGATGAGAGGCACCCGATAGGTCTGGATAGGTTGACCCTGTTATTGTCCGTACTCCCGGCAACGTGTTCATCCCAGTATGAAGCAGTGTTATTCCGAGCTGCATTTGCGCTAGCATTCCATGGGGCTATGCGGGTAAGCGAATTAGTGGCGAAGAACAAGCAGGATACGATGGGGGGACTGTGCCGGGAGCACATTCAGGTCAGGGAGGAGACGATGACGGTCTCGTTTGTTAGGTCCAAAACCGATCAGGGTGCAATTGGGGACTGTATAATCATTCAGAGGATCCCCGGGTCTTCCATGTGCCCTGTGGTGTGCGTAGAGGAATATTTAGCGCAGAGGGTGGCATCATGTGGGGGGACCTTGTTGAGACACGCTGACGCCACCCCACTGACGAGGTTTCAGTTCCAGCGGGTGCTTGCGATGTCGATTTCGGCCGCGGGCTTGGACCCCGGCGAGTTCGGGACCCATTCCTTTCCGATAGGGGCTGCTACTGAGGCTACAGCCAGGGGTCTGAGTGTAGAAGAGGTAAAACGTTTGGGGCGTTGGTCCTCGAACTGTTATAAAAGGTATGTGCGGTTGCACATGTTGTGAAGCTGTAATAATGTACTCACGCTTCTTGTTTTTGTTTGGTTTTCAGTTGCGCAAGCTTACGAGGCGGGGCGGACTGTGCAGTCGACCCGACACCTGGGGAACAGCGGTCAGACATCACCGGCTGCGAGAAAGGAGGTGTGGGTCGTGGGCCACTCATACGTGAGGCGTGCCGCGGACGTATTCAAAGCAGGTGACATGATTCACGTGGCTGGGGAATACGGGTACAGGGTGTCCTTCTACGGAAGGGGCGGGCTCTGTATTGACCAGTTTCAATCCTTTTTCGAGGGTTTGTTAGGGCGGACAAGGTCACCGCCGTCTATAATCATAGTCCATCATGGGGGCAACGATTTGGTGGCCACTGGTAGACGACTTCTTCTTGAGGCAATGCTTTCCACAGTAAGTTGGTTGGCAAGAAGAGTTCCAGGGTGCACAATTGCATGGTCCCATATGATCCCACGGAAAGTGTGGCGGGGAGCTATTTCGGTTTCTGCTCTGAATCATTCAGTAAAGAAAATGAATAACAAGTTGAGTAGATTGTTTCGTTCAAATACACTGCATTCTGTTTCGCATGGCTGTATCAAAGGGGACAGTATGTATTTGGGGGATGGGGTTCATTTGTCCCGGGTGGGGAATGAGTTACTCATAGGAGACCTCATAGCTTGGCTAAAGAGTTTAAAACATGACCTTTAGGCAGGAGTTGTTGTGGGGGGTCCGGATAGCCGGTCAACTATCCGGCCTGTGGCGGTAAGGTCATGATCGGTGAGCAGTAATTGGAAGATCCCTATGGGGGGGCGTCACCCATTACGGATGGGAGCGCTCGGGGGAGGTGGCCATTGGCCCCTCAACGGGGAGGCGGTCCCTTCTAAGGATAGGCCGCCGGAAGGAAAGGAAAGGTGGTCAAGGCCCCTTCCTGGATAGGAGGGGCTACGGGCCCTCCTGGGGAAATTCCCGGGGCCAGGACATCTGCGACGGCAGATGGGGTAAGTTGTGTGGGGTGCGGGAGGGGGTTTACGCTACCTTTTAGACACCTCACACGAGTCCTCGGACGACCATTAAATGGCGTCGAGTTCATTGGGGCCCCCGTCAAGTCCAAGGGAAATTGGTAGATGCACTTGAGGTACGCCTCTGTGCGGTCGCTCCCCTCACAAGTGAGGGGGGGATTTCTGGTTTAGGGATCTGACACCGGTTACGACCTTGCCGTTGGCCCTTAACGTTAGCATGTACAATTTCAAGTCAAATGTTTTGTAGGATGTTAGTTCGGCTAGGAGAACCTTTGTATTAGAGATCTGTTAAGGTTAGCCAAACATCGTAATGTGGAAATGAAATTGTACATAATATGAAACTGTTATTTTAATGTTTTGATTTTGTTTCATATTTTAATAAATACGGCCGGGAGGGTCACTCCCTCCCGCCTTCCAAAAGTTCAGAACCGTTTCCGGTTTCCCATCCTTGGGGATTGTGTTGAGAGGGGGTGGTGGGTATCTCAGCCATATGGAAAGGGGCGACCATTCGGTCCCCCCGAACGTATGGTGGAGTACCACGATCCCCCCGGGAAGCCATCTTGGGCGGGAGGCGAGTGTCGGCTGGTATGCCCGAAGCGGCGTAGCCGGGGCGCGCCTTTTCCCGCCCTGGAGTGGGTTGTCCTAGACACTGACCCGGCCGGCCACGCCCTCGGAGGCAGGCGGGGGCGGGTTTACGCCCGCCCGAAGACGGATAAAAGGAGCAACAAGCCAAGAAAGCATCCTCTTGTTCCTGTGCTCTGAAGCTGCACCTCCCCGCTGCACGTGAGCCCGAGACGGAACGAAGAGCCAATTTTGACCCACCCACCAGCCCCTGAGGACAGCTAGTTGTTTTGAATAAAGTTTTGATGTGGTAACTCTATTTCTTGCAGGTTGTGATGATTGTCGTGATATTTTGAGTATGCAATAAAGAATGGTCATTTTCAGTATGTTTTTCAAATAAAGTAATTCTGCACTAGTGTTGATCAGTAATCATGCTTGTAATAGTTATGGTTGTTTTGTAAATTAGTAAGTTAGGTAAATTGTCGTATTTATTTTGGTCGGGCGGTAAGGTCATGATCGGTGAGCAGTAATTGGAAGATCCCTATGGGGGGCGTCACCCATTACGGATGGGAGCACTCGGGGGAGGTGGCCATTGGCCCCTCAACGGGGAGGCGGTTCCTTCTAAGGATAGGCCGCCGGAAGGAAAGGAAAGGTGGTCAAGGCCCCTTCCTGGATAGGAGGGGCTACGGGCCCTCCTGGGGAATTTCCCGGGGCCAGGACATCTGCGACGGCAGATGGGGTAAGTTGTGTGGGGTTCGGGAGGGGGTTTACGCTACCTTTTAGACACCTCACACGAGTCCTCGGACGACCGTTAAATGGCGTCAAGTTCATTGGGGCCCCCGTCAAGTCCAAGGGAAATTGGTAGATGCACTTGAGGTACGCCTCTGTGCGGTCGCTCCCCTCACAAGTGAGGGGGGGATTTCTGGTTTAGGGATCTGACACCGGTTACGACCTTGCCGTTGGCCCTTAACGTTAGCATGTACAATTTCAAGTCAAATGTTTTGTAGGATGTTAGTTCGGCTAGGAGAACCTTTGTATTAGAGATCTGTTAAGGTTAGCCAAACATCGTAATGTGGAAATGAAATTGTACATAATATGAAACTGTTATTTTAATGTTTTGATTTTGTTTCATATTTTAATAAATACGGCCGGGAGGGTCACTCCCTCCCGCCTTCCAAAAGTTCAGAACCGTTTCCGGTTTCCCATCCTTGGGGATTGTGTTGAGAGGGGGTGGCGGGTATCTCAGCCATATGAACGGATTTACACCATTCCAAAAAAAGCGTAATCTGCGAGCCGGACTGTACAGTTTTGCCAAATTTCTTATAAATCCATTCACCCGTTCGACCTGTAGCCGAGTCTAAAGGTCCTATGGAAAATAACATGGAGAAAACACGTTTTGGGACCCCCCTTTTATCTCAGCCCCCACTTGACCAATCCCCCCCAAACTTTTAGGGAAGGAGCGCAGCGGACCAAGCCATCTTCTTTGAGAAATTTGCTAAGATTCTTCAACCAGGGCCAAAGTTATTCCAAATAGAATGTTGAGGATTTCCTATGGAAACTAGGTCCTAACCATAACTACCTACTGGCGACCGCCAGTAGGTAATACATATATATATATATATACATATATATATATATATATATATATATATATATATATATATATATATATATATATATATATATATATATATATATATATATATATATATATATTACCTACTGGCGGTCGCCAGTAGGTATATATAGTTAGGATTTTTTCTCTATGGGATTTTTGAAAATTCTATGTCTAATAACTTTGGCGTTTGTGGACGAAATTGGCTGACATTTTCAGGAAAATTTAACATTTTGTTTCTGAGCAGCCCCTGACAATTTGGGGGGGTTTCATCAAGGAGGGGCCGAGAAAAAAGGGGGGTCCCAAAACGCGTTTTTCCCATGTTAATTTCCAAAGGGCGGTTGGCCTCACTTTTAGCTCGAACGGCTGAATGGATTTGCACGAAACTTGGCAAAATTGTAGGGACTGTTAGCCCAATGTGCCTTTGCTAGGTCTCAATATATGTGCTCCAGTGGAGTTTGAGTAATTTAGGTTCAAAAAAAGATATATATCTGGGCGGAGCCTAACCACACATCTGATCTGATTGGCTGTCAGCACTTCATCCAAGAAGTGTTGGCAGCCATCTTGGGACCAATATACATGATAGCACCTCATTAAAAAGCATTGTAGTTAATAGAGGGTTTTAGGACTTTAGTTACATTATAAATCATTTGTTGATGGTACCATACTCGTTTTAGGAATTGTGGTGGGTTCTAAGGTGATTTTACCATGTGAAAAAACCTTCTGCTGTGATATCATGAATATTGTTTGAAAGACAACTAATATCTCATGATTTTCCCACAGTGGTTTGGAAGGGGATCTATAAGCTAAACTGAAAGCATATTTTCTGTAAATTCACATTATCTTTCTCAGTCATGTGAAAATGAAGTCTGACATTCTCAGTAAAACATGTACATCCAACAAGGACAGAGACTGTCAGTTGATTCCTTTGTGTTCTACTGCAGCCTCCTAGAGTGTTCTAAAGAACAACTAGAGCGCTAACAGTCCTACCTATTACAAAGGTATGGCACACCTGAAGCCATCTTGATTGGAATAAAGTGGTAACTCTTAAAACATTTAATTTAAAAAGAAACAACATGAGGGGGTATATTTTGCCATAGAAAGTATGATTAGTGCTGCAGAATGAAAAATTAGGGCACATTTTGAGTGACTTCTCAAATCCTTT
Source organism: Lissotriton vulgaris (assembly GCF_964263255.1). Classification (NCBI taxonomy): domain Eukaryota; kingdom Metazoa; phylum Chordata; class Amphibia; order Caudata; family Salamandridae; genus Lissotriton; species Lissotriton vulgaris. The sequence continues at coordinate 229,208 of NW_028253351.1, forward strand.
TCTATTTCATTAAAACATTCTGACATGCAGTCTCCCAAAATGGCCACCAGAGACAAAAGACCCCAAATGTAGCCCAAATATCATCCAGATGTAGCCCAAGTATAGCCCAATGACAGAATGTCCCAGAGTGTTCTAAAGAACAACTAGAGCGCTAACAGTCCTACTTATTACAAAGGTATAGCACACCTGGAGCCATCGTGATGGGAATAAAGTGGTAACTCTTAAAACATTTAATTTAAAAAGGAACAAAATGAGGGGGTATATTATGCAATAGAAGGTATTATTAGTGCTGCAGAAAGAAAAATTAGGGCACATTTTGAGTGACTTTTCAAATCCTCTTCTATTTCATTAAAAAATTCTGACATGCAGTCTCCCAAAATGGCCACCAGGGACAAAAGAGCCCAAATGTAGCCCAAATATCACCCAGATGTAGCCCAAGTATAGCCCAATGACAGAATGTCCCAGAGTGTTCTAAAGAACAACTAGAGCGCTAACAGTCCTACTTATTACAAAGGTATGGCACACCTGAAGCCATCTTGATTTGAATAAAGTGGTAACTCTTAAAACATTTAATTTAAAAAGGAACAAAATGAGGGGGTATATTTTGCCATATGAATTATGATTAGTGCTGCAGAAAGAAAAATTAGAGCACATTTTGAGTGACTTCTCAAACCCTCTTCAATTTCATGAAAAAATTCTGACATACAGTCTCCCAAGATGGCCACCAGAGACAAAAGAGCCTAAATGTAGCCCAAATATCACCCAGATGTACCCCAAATATAGCCCAATGACAGAATGTTCCAGAGTGTTCTAAAGAACAACTAGAGCGCTAACAGTCTTACTTATGACAAAAGTATGGCACACCAGAAGCCATCTTGATTGGAATGAAGTGGTAAGTCTGAAAACACTCAATTTAAAAAGGAACAACATGAGGGGGTTAATTTTGCCATAGAAAGTATGATTAGTGCTTCAGAAAGAAAAATTAGGGATCATTTTGAGTGACTTCTCAAATCCTCTTCTATTTCATTAAAAAAATTCTGACATGCAGACTGAAACATGCACTTTGAATACCAGCAGCAGACGTCCCTGGTGAGCAGTAGCTTTACTACAGTGATCTAATGTGCAACTAGAGTGCTAACATTTAGAATTTATGGCAAATGTGTGACACATCTGAAGGCCTTCTTGATGGAACCAAAGTAAACAAGCATTGAAAATGCAATAGATCTCGCCCTCGTTTAAGTTAAAGCCATTCTGTTTGTAATGAGGTGGCTTTTTAGCTTTGCTTTTATTAGTGTTTTTTCAACTTTCATGTAAATAACATGCATCTGTATGCATATAAGTATATGTATGCATGCATTTATGTTTGTATTTATATAGATATACAGATGATATATGTTTATATATGTATGTATATATATATATTCACTGAAAAAACCATAGGCTATAGACCAAATATAGTTAGGAATTAGCATTTACAAAACCTTGAAAATTCACTGAAAAAACCATAGGTGATAGACCATATATAGTTAGGAATTAGCATTTACAAAACCTTGAAAATTCACTGAAAAAACCATAGGTTATAGACCATATATAGTTAGAAATTCGCATTTACAAAACCTTATTTTACTCACACAAAACCATTGAAATTCCATATATAGTTAGTTGCACTAACTATATATCGCGCACCCGCAATCCACTGCTGATGATGTCACATATTACATCATTCATGACATGGTCAGTGACATCACTGATGACATCACTGATGACATCTCAAATGACATCACTGATGACATCACTGATGACAACATCCAGTGACTGTATGTTTCTGTAAAGTTAAAATATGTCTTACATATTGATGAATGAGTGGATGTATAAGTGTCTGGATGAAGGATTTAGTAGGTGCATGACTGACTGTATGAGTGAGTGATTAAATGTGTCTCACTGAGTGCATGGGTTAGTGACTAAACTGTCTTAATTTGTGCATCATTATGTCTGTTGTTCTGTAAACTGTTGCATGTGTTGATAAGTAGCTATATAAGTAACTATATGGGTTATTGATTGGTTGCCCAAGTATTTGTATGGGAGACTGAGTGTGTGTGTGGGTGGCTGGGAGGTGTATGACTCTGTGCATAGATGTGTGAGCAGTTGATTCACTAGATGTATGGTTTCAAAAGTGCATGTGGAAACAGCTGTATGGGCGGTTGGCTGTGTGCATGAGTGTATTGGTGAGTGAATGGATATCTCAGTGCTACATGTCAAAGTAAGTACATATGTAAAACACAGTACATGTGAGAGTTGACATATATAAATAACTGTGCATAAGAGCCAGTGAATGTGTGAGTGGCTGTATGGATCATTGTGAACTTGTATCAGGGATTGTATAAGAGAGTAAATATGTGTTAGTATATGTTTGAATAAGTAAAGTTTGTATAACTGTATAGTTGAGGAAATGGAGGTGTGATTGATTCTTTGCATGAATGACTAGGTGTGTGAGTAACTCCATGGATGAGTGACAGTCTGTGAGTGTCTGTTTACACTGATTGTATCTAAGGTTATATTAGAGTCTGAAGAGGTTCATCGTATTATCACATGAATGATATCATCAGTGATGTGATCAGTAATGTCAAATGAGATGTCATCAGTGATGTCATCAGTGATGTCATTTGAGATGTCATCAGTGATGTCATTTGAGATGTCATCAGTGATGTCATTAGTGATGTCACTGACCATGTCATGAATGATGTAATATGTGACATCATCAGCAGTGGATTGCGGGTGCGCGATATATAGTTAGTGCAACTAACTATATATGGAATTTCAATGGTTTTGTGTGAGTAAAATAAGGTTTTGTAAATGCGAATTCCTAACTATATATGGTCTATAACCTATGGTTTTTTCAGTGAATATATATATATATATATATATATACACAGCAAATCCTCAAACCTCCACGCCGACAGCGTGGCGAAAGAAGGAAACGGACTCCACGACTTCAGGCAAGATGTTAAGTTTTATTTAAGACCTTTCAGACGACGCGTTTCGAGCACCATGTACTCTTGTTCAAACACCGGTTAATTAGTCAGCCTTTTATTTTTAAATGCTCAGTTTCCCTGGCCCCTCCTATGGGCCACACCTCCTGACGTGCATCACATGACAGTGAACATAGGCATAGAAACAGGTGCTGACTTACAAATGGGAAAGACAGACGACTTATCATATTACAATTACTGGTTTAAAACACAGCATGAAAAACAATACAATATATGAAACAAATCAATTTAGTTTTCATAATTTATACTTCGTCTTAAAATGTAATAATGTATAGAATAACATTAATAACATTTTTCTTTTTCTCCTATAAAACATTGCACGGATCTCATAGACGTCCTCAACAAATATCATACCTGCTTAAATGCAGATACCCAAAAAGGCTGAAAAAGTGACTAGTGCTATATCTTTACTGCTTGAATGCATATACCATGCGGTATATAAAGTGACTAGTGCTAGTTGATGTGGACTAACCATCAGATTAAAAAATATAGTTCTGACACTAATCCACTGAATCATGTGACTTAAACTTTTATGTGATGACTCACCACCCTGATACCCACGAGCTAATGTCTAAAATATTTATTATTTAAAATTCAAGTTTCATGGATTATATATATCATAAATATTAAGACCTATATACAATTTATGTTACAGAGAAACGACAATATTTGTGCTCTTCTGTACGTGTGCATACTAGTGAGTGAAAAAACGGAAAAATATTCTGTGAAAAAAATAAAGCTGATAAAGAAAATGTATTGTTACAAACTATATACAATATTAAAAGAGAGATGTAGAAAATCCATGTACACATATAGTATTGAAGGTGTTATCAGATGTATTCAATTTGATATACACCTGCCGTGTGTACTGAGGTTTTGCTCAATGGGTTACTGGTTTTAGAGACAGGTTACACCATGGCTCCAAAATACAATTTTGGATGGGCCAAGACTTGTACATACTAAAACACAACAGCCACACACCAAAAGATGATAAACGAAAGAGGCATTTATGAAAAGTTGTGAAGATCCTCAGTTGTGTTAAGTCCATATGGCTGTTTGCTATCTAACGCTATAATATACTGGGTTTCCAACTTTCTTAGCAGTTTGTCCCTGTCACCACCCCGTCTCAAAGGGGGCATTGCATCAATGACATAATAGCTCAAGCACGCCAGGTCCCTGGCGTGTGTTGAATCAAAATGCTGTGCCAAGGGGTAGGCTGAGTCATGGTTTACAATAGCCCAGAGATGCTGCAATATCCTGACGTGCACCTGCGACCTGCCACCTGCGACCTCGTGCTGTCCACATAGCACAACCCGCAGGTACACGTCAGGACATATACAGCAAACTCCGTGCGGCAGTTGAAGTTGCCCTTAATTGCAATTTTTGTACTAGAAAAGAGACTATCATAATGGGTGGTGTTTTGCCCAAATTTGCACGCACGGCACGAACTACATTTATAAAAGCCCTTCCTAGTAAGCCAGTCACTGCCACTGACCAGCTCTGGACTTGGCTTAACTAATTTGCTGTGCATGCTGTAGGCTTTTTGAAGGTGACAATAGGTCTGCCTGAAACTCTCGAACATAACACACCGTCTGTTTTTAAAATGGGCCAGTGCCTATTAATGATGGATTTTATTTGTTGTTGTTGCCGGCTATAGGTGATAATGAGCCTGGGAGATTGGTCATTGTTCCCTGCTTCTGGGGGTTTGGGGGTAAGGAGAGATTCTCTGGACCTTTCCTTAGTTTTGGTTAATGCCTTGGAAAGGGTTGACTCACTGTAGCCCCTAGCCCTCAGACGTTCCATCATTGCAGTAACTCCCTCATATATATATAACAATCCAACTTGTCACGGGTGTGCTTCACTGCACCGACAGGTACGCAGACTTCATAAATTAGCCCGAGTCAGTCTTCAAATTTTTCTCAAAATATTTATTTCATTGTGGTGCATGCCATCAGACGCGTTTCGGACTTCACGTCCTTGCTCACTGATAGGGAGTGATTGAGTAACCGCTGTTTAAAAAGAGTTTTCACACACAAAAGCGAGCTATTTCATTTAAAAAAAGTAAACATAAACAAAGGACTGTGATTTCACATATAGTCCTTAACGAAACGTTTCTGAAGGTGCCATTTTTACACAATGCATTATCCATATGTTGTATAAAAATGTGTTGATTTCCACATGATACACTTGTAATTAACTATATAAAGGCATATAATATCGTGACCCAAGCATCATATTATTAAAGTGATATGTGCATTGGATGTTATACAGAAACAAATGAAGTTTTAAGATGCATACACTTCCCTGATGTCTTACAAATCAGTAATAATGCAACAACATTGAAACCACGTTTTTACATGGTACATGGGTCATTGGACTATAGACAAAGATTTGTGATTGCCTGTTATCTGTACAAATTCTTGAGGTCCCTTTTTTATTTTTATCGACCTCATTTCCCGTGTATATATATATATATATGATTTCCAATCCTCAAGTTTTAAGATGCATACACTTCCCTGATGTCTTACAAATCAATAATAATGCAACAACATTGAAACCACGTTTTTACATGGCAGATAGGTCTTCGGACTATTGACAAAGATTTGTGATTGTCTGTTATCTGTACAAATTCTTGAGGTCCCTTTTTTATTTTTATCGACCTCATTTCCCGTGTGTGTATATATATATATGTATGATTTCCAATCCTGGTTCCTTTCATTCGGAATAAGGTGCTGACACCGTGGGATCAGGTCCAAGAAAAGTTTTTTTCATTTCAAAACGAACAGCTTGACGCGTTTCGGTCAAGCTATTCATTTGCTGTCCTTGCTCACAACATTTTGACAGTGAGTGAGTGGGTGATATATATGTGTCTGTGCTTGAGTGATTGGCTTGTTTGTGGCATGCGTGTGTTGCCATGGAGACTCCCTTGTGTAACAGTCATAGAAAAAGTATGACACTTTGTTGAGTCAAGGTCATGTAGTCTTTCTTTCTTTTTTACTATCATTTAAACAATAACTGTAAAGCGCTTAAATGAAGGATACATTGCAAATTCATTCCAACATATAGAATATCCAATTAGCAAGTGATGCCGATTTATCACATACTCCTGTTTGTATGTTATTCTTGAAACACATCACCTTGACGGGAATTTAAACATTCTGGCAAACTGTGATATTTACAAAGGTGTGATGAGTGACTTATTTACAATATAGTTCTGTGGGGACCCTAATGCTCTTGTCCATGCCTGTATGCAATTGCCTCTATATGAGAGTTATCTATATGCCCCCCTGAGTTTTGTGTCATTTCCCTGATTCATTCGAGGTCTAGTGTTATTCTCTCCGCATTACGGGCCAGTGCCCAATATGCAGTGTTTCTGGATTTTGCCCATGTGGGCAGCAAAGTTAATTATGTGGGGTTCAGGAAGCACCCAATTGGGTTCTTCTGGTCGGCCCAAGCATGTACTGTTTGCGGTGCACCCTTACTTGGTGTCCCTGGCAAGATAAAAATAAAATTGGAGTTAAGGTTAAAATTAAAACTAAGTGTGTGCCACGAAGCCCTAATTATGTGAATAACTCAGGATATATTTTACTATACTAAACTTGTACAAAATGTAAAATAAGGACTTGGGTCAGAGACGTGTGGAGTCTGCATTGATTTTAAGGGAACCTTCTATCATAGGTGGACACTCATGGCTTCATCTGAGTTCAGGTCATTGGGGGTCTTAGAGTCTAGAAGAATAATGTATCTTGACTCTAGACTCCTGAGTGCAAGTTGTCTGTTTCCTCCCCTGGCACTCTTAGGCACACTATCAGTTACGAAGTATGTTAAATCTTCTGCTCTCCCTTTATGGTGTGCATTTATGTGCCTTGCTACTGGGTAGGCTAGGTCATCGTTGTTGATTGCCCGTAAGTGTTGCAATATCCTAAGATGGACAGGATGGATTGTGCTGCCTACGTACCTTTTATTACAGGTGCACTGCAAGACATATATTGCAAAATCTGTTTTGCATGTATAGTCGTTTCGTATGTCCAGTGGTGTTTTTCTTAGGGGGAGCTGAACTTTGTTTGTGTTAACCCCATATCTGGAGGGTTTGCATTTAGTGCATTTGAAGAAGCCTTTTGCACTCTTAAGCCAATTTGTGTCCTTCTTTTTCTGTGGTATGTTGTGCACTAGTTCTTCCTTCATGGATTACGCCCTCCTGAAAGTAATTTGAGGACGCTTGGCACAAGAACTCCCAATAGTGGGATAGCTTTGTACCAGTGGCCAATGTTTGTAAAGTATTTTGCGCAGCTGGTTATGGTATGCATTGTAATCTGGGGGTACCGGGTGATTGTTTCGGGGATTGGCTAGCGTGGGTTTTGAAAACTAGGCTCTCCCTGCTCTTTGTTTCACATTTCTGCTCAGCTTTGGTGAGAGTGTGTTGTTTTTAACCCCTGCTGCGTAGCCTAACAAATAATTTTTGTTTGGATTCTGCAAAACTGTCTGGTGTGCAGCAGTTGCGCCTCATTCTTAAGCATTTTGCATAGGGAATGCTGTTTACGAGACTGGTTGGGCGGAAGCTGTTAGCGTGTAATATGGTGTTGCCTGCCGTGGGTTTCTTGTATGTTTTAGACTGTATCTTATTGCTGGAAATGAATAGCTCTAAGTCTAAGAACATAATAGATGTTTTACTGGTTGTGCAGGTAAATTTTAAGTTCAAAGAATTTTCATTTAGTTCTTCAGCAAACTTGACAGCACTTTCTTCGCTTCTCTTCCATAACAAAAAAATATTGTCAATGTAACGACTATAGTACTTCACATTTTCAGACATTTGCGTGCCAAATTCTGCCATGAGTACTTGCTCCTCCCACCAGCCCATATGCAAATTAGCATAGCTGGGGGCGAAGCAAGTACCCATGGCAGTCCCCTGTGTCTATTTGTACAACATGTTATCAAACATAGAGGTATCATTGTCCAGACACCACTCAGTCATTTGTAGCAACATTTGTGTGTTTTGGTAATATTCAATGCTTCTACTTCCCAGGTAATGTTTAGTAGCGTTTAGTCCGTCTGCATGCCGTATACTAGTGTGTAAACTCTGTACATCTAGTGTCATGAATATAAAGTCGCTTTCCCATGTGACATCATAGATTTTATTCAGAAAAAGACCACTGTCTTTGGTGTATGATGGTAAAGTTTGTACGTGAGGTTGCAAGAAATGGTCTATGAATTTACTTGTGTTTTCGAACAATCCTCCGATTGCCGAGATTATCAGTCTTCCTGGGGGACACTGGTCGTTTTTATGGATCTTTGGTATAAGATAGAGGTGCTGGGTTACTGGGTAATTGTTCTTCAAAAAGTCAAATTCTTGTTTGCTGATGAGTCCTGTACTTTTCCAGTCATACAAGCTTGCATGGTATCTTTCTTGTATGTTGGTAATGTTGGTCGCACTAATCCGTGTGTAGCAACTTCTATCGGACAGTTGTGTCAATGCCTCTTTATTGTACGTTTCTTTCGGCCATAGGACCACATTGCCCTCTGTGTCCGACCAGCGTACCACGATGTCTGATCTGTCTTTGATTTTCTTCGTAACTTTGTCATATTCCATTCTTTCTTTGTGTTGTGTTTTTGAGAAGATATTGCTGCTTTTCAATGACAGTTCCTTAAGTTCTTTGATCACTTTGTCTGAAAAGATGTTGATATTGTCTTTCGGCATAACAGGGCAAAATGTGAACCTAGGCCTAAAGGTGGTTTTGTGGGTTTTGTTTATGTTGATGCCTGCATGGATTGCTGCATACACTGCCACCATATTGCTTGTTTCCGCTTCGTTATCCAATTCTGCCATGTCTCTTATAAAGTCCATGTCGGCTATATTCCAGTTGTTTTGCGCATCATTACTTGTTGTGTCCTCATTTGGATTGTTGTCTTCGTTCAAGGACTCCTGAGGCGGAAGCCGGGAGTTTAGGGCTCTCATTTTTAAAATTATTACTCTATTTGTTTACTTAGCGCCGATATTTACAAAACCACTTACAATTGCTTTGTACTACTTTTAAATTCACTCCACACTGCCGCATCTTGCCGCATCTTACCTCTAGAGCCCCCTGAAACCTCAAGAAGCCGATTTTCGGGCTCCTGGTGATTTTCGCCCTCAGTCCCTGCAGGCGCAAACTTCGGGCACCATCTTGGGAGAGGACAAGGACAGCGCTCTAGTGTCTGGGCGATTTGGGCCTAGACACTATAAAAGAGCATTCCACAATCTGACCACTACTTTGTTCAAGGACTCCTGAGGCGGAAGCCGGGAGTTTAGGGCTCTCATTTTTAAAATTATTACTGTATTTGTTTACTTAGCGCCGATATTTACAAAACCAATTAGAATTGCTTTGTACTATTTTAAATTCACTCCACACTGCCGAATCTTGCCGCATCTTAACTCTAGAGCCCCCTGAAACCTCAAGAAGCCGATTTTCGGGCTCCTGGTGATTTTCGCCCTCACTCCCTCCAGGCGCAGACTTCTGGACCCCTCTTGGGAGAGGACAGGAACAGGGCTCTAGTGTCTGGGCGATTTGGGCCTAGACACTATAAAATGAACACCCCTTCCTGTGTGCGCAGCGGGCACGCCGATGGCGCGCCAGAGGTGCGCCAGAGGCAAGCCCGTCTGTGCCCGTCCGTGGCCGAACGGGGACAGGGGTACAAATCCCTGTCCGATTTCCTCTAGACTCCCCAAGAATGATCACATATTCTAAAGAACAGCCTTTGCCCACCTATTAGGAAAACATGTAAACACTCATGGAAGGCTGAAATGATGCCCTTAAGCTGCAGGACCTGTCTTCAATATCCTAAAAACAACAATGATTACAAACATAAGACGAAATCTTTGACAATGTTTCAGATCAATTGTCGCTCGGTACGAAAACACAAATTTGAAATATTTGATTTATTAACAGAACAACAACCAGAAGTTCTTTTTTTGACTGAGACGTGGCTATATGAAGAGTCCACCCCAGATATTTTAGAGGCCCTACCCGACAACTATGGCATACTAAGACAACCGAGATAAACAAAGGGGTGGGGGTATTGCCATTATTCATAAACTCGAACTGTTATGCACCCTGGAAAAGGTTACGATTAAAGATAGCGAAGCCGTTTTTTTCGCAATCAAATATAGACCTAATATAACTTTCAATGGCTACCTAATATATCGCCCGCCAGGAGGGGCCAAAAATATGATAGAAAGCCTGACAGAGGCAATCACCCAGTCTGCTCTACGCTACAATAAACTACTTATCTTAGGAGACTTAAACCTCCATCTTGAAGACGAAAACAATAATGATGCCCAAGGATTTGTTGCATCTTTAGAAATGTTTAAACTTAAATTACAATCCCTAAAATCTGCCCATAAGGAGGGTCACCTTCTTGACCCGATCTTTGCGAATTGGGAGGGATTGGTGGTCCAACCCCCTATCCAGGTACTATGGTCAGACCACTTCTTGATTACATTCACTATCCCAGGAGAACATAAACATATTCAACAAGCCAAGCAGATAACATCTAAGCGCAGACAATGGGGGAAACTTAAACAAATTGATCTAGAACTTGCCCTTAAGACAGGCTGCCCCCCTCTGAAAGAAAATATAGAGGAAGCATGGACAGACTATGAGAATTGGCTAACAAGAGCACTTGATGCAACTGCACCTTGGACTACTAAAACACCTGTAAGATGTCTTAAATCGGCACAATGGTTTGATACTGACTTAAAACTTATCAAATCAAAATGCAAAAAGCAAGAGCGCATTTGGCGCAATAAATACGACGAAACAGCCAAACTTCAATACAAAATCAGTATAAAAAATTATCATAAAAAGATTAGAATAGCCAAAAGAAACTTCTTTAGTAAAAGAATTGAATCAGCCGATAACTTCACCAAAGAACAATTTGTTATTTACAAAGAGCTCACCTCAGCTGATAGGACGATAGCACCAGATATTCATTCTACGGCAACTTGTGAAGCAATAGCGGATTTCTTCATCCAAAAAGTAGAGAATATCTACAAAATCTTTCCGAAGACAATGGACGACACGACTACTAATCATGCTACTAATGATGAACCCACTGACATCTGTCATTTAAATCAATTTTCTGTGTCAGATAACACGGAAGTGCTAAGAATCATCCGTAGCATACAATCAGGCTCCCCCAAAGACGTGGCTCACCCTAAGATCTTCAAAAACCAGGCTGAACTACTGGTAAATCACATAAGCCATATGGCCAAACTATCGTTTCAGACGAGCCACATATCACAAGACTGGAAAACAGCTCAGGTTATTCCTATAAAAAAAAGGCCAATCTCAGTATAACCCAACTGGACAATTATCATCCTATATCGCTCCTACCATTCTGCGCTAAGGTGGTGGAAAAGATAGTAAATGCCCAACTGATAAAACACCTAGAAGAAGGCCACCATTTCCACCCCTCGCAGTCAGGATTCAGAACATACCATTCTACTGAATCAGCTCTTCTTTTTTCCATGGACGGAGCTGTTAAGGGGCAAAGTAGATGAGGGGATGACAGCTGCGCTCCTTCTATTAGATCTGAGCGCGGCATTTGACACCGTCTCCCACCCCATACTACTCTCACGCCTCGGCGAAGCTGGAATTGATGGCCTGGCTCATGAATGGATGCGTGCATTCTTTGCTAATAGACACATCCAAATCAAATGCCCCCCTTTCAAATCGGAAGTTTGAGCACTCAGACATGGGGTGCCGCAGGGCTCAATTTTGAGCCCTACACTATCCAACCTGTACATGGCACCCCTGGCTAAGATAGTTGAGACATATGGGGTCGAGATAGTGTCATACACGGATGACACCCAGCTAGTGGTGACACTGTCTCGACCACCCGAGGAAACCTCAGCTAGCTTCTCAGCATGCCTCAGCGACCTAGCCAGATGGATGAATACCAACTGTCTATGCCTCAATGCAAATAAAATGGAGCTTCTTGTGTTGGGGAAGACTCCGTCCATCTGGTCGTCTGCATGGTGGCCATCTGAACTTGACGCCATACCAAAGCCCTCCGAACAGGTGAAAAACCTAGGGGTCAGATTAGACTCTACTCTGTCCCTCGAACACCACACCAGAGGGATTGCAGGCAAATGCTACGGAATCCTTAAAACTCTACGCAAAACCCTGGATTCCCTCCCTGCAACAAATAGAAAAACTCTGATCCATGCTCTAGTAACACCCCATCTTGATTAGAGCAACTCACGGTATATGGGCTTGAGCAAAAAAGGTCTTCAGCATCTGCAATGCGTTAAAAACGCAGCAGCCCGACTGGCACTTAACCTATCTAGCAGGTCATCAGGGAAATGTGCCTTAGCCACCCTTCACTGGTTACCCATACGTGAGCGCATTACATTTAAAACAATGTGTATGACTCATCGTATTGCCCAAGGAAAAGAACCAAGATACCTCCAAAAACTTCTGACCAAGTATCAACCGAAACGATTATTAAGATCCCAAAGCTGTATGCTCTTCCAAGTGCCCAGAATTTACCGGGCACGTATGGGCGGTAGATATTTTAAATACTTGGCCAGCAAACAATGGAAATTCACTTCCCACTGAACTCAGAATGGAACCGTCAGAAAAAAAATTCAGCCAAAAATTAAAAACGTACCTGTTCCCGAAAGTATGAGCTCCTTCTTCTGCTCCCTCCAAATCTTCTCCCCCATCTTCCCAATATCAGCCCAGTCCTTGTTCATAAAGCGCGGGGACACACTGTTTTCTAGTGTAACCAGGCGCTATATAAAAGACTTTTATTATTGTTATTATTATTATTATTATTATTATTATTATTATTATTATTATTATTATTATTATTATCTCGTGCGTTACAAAAGATTTTTCTCAGTTTCAATTTTCGTGTGAATTGGTGTACATCTATGCAGGTTTGTGTGTAGTCAAAGTTTGTCCTTTTACAGTACGATAGGCCAAGTGTCAATGTTTTTTCTTCTTTTGTTGTGAAAGCCATGTTTGATAAGTTGATGACTGTGTTGTTTTCTTCACTTGGTGCTTCCATCATCGTTTTTTGTATTTTCTGTAGTTTCGTTTTTTTATCGTTTGTTGCTTTGCGTTTGCCCTATCTCCTGTCTTTGCGTTTCCTGCTCCTTGACTTGTGGCACTGTTTGCTTTGTGATCCTGGTAGGGTTACCTTGGCCTGAGAGTCTTCAGGCGTTCTGCCCGTAAAAAAGCCAATACTTCAATAGGTGTGGGGAATACCTGTTTCGACCCATAGGGCCCGAGGTCTCGGGGTCAGATTCTGCTCCAGAGCTGCCCTCAGATTCTGATAGCTGCGAAGTTTCATCAATCTCATTGTTTGTTTGTGGTCGTTTTTGGGGTGTCTGATGTTGTCGAATTTCCGAGCAAAAGTATAAATTCTTCCTTTTAGGTAATCATTTCTGTCTCTTTGAAACTTGTTGGCTTTCCTTTCTTTTATTGTTTGCTCGTATTTTGCCACTCTGTTTTTTATTTCTGTCATGCTCTTGTTTATTTCTTCTTGATTTGCGTTTTCCTGCAATTTTTTATTCACACTTTCCAGTTTAATTAGCAGTTTCTCCCGGTCAGATAGGGCGTATTTAATCAGGAACTGGAGCATGTTTTTAGATGACTGGGCATTGTTATCCGCCCATTCTTGCAACATAGCTGGGTCCGGATTTTCGTATGTCGGTACCAGCAATACTCTGAGCCCACTCAGTACTCGTCCAACTTCTAGATATCGTCGTAATGATGTGCATTACCACCATTTAGATATTTCCTGCTTCCTGAGCTTTTCAAATTCTTTTAACTGCGCCTTTACATCAGACCCCTGTGTTGGCTGCTGCCAGGTTGTTCCCGTTGTTACCGTGCTTGTGCCTTTGTCAGTGTCACAAAAAATGTCCAATGCTGCCTCCTCACGTTCTCTGACCCACTCCTTAGCCATTGTTACAGGTTTGCAAACAAAAGTGATTTTCTTTGGTGCCCACTGCCATATCTAGTTTCAGGGAAACTCACGGACTACCTCTCCCAACAGCCACTTCACCTAGGACCTAAATGCATACACTTATGATAACACTCGCCGGCTTACCTGGATACTCGGATGCCTCCAGCATCTACAAGGATCCGGAAGCCCGCGTCTGTGTCACCAGTCCGTGTATGTTTCATCCAGCTATTCCGGCTCGGGGGGCTCTTCGATTTCCTTGTCTTCAAAGAAAAATCCAAATTGTTTTTGCCAGACAGCGAAGAGCTCCTGATCGAGGAGGGTCAGGGTTAGGGACTCCAGCACGCCCCTGTTTATGAATTCAATCCTGGTTCCTTTCATTCGGAATAAGGCGCTGACACTGTGGGATCAGGTCCAAGAAAAGTTTTTTTTATTTCAAAACTAACAGCTTGACGCGTTTCGGCGGCAGAACCGCCTTGCTCACAACATTTTGACAGTGAGTGGGTGGGTGATTTTTATGGGTCTGTGCTTGAGTGATTGGCTTGTTTGTGACGTGGGTGTGTTGCCATGAAGACTCCCTTGTGTAACAGTCATGGAAAAAGTGTGACACTTTGTTGAGTCATGGTCATGTAGTCTTTCTTTCTTTTTCACTATCATTTAAACAATAACTGTAAAGCGCTTAAATGAAGAATACATTGCAAATTCATTCCAACATATAGAACATCCATTTAGCAAGTGATGCCGATTTATCACATACTCCTGTTTGTATGTTATTCTTGAAACACATCACCTTGACGGGAGTTTAAACATTCTGGCAAACTGTGATATTTACAAAGGTGTGATGAGTGACTTATTTACAATATAGTGCTGTGGGAACCCTATTGCTCTTGCCCATGCCGGTATGCAATTGCCTCTATATGAGAGTTATCTCTATGCACCCTGAGTTTTGTGTCATTTCCCAGAATAATTCGAGGTCTAGTGTTATTCTCTCATATAATTAACTTTGTGTTACATTGTAAACTAGTTTAAATACATACTTTTAAAAATAATATTTTTGACAATATTTTACTACAACAATTACGCACCATCTCTTATTACATTTTCATTTAATTTTCAATAACCATGGTTATAAGGTATGTTTTTAATTAATTGTAATAATTTTTAGAACATGTAATCTAAGTTAGACATTGCATTTAATTTTAAATTGCAGTGCATTATTACATCAAGGAAAAAATATTGTTGCAAAGATTATACTTAAGTGTTTGAGTAATATTGCATACATATATATATATATATATATATATATATATATATATATATATATATATATATATATATACATATATATATATATATATATATATATATATATATATATATATATATATATATATATATATTCACTGAAAAAACCATAGGTTATAGACCATATATAGTTAGGGATTAGCATTTACAAAACCTTATTTTACTCGCACAAAACCATTGAAATTCGCATATATAGTTAGTTGCACTAACTATATATCGCGCACCCGCAATCCACTGCTGATGATGTCACATATTACATCATTCATGACATGGTCAGTGACATCACTGATGACATCACTGATGACAACTCAAATGACATCACTGACAACATCACTGATGACAAATAAAATGACATCACTGATGACATCATCCAGTGACTGTATGTTTCTGTAAAGTTAAAATATGTCTTACATATTGAAGAATGAGTGGGTGTATAAGTGTCTGGATGAAGTATTTAGTAGATGCATGACAGACTGTATGAGAGAGTGATTAAATGTGTCTCACTGAGTGCATGGGTTAGTGACTAAACTGTCTTAATTTGTGCATCATTATGTCTGTTGTTCTGTAAACTGCTGCATGTGTTGATCAGTAGCTATATGAGTAACTATATGGGTTAATGATTGGTTGCCCAAGTATTTGTATGGGAGAGTGAGTGTGTGTGTGTGGGTGGCTGGGAGTTGTGTGACTCTGTGCATAGATGTGTGAACAGTTGATTCACTAAATGTATGGGTTCAAAACTGCATGTGGAAACAGCTGTATGGGTGGTTGACTGTGTGCATGAGTGTATAGGTGAGTGAATGGATATCTCAGTGCTATATGTCAAAGTAAGTACATATGTAAAACACAGTACATGTGAGAGTTGACATATATAAATTACTTTGTATAATAGCTAGTGAATGTGTGAGTGCCTGCATGGATCATTGAAAACTTGTATCAGTGATTGTATAAGAGAGTAAATATGTGTTAGAATAAGTTTCAATAAGTAAGGTGTGTATAACTGTATAGTTGAGGAAATGGAGGTGTGATTGATTCTTTGCATGACTGACTAGGTGTATGAGTAACTCTATGGATGAGTGACAATCTGTGAGTGTCTGTTTACACTGAGTGTATCTAAGGTTATATTAGAGTCTGAACAGATTCATCGTCTTATCACATGAATGACGTCATCAGTGATGTTGTCAGTGATGTCATTTGAGTTGTCATCAGTGATGTCATCAGTGATGTCACTGACCATGTCATGAATGATGTAATATGTGACATCATCAACAGTGGATTGCGGGTGCGCGATATATAGTTAGTGCAACTAACTATATATGCGAATTTCAATGGTTTTGTGCGAGTAAAATAAGGTTTTGTAAATGCTAATCCCTAACTATATATGGTCTATAACCTATGTTTTTTTCAGTGAATTTTTATGGTTTTGTAAATGCTAATTCCTAACTATATATGGTCTATAACCTATTGTTTTTTCAGTGAATTTCAATGGTTTTTTAATAGTAAATATTATTGCGTTACAACATTCAAGACATTTACAGAAGAGATGGTGTGCACTTCCCCGATGAAGGGAATAGAATATTCGTCCTTTATTTAAAAGTGTGCATTGGAACATACTTGTAGGTACCTAAATTAGCGACAGAACCCAATAGCTCTTTTCGGAGCTACCCTACCTCTGATTATTCAAAACTTTTATCTTTTTCTTACTTTTTTTTTCACAATAGTACGCTCCCCGGTTCGCTTACTGGTGCGCGTACCGGGCATTCCCCCACAATTTTTTTTTTTTTGCATGTATCAGCATCCTAATCCCCCCTCCGAAAACCTAGAGGGTCACAAAGTGTCTACCGTGCCCCCTTCTACCCATTCCGAACATTGTTTGTCCTCCATTTTGTGTCTCAATTCTACCAATACTCAAAATGGAGGACTCCCGTAACGCTGCCGGTTCGCGTACCGGGGAGCGCACCGGTAAGCGCTCGATAAAAAAAGGTGGGAAAGTAATTTACAGAAAAATCACCACAGACACTTTCATCAAATATAGAATAGCCCCTACTACATAGCAGTCCCTACCATTTCCCCAAATTTGATGGAATTCCATTGAGAAAATTATGCTGTAAGCCTGACTAAATATCCTGAGGTAAATTATCTAACCAAAACACTTATGAAGTGTTAGAATTGACAACCAATCAAAATGCTACTTTCAATATCTTCTATTATTTCACGACATTTGATTGGTTATGTACCTGAATATATATATCAAGAAAGAGAGAGAAACACAGCCATTTTGACTACTACTTCTTGAAGTACATATCAAGTGCATTTCAACTGAGAACTTAAACTTCTATTTGAAAGGTAAGATGTTATTTTAAAAACTGAAGTATGTTCTGTACTTTAAGTTAATTATGAAAACATTTTCTGATAGTTATATACTATCCCTCTGTAATACTTATAGAATGAGATAGACTTCTCTGTTTTATTTATGGATGGAGTTAGGCTTGTTTTGTATAATTAAGAATTTTTGATATTTCTACTTCCAGTCTGATACCATACACTGCCCAAAGAAAAAATCACTTTTCAAAAAACCAAACTATCTGTCTGTACTTAAAACCAACAGTGCCCTATCTGTACTGATATATTTTTTTAAATTCATTTTACAGCACAAAAATGGAAGGAGATAAAAAAATAACGTGGAAATTGTTGCAGAATGCAACCAAGATACAGAAAATGAATCAGAATTCTTTGATGAATCAATGGACATAGAACTTCTGCAATGTGTTGAATCTGTGGATTTCTTAATTGAAAATGAGACAAAATCTGACCAAGAATTATTAGAAGTTCTTTTTAATTTTGAAAACAAATCAGAAAAATAAATTTATATATAATAATTCAAAAATAGTTTGAGACATTATTCATTTTTCTATGTATTTTTTAAACTAGTAGCAAATTGATTATAATGTAAAATTAGACTTTAAATATACTGTGCAACTTTAAGTTTGCTCATAGTTACTTCCTTTCTTCCACTATATCATCTCCAATGTGTATTTAACATCTCTTTATCATGTCCTGCCTCCATGGTGTTTCTGCTTTCCTGACAGACTACGCTATGAATTCCATATACCACAATAACTTCTGAAACAACCTGCAAGATATCTACAAAGGAAACAATGTATTTTTATTTTTAGACTCTGCATTTGTACCTACATGTTGGTACTTAAATAAAATGTAAAAAAATAAAAAAAGAACAATCAATAAACATACAATATTTGAACATTCTTTCATCCTATTTTCCCAATATTACGCTTCCCGGACCGCTTCCCGGTGCGCGTACCGAGCGCTCCCCCCGCAAAAAAAAAACAATATAAAAATTATTATTTTTTAACCCCGCGAGGCCCTTTTAAAGCCCCCGCATCAAACCTAGGGGGTCAGGGAGGATGTACTCTGCCCCCTTATGCTCATTTCCCCCTTTGTTTTTGCCACATCTTGTGTCTCAATCCTACCGAGACACAAGATGGCGGCCGCTCCGGACTGTTTCGAATGTTGACAGACACCGGAGAGCCAATCAGCTTCGCTTCGCGAAGTTCCGTTACGCGTCAGGTACGCGAACTGGAGCACTAACCGGAGCGCTGTCACAGATATATCTGTTTTTTAAAACGTTAATTTCACAAAATCCACTGGAGCACATATATTGAGACATAGCAAAGGCAGGTCGGGCAAACCATATCTACAATTTTGCCAAGTTTCGTGTAAATCCAGCCAATTCCGTCCACAAACGCCAAAGTTATTCGACATAGAATTTTCAAAAATCCCCTAGGAAAAAAATCCTAACTATATATACCTACAGGCGACCGCCAGTAGGTAATATATATATATATATAACATTTCTATGGCAAAATGAAACCCCTCATTTTGTTCCTTTGCAAATTAAATGTTTTAAGTGTTACCATTTTATTCCAATCAAGATGACTTCAGGTGTGCCATACTTTTGTCCTAAGTAAGACTTAGCGCTCTAGTTGTTCTTTAGAACACTCTGGGACATTCTGTCACTGGGCTATAGTTGGGCTACATCTGGCTGATATTTGGGCTACATTTGTTTTTTTTTGTCTCTGATGGCCATCTTTGGGCTACATTGGGCTACATTGGGCTACATTGGGCTACATTTGGGCTCTAACATATATATAGCCCAATGTAGCCCAATATATATTTTTCAAAGTTAATTTTCGTAAAAACCACTGGAGCATATATCTTGAGACATAGCAAAGGCACATCGGGCTACCAGTCCCATCAATTTTGCCAAGTTTTGTGGAAATCCATTCAGCCGTTCGAGCTAAAAGTGAGTCCAACTGCCCTATGGAAAACTCAATGTTAAAAACATGTTTTGGGACCCCCCTTTTTTCTCGGCCCCCCCTTGACGGAACCCCCCCAAACTTTCAGGGGACGCTAAGAATTAAAATGTGCCATTTTCCTGAAAATTTCAGCCAATTCCGTCCATCAACACCAAAGTTATTCAACATAGAATTTTCAGAAATCCCTATTCCAAAAAATCCTAACTATATATACCTACTGGCGACTGCCAGTAGGTAATATATAACATTTCTATGGCAAAATGAAACCCCTCATTTTGTTCCTTTGCAAAGTAAATGTTTTAAGTGTTAACACTTTATTCCAATCAAGATGACTTCAGGTGTGCCATACTTTTGTCATAAGTAAGACTGTTAGCGCTCTAGTTGTTCTTTAGAACACTCTGGGACATTCCGTCACTGGGCTATAGTTGGGCTACATCTGGCTGATATTTGGGCTACATTTGTTTTTTTTGTCTCTGGTGGTCATCTGTGGGCTACATTGGGCTACATTGGGCTACATTTGGGCTCTAACATATATATAGCCCAATGTAGCCCAATATATATTTTTCAAAGTTAATTTTCGTAAACACCACTGGAGCATATATCTTGAGACATAGCAAAGGCACATCGGGCTACCAGTCCCTACAATTTTGCCAAGTTTTGTGAAAATCCATTCAGCCGTTCGAGCTAAAAGTGAGTCCAACCGCCCTATGGAAAACTTAATGTTAAAAACACGTTTTGGGACCCCCCTTTTTTCTCGGCCCCCGCTTGACAAAATCCCCCCAAACTTTTAGGGGACGCTCAGAAACAAAATGTGCCATTTTCCTGAAAATTTCAGCCAATTCCGTCCGTCAACGCCAAAGTTATTCAACATAGAATATGTATATAGAATATACATATATATATATATATACATACATATATATATATACATATATATATATATATATATATATATATATATATATATATATATATATATATATATATATATATATATATATATATATATATATATATATATATATATATATTCACTGAAAAAAAACATAGGTTTGACACCAGTTATAGTTAGGAATTAGCATTTAAAAAACCTATGAAATTCACTGAAAAAACATAGGTTTCACACCAGTTATAGTTAGGAATTAGCATTTAAAAAACCTATGAAATTCACTGAAAAAAACATAGGTTTCACACCAGTTATAGTTAGGAATTAGCACTTAAAAACCTATTAAATTCACTGAAAAAACCATAGGTTTCACACCAGTTATCGTTAGCAGGAAGTTTTACTCACATAAAACCATTGAAATTCCCACGTTATAGTTAGTTGGACTCACTATAACTTGCGCGTGCAATGCACTGCTGATGACGTCACATATTACATCACTCATGACATGGTCAGTGACATCACTCATGACATCACTGATGACACCATCCAGTGAATGTGTGTCTTTCTGAAAAATAAATATGTTTTATATATGTATATGTAAAGGTCGATGGAAGAATAAATGTTTAAATAAGTGTCTTAATGGATGCTTTTTAAAAAAAAAATTGATTGGTTAACTGGCTTATTAAGTGTATCTCAGTAAATACATATATTAGTGAGTAATGTTTAAATATTTATATATATGTATCAGTATTTCACTTTGTGTATAAGTGGCTGCATGGGTTGGTGAGTAGCTACATGTGTGTGTATATGGGTTATTAGATGTTTTTTTTAGTATCAGTATGAGTGTCTGTATGGTTTTGTGGGGGTATTACTTAGCACATAGATGCATCAATGACTGACTCACTGTTTGTATGTGTTTTGAAGACAGCATATGTGCAGCACTGTATGGGTGGATGAGTGTGTATATGTGTGTGTTAGTGAGTGAATGACTGTCTCACTAGTGTCTTTATCAGTAACTACATATGCTTTAATCTAGTATATGTGAGTATTGAAGTATATAAGTGAGTGTTAGAAACGGGACCCTGGCCGGCCAAGACTCGCGTCGAGGTCAGTCAGGGATCGCCATTTCTAAGTGTCAGGGCAAGGGAGTCACACACCAAGATAACCCCTCTCTCGCCCTCTAGGTAACGTGGCGCGAGCAGTCAAGGCTAAACTTGGAGGCTATGTAGGTTAAGTGTTTGCGCGCGCACCCAGTAACAACACCCAAGGCCCACCACAAAGGAAACTCCACACAAGGTTATACAAAAATAGCCTTTGTATTATATCAAAAACACATTAGATAAAACATACATTTGGTTACACTGTGCCAACAGGCACGGGCAGAATTTACAAGGGGGATATTTACAAGACAGGGCCACCTGGACCACTGTCAGGAATCATCACTTTTTAGGAATAGTAATTAGCACATAGAATACTTTTAGAATCAAAATAGAACGTGTATCACAAACTAGCACACAACCAGTAATTACTGGTAAAGCATAAGAACCTCCTACGCAACCCTAACCACCTTAGGCAACTATTGCGCAGAGAACAAAAAGACCTCAACTAGCAACACCTGTACTAGGAGAAAAGCAACCACCTAGGAATCACCAACATCTAGGGGTATAAACATAGGAACATTACACATGATGCCTTAACATTCAGCGGTGTAGGGAAAGAAGACACATGATGTATCTAAACACATTCAGAGGTGCGAGCACAAGAAAACACATGATGCAGTACCTACATTCAGCGGTGTATGCAAGGAAAGACACATGATGGTTCAGAACACATTCAGCGGTGCGAGCACAAGCAATTGCGCAAAACTTCCCATGAGCCACAACCTGTGGCAGTCCCTGTGTCCCAAAGTCAGGGCAGGCTGTAATAAGCCAAAAAGTACACCCAGCCTAAACGTAGCAACTGTCCACTAAGTGCTGGACAGTTGTAAATACCAAGGATGCTAACGTTGGAGCCTCGCAGGCTCTGGACAGCTGGTTGTCCCCTCTGGGAGCCTTCGCGGCTCTCGCACTGAAGAAATGCCCCCTGAGCCTTTCTGGGGCTCTAAAGCAATAATGGCCGCCACGAGCCTCTCGGGCTCTGAAAACAACTGTGGCAGGGGGGCGGCTCTCTGGTGGCGCCTCGCAGCGCTTCAAACAACAATGGCCCTACGAGCCTTTCTGGGCCCGTCACTATCGTGGGAGTCCCTCCCGGGGGACTCAAAATAAAAGCAAAGGGGCCCGAGCTTCTCGGGCTCTTAGCAACGAAATGCCCCACTGGTTGGAGCGGCCCCCTGGCAACCGGGGCCGCTCTGCGCGCAAGGGGAAACTCTCCCGCACTCGGGGAGAGAGCGCAGGGGGGGGCGGGCACCGGCAATGCGCCCCGACGCCTCCCCCTTCTCTGCCAACACTGCTTCACTCACCCGCTCTGCGAGGCTGCCGGTCGTCTCCTGTTCACCGGCGGCCACACGGGGCTTCTCTGGCAGACCGGGGCTCTCCCTCGCGTCTCGCGGCGGCGCCGAGGGCGGGACTTCCGGTTCCTCGCGCTGGGGTTGGCCAGCCCGCAAGCTGCTTCCGGGTCGTCGCAGGCAGCGCGGCGGCCCGGCGGGGGATTCACACACTACTGGGCTGCGGCGGTGAAGTCTCTAGTGGCAATCCTTCGGGGGCAATGCCGGGTGGACACCGGCGAGTTTAAATTACCCAAGGAATCGAGGTGGGCACTCGGAAATAAATCGCGAGCACAGCAAGGCCAGCAAAATCCGGGTGGGCACCGGCCAAAGTACCCAGAGCGCGCCTAAGCGCAGATGGACAGAATAGAGCGCTCTTAAGCGCTAGAGGCCAAGCGAAGCGTTCCCCAGGTGCTAGGGGAGAGATGAAGCGCTTCCAGGCGCTTGGCAAAAGTCCAGCAAGGTCCTTAGGTAGGCAGGGGGGCAAGGCTGGGCCAGGGGCCAGCTCACTGGCCCTCCAGGCAGGGAGGCAGTCCAAGTGGCGGTTCCTCCTGGCCCCAGCTGCAGCAGCAGCAGCCCCCTCAAGATCCTAGAAGAGAACAATTTCAGTGGGGACACAGCCCCATTTTTATACACTGAAATCCTTTGTCACAATGTGCAGGGTGGGGGGAAAACCAGTCGCAGCTGGTTCTGGAGCACTCTTGATGGCCCAACCACCCATTTCATTCACTGGGGAGGCTAGGGTCGTTAGACACACCACAGGGGGGCGGAGCCAGCATTGTGTGGGGAAAACCCAGCCCATCCAGGACACAGGTACACTCCTCCCACACATCACTCATGCTAATCTCCCACTCACCACCGGGCAGACCCATCCAGACTTCCTGGAGCCTGGCATGCCAGCCAGCTCCAGCCAATCACGCTCCAGTACCCTCACTGCACACATATCTCAATGTCCAGAAGTAGCACTTCCCAACTAGACACACACATGCCGCAGACACCATCTTGCAGCATTCACTCTCACGAGTTTACACATACCAAACTCGAGCCTGCACTCCCCACGCATCAGGAACTACCAGGGACACACACATTCCCCATGCATTCCTATGGGAGGGCAGGCCAGCCATACTACACGCACGCACTTTCACAATGGGACCCAGGGAAAAAGTGCGCCAAGCCAGAAATCATGAACACCAGGTCGCCATCAAAAGCAAAAAGTTCAGGGGTGAACCAGCCATAAGGGCCCGGGTCCAACACAACCCCCTTCCAGCCAAAACGCAGGGTAGACCGATCACCACCGTGATGGGCTTCCCTGCTTTGGGCGAAAGAACAAGGACACGGGCCCGCCACTGCCGGGACACCGTCCTGTTCCACGCCACTGTGAACCCCTGGGATTCCTTTTCAAACCACCATCTGGAACAACTGGGCTACCCCACTGGTACTCCTCAGCTGTGCCCGGCCAGGACCAGGCCCTGGGCCACCCAGGTGCCACTGGTTCCTGCCTACTCACCGAGTGGGGGGTAGTAACCCCTGGCACATAGTAGCCACTCTCCACTCTTCCTGTCTGCAAGACAGGGCTAGACTGCCACTGGTTCTCCAGCCTAGGGTCTACAACCTTAGGTGGACCAGGAGTCTCAGGGAAGGCTCTCCTCCCCTTACCTCTTCTTCTAGGGTTCCTCCACCTCCTGCGAGGTGTACACCTAGAACGCCATTCCAACCCAGGGTTTAACCCCTCGGGTTGCGCCGGGGTCAGAGGCGGGCTCTCCCACCCTCTGCACCCCCTTCCAGAGTTCTGCACCCTCCCAACTGGAGAGGTACCCCTGGAAGAAGCACTGGCTAGGACTCTGTTTACAGAAGTCCCACCCTTCAGGTCAGGCCGATCCTGAACCTGGCCTCCCAACCTTCGGTCTAAACCTCTAGGTGGGATAATTGCCTGGCACTCCAGGACTTCTGGGGACTCACTCACCATCCCCCTGAGGCTAACACATGACTCATGTGCTGTGTGACTGTCTGTCTGGCGCAGATCTCCCATCCCCTGTCCACCTGACAGTGCGGGAATATCCCCCAGAACAGAAGTGGTTTCACCATGGTCACTAAACGGGAACTTCGCCCAACTGGGTAGTCTCTGACCCACTGGTTCGCCCACTGGGGAACTCCCCCAATCACTCCTCACTTCGGACTTCCGTGCCCCCCCAACTGGAGTGGCACTGCCGGACACTAGAACCACTGGAACACTATTTAGAGATACTCCAGGTTCTCTAGACACTAGGGAATCCCCCTTAAGGGGTCTAACAGGACAGCCTAGATCCCTAACCTGGTGTTCCCTCAAGAAACCATCCAGGTTCTGAGACTGGGTTTCGGGCACCTGGGAACACTCAGTCCCCCACTCACTCTTACTCCACGGAGACAAGACGTGAGCCCCTTCACCCCTCTCGCTACACTGGGACCTAGCTGGGCTACTCTGAGCCTCTTCCACCACACTGGTCTGGAAGATACCTAACCCACTACTCTCGGGTTCACTCACCCATGACGTGTCAGAACCACTGGCACCTTCCCAGCGGTCTGCTTCCTTTGCAATGTCCCAAGGACTCACGTAGTCACCTCTTGACAGGTGTTTGCGCAACTCTGGCACAAAACAATTGAGCAACTGCTCTCTGATATCAAGGTTGAGTAGTCCATCAAAATCAGGTTCCCCATGAACTTCTAACCAATCAAGCAGGGCATCATGACAATCATCCACATAATCTCCCCAATCCTGGTGAGGCAGTCTCCTACTGCCTCTGAACTTCAACCTGTATGTGTCCTCTCGGGAACAAGGTACCACTCTTTGGAAACGGGGCATGGCACTTCCCGCCCCAAACTCTCTCTTGCTGCCACCACTGGATCCAACCCTCCCTGGGGAATCCAGAAAACTATGACTGCGGTCAGGGGATAACCTACCCTCTAGGGCTACCTTCTCCCTGGCCAAGGCCCTCTCAGCCTTTGCAGTCCGCTCATTCACACCCAGCTGCGCCATCTCTCTGGCATGCTCTAACCTGAGCTTCTCCATGGCCAACTGGTGCTCCCTCTCTTCTCTCCTATCCACCCACTCCTCTGGGGACAGGGAAAGGGATGGGGTGCTACATCTGACACTGGACCCAGCAAGGGACTCCCTATCTAGGGGGTACTCGCTCTCTGCTGGCGCCCATCCACTGTCATCCTCACTCTCCACATCAGACTCTTCAGGGCTCCCTTCAGACCCACCACCCTCATGGTGTGCGGTCCAGGCCCTCTCCCTCTCACTGTGCTCACGCTCCCAGTCACTCTTCTGCCACAGGATCATGTTATCCCTAAGCTTGGACTGGGTGTCTGACTCACTCACTGGGATGTCTCTCTCCTTACAAAGATGCACCAACTCATGCATACTGTACTTAAACAGACCACAGAGGTTAAAAGGAGATTCCATCTTGACAGGATGCTCACAGACACGTGCAACACAGGGGACTTAACTGTCAGAGCTGAAGCAAGAGCACACGGTTCAAAAGTATTTCAGCAAGCTCCCTACTAAAGAGAACTCACACTAATCTGTCCAGGCAACTCACCATTCATCCACGCACACCCTCCCCTCGGACCGGTAAGGTAGTTTTTACCACCCCTGATTTCTCAACCTGACCACACGTGACACAGGTACCAAACTCTGGGAGCAGGGCAGGGGACAAATGTACTGGACACTCTTTGGAAAAAGAAATACTAGAACTTCAAAGGACAATAATCCCCAACATGTAATTATCTAAAATGCAGAGCTTTGTAGTGGCCAGTTGCCACTGTGGTACAACGCAAACACAAATCCGGATCCTCACCGCCTGCCACCAATGTTAGAAACGGGACCCTGGCCGGCCAAGACTCGCGTCGAGGTCAGTCAGGGATCGCCATTTCTAAGTGTCAGGGCAAGGGAGTCACACACCAAGATAACCCCTCTCTCGCCCTCTAGGTAACGTGGCGCGAGCAGTCAAGGCTAAACTTGGAGGCTATGTAGGTTAAGTGTTTGCGCGCGCACCCAGTAACAACACCCAAGGCCCACCACAAAGGAAACTCCACACAAGGTTATACAAAAATAGCCTTTGTATTATATCAAAAACACATTAGATAAAACATACATTTGGTTACACTGTGCCAACAGGCACGGGCAGAATTTACAAGGGGGATATTTACAAGACAGGGCCACCTGGACCACTGTCAGGAATCATCACTTTTTAGGAATAGTAATTAGCACATAGAATACTTTTAGAATCAAAATAGAACGTGTATCACAAACTAGCACACAACCAGTAATTACTGGTAAAGCATAAGAACCTCCTACGCAACCCTAACCACCTTAGGCAACTATTGCGCAGAGAACAAAAAGACCTCAACTAGCAACACCTGTACTAGGAGAAAAGCAACCACCTAGGAATCACCAACATCTAGGGGTATAAACATAGGAACATTACACATGATGCCTTAACATTCAGCGGTGTAGGGAAAGAAGACACATGATGTATCTAAACACATTCAGAGGTGCGAGCACAAGAAAACACATGATGCAGTAACTACATTCAGCGGTGTATGCAAGGAAAGACACATGATGGTTCAGAACACATTCAGCGGTGCGAGCACAAGCAATTGCGCAAAACTTCCCATGAGCCACAACCTGTGGCAGTCCCTGTGTCCCAAAGTCAGGGCAGGCTGTAATAAGCCAAAAAGTACACCCAGCCTAAACGTAGCAACTGTCCACTAAGTGCTGGACAGTTGTAAATACCAAGGATGCTAACGTTGGAGCCTCGCAGGCTCTGGACAGCTGGTTGTCCCCTCTGGGAGCCTTCGCGGCTCTCGCACTGAAGAAATGCCCCCTGAGCCTTTCTGGGGCTCTAAAGCAATAATGGCCGCCACGAGCCTCTCGGGCTCTGAAAACAACTGTGGCAGGGGGGCGGCTCTCTGGTGGCGCCTCGCAGCGCTTCAAACAACAATGGCCCTACGAGCCTTTCTGGACCCGTCACTATCGTGGGAGTCCCTCCCGGGGGACTCAAAATAAAAGCAAAGGGGCCCGAGCTTCTCGGGCTCTTAGCAACGAAATGCCCCACTGGTTGAAGCGGCCCCCTGGCAACCGGGGCCGCTCTGCGCGCAAGGGGAAACTCTCCCGCACTCGGGGAGAGAGCGCAGGGGGGGGCGGGCACCGGCAATGCGCCCCGACGCCTCCCCCTTCTCTGCCAACACTGCTTCACTCACCCGCTCTGCGAGGCTGCCGGTCGTCTCCTGTTCACCGGCGGCCACACGGGGCTTCTCTGGCAGACCGGGGCTCTCCCTCGCGTCTCGCGGCGGCGCCGAGGGCGGGACTTCCGGTTCCTCGCGCTGGGGTTGGCCAGCCCGCAAGCTGCTTCCGGGTCGTCGCAGGCAGCGCGGCGGCCCGGCGGGGGATTCACACACTCCTGGGCTGCGGCGGTGAAGTCTCTAGTGGCAATCCTTCGGGGGCAATGCCGGGTGGACACCGGCGAGTTTAAATTACCCAAGGAATCGAGGTGGGCACTCGGAAATAAATCGCGAGCACAGCAAGGCCAGCAAAATCCGGGTGGGCACTGGCCAAAGTACCCAGAGCGCGCCTAAGCGCAGATGGACAGAATAGAGCGCTCTTAAGCGCTAGAGGCCAAGCGAAGCGT
Organism: Lissotriton vulgaris; assembly: GCF_964263255.1. Lineage (NCBI taxonomy): Eukaryota > Metazoa > Chordata > Amphibia > Caudata > Salamandridae > Lissotriton > Lissotriton vulgaris. The sequence continues at coordinate 257,881 of NW_028253351.1, forward strand.
TCCCCAGGTGCTAGGGGAGAGATGAAGCGCTTCCAGGCGCTTGGCAAAAGTCCAGCAAGGTCCTTAGGTAGGCAGGGGGGCAAGGCTGGGCCAGGGGCCAGCTCACTGGCCCTCCAGGCAGGGAGGCAGTCCAAGTGGCGGTTCCTCCTGGCCCCAGCTGCAGCAGCAGCAGCCCCCTCAAGATCCTAGAAGAGAACAATTTCAGTGGGGACACAGCCCCATTTTTATACACTGAAATCCTTTGTCACAATGTGCAGGGTGGGGGGAAAACCAGTCGCAGCTGGTTCTGGAGCACTCTTGATGGCCCAACCACCCATTTCATTCACTGGGGAGGCTAGGGTCGTTAGACACACCACAGGGGGGCGGAGCCAGCATTGTGTGGGGAAAACCCAGCCCATCCAGGACACAGGTACACTCCTCCCACACATCACTCATGCTAATCTCCCACTCACCACCGGGCAGACCCATCCAGACTTCCTGGAGCCTGGCATGCCAGCCAGCTCCAGCCAATCACGCTCCAGTACCCTCACTGCACACATATCTCAATGTCCAGAAGTAGCACTTCCCAACTAGACACACACATGCCGCAGACACCATCTTGCAGCATTCACTCTCACGAGTTTACACATACCAAACTCGAGCCTGCACTCCCCACGCATCAGGAACTACCAGGGACACACACATTCCCCATGCATTCCTATGGGAGGGCAGGCCAGCCATACTACACGCACGCACTTTCACAATGGGACCCAGGGAAAAAGTGCGCCAAGCCAGAAATCATGAACACCAGGTCGCCATCAAAAGCAAAAAGTTCAGGGGTGAACCAGCCATAAGGGCCCGGGTCCTACAGTGAGTATATGTGAGAGTGAGAGATTGTAAGAGTTCCTGTTTAAATAAGTATGTGTTTCTATAAGTGATTGTTTAATCGAGTAAGTATGTGTAAGTTTCCTTAGAAGTAAGGTGGTAGTGTGTGTATAGCTGTATATGCAAATAAATGGATGTTCAATAGTTTACTTGCATGTGTGAGTATGTGTGAGAGTAACTTTTGGATGACTGTCGGTGTGTAACAGGATGTATAGGTGAATCACTACATATGATGAGTGAGTATATGTATGAGTGACTATATAGAACTGTTGGTGAATGAGTGGATGTGTATATAGATGGTGGAATTATTGAATTGGTTGTTGTAACTGGTATGGGTATCTCCATTTTTTTGAAAATTTTAATTTCTATTTTTCAATATGTGTTTCATGGGTTACATTACACTAAAAGGAGGTCTGTCACTCTGTCACAAGGGTGATGTCATCAGTGATGTCATGAGTGATGTCACTGACCATGTCATGAGTGATGTAATATGTGACATCATCAGCAGTGCATTGCACGCGCAAGTTATAGTGAGTCCAACTAACTATAACGTAGGAATTTCAATGATTTTATGCGAGTAAAACTTCCTGCTAACTATAACTGGTGTGAAACCTATGGTTTTTTCAGTGAATTTATTAGGTTTTTTAAATGCTAATTCCTAACTATAACTGGTGTGAAACCTATGGTTTTTTCAGTGAATTTCATAGGTTTTTTAAATGCTAATTCCTAACTATAACTAGTGTCAAACCTATGGTTTTTTCAGTGAATTCCAAAGGTTTTTTAATAGCAAATTCTTATACCTATGTAATGTAATATTTTTTAAAATGAGTCCTATATTATATATTTATGTATTACTATTTTTTTTATGTATATTCATGTTTTTTGATTTTTTTTTTTTGCCCTGGAGTGCTCCCGGTGCGCGTACCGGTGAGCGCACCAGAGAGCGCAGCATTCCATGTCACTAGAGAAACTTCTCAATTTTACATAATGCAATTCCCCTATGCTGCAAAACCTATTCACCAAGCATTATCCAAAAACATAACACAAACCAACCAGAAAGAAGCTCAATCTGCATCCTAATCTGAGGTAATGCAGGTGACATCATTGTAAAAGGTTCAAATATATTTATTTAATGAGGCAAACACTAACAATTCCTTCTCAAAAATATAAAAGGCATTCATTTACCCCAACATCGTTTTTTAAATAACATTTTTGAAACACAGCACAAGTCCTATGTACAAGCATTCCATGTCACTAGAGAAACTTCTCAATTTTACATAATGCAATTCCCCTATGCTGCAAAACCTATTTACCAAGCATTATCCAAAAACATGACACAAACCAACCAGAAAGAAGCTCAATTTGCATCCTAATCTGAGGTAATGCAGGTGACTTCATTGTAAAAGGTTCAAATATTTTTATTTAATGAGACAAACACTAATAATTCCTTCTCAAAAATATAAAAGGCATTTATTTACCCCAAAATCGTTTTTTAAATAACACTTTAGAAACACAAAACAGGTCCTATGTACAAGCATTCAATTTAATACTGAAACTTCACTATTTCACAAAATACAATTCCTCTATGCAGTAAAATGTTTTAACCAAGCATTATCTAAAAACATGACACAAAACAACATTAAAAAAACCAATCTGCTTCCAAATCTTCTCCAAAGAGCATACAAGTCTTTATCTAAATTAAATGAATCATTTCTTACCTTTACAAATGCTTTGGGAGATAGAGAACAATGTCAGACACACACACCAATTTTTCTTTAGCAGAGCAAAAGGTATGCACTCCACACACTGCAACCATGACTGGCACAGAAAACCTCTAATTCTACACAGATATGCCTCATTTCAAGCAATCAAAACTCTTCCCTCACTATTTTCAAACCAACACCCTCCCCCCCTCAGCCCTCTCTACCTGTTACCATAGCAACTTCCTCCTTACTTAACTCTCAGGTTCAAAAGTTTATTCTACAATGTTGCAAATGAAGTCAGCAAGGATGTTTGACCTCTCAATACACCAGCTTATCCAATGCAATCTTTCTTTAATTGACTTTTTTTAACCGTTCAAATTGCTTCTTTCACAAAACACAACCATGCACCCTAACATTTTGTTTTCAACTGTCTGAATCCACCAATCATTGCTTGTGATTCAAGAGCAGTGAAACTCCACAATTATTTTTTTGTAAACTCCTACTGTTCCAACTGCCATTTCATTCCCACACTTCATCTGACTGCACCAGAACCTTCTCTCACCATGTATTCTGTGTGGATTATTGGACATAGCTACATCCACTGGGCTCAAAGGTATGCAGCTAGCAGAAATTTTCACAACCTTGATTTACCAAATGTGGACATCAAATGGATTGGCCAGAGAGGACTGAGATGTCACCAATTGATACCATTGGTGAAAACCTTGTTGCATCTGCCAAACCCTGACCTCTTAATAGTGCACTGTGGAGGAAATGACTTGGGCACTTTGACTGGGGTAGGTCTGGAAATGCTTTTAAAGGACACCTTTGATCAATTTATGGCACTTTTTCCACAAACTGCCTTGGTATATTCCAATATATGTCAAAGACAGAAATGGAACTGGTCCAACCAATTTTGTCCACAATTTGAGAAAGCACGGAAACATGTGAATAAATCTGTTTCTGCTTCCATGAAAGACTTTGGAATGGGTTTAATATACAACAATAACTTGCGTTTCAACATGCAAGATATCTACAGAGGAGATGGTGTGCACTTCTCAGATGAGGGGAATAGAATAGTCCTCCTGAATTTAAGACTGTGCATTGGAACCTACTTGTGGGTACCTAAATCAGCCCCAGAACCCAAAAGCTCTTTTCAGAGCTACCCTACCTCTGATCACTCAAAATTATTATCTTTCTCTAACTTTTTTCACTATTTTTCACCAAAGTACGCTCCCCGGTACGCTCCCCGGTGCGCGTACCAGGTGCCCCCCCCGCAAAATTTAAAAGAAAAATTTTTTTGGGGGCCTATATGGGCCTCCTAAACTCCCCTCAGAAAACCTAGGGGGTCAGGGGCTGTCTACCGTGCAACCTTCTACCCAATCACAACGTTGTTTGTCCTCCATCTTGTGTCTCAATTGTACCAAAACACAAGATGGCGGACTCCTGTAGCGCTCCCGGTGCGCGCTAAGGTACGCGCACCGGTAAACGCTCCCAAAAAATGTGGGAAATTAATTTACATAAAAACCACTGCAGAGACTTACACCAAATATAGAATAGGCCCTACTACATAGCAGTCCCTACCATTTTCCCAAATTTGGTGGAATTCCATTTAGCCATTTGGGCTGTAGCCCTGTCTAAATATCCTGAGGTAAATTACATGACAAAACACATATGAAGTGTTACAATTTACAACCAATTAAAATGTTACTTTCATTTTCTACTTTTTTTTCCTGACATTTGATTGGTTATGTACATGAATATAAATGAAAAATGAGAGGGAAACACGGCCATTTTGACTACGACTACCTGAGATACATCTTTAAAGGATTTTCTCATTTATCTTCATCACCTTTCTATAAGGTAAGTTATAAATTTGTAAGGGGCACTTTAAGTTCATTTGTAAAAACGTTTTCTGACAGTTATTTACTGTCCCTCTGTTATAGTTACAGATTGAGATAGGCTTCTCTGTTATAGTTAAAGATTGAGTTAGGCTTCTCTGGTATAATTATGAATTTTCTTAAGCTTCTTCACATACACTTTTTTATATTTCTACTTCCTGCCTCATACCATACACTGCCCAAAGATAACTTCACTGTTAAAAACTCACAAGTACCTGACTGAACTTAAACCCAACAGTGCCCTATCTCTACAGATATATTTATTTTTTATGCAATTTACAGTAACAAAATGGAAGGAGAACAAAACAAATTTAATATTTCATTTGAAATTGATCTGGAGAACAATTCTAAGGAAGAGATTGATGATTTAGACATTTTGGATAAGTCTCTGGTCCAAGAGTTACTTAATTGTGTGGAAGAAATGGAATCATCGAATCCAAATGAGGACATACCTGACGATATAATGTTGGAAATTCTTTTAAATTTTGAAAAATCACAGGAATACATTTTTATTTAATAATTAAAAATTGTTCGAGACATTTTCTTTTTTATATGTAAATCATGAAATAGTACCAAAATGAATATAATATAAAGTGAGACTTATAGTATACTGTGCAACTTTTTTGTGTTACATAGTAATTTTGCTCATAGTTACTTCCTTTCTCCCACTATATTATCTCCAATGTGTATTTTACATCTCTTTTTCATCTCCTGCCTCCATGTTGTTTCTGCTTTCCTGACAGACTATAATATAGATTCCATATACCACAATAACTTCTGTAACAACATGCAAATTATCTACAGAGGAGACAGTCTACATTGAATTTAAGACTCTGCTTTGGTACCTACATGCTGGTACTTATATCACCCACACAACACAACAACTCTATGCAGAGCTACCCTACCTCTAAGCACTTTAAATTATTATTTTACTTTTTCACTGAGTTTTCCCCTAGTAAGCTCCCCGGTACGCTCCCCGGTGCGCGTACCGGGCGCTCCCCCCACGCAAATTGGATTTTTTTTTTTTTTGCATGCGGGCCCCCACATCAAACCTAAGGGATCGGGGGGGGTCTACTCTGCCCCGTTATGGTAATTTCCTCCTTTGTTTTTGCCTCCTCTTGTGTCTCAATCGGACCGAGACACAAGATGGCGGCCGCCCTGGACTGTTTCGAATGTTTACAGACACCCGAGAGCCAATCAGCTTTCCGCGCGCAAGTCGCGTAGCACGCCCGGAGCGGTCCCCGGAGCGCGTACCGGAGCGCGGCCATAGATAGATATATTTTTTTTAACCTAAATTACTCAAAATCCACTGGAGCACATATCTTGAGACATAGCAAAGGCACATCGGGCTACCAGTCCCCACAATTTTGCCAAGTTTGGTGGAAATCCATTCAGCCATTTGGGCTAAAAGTGAGGTTTACCGCCCTATGGAAATTAACATGGGGAAAACACGTTTTGGGACCCCCCTTTTTTCTCGGCCCCCGCTTGACAACCCCCCCCCCAAACTTTAAGGGAAGGACCGTGGCGCCGCTAGGCAAATTTGAGGAAATATTCAGGCAGATTCCTCAACGGGCGCCAAAGTTATTCACAATAGAATGTTGAGATTTTGCATGGAAAATAATCCTAACTATAACTACCTACTGGCGACTGCCAGTAGGTAATATATATATATATATATATATATATATATATATATATTCACTGAAAAAACCATAGGTTTCACACCAGTTATAGTTAGGAATCACTGATGACACCATCCAGTGAATGTGTGTCTTTATGAAAAATAAATATGTTTTATATTTGTATTTGTAAAGGACGATGGAAGAGTAAATGGTTAAATAAGTGTGTAAATGGATGGTTTTTTTTAAAGAATTGATTGGTTAACTGCCTTATTAAGTGTATCTTAATGAATACATATATTAACGAGTAATTTTTATATTTTAAAGTGGCTGCATGGGTTGGTGACTGACTCACTGTTTGTATGTTTTTTGAAGACAGCATATGTGCAGGACTGTATGGGTGGATGAGTGTGTATATGTGTGTGTTAGTGAGTGAATGCCTGTCTCACTAGTGTCTTTATGAGTAACTACATATTTTTTAATCTTGTATATATGAGCATTGATGTATATAAGTCAGTATATGTGAGAGTGAGAGATTGAAAGAGTTCCTTTTAAAATAAGTATGTGTTTCTATAAGTGATTGTTTAAGAGAGTAAGTATGTGTAAGTTTCCTTAGAAGTAATGTGCTAATGTATGTATAGCTGTATATGCAAATAAATGGATGTTCAATAGTTTATTTGCATGTGTGAGTATGTGTGTGAGTAACTTTTGTAAAACTGTCGGTGTGTAACAGGATGTATATGTGTTTCACTATATATGATGAGTGAGAATATGTATGAGTGACTATATAAAACTGTTGGTGTATGAGTGGATGTGTATATAGATGGTGGAATTACTGAATTGGTTTTTGTAACTGGTATGGGTATCTCCATTTTTTTTTAAAATGTTAGTTTCTATTGTTTGAATATGTGTTTCAATGGTTACATTACACTGAAAGGAGGTCTGTCACTCTGTCACAAGGATGGTGTCATGAGTGATGTCATGAGTGATGTCACTGACCATGTCATGAGTGATGTAATATGTGACGTCATCAGCAGTGCATTGCAGGCGCGCAAGTTATAGTGAGTCCAACTAACTATAACATGGAATTTCATTGGTTTTTTGTCAGTAAAATTTCCAGCTAACTATAACTGATGTGAAACCTATGTTTTTTTCAGTGAATTTAATAAGTTTTTTAAATGCTAATTCCTAACTATAACTGGTGTGAAACCTATAGTTTTTTCAGTGAATTTCATTGGTTTTTTAAATGCTAATTCCTAACTATAACTGGTGTGAAACCTATGTTTTTTTCAGTGAATTTCAAACGTTTTTTAAATTCTAATTCCTAACTATAAGTCTCACTTTATAAATAAGACTGTTAGCACTCTAGTTGTTCTTTAGAACACTCTGGTACATTCTTTCATTGGGCTACAGTTGGGCTACATCTAGTTGAAATTTGGGCTACATTTACATTTTTTGTTCTCTGGTGGCCATCTTTGGGCTACATTGGGCTACATTGGACTACATTTGGGTTACATTTTGGCATTTTGGCATATATATATAGCCCAATGTAGCACAATATATATTTTATCAAAGTTAATTTTCGTAAAAACCACTTAAGAATAGGGCTACCAGTCCCTACAATTTTTCCCATTTTAATTTTTTTTTATTTTTTGCTTTGGAGCGCTCCCGGTGCGCTTCCCGGGGAGCGCCCCGAAAAGCGTACTTTTATAAAGCGCCCCCGGGCGCGCTCCGAGGAGCATCCCGTAAGCGCCAATATCGCGAACGAAAACATGATCATGACGTATCGCGTAGCCGCGTCCGCGTGATACGCACGGCGTAAGCGCACCCGGAAGTACTCGAGCGAATACGATCGCGCAACGTAAACATCCGACGCGCTTACGCTACGCGACCCAGTCGTCAAGGACCACCTCCCAAACAAACCAACCCACTTCATCGGGACCAGAAACATCCGATATGATGCCTTGCATTCAGCCAAGATTTGCTGATTTTAACATCACTTGTTCTGCATGTGGCAAGCTTATCGCCTATGGTGAAAAAAGCGTTAAGCTCATCGTCCTTGCAGGTGATAATCACAAGTGCCCCAAAAAGAAGTAATTTTTGGGGTTTTTTATTTTTTTGCTCCAGTTGAGCCAGTTTCAATTCCCTTTTTTTGTTTCTCCCCCTAAAAAAATACAAAAAAAATATAAAACTGTTTTGAAACGCCAAAAAAAGTTCAAAAAGTTCAAAAAACACAAAAAAAATATAAAACAACAAAAAGAAGAAAAAAAAAAGTTCTTTTTAGAACTACCTCCAATTTCTAAATAAAAACTTCATTTTTTAAAAACTCTGTCATCTTTTTCCCTCATTTTACGCTCCCTGGTGCGCTACCTGGTGCGCGTACCGGGCGCTTCCCCCGCGCAAAACGAAAAAGAAAAAAAAATATTTTAAATGCCCCGCGGGGCCCTTTCATAGCCCCCTCATCAAACCTAGGGGGTCAAGGGGGGGTCTACCCTGCCCCCTTATGGTCATTTCCCTCTTTGTTTTGCCCACCTCTCGTGTCTCGATCCTACCGAGACACAAGATGGCGGCCGCTCTGGACTGTTTAGAATGTTTACAGACAACTGAGAGCCAATCAGCTTTCTGCGCGCAAGTCGCGTGGTGGAGAGCGCCTATAGATATATATATTTTTTTGAACCTAAATTACTCAAAATCCACTGCAGCACATATCTTGAGACATAGCAAAGGCACATCGGGCTACCAGACCCTACAATTTTGCCAAGTTTGGTGGAAATCCATTCAGCCGTTCGGGCTAAAAGTGAAATCGACCGCCCTATGGAAATTAACATGGGGAAAACGCGTTTTGGGACCCCCCTTTTATCTCGGCCCCCGCTTGACGTATCCCCCCCAAACTTTTAAGGAAGAACCGGAGCTCGACGAGGCCATTTTCAGGAAATTTTCAGGCAGATTCGTCAACCGGTGCCAAAGTTATTCCAAATAGAATTTCGAGATTTAACATTGAAAAAAATCCTAACTATAACTACCTACTGGCGACCGCCAGTAGGTAATATATATATATATATATATATATATATATATATATATATATATATATATATATATATATATATATATATATGGATAACTTCAAATCATTTTAATATATTTAACATTATTTCCTGTGCCAAGTGTTCATATCTGGATTGTATAATTTTGACAAATTTCTTAAACAAAAAAAGTCAATGTTACAAATTCAGATTCAGCAAACTTCCCTTCAACTTCAGAAAAAAGTTAAAACAACAAGATATCTTTCCATGAAAATATGGTCAATAGAAAAGGTACATTTTTATTTTAAAAGACAGCATGATGATAATGAGGTAAGAAATAAAAAGGGGTGATATTGAGGATTGGGGAGGTGTGGCTGGAGCTGGGAAATAGTAAGGGGTTTGAGAACAAAAAAAGAGTAAAGTGGGAGCTGGAGCAAGAGGTTTGAAAAATGGAGTAAAGCATGAGAGGGAATAAAGAGTATTCTAAGAAGAATGGGCAAAGAACAGAAAGGCAAGTAAGGGGTTTCAAAAATGGAGTAAAGCAGGAAGGCTGACAGGTTTGTATAAAAGGGAGTAAAGTGACAGAGGTATCAAGGGTTTCACAAAGGGAGCAATGGAGGGAGAGTACAGTGTTTGTATTCAATGTGACTAAGGGTCTAATTGTGATTACTGCAGTCCGATGGACAGCCTTAGCCATGGTGGTGGTGCAGGCACTGCCGCCCCAGTGGTCTGACCACCCTTTTACAAGTTGAGCATTTGGACAGCCAGGCGGCCCTGCCGCAGCTGCCAGAGATCAGAGATCCCTGGTAGTGCTGCAGTGGTCGTGAGGCTGCAGTATGCTTGGCAGTGCCACTGCGGCACCATCAAACATAGTATGAGTTTCCTCTTTGCCACAGATTTCATGACAGTGAGACACCCATGAAAACTGTGGTAGAGAGGAAACAAAGGGGGCCCTACAGGGCCCCCTGTTGCCTCAGGGCCATGGCCTGCATGCAAGGGGGTACGTGTAGTGTCCCCTTGTGCACAGTCACCCCCTTTCCTACACGGCATGGACTTTACAGACCATGGCATGCAGGAACGGGCTCTGGTGTTCCCATTGCGCTTCCTTTTAAATAGGCACTGCTGTGGGAACATCAAAGGATGGCCTGCCAGATCACAAGATTACTCATAATCTGACGGGCAGCCGGCAGTTGATTTTGGAGGTCCGGGATAGGGGCACTGGTGTGACAGGCTGCTCCAGGACTGCCAAAATCATAATCAGGCCCTCAGACTGAAAGTAGAGTAAGAGAATTGAAAATACTGAAGTAAAGCAGGAATGGGAGTAAAGGGTTTGTAAAAAATCAGGAGTAAAGCTGAAAGGGACTCATGGGTTTAAAAAGGAGTAAATACGAATTGTGAATAAGGGCTTTATAAAAGGAAATAAAGAGGGAAGGAAATGAAAACATTTGAAAAAGGGAGTATAGTGGGAGTAAAGAATTTCAAAAGCAGTAAAATTAAATTAGGAGGTTTGTGAAAAATGGGAGTAAATCAGGAGGATGAGTAAGGGGTTTGAAAAGATTGTAAATTGGAAATGGGATAAAGGAGTTGATATAAATGATGCAAAGTGGGAGGGGAAGTAAGGTAGTTGAAAAAAGTTAGGAGAGCAGCAGTGGTTGTAATGGGAAAACAGTAAACTGGAATGGGAGGAAAGAGTTTATAAAAAAGAATACATCAAGAGGAGGAGTGAAGAGTTTAAAAAAAAGAACTGAAGTAAAGGCAGAGAAGAGGGCATTTGAAAAAAATGGGAGGTGGGTTGAACCCCTTTAAAAGTCACAAAATACCAGTCAATCATTAACATATTAAAGGTTCTTCAAGAGTGAAAAAAAGTTGACTTTGCCAACCTGAAAAACGTTGTCAACAATGGTTTGAGGAAAGAAATTTGTCAGATCCATTTTCTTCATGGTTGATTTTTATCAAAATCATATACAATCAATCAAATGGCAACCATTTTATCTGATGCACTATGTATAAAGCTTTAGGATTGAACAACACTAAATATATTTCAAATGCAGTGAATATCTCCTAATATAAATGCAATGCAACAAAACATTTGTATGTCTTGAAATTCCACTGTTCAGTCTAAGCTGTGCTTTCTCTTGCAAGAATCAACTTTTAATCCTGTAGGAAACTGTATGTAAACTTACCTGCTGCATGAGCATCTGTTCAGCAGCCATATCTACAAAATGTAGTAGATAGGGCATTGTGCAAAAACCATGAGTGGCTACATTGGATTGTTCCTCTTCCAGCTATAGAATAACACTCTGACACAAAATAGTGCAAAGCTGCTCTGAGTCCAACTTTGCATTACTTTAGGGCCTCTTTCCAGGGCAATGTAAAATCTAAATAATCTGCAAAGTAAAATCTAAATAATCATTTTGCACTATTTTTGTTTCACTGTTGGGCAGCAGCGGCCTTGCATATAAGCGGTGGTGGGTGAGTGGAGGAGTTGCAGGGGGACAGTGGAGGGAGTACCGGGAGAAGCATGGAGGGGTGGAATAATACAAAAATAAAACTTACCTGATGCTGCTTCTGCTGCCTCGCGCCTCAGTGCTCCTCTGCTTCCTGGTCCCAGCAGCCCCTGGGACAGCACTAGAGACTCCCTGTACAATCACCATGCTGCTCTCATGTTGCATGAGAGCAGCACGGGGATAGTACTGAGTTTGTTTAATGCTTACTCAGACACAGGAGTCTATGCTTTTTCTCCAACCCAGCTGTGCAGTACAGTAAGTTTGGAAAAACATAACTGTGCATGTCTATTTAGCCTGCCTAAGGCGGTCGGTCAAAGAGATGTGCAGTTATCAGTGCACATCACTCTGCCCCATCTTCCATGGCGCAGTCCCGCCCATCCCTACACACGCTGGCTCAGCCAGCAGCTAAAAAATAAAACAATAATATAATATTGCTTTTTTTCAGCTGCCTGCTCTGAGCAAGTGGGGCGATGCTCTTCTGCCATTGAGGAGGAGCCACCGCTGCTTTTGGGGGTTCAAAAATATGAATTCTATCAAAAAAAGTATGCAGTTCCTAAGCATACAGGAAGAGAGATTTAGAGGATTGGTCAGTATATATACGTATCCAAAGGTTGAAGCCAGAGTCTCCTTCTTTTGGAACTGGGGTCCTCATGCTTCATCATAGGGCTTGGTCTTCATTGAACCGGCGCTGCGATGCCCATCGGGCACCAATAAAGGGGCTCTTTATCAGAGATCTTTTGTTCGCAAGCCGTAATGTGAATTGCAAGTGTAGGGCCGAAGAGTGTAGATGTGTGTATAGAGTGTGTGAATATTAAAAGGAAACTAAGTTTTAATCAGTGGGTCTATTTGTCTAGTTAATACCAGAGTTAGCAAAATACTGACATGATGTTCAGTGGTTGCTAATACAAAAAGATCAACATGTTTCTTGCTTCTCTTGTCACAAAAGTGATCAGTTAGCAATTCATCAGGACCAGAAGAAAAATGACTATCTACACAGTGGTTGGCGTCCTAGGTAGTATAAGGTGTAAACTAAGCACAGGAACAACCTAAATGTGAAATATCTTATGGTTGATAAATATGGCCCTATGTCTTTCTTCTTTGCGCTACAAAAGTGCCCTTACAGGCATACCTGTTTTGTTTCCTCATTGACGCACTAGTAAGTGTTTATTGCAATACAAACTTCAACTTATTTTCTTACATGAAACATTGGAGGCGTCCTGCGACTTAAAATGCAGATATGCTTAACTGTTTTTTTCTGTGCATGCATGTTTTTTCATGTCATTTCATTTGTAGAGAATACATCCTTTACTGAGGCCCCTTTAGGAAATGAACAGTTGGAAAGTAGCTGAGTTTTTTCCGATTTGCAGTATATAATTTTCACTTTTAAGTGATTCTAACCCCTTCCTCCAAGTTTTAAAATGATCAATTTCTTCACTCTGTTTGCTGCTTTGTCGGGTAGTCAATTGTTTCAAAGCTTTTCTTGTTCTTATAGGGACCGCCCCGTTTTCATTTACAACCTGAATCCAGAATCAGTTTGTATGCTTCAAAAAACATAAACGCATTACTTTTAGTGGCGATGCACCATGTAGGGCTAACTGCATTTCTCGATATAAATGTGTAAATGGCAAACAGGTCCGTTTGACTAATGCTGTTCTGACGAAGTTTACTGAGTTATTAACAGAAAAAAACATATCTGGGATAGAGGCGCTCCAATCAGAGACAAAGAAAAAATAGAGACATATACACCCAAATGGGAAGGAGAACCAAAGAGGGAAGGGGAAAATGAAATAAAGTCAGTGAGAAGATTATGAGACAAACACATATCAACAATTGTATTTTATCACACAGACAGAAAAGCTGATAAACATCTGAATGTATGAAGTCTTAGTCACAGACTCTGTTAATGTTTGAATGCAATCCTCAGTGTAAAACACTTTTTACAGGAGGAGAAATCAATGTGCAAATAGAGGATGAAGTCAAGAAGGAAGATGAAGTGAAGAAGGTTATAGAGAGACTGCTCATTGGAGGCAGTCAGCAGGCTAGAAGCTGTTTGTAGGCAGCACGAGAGAGTGTACAGAGCAGACGGCCAGAGGGTTTAATCCCTGTGTAGACAGGAAACCTATACAGATCCTGTAAGCGAGCCAAGATTTGAGCGATTTAAGCACCAGAAGTGAGCTGAATGTCATGGGAAGATAGGGGGTTAGGAGACAGTGTGTATGTAGGCTTGGAGGAAGCACTTGTTCAGTGAGTGAAGGATACTCACGAGGCTGGCAGAAGCGAAAGGAAACTACGTAGTAACAGAAAATCCACTCTGCAAAAACTGAGAGGGAAGCTTGGTGAAAAGCACGCTGCTGACAGTGGTTGGGTTGTGATCGAGTCAGGCGCATTGTGCCACTGAAGAGTAACGCTGTAGTCATTGAACCTTGAGACGAGTTTTCTTTTGTTTGGTGTGGCAGTACCCTTCTCCTCCTTTAATAATTCTTTGGAGTGCCCACCTCAGCAGCTCCAACTTTTTACATTGTTTTTTAGAATTGTGTATAGCAGCCCTGTCACCTGCTTAGCTACGCCCCACCAGAAGATGTATTATAAAAATGATGACGATAGACATTTTTTAGTCATACTGCACTTAGCGAGGGGATTGTCACAGCCCAGTATCGGGTGATAAAGACTTGGAGGCAAGAGTTCCCTATGAGCAGGATAAATTCAGGTCGGGCCGCTAAACAACCGCGCCCCAACAGCTTTTATAACTCACTCACATACACATTCAGGAAGGTATTAGCAGATTTGATTTGAAAGCCACGGCCCCCAAGACACTCATGATCCGGATAGTGTAATTACGAGCCAAAAATGCATGCGGTATTTATAGAGTGATATTAAGAATTCAATAGGGTATCAAGTGCATTCAAAGCACAAAAACACTAATAACAAATAGCATGCAGGAATTTTAAACTCCAAGAAAGGGACATGGAATGTGAGTAGTTTTAAAAAGGGAACTACTTACGATAAAGGACACTGGGGGTAGAGTACTAAAATACAGTGCATTTAATATCATTCTAGAAGAGTATTGTAGCAAATATATTAACTTCCAAGCTAAGTATAGGGCAACAGGTATAGCTCTAGGATAATTTCAAATACATTTAACTTGATGAGATATGTTTATTCACTGTATCTAGAAGTGGAATTAAAAATAGTATATTTTTGGGGGCGTGGCTGGTGGCCGAACATGGCGGCAGCATAGAGGACTAGCTCTGGCAGGGAAGCGGCCTCTCCATCTATCCGCACGATAATCCGTGACTAATTGTTACCTCCAACGGCAGCACTGAACGCCCGAGACCGGGCGGGACTGGCGGCAGGTTCCCGGACGAAAATCGTGAATTGGACGACGGAGTTATCGTCGAGTGCTGATCCGACCAGAGCACAGGCCCACCTCCGGGCACTCGAGTGAGAACTGAGACCGACCGGAAGTGCAGCCTGCTCGGCTACTACAGACAGGAAGTGGTCGGTGCTGGAGGACCACACCCAGTGACGGCCCTGCCCAGTAACACTCTGCTCGCTATATCCAGCGGAGGTTCATAGGAAGGGTGGCCGTACTTTATCAAGACTAACATCCGAACTTCGCCCGACAGTCTGCCCTGCGGGGACCATCGAGGCGTCTCTCACATTGTAACGGAAGCCCTCTTCATCTTGAACTGAGGTCTGCATCGTGACTGTGCTTTCTCTTGATATCCCACCGGACCGACGAACTGTATTCTCTCCGCGACCGAACGATGGCCAGGAAAGGTGTGAAAGGCGGCACAACCCAGACTCGTATTGACCGCTTCACAAACGATAGAACCGCTTCCCCTCCGGCGGATGGGAAGAATCCCCCCGTAAAACCAGGCGAGCCTGGGGCAATGAAGAAGGCGACGCTGGATGACGTTATGAAGGCACTTTCGCAGGTCCAGACGACGGTGGGCTCTATCTCGACCGAAATCACCCTTATCCGAGCGGACTTTCACAAGATGGCCGAAAAAGTAGGCTCCCTAGAGCTTGTCACGAAATCACTGGTGGAGGATGTTTTGGAACTGCAGACGGCCATGGAAGCGGTCATGGCGGAAAACAAGCTCCTTAAAGACAAACTCGACGATCAGGAGGGCCGTTCCAGGCGGAACAATGTGCGCATTCTTGGCGTTCCGGAGACTGAAGGTGTGAGGGCGATGGATTTATACGTGGAGGATCTCATCAAAACTCATCTTCAACCTAAAGGCCTGTCGGCCTTCTTTTCCGTGGAGCGAGCCCACAGGGTCCCGGGGGTCAACCGAAACCAGGGGCCACGCCTAGGCCGATCCTAGCAAAACTGTCATCCTCCAGGCGGCACGTGTCTCGCCACCGGTGAAAATCCTCAACTCAACGGTGGCATTTTTCCTGGACTACACGGCGGAGGTGGCCAGGCGGCAAAAAACATTCTTGGATGTTAAAAAGGAACTCAGGAAACGTGAACTCCCTTACTCCATGATCTTCCCAGCCAGGCTTCGGGTGGTGGCGGAGAACAGAACCTAGTTTTTTGACGACCCTGGCACTGCACGAGACTGGCTGGATGGCTGGCGTCCTACCTCCCACTCTCGCCGCCCTGGACGGACTAAGAACGGCTCGCATCAATCTGACCGTAACGATGTCGGAGACGCAGGTACGAACAGTGGCAGAAGCTCACCGGTACGAGACGAGGCTAACCTAAGTCAGGAGGTGGACCCTTGAACACATGTACGTGACATTGATGTTTGGGACTGCGGCTGGAACCACCAAGGACACTGGGCCCAGGGCCTCCGTGGAGGGTACGAGGGGTCGCTAATTCCGGAGTGCTCCTCACCCCCAACGAGCAAGTAACTGTGTGTTTTCTTTGGGGTGGGTTTAAGCACTCTACTAAATTGGGGTGGCGGGCAGTTTGGAGTCCATGTAGCAGGGAAGCAGGGTGGGTGGGGATGTTGGGAACGGGGGGGTTATGTTGGTTTGTTAGTTTGAACTGTTCGGCTCTATTCCTCATTTTGAAAATGCTAGTGGTCACATATGACCGTATTCCTGACACCGGGTATGTCGCCTCTGATCCTCGAACACTGAAATGGAGCAAACACATGATTAATTGCACAAGGATGGGGAATTCTTTAATTGATATGGCTCCATCCTACCCTCTGGGACACCCAATTGCACGCACGATCACAAAATGGCGGATCTCTCACAGCCTACTGTAGTAACGCATGACACTGGGGTAGGGGCTGTACCACCGCTACAGGTAATGTCCTGGAATGTTCGGGGGTTAGGAGATAAAGTGAAGAGGGGGCTGGTCTTACAATGTATTAAGAGACTGAATTGTGATATCGCCCTCCTTCAGGAAACGCACTTAGTGGGGGCAGCCACCAAAGCCCTGGATAGGAGAGGATATCGCATGGTAATGCATTCAGACTTCACTTCAGGGTCCCGGGGGACGGGTGTCTGGGTGAGAAGAACGTCACGCTTCATACATCACTCCACGAAAGCGGACAAGCATGGCCGCTTTGCGGCGGTGTGTGGGCAATGGGAGGGCGTGCCCATTAACGTTGTGTCTGCGTACATCCCACCAGCGCTACATTCATCGGCACTTCCGGACCTGGGTAAATTTCTTTTGGAACTCCCGGAAGGGGACCTGTTGGTGGGCGGAGACTTCAATGCATTGGCTAACACTGACATGGACAGGTTTCCGGCTCGCTCCCTCCCCACTGGCCCAACGAAATTCAGGGACTTCTTGGAGGCACAGGGTCTGGTAGACATTTGGAGACAGCTTCACCCTACTGATCGCCACTATTCATACTATTCATCCACCCACAATTGCCTGTCTCGCATTGACTATTTTCTCACACTGGGGGGTGGCAGACTCACTTTTGACAATGTACAGATTGCGCCACGGGGTATATCAGACCACTCCCCCTTGATCGCTACACTGTCCTGCTCGGCCACGGCTCGCAAGCGTCTCTATCCCATTTACCCTGGTTATCTTAAAATTCCTCCGATCCGAAAATCCCTCAAAACCGCCACTAAGCGTTATTTCCAGGAGAACTCCGGATCGGTGTCCTCACCGACGATTCTCTGGGAAGCATACAAGACAGTACTGAGGGGCCAGGCCATTGCGACCATAACCGATCATAAACATAAACAAAAACAAGAACTGGTAGAACTGGAACTGCAGTTGGAACAGGCTAATGTGACTCATATGACCACACCGTCAGAAGACACTCGACACGCGCTGACTCTCTGTCAGCAAAAACATGGCGACCTTCTCCGTCGACGGGTATTAGAGCGTATAGAGTCGACAGCATGCAGAGTTTATGATGTGGGCGACAAAGCCAACAAATTGCTGGCTTGGTTGGACAAAAAACGGGACGGAGGCAGGCACATTCTGCAGTTACGGGACCAAGAAGGGACGTATCACACGCACCCTCCTAAAATCGTCGACCTCCTAGCAGACCATTTCCAGGGGTATACACCCCAGAGGTGGTGGTCACGGCAGAAACGGCAGAACTAGCACTCCAAGATGTAGAAGTAGAGATATTAACACCGGAGGCGCGGACCGAGTTGGAAGCGGACCTCACGGTAGATGAACTCTGTATGGCTATAGGTGCACTGCACACAGGCAGAGCACTGGGCCCCAATGGGATACCAATCGAATGGTTCCAAACGATGTCAGACACACTGGGCCCGCCATTGCTGGCCATGTTTGAGAACTGCCGTGAGACCGGGACACTGCCTTTAGACCAGCGCTTGGCGACGATAGTAGCTATCCCAAAACCTGGTAAACCTCCAGAGTGCTGTACGTCCTATCGCCCGATCTCGCTCATCAATGCAGAGGCAAAGATCCTAGCGAAGGTGATTGCTAATAGACTGACTCCACACCTCTCCCAACTGATCCACCCCGACCAGTCCGGCTTTATGCCGCACAGGAGTACAGCGTTAAATCTCCGTAGAGTGCACGGCGCATTGGCACAAGCACATTCCCTGAAAGAACCGGCGGCCATCTTGTCACTGGACGCCAGGATGGCTTTTGACATGGTAGAGTGGCAATACCTGTTCGCAGTTGTGAATCTGATGGGCTTCGGACCGAAGTTTCTATCATGGGTCCGACTACTCTACACAGGCCCGGTAGCCCACGTGGCGGCCAACGGCCATATCTCACGAGCGATCTCTCTAGCGCGTGGGACTCGCCAGGGCTGCCCCCTATCCCCGTTATTGTTCGCATTGGTCCTTGAACCTCTCGCGATTGTTATCAGAAAGACATCACTATTGAAGGGCATCAGTTGGACGGAGACCTGGGAAGATAGAGTATCATTGTATGCCGATGATATGTTGGTCTACGTGTCTGCCCCCGAATCGAGTGTTCCGATTCTATTGGCACTCTGCGATAAACACGGCGCGGCCTCTGGCTACACAATCAATTGGACGAAATCGGTCCTTTATGTTCTGAAGGGCCCCTGGCCAGTCCTCCCTGAACACTGTCCCTTGGTGTTGACCGATGTCTCCTTCAAGTATTTGGGCATCCATGTCACCAGCGATACGGCCGTATTCAACGACCGGAACTTGGCACCCCCCCTCCTCCGTCTGAAGGCAGACGTGCGACATTGGTCGTCCCTGCCGCTCACACTCCTGGGCCGCGCTGCCCTGTTTAAAATGATGGCGCTCCCGCGCCTCCTGTACATCTTTGAAAATACTCCAGATGTAATCCCGTCCTCCTACTTTCAGAGGATCACCGCAGTTGTCACCACCCTGCTATGGGGTGAGCGTCCTCCGAGAATAGCTCACCTCAAGCTTAACCGCGGTTGGTACGATGGTGGGATAGCACTACCGAATGTGCAGCTATACTACTGGGCATCTCAACTGAAGGTGCTCAACCAGTGGATCCATGCATCGCACAATGACCCGGCATATCTGGCAGACAGGGCCCAACTGGGAACACAAAGTCTGTTGGCCCCCCTATATAACCCAAGTCTCCTCAAGGACCTGATTGGCCCTACTAAACACACAGTCACCTTATGGTATAAGGCGCTCACCAGGCTACAATGGAAGGGAATCATCACGAAGCTTACCCCGCTTTGGGATGCCAAGAAACTGGGCTGCCTCAGGACCAGTAAAGGGTTCACCCAGTGGGATAATATAGGCATCTCTACGGTGGGAGATCTCTGGTCGTCCACAGGGGTGATTCCGTTCGAGCAACTTCAACAGCAATATGCCCTAGGCCCCACAGAAACATACAGATATATCCAAATCAGGCACGCTCTCCTGGCGGTGTTGGAACCAGGAACTACAGTCCCAGAGTCCTCACCCCTGGAAGACCGGCTTCTTACGGATTTTATGCAATCACGGGCCACCTCGCTCACATACCGCAAACTGCTAAATAATCTCCCAGACCCCCTACAGAAACTGCGAGAAAAGTGGGAGGACGAGTTGGGTGCTATGGATGAGACGGATTGGAATGCTGCTATGGCGTCTCCAAGAGAGGCTGGGGTATCGGCCAGGTTCAGGCTCATACAGTTAAAAGTACTGCACAGAACGTACTATACAAGGACCACCCTACACAAAATGCACAGGGCTGACTCCCCTCACTGTCTCAGGGGATGTGGGGAGGACGGCACATTATTACACACACTGTGGGGTTGCTCTCTCATCGCCAGATATTGGCAACAGGTCATGCGCACAATCTCACAGGCCCTTGATACCTCCCTCACACCAGAGCCACGCCTTTGTCTCCTAAATATATGGGAGGACACTGATCTTAACCTCCGACAACAGCAATGGGTTACAATTGGCACAATGGTGGCAAAGCGTGATGTGGCGCAGAGATGGGGGGGTGGCGGAGTTACCTACTTTGGCGTTATGGTGTAAGAACATGGACAAATTGATGATAACTGAAAGAACTGTATACAAACTCAGAGCGAACCCAAAGAAATGGAATAGGGTATGGGATGCTTGGAATAGGTACAGAGGGGACCTGTGTGACCCGCTGCAGGAGGACGAAGACGAGGACTCAGATGATGAGGAGGAAATGATTGATTAACCTTTAGGATGCTGTGGGGTGGGATTAGAAATGTACTCTTGTCATTGGGAATTCGGCTCACGCTGTGCTTGGGGGTGATGGGGGATGGCCTGGGGTTGGGGGTGGGCGTGTTCTACTAGCAACTCTTTTTCCATATTGCTTTATGTCTATTCACTACAAATGAGCCACTACGTTTGGTTTGGTTTTTATTTTTCATAAAAGGAACAAAACAGAAATGAACCTTAAAAGTAAAACTTCATGGCTCCGGAAATTACATCCTGATGGTCTGCCATATCATCCTCATCCTGTGCTGCCGGACCGGAGGGTTGTCGGCTGAATAGCTGTGTAAAAGTACGTGACGTTCTTTGTCTCATACCATGATTACTGTATAAATGTACTGCTGTTACATGGATGATAAATGTCAATAAAAGTTTTACACCAAAAAAAAAAAAAAAAATAGTATATTGTTACTTACCTATAGACAGACGTTTATATGCAGGTTTTGGAGTTGCCTACAGGGCTACAAGGTAGTGCCCGACTGGTTGGTCTGACAAGTTAATGTGTGGCGGTAAGTTGGCTGCATGTAGGCCTGGTTCATGGTCAGGTGGGCTGGCTTTTACTGTTAATTTATCTGATAGTAAAGCAATCATTGCCTGTAGCAAGCTCAAAATTAAGCAGCCTTCAATACCTTGCAAAATACTTATAAAGTGTCTCTTTATAAGTTCAAAACTGCATAATATGCAAATATGGGCCATTTTTTAGCTTTCAAATTCACTAACGGGTGTCACTTGTATTTTGGTGCCTGGGCCTATTTTCTGCAAAAACAACAGTTGATGGACAGAATGCATAACAATGTCCTACACTTACCCCAGTAAAGAGATCTGGGCCTAAATCCATCGTTTATTTGCTCACCATGCCATTCCAGTTTGAAACCAGCCATATGAAAATCAGTCTTGACCCTGTGCCTCAAGGGATCAGTTCAGCCCGAACTGCCACGCTAGGTCCTCCCTGGACTGGAAACAAGCATCCTAGGACCAGTTTCGGGGTTTCAACCCTCTTCAGCCAGGATAGCTTGATTCCAGTGGCATGAAGAGCACGGGAACCACGTCTGGTCATACCCGTCCCACTCGGGGTGACAATTGCAAAAACAACAGTTAATGGACAGAATGCAGAACAATGTCATACATTCACCCCAGTACAGATATCTGGGCCTAAATCCATTGTATTTTTGCTCACCATGCCAATCCAGTTGGAACCCAGCCATATGCAAATCAGTCTTGACCCTCTGCCTCTTGGGAACAGTCCAGCCCAAACTGCTAAGCCAGGTGCTCCCTGGACTAGAAACACGCATCCGAAGACAGGTTTCAGGATTTCACCCCTCTTTAGCCAGGATAGCTTAATTCCAGTGGCATGGAGAACAC
The DNA here is from genome assembly GCF_964263255.1 of Lissotriton vulgaris. Lineage (NCBI taxonomy): Eukaryota > Metazoa > Chordata > Amphibia > Caudata > Salamandridae > Lissotriton > Lissotriton vulgaris. The sequence goes on from NW_028253351.1 coordinate 279,953, forward strand.
AGGAACCACTTCTGGTCATACCAATCCCACTCGGGTGACAAATGTAAAAACAACAGTTGATGGACAGAATGCGGAACAATGTCATACATTCACCCCAGTACAGAGATCTGGGCCTAAATCCATTGTTTTTTTGCTCACCATGCCACTCCAGTTTGAACCCAGCCATGTGCAAATCAGTTTTGACCCTGTGCCTCATGGAAACAGTCCAGCCCGAACTGCCAAGCCAGGTCCTCCCTGGACTGGAAACAAGCATCCTAGGACCGGCTTCGGTGTGTCACCCCTCTTCAGCCAGGATAGCTTGATTCCAGTGGCACAGTGAGCCCAGGAACAACGTCTGGGCATACCTAGCGCACTTATGGCGAGAAAGCAAAAGACACACAATTGATGGACGGAATGCAGAACAAATCAAAACATTCACCCCCAGTCAAGCCTTTTAAATGTGATACTTAGTACATAGTTATGATTTGTCCTTTGTATGCACATTTTCGACACACGTTTTTAATGCTGTTTTTTTTAACTCATAGCATTTATCAGGCTAGGCCAGCCTTTTTTTTTTGCAATATGTGGATTCAAGTACAGTTTGTTATAATGTGCCAACGTTTCTTGTGGTGGTTTATAAAGCTATTCATCAGGTACAATGCTGAGTTAGGATGTTTGATGAAACTATTATGGTATGTCCTTGCTTTTTATCATGCTGGTTTTTATATATTGGCTTTTTACTGTTTTTACTGTACTTGTATGATTTTATTGATAAAATCGAATAAAGTTTGTGATGATGATGATGACCATCATTCTGAATTCATCACAAAACTAAACATATGCAAAAATACACATACAAGAATACATATAATTCTGTTTGTCATGGTATGATCTCAGAATTCCTCATGTTTTAGGAAATTGGAGATTCCTGAGATGAAAATATTAAAGTTCTGTGTGGGGGTACAGTTAATGGGTACCACTAGGATTCTGTACCAAGGTGGACAAGGGGTGCTGTGTCTCAAATGTAATGACTGAATCTTTCACCAATGGTGTCCTGGGACCATATATGGTGGAGTCCATATTTGAGAATCAAGTGCCCTGTTTAGCACTTGACTCTCACAGTAGTTACACAGAGCAGTCCAAGGTCTACTCAGGAAACGTGGTCTGGACTAGATGCTCATAACTCAGATGAGCAACCAACTACACTGAACCATTAGGTGCACAATTAGTCCTTTTCCATATGCAAAGCAACAAACTTTATGACACACACTGTTAAATGAAATGCATACATTTTAACATATATAAAGAAATGACACACTCTAAAGGGCCTCAAAATCATCAAAGATCACACATAAACGAAAGGCCTCGCAGGTCACTTAATCCCCAGAATGTACTATTGACTCCTTGCTCTAGAGTTGCTTCTAACAGTCTGTGCACACGCAAACTCTGCAGCCTAAAAACAGAATAACCCCTTGTATTCCTTAAAAAGTGAGTGCATTTATTAAATGTCAGACCTACAGGCTTTATCAGAAAACCACCACAATACATAATAAAAAGGTTTAAACCCCCAAACATAATACAAATCAAATATTGAAACATTGCAGGTGGGTACCACACCTTTCAATGGCCTTCAACAATATATGCATACTTTCACTCTTAGCAGTGCCCATGCTAATAAAGTTTTCAATTCTTAATACAGTGCAGCATGTAAGTCTTTCTTTGACTCTAACCTAGCTGCAGAACAACAACAGGACATAGTCAATTTATTTTTATGTAAGATTCAAGCACTTCAAAACTCCAAGGAGTGCTTGAAAAATTTATGAAAAGTCTCCAAAGTCACTGTTCCTTGCACCTAGGGTGCAACTTGTGAGGGGCTGCTTGAGACCTTAGGGAGGCCCACTGCTGTTCCTGGGCTGCTACTACCCTACAGGCCAGACTTCTGCAGCACCTTGCCACATGTCGGGCACCAAAGACATAATAAATATGCAAACGTAAGAGAGACCGACATGGCCTTATTGGGGGACCCATTAGCTAGTGAGACAGTCCCCTGATGTGTTTACTACGTCTGTGCTCAATCAATCAGGGTTTGTAAATTGCAGCTCTTCACACATGATGGTTTCAAGGCTCGGGGATGCTGATCCATCTGAGCACTGGGGTCCATTCGAAGAGCCAATTCTTGAGATCCTTCCTGAATTGGGTAAGCAACGGGGACTGTCTCAGGTAGAGAGTCAGGGTGTACCAGGTCCTAGTGGCGAGGTAGGAGAAGGATCTTCCTCCATTTCTAGTCTTGTGGATCCAAGGAACCGTGGCAAGGGCTAGCTGGGCAGAGTGGAGGTGTCCGGTGGGTACGTGAAACAAGAGGAGGTGGTTTATGTATGCTGGTGCTGCATAGTGGAGGGCTTTGTATGTGTTCCTGAGGTGCTTGAAAGTGATTATTTTGTTGACTGGGAGCCAGTGGTGTCCTTGGAGGTGTTTGGTAATATGGCTGTGGTGGGGGATGTTAAGGACCAGTCTGGCTGGGGGATTTTGAACTTTCTGTAGTTTCCGTTGGAGTTTCTGGTTGAAGCCGGCATTGAGTACTTTGACGTAGTCGAGTCTGCTGCTGATGAGTGCATTGGATTCAGTGGGGATCCATCTGAATGTCTTTCGAAGCAGGTAAAGCATGAGGAGATGGCGTTGATCTGGTGGTTCATTGTGAGCGAGGAGTCCAGTATGATGCTGAGGTTTTGTGCGTGGTCGTGGGGGTGGGCGGGGGTTCCCGATGCGGAGGGCAACCAGGAATTGTCCCAAGCTAAGGAGGTTGGTCCCAGGTTGAGGACTTTGGTCTTTTTCAAGTTGAGTTTGAGGCAACTGTTTTTCATCCAGGTGGCAGCGACCTTCATCTTCTGTGGAAGTTGTTTCTGGCAGTTATGGATTAATTGGTGAGGGAGAGAATCAGTTGGGTGTCATCAGCGTAGTACGTTTCGGACAATGGCCACAAAAGTGGTCATGTAGATGTTGAAGAGGGTGGGGCTCAGGGAGGAGCGCTGGGGGACTCTGCAGCTGGTCTCTGTGGGTTCGGAGAGGAATGGGGGTAGTCTTACTCTCTGTGTGCGGAAGGAGTAGATTCAGTCCAGGGCCCTGTTGTGGATGCCGATGTCATGGAGTCTTGTGATTAGGGTGCAGTGGAAGACGGTGTTCAAGGCAGTTGAGAGGTCCAGAAGGTTGAGGGCTGCTGGTTCGCCCTCGTTGAGGAAGAAGTGGATGATGTCGGTGGCGGCAAGAATTGTGATCTCTGCACTGTGATTGCTTCTGAAGCAGGATAGGGAGATGTCCAGGAGATGGTTTGATGTACTCGGAGAGTTGTGCATTGAAGGTTCCCATGCCCCTTGTATGGGGTTCCCAGAGCTTTTCTCTTCTCTGCCATTTGGAGACCCTAGCCAGCTGGAGTTGGCCTCCCCTGGTATGTTGGAGAAGCCAAAGGGTCTTCCTCTTGTCCCACTCACTAGAAATTGGAATGGGTATTGGAACCAGCTGCAGTGTGCTCCTTCCAACTATGCCTCCTGACTAAGAGCATGGAGTAGTGAAAAAGCAGCTGTGCTTTAAAGGTAGCAAATCCTTTGGGCCACTGGCTTCCGAGGGCATAGAATGATAAAGCGAGGAGAGCCCTCTACTTGGCAGAACAATCATCCAAACCCCTGACTGTTGAAGTGAATTTCTTTTTCTGTCTGATATAGTGCTTTTTCCACCAAGTGACCCACTAGTCTGCTCTCTCAAGAGAGAATGAAATAAAGGCTGATTTCTCTCACTCACTGTGCCAATTGAGTTGTGGTTTGGTGTGTTTTCCTTTAGCCACCTGAAATTGAGGATTTAGGCCCAGATGTAGGTAGGCCAATACCGGTCGGTAAAGGCCGATTTTACCGAATATCGGCCATTACCGACCGGTATAGGCCTTTTGGGATGTAGGGGACAGAAAATCATCGATTCGGTAAAGTTACCGAATCGGTAAAATTACCGATTCGGAAAAGTTACCGAATCAGAAAATATATCGAATCAGTAAATATACGGATTCTGAACATTTACCGAATCTGTAAATTTACCGATTCGGTAAATCAACGTTCAGGTGATCTGTGATGCCAAATACGTGATCACTGACATAGTAGCCAAATTTCCAGGGAGTACCCACGACTCCTACATCTTCCAAAACAGTGGGATCTATGCACGCCTGACCGCGGGGGAGTTTCGCGAAGGATACTTGCTAGGTGAGACACTGTGTGGTAATCACTAGAATCATATTACAGGTGGATGTGTATGAGCATGTGAATAATGTCCTTTTCTCATTACCAATAGGGGACAGTGCATATGCCCTCCGGTCCTTCATCCTCACACCCTACCTCAACCCAACAACACCAAGTCAGAGGTGATACAACCGGGCACACAAAACAACTAGAAACATCGTGAAGCGCACCTTTGGCATGTGGAAAAGCCGGTTTCGCTGCCTCCATAAAAGCGGAGGGGCCCGCCAGTACACACCAATCACCTGCTGCAAAATGATTGCAGCCTGTGCAATGCTGCACAACCTGGCGGTCAAGAGGGGGACAGAAGTGGAACTCTCCGATTTTGAGGACCATGACGACGAGTATGCCGTCCCTGAACCACACACATCTGGTGGAGCAACAGCAACTGATGGCAGACACAGACGGGAAGAGGTTGCACGCAACTATTTTTAAGTAAGTAAGGTCACAAAGACAGGCATAGGATGCTAGAACACAGGTTTAATTACCAATTCACTTTTGTTATTAAATCACAAAAGTTTAACACAAACACATTTAACGGCAATGCTCTACCTAATGTAGAATTACACCTTCAACTGTGTAAGTCATTTCCTAGATCGCTTCCCAGTAACACTAGGAGGTTGTTCAACCTGCTCACTGTCTTGTTGGCCTGCGGCCTCAGCATGGCGCCTGCTCCTCCTAGTTTCTGTCACAGAGGTGCTTCCAATGCTGCTCCTGCTCGTGCTCTCCTCACTGATAGGCACTTCCATTGCAGCTGTGTGCGCATTTTGGGCGTTCAACAGTGCCTCCAGGGCACTGGTCACCCTGCCCATGCCCCTAGTGACCTCATTAGTGTTTTGCATCATGGCCTCCTGCATGTTGGAGCTCCTCCTGCATAACAGGGAAGCGGCAGTGGCCAGGCGGTTGATGGCAGTACTTCGGACATGTGCACGACGCCTATCCCTGTCCCTTGCAGTAAAGTCATTGTCAAGTTTTGTGCTTAGTAGCTGCACCAAGTTGTGTATTCCTCGCATCCCTGCAGCCATTTCCTTGTTAACCTGCACCATTTCCTTGTTGACCTGCACCATCTCCTTGTTATCCTGTACCATCTCACTGATGCCCCTTTGTGGTAAATAAATTTACCGGAACATGTTTCTATGCATTAAATGATAGCTCAATCTCAATAAAAATGAAAGGCAGAGTCCGTGGTATCTGAGTCATACGGGCTTTAATTCTTTAGCTCGAGCTAAGGGACATCGGGTTCCATCACCACTAAGGTTCAGGAAGGGATATTCAACATTTTATTGACAGTGCACAATATATATAGTAAAACGGTACAATTGCATTGAATATAGGAGGCGTAACAAGTGAAAAGGAGAAGATAAGAACACATGTGCGTAGCAGGGGGCGTAAAAGAAGGCGTGTAATAGGCGTACACGGAGGTGTGTGATATGGACGTCACAGAAAGTGTCATAGGTGGGTGGATGCATAGACCTATAACATATCTGGTATCTTGTGTTTGGAGGATGTATTATCTGGAGTAAAAGGTCTCTCGGGCAGAGGCTATACACTGCTGAATGCTAGTGGGTGCATACGTGTCTTGGTACAATGCGCGGGGCCATGGGCCTACTATGGCAACGGGAACTGTAAATTACTTGCATGGAGACAGGAAGGCCGGGCCCTTTGCTCTGCAGCCGGGAATATGTTTACCTATATCACTAGACTGGAATGTGTTTTCGAGGAGGCTGAACTGATAACTTGAAGGCAAAATACTGTCTTGGCAGGCAGGCCAGGCTGAGCCAGGCACCGCTTCTCTTGGCAGGAAGTAAGGCAGAGGTCAGGGATGCATACCTAAACGGCAGCTTTCAGAGGCAGAAGGGGTTCGGAGACAGAAATCAGGGCCTAGCTCGGCAGAGCCAGGAAAACATACAAGTATACCATGTAAAGACGTTGGCATGGCATGTTTAAAGACTGAATTATCGATCCATTCATGGTGGATCTGGTAGAGGACATGTTAACATTGGACGCAAATGCATTTGCATCCTCATTTTCGATCATGGAGGGGAAATGCACGGAGGTCATGCATAGACATGGAACGTTGGGGTACACGATAGAGGACATACTAGGCCATATAAAATTCAATTTTCCTCATTCCCTCCTTGTCCCCTACGTTCCCTTCATGATATATCTATCTTCATGAGTCCATATATCTGTTCATATAACATCATTTGCTCGTCTCTTTTCATTCGGGCACGAGAACGTGGACTTGGATGGGGAATACATGATGTGGCGCACAAGCCGCAAATCGCTGGCCCACATTGCAGACAGAGACAACAACTGAATACTATGAGTAGTATTATTCCAAGGAATGACAGTACTTTCCATCCCCAGGCTGATATCACGCTCCAGAGCCAGCCGGACCAAGTCCAGGTGCCTGGATTCTGGTGTATCTGATTAGCTATTTTATGAAGCCGGGTTATGGCTCTATATACTGACGGTGCGTTATTAGGAATAAAAACGCAACAACTGGATCCGATGACTCTACAAGCTCCGCCCCTATCTGCCAAGATGACGTCAAGGACGAGACGATTTTGAAGAACGACAAGTCTCATAGCAGACTGCTCTTCTGTCAAGTTACCTAGGGCAAAAGTAGTCTCATTCACTACTGCTTCAAGGGTTCTGGTTAATCTACGTATCAATTTACTATTCTGGATGGGACCTATGAAGAAAAAGAAACCTTTATTGAAATCTGTGTATTGCTCTAATGTAGTTTCAGTCTGATCGACAATAGGGGACTCGATCCCTCTCCTGTGTCTGACATTTGTTAGATGGGTATTTCTGTGATAATCGGGTGGGGCTAGAAAAACTGGAGGCAGTAGGAATGCAATATAACAAGTTCCATCCCAATCCATGGGCAAACGTACATAAGCTGTCTGACCACAAATGAAATAGGAATGTCGGGAGGCTTTGAATGTAGACTTGCCTTTATCACTGAATTCGATTACTGTATTACAATCGCTGTGTCCTAGATGTACTGAACCATTCTTTCTGACACATAATTCACCTTTCACTGGTAAAACTGAAATAGAGGGTAAGTTCGGACTGGTTTCTGACTGGACATTCAGAATCATGAGGTTAAGGGAAAAATTACCTAAATCATACACTTCATTTTCTAGATCGGTACCTGTCATTTGGGGAAGACCCTCCTTGTCTGGGAAACATGCCTTATTCATAACTGTATTCAGGTCTCCCCATATCCAATTACCTTGGGAAACTTTGGACTTACTGTTTAACGAGGACATTAATGTAAACCATGCACCACACGAACCATTATGTGAAAACGGATAAGGAAAGAGAGGCAGAGCTCCCGTCATTTTCTGGTAAGGGGGGAGTCGGCCACATACCCAATAATTAATGGCATTGCTGGTCTGGTGAGAATGGTGTAACATACGGATAAAAGTATTGTTGCGCAGTGCAAGGCGATAGGATAACTCGTGTGGGGGCAGGTCACTAAAAGTGTGCTCTACAGTGTCATTAGAAGGAGAAGAAGAATGGACATGTGAACCAAGGGGAGGAAAGAAGACATGTAACATCCAACTTAGGCATATAATCGTAAGACTCAGAAAAAACATGAAAAGTAACGTAATAATGCAACGACTTCGGAGATTTTTACAATATTTCTGCTTCTTGATCTCCTGTCTATCTCTCTCACTATGTGGGTCTATCTTATACATGTCAGAAACCTGTCTAACCGCTTCACCCGAGGGGGACTTAAACAACTAAATGCTGTCTGACTTACTAGACCTCAACTTGGAACGATACTCCTGTTGGGGAGTTTTCTCTAACAGGGGGAGTTTAGAGTCAGAGTCCAAAAGGGGGCAGTCCTTAATTTCAGTTCCTGGACACAGTCCGTGAAAGCGCTTCACATGACTGGAATGCAACCATCCCTTGCGACCTTCCAGCTTGACTGCAGTCCTCGTTGTCATCAACACTAGCTTTGGCTGCTTCCATCTGGGTTCCAGCGGACTTGTTCTGAGGATGCCAGCCAAAAGCAAAAAACCCTCTTTGCAATAGTAAAATCCTTTACCAAACCTAAAGCTCTTCAACCGGAAATCCCCCCATCTCAAGAACTTTGTGATAAAATTTCCGACTACTTTGATGATAAAATCACCTCCATCCATAAAAACTTTCCCCCTCCTCCCCCTGTTCATTCAATCCCGGACCTGGACCAATCTTGCCCGACTGCTAATAGTCTCAAAAGCTTTACTCCGGTGTCCTTGTCTCAGACCAGAGAAGCGACCCTCTCCTGCAAATCTGGCTCCCCCTCAGACCCTTGTCCACCTAAGATTCTTCACCTCATCATTGACTAAGTCAACCCCTCCATCAATGCAATAATCAACCTATCTCTCAAATCCGGTTCTGTTCCCCGCTCTTGGAAAAAAGGGGTGGTCAAGCCACTCATGAAAAAGTCAAACAAACCCCCTTCAGACTTGACCAACCTCCGCCCTATTACCCTGCTACCCGCACTGGGTAAAATAACGGAACAGTTGGTCCACAAGGAGCTCAAGACCTTCCTGGACTCTCATAACTTACTTCATCCCCAGCAATCCGGATTCCGGTCTAAACATTCTACCGAGACAGCCCTGATCGAACTGACCGATACCATCAAAATCCTTCAAGATCAAAGGAAGAAGGCCATATTGATCCTTCTCGACCTCACGGCAGCTTTCGACACCATTTCCCACTCCATTCTGATCAATAGACTCATGGACATTGGTGTTACCAACTCTGCCCTATCTTGGATTAGTTCTTTCCTCAGTGACAGGTACCAAACTGTCACCCTTGGCCCCTTCCATTCTAATGAGAAAAAGGTGTCCTGTGGAGTCCCTCAGGGTTCCATTCTGAGTCCCCTCCTCTTCAATATCTATCTTATCCCTCTTCTTACCCTTATAGAATCGTTCGGCATAACCGTCACCTCCTATGCCGACGATACTCAGCTTATCATCCCCCTAGACGACAATTCCAATACGGCAGAGCTCAATCTGAAACACTGCCTTACAGCAGTCTTCCAATGGATGGACGCCAACCATCTGCGCTGCAACTCGAATAAAACCGAGATTCTTCCCATCGGAAAAAACACCTCTTTTTGCCCTGCCCTGTGGTGGCCGGACAATTCTGCAGCTCCACCTCAAACAGTTTCATCAGCCAGGAACCTCGGGGTTCTCTTCGACTCCGAGCTCTCTTTCGATCTCCATGCTTCGACGACAGCTGGAAAATGCTTCGGCATAATAAAGTCCTTAAGAAAGTTTTTCGATTTCCTCCCGCTTAACTCCAGAAAAACTGTAGCGGTAGCCCTCATACTCTCTCGAGTGGACTACTGCAATGGACTTATGGCAGGGGCCAAAAAGTCCACTCTCTCGAAACTACAAAGTGTCCTGCACACTGCCGCCCGGCTTGTCTTAAAACTTCCACGCAAATCTTCAATCTCCTCAGCCCTTAAAACCTTACATTGGCTCCCCTTTGTAGGAAGGTACATCCTGACTATGGTTGCCCCCAACTTTTTGCCCTGTGTTTTAGCTGGTTTTGGACATAGTCGACCTGGGACCCTGCCAATCAGGACCCCAGGCCTACTGCTCTCTCTTTAAAATGGATTCCATGTACCCTAGGTGCATCTACCAATTGGTACTGGGCCACCTTATCAGACCCTGTAACTCGGGCATAGGTGTACCCAGGGCTGCCAGGGGCTGCAGCATGTATTATGCCACCCCTGGCTGGCCTCCTAAATCTGACACAACTGGCTGCATGACAGCTGGGGCAAAGTCGTGTAATCACCCTTTGCTGTAGGTGTAGTATACCTATACCTAACCCTAAAATGGACACACAGATTCCTATCAGTCACTCCTATGGCAGGCCTTGACCATCCTGAAGGCAGAGTGCTTGGAATCGTGTGAGATGGTGCTCTGGCATGAGCTGAGCCTGTCTGCAGCTTGCGGAATCAAGTCCTAATAGCTGTTCCATGATAACGCATACCATATACTCTTAAGTGCATTATAATCCTCGCGGTTAAATGCTAACTTTGGTATTGCTTTATCAAAACATGTCGAGTAAGGTGTCATACGAATTGGAATACTAACCCCTCGCCAATTCTGGCGACGGGGTTAGCATTCCACCCTTCTAGAGGGACACGACATGTATGTAACTGTGAACCCCGGTTAAAGTTAACTGAAGCCTCAGCTCCACAAAATGGATGCTGCCACCACAGACACGAGTCTGACCCCCTGCAGCTGGGAGTCCTTCCAGCGAGGGGAGCCTAAACAAAGGGTTTCCTGTCAGGGGCGGTGCTAGCACCGTCCCAGACATGGTTTTGTGTATCCTGGGTAGGCAGGGCTTTACAGGAAGGTGACTGCTGAGTGGCACCCCGGTGCTCACTACGCATAGGCCGGTCTGAACCAGTTCCAGGGGCACACCAGCCCCTGGCCTGGGGAAGTCCGGCATGGCTGAGGGGTGTAACCACCCCCCACCTAGTCCCACCCATAGGCAGGACCTAGTCACCGGGTCAGCCCCCTTTTTTAGTATAAAGATGGGAGCGGGCCCCCTGTTCAAATTAGATCATCTTTGGAATCAAGATACCACTTTCTTCGAAAGGACTTCACGATTTCTTCTTCAAGATTCTCCCTTGTGGCTAAGGAGTAGTCACCCTGCATCAAGCGGGCACCATCCTAAAGAACACTGCGGTCTGCTGCAAGTCCTTCATCACGAATCCGACGACCCAGCTCGACGAGACCCGGCTTCCCTGGCACCTCTGACCTCTACTCACCTCTACAGCCAAGCTGAGAACCGTGAGTGCGACGAGACCTCAAGGGACCGACGATCGCCAAGACTGCACGACATCTTTACTGCAAGCCCACCGTGTCCTCCACTGGTGAGTGCTTTGGGGTCCGAGAAGCCCCGACCCTGCGCAGCTCCAGCACCCAAGGTCAGCCCCCCTGCATCTCCACGATCTGCGTGGGGCCCTTCTGCTGTTTGCTGTGCACCGCGTTGTTTGGCTACTAGCCGGCTGGCTTGTGGCCCTCTGAACGACGCCCGACGACATCTCTTCTGCTGGTCTGGTTGCTCCAGGCTGGCCCTTGCTTCCTTGTTCAAGAGAGGCACCCCGGACCCTCCTGGTCCACTCCAGACGCCATTTTAGGTCCACCGCGTGGGCTTGAATTTGCCAAGGCTTTGTTGCCCAATCCTGGGTCCAGCGACGCCGACAGCTTCTAACTTCGTGGGACAGCTCGATCCTCCATCCTGGTCGCCGACAACGCCTCCTGGTCCGCGAGATCTTCGAGCTACAGCGTCACCCACTCACCTTGTCGAGGTGGCTACCATCCGGTGCCCTCCTGGTGCCCACTGACTACTGGCTAGTAGTCTCGAACTTGGTCCCCTCTGCTTTCAGGTGTCATCTATCTTCGAGATCCAGGCTTGGATCCAACTGAACTTTCTTCACTGGTCACCGGCCAGCATCTTTTCTTCCGGCTCCTGGTCCGTCTACGAGGATTCCCGACGTCTTTTCAGACCTATGCAGCTGCAGCCCCTGGGCTAGGTAACTTCGGCATTTCGGTGCCCCAGCATAGCCTCACTATCCAAGGGTCAGAATCTACTTTCGTTTTCTCCCTACCAGGTCGGGTTCGCCCGAGAACACTAACTTTCTATTTCCTAGCTACCATAGACTTTTGTCCCGCATCTCGCGTGAGAGTGCACACACTGCACCCGAGTCCCCTAGGCCTCCTAGAAGTAATCTAACGATTCCCTAGTCAAGCCCTAGCGATTCCAAAAGCTATTAGTACTGTACTTACCTGCTAGGAATTTCGCATTCCACTTTCAGAGTATATGGTGTTCCGTGCCCCTCGGGCATTTGTATATACTGTGCTAACTTAAGTATTTTTGTAAGAGTTTTGGTTTGTGCTTAGTACCCTGTCCTCATAAAGAGTACAGGGCTGTTGTGATCTCTAAATAAATAACTGTTTATTTTCATAACACTTGTGTGGTGTCCTTTCACTTGGTATTCAAGGGGTATATGTGTGGTAAACAGCTGGCTTAACACGCCCTCTCGAGTCTTTAGCCTTAGACTGCTCGTATCCACGCTACTAGGATAGCTGGTCTATAAGGTTGACTTACAACCAATCATCAATAAGGGTTGCTGGACTGATACATAGTGTTCACTAGAATAGTGAGCACTGCATATCAGGCCACCTTCTCACATTGGTGGCAGCGGTGGGATTTGAGCTTGCTGTTGTTTTACCACATGTATCCTAAGAATATCTTGTTGAAAGATCACATAAGTACTGTTAGGTACATATAACTAAAGCTTAGAATACTCTGAGTTCTACTGAACCAGCTGTTGTAGCTCCTCAAGGCTTAGCACACCTTGGCTACAACTCTAGCAAGGGACCAGTAGGTAACACATAGTGTAGGTAGGTGCATCACTTACACCACACTAGAAGCAGTATGTCGGTCACAGGAGGAAACACTGAGTCTCCCCTTGTGTCAGTTGACCCTCCACAGGTCATCCCTTCAAAATATACTGCTCTTAGCTTCCATGAGATGAGACAAGTGTGTACTCTCAGGAAACTAAAACAGGGGTCTAACCCCACCACTTCCTTTCTGATTGGTCTCTTAGAGGCCTATGATGCCAGTAGGGCTGGTAACCCAGACCCTTCTAATCCAGAAGGAAGTATGCCCTCCTTACAGGGTCCCTTTGATATCCATCCCCTCCATGAGGCAGATGATGCTGAGGAGGAGGATGAGTTGTCTGGGGATGAGGCAGATAAGGGACAGCTAGAAGTCAGTAGACTAAGCAGGTCCAACTTAAGCAGACATGAGCTTGGTACTGGGGGACTCCTGGGCCCACTCTCAGGTCAGCTTAACATTGGGAATGGACGAGTTAGGTCTCTATCAAGAGGCTCTAGCAGATCCTTTCGAACCAATGGCTCTCTCAACTCTTCTCACAGAGGAATGTCTTCCCCTAAGAGGAGAGTGTATGAAGCTGAAGAAAGGGCAGTCAAACTGAGGATTGAAAGGGAAGAACTTGCCCTGGCCAAAGAGAGACTTGCCCTTGCTAGAGAGCAAGAATTATGTGGGCTAGTTCCCACTGGTGGCAGCAATAAACCTAGCAATAGGGAAAGGAGTTTTGATAAAAAGCACCTGAATAAGATAGTGCCCCCCTTTAGGGAAGGGGATGACATCCACAAATGGATTACTGCTTTGGAGAGAGCCTGCACTGTGCAGGGTGTTCCCCAAAGTCAGTGGGCAGCTATCTTGTGGCTCTCCTTTGATGGTAAAGGTAGAGATAAGCTCCTCACCACAAGGGTGGAGGATGCTAACAATTACCAAGTCTTGAAGAATGTACTGGTTGATGGGTTTGGTTTAACCACTGAACAATACAGGATGCTGTTCAGAGACACCCAGAAAACTCAGTCTCAAGATTGGACTGACTTTGTTGATTGTGCCACTAAGGCTTTTGAAGGCTGGCTACTGGGTAGTAAGGTTACTGATTTTAAAGGATTGTATAATCTAATTATGAGGGAGCAAATCTTAAATAATTGTCAGAACCAGCTATTACATCAGCACCTGGTAGACTCTGAGTTGACCTCTCCACAGGAATTGGGTAAGAGGGCAGACAAATGGGTCAGAACCAGGGTTAGGCCTAAAAATCAGGGTGGTGACCAGAAAAAGGAATCAACCAAGCCTCAAGAGAAGGGTGGGGATAAATCCACAGAGAAGACTTCCCAAGGGCCCCAAAATTCCAACAAGGGTGGTGGGTCCCAGAACACTCCTTCAGAACAGAAGAAACCTTATTGCCATACCTGTAAACAGGTGGGTCATTACAAAAGTGATGCCAGTTGCCCTAAAAATGGTAATAAGGGAAATACACCCCCAGGTAATACCCCTAAACCTCCTGTTACCACTAGTGGTAATCCCCCAGGTGGTGGGAGTGCCCCCAAGAATGTGGTGGGCATTACTCTGGGCCAACAGGAGGACTATGGCTTAGCCAGGTTCCCTGACCACACTCTTGTCTGTGAGACTGGCATGGGGTTTGCCAACTTCACAACTGGACCCCACATTTTGGGCAAGTATAGACAAGAAGTTTTAGTGAATGGTCAGGAAGTTGAGGCATTCAGAGACACAGGGGCCAGCCTCACCATGGTGAGTGACCATCTGGTCCCCTCTGCTCAACTGACCCCTGGTTTTACTTATCAGGTGACAGACATTCATGGAGTGAAGAGAAGGCATCCCATGGCAGTAGTCAAGCTCAGTTGGGGTAATGTCACAGGGCCCATGAGAGTGGCAGTGACAGATAACCTACCTGTAGATTGCTTACTGGGGAATGACCTGGAACTCTCAGCATGGGCTGAGGTGGAACAAGAAACACATTCCAGAATGATAGGCCTATCCAGACAGGTTAGTGGGGCAGTAATAGCTACAGCCCCAGTCCAAGCACCATTCCTCCCTGAAAAGGTTGGAAGGGCAGTGGTAGCCACTGCCCAGGCTCAGACAGACTTTCCAGAACAGGATAGGAGGGCTGTGACAGTCACAGCCCAAACACAAACTGAGTGCCCTCCTGAAAAGGTTGGCAAGGTTGAAATGGTCTCAGCCTCTACTCAAACAGATAGTGAGGTTGTGAAGCCTGAAACAATGGATCACTCCACTCAAACAGAGAGCATTGAGGAGGAAGAAGAGTCTTCCCCCTCCCAGACACTAGGTGAGAGCCAGCCTCCTCAGGGAACTGACTCTACCCCTGTTGAAGGAACTGCCCCAGAGGTAGTCAGTCCTAGCCTGGCAGAGCCCCTGATGGCAGTGGACCCTTCCCAGGTGGGACCCAGTCTGGAGCAGGTAACCTGCACCTCTCTACCCTGCCTCAGTCAGCCCAGGGCTGAAGAGACCAGGGAGGCCAGTGGTGGACCCCAAAGGGCCCCCTGTCCAAAAGAACCACTTAATCAGCAGATTAGGGTCACTGAAGCTGGTAAACCTAGCCAAGTGAAAATAAGTCAGACTCCTGAGGGATCCCCCTTAAAAGTAGTTAGGGAACTCCCACAGCTGGACACTGTTGGGCACAGCCAAACATGGGGCCTAAAAACCCCAGACCTGACCTGTCCCTCCAGTAAGCCAAACAGAGGGACTCAGCCTCCAGCTTTAGGTAGCCAGAGGCTGACCCTGAGAGCTCAGTGCATCTCAGCTAAGGAAAGAAAGGCACACATGATGAATGGTGATTGGAGGAAGTTGAGCCCAAAGGTAGAGGAGCCTCACTTCAGCACTCCATCCCAGCATCAGCCTTCTTCTTTCCCAAGACACACCAGAGACAGAGATTCCCTATGGTGGAGACCCTCAGATACCCTTAGGGTGAGGGGTTGCCTAGTGGACCATGACACAGGGGGAAACCAAGCCAGAGCTGGTACTTCCTTATATGGCCACTTAGGTAATAGAGGCTTACCTGGACAAGGATAGCCTTATCTCCTTTCGTTTGGGGGGGGGGTTGTGTAGGAAGGTACATCCTGACTATGGTTGCCCCCAACTTTTTGCCCTGTGTTTTAGCTGGTTTTGGACATAGTCGACCTGGGACCCTGCCAATCAGGACCCCAGGCCTACTGCTCTCTCTTTAAAATGGATTCCATGTACCCTAGGTGCATCTACCAATTGGTACTGGGCCACCTTATCAGACCCTGTAACTCGGGCATAGGTGTACCCAGGGCTGCCAGGGGCTGCAGCATGTATTATGCCACCCCTGGCTGGCCTCCTAAATCTGACACAACTGGCTGCATGACAGCTGGGGCAAAGTCGTGTAATCACCCTTTGCTGTAGGTGTAGTATACCTATACCTAACCCTAAAATGGACACACAGATTCCTATCAGTCACTCCTATGGCAGGCCTTGACCATCCTGAAGGCAGAGTGCTTGGAATCGTGTGAGATGGTGCTCTGGCATGAGCTGAGCCTGTCTGCAGCTTGCGGAATCAAGTCCTAATAGCTGTTCCATGATAACGCATACCATATACTCTTAAGTGCATTATAATCCTCGCGGTTAAATGCTAACTTTGGTATTGCTTTATCAAAACATGTCGAGTAAGGTGTCATACGAATTGGAATACTAACCCCTCGCCAATTCTGGCGACGGGGTTAGCATTCCACCCTTCTAGAGGGACACGACATGTATGTAACTGTGAACCCCGGTTAAAGTTAACTGAAGCCTCAGCTCCACAAAATGGATGCTGCCACCACAGACACGAGTCTGACCCCCTGCAGCTGGGAGTCCTTCCAGCGAGGGGAGCCTGGACAAAGGGTTTCCTGTCAGGGGCGGTGCTAGCACCGTCCCAGACATGGTTTTGTGTATCCTGGGTAGGCAGGGCTTTACAGGAAGGTGACTGCTGAGTGGCACCCCGGTGCTCACTACGCATAGGCCGGTCTGAACCAGTTCCAGGGGCACACCAGCCCCTGGCCTGGGGAAGTCCGGCATGGCTGAGGGGTGTAACCACCCCCCACCTAGTCCCACCCATAGGCAGGACCTAGTCACCGGGTCAGCCCCCTTTTTTAGTATAAAGATGGGAGCGGGCCCCCTGTTCAAATTAGATCATCTTTGGAATCAAGATACCACTTTCTTCGAAAGGACTTCACGATTTCTTCTTCAAGATTCTCCCTTGTGGCTAAGGAGTAGTCACCCTGCATCAAGCGGGCACCATCCTAAAGAACACTGCGGTCTGCTGCAAGTCCTTCATCACGAATCCGACGACCCAGCTCGACGAGACCCGGCTTCCCTGGCACCTCTGACCTCTACTCACCTCTACAGCCAAGCTGAGAACCGTGAGTGCGACGAGACCTCAAGGGACCGACGATCGCCAAGACTGCACGACATCTTTACTGCAAGCCCACCGTGTCCTCCACTGGTGAGTGCTTTGGGGTCCGAGAAGCCCCGACCCTGCGCAGCTCCAGCACCCAAGGTCAGCCCCCCTGCATCTCCACGATCTGCGTGGGGCCCTTCTGCTGTTTGCTGTGCACCGCGTTGTTTGGCTACTAGCCGGCTGGCTTGTGGCCCTCTGAACGACGCCCGACGACATCTCTTCTGCTGGTCTGGTTGCTCCAGGCTGGCCCTTGCTTCCTTGTTCAAGAGAGGCACCCCGGACCCTCCTGGTCCACTCCAGACGCCATTTTAGGTCCACCGCGTGGGCTTGAATTTGCCAAGGCTTTGTTGCCCAATCCTGGGTCCAGCGACGCCGACAGCTTCTAACTTCGTGGGACAGCTCGATCCTCCATCCTGGTCGCCGACAACGCCTCCTGGTCCGCGAGATCTTCGAGCTACAGCGTCACCCACTCACCTTGTCGAGGTGGCTACCATCCGGTGCCCTCCTGGTGCCCACTGACTACTGGCTAGTAGTCTCGAACTTGGTCCCCTCTGCTTTCAGGTGTCATCTATCTTCGAGATCCAGGCTTGGATCCAACTGAACTTTCTTCACTGGTCACCGGCCAGCATCTTTTCTTCCGGCTCCTGGTCCGTCTACGAGGATTCCCGACGTCTTTTCAGACCTATGCAGCTGCAGCCCCTGGGCTAGGTAACTTCGGCATTTCGGTGCCCCAGCATAGCCTCACTATCCAAGGGTCAGAATCTACTTTCGTTTTCTCCCTACCAGGTCGGGTTCGCCCGAGAACACTAACTTTCTATTTCCTAGCTACCATAGACTTTTGTCCCGCATCTCGCGTGAGAGTGCACACACTGCACCCGAGTCCCCTAGGCCTCCTAGAAGTAATCTAACGATTCCCTAGTCAAGCCCTAGCGATTCCAAAAGCTATTAGTACTGTACTTACCTGCTAGGAATTTCGCATTCCACTTTCAGAGTATATGGTGTTCCGTGCCCCTCGGGCATTTGTATATACTGTGCTAACTTAAGTATTTTTGTAAGAGTTTTGGTTTGTGCTTAGTACCCTGTCCTCATAAAGAGTACAGGGCTGTTGTGATCTCTAAATAAATAACTGTTTATTTTCATAACACTTGTGTGGTGTCCTTTCACTTGGTATTCAAGGGGTATATGTGTGGTAAACAGCTGGCTTAACACGCCCTCTCGAGTCTTTAGCCTTAGACTGCTCGTATCCACGCTACTAGGATAGCTGGTCTATAAGGTTGACTTACAACCAATCATCAATAAGGGTTGCTGGACTGATACATAGTGTTCACTAGAATAGTGAGCACTGCATATCAGGCCACCTTCTCACACCCTTACACAAGAGAATACTCTTCAAAATTCTCATTGTAGCCTTCCGAGCCTTCAACAAATCAGGTTCGTCCTACTTGACTAGACGCTTCCCTCACTATACTCCTTGCCGCTCCCTCAGATCTTCACAAGATAACCTCATGACCTCCACTAAATTCAATCTGAAATCTAAAGGCGGTAAAACTCTCAGCACCTTGGCTATTAAAGCCTGGAATAGCATGCCTAGGCATCTCAGGCTTCAAACAGTCGAGAAGCCGTTTAGGAAGCTCCTCAAAACATGGATTTTCAATCTTCCCGACGACTGGTCTAAAGCTGCCATCTAGCCTCCCTCCCTTCACTCTGTGAACTGGCAACAGGATTTATAGCGCCATGATGCTCCTTCCGGAGCGACCGTCTGCGCTTTAGAAATACCCTTCCAAATATCCAAATATCCAAAGTTCCTCACGAAGACATACTCTCCCGGAACGACTTGATGCGGTTTTACTTGGGTGTTGTCCGGGAAGGCAGCCGCGACCTGTGAACGACAAGATTGTAGTGCAGACATCAAGGAGGCCAAATAATCTGTCAGCATATTACTGTCTACGTCTGTGATTTTTCTCGGCATAGGTGTACCCCTCATGTTTGGGGGACGGCCAAAGACAATTTCATAAGGTGACAAACCAGTTCTAGAATGGGCTACCATACGCATATAAAAGAGGGCAACTGGAAGGGCTACTATCCAATCTACACCTTTTTCTGCACAGACTTTTGCAAGACGTGTTTTCAGAGTCTGATTGTGTCTCTCAACTAGACCAGCTGCTTCGGGGTGTCGTACGCAATGGAACTTCCACTGGTACCCTAACAAAAGGGAAACCTGCTTCATGAGCTCGGACGAGAATGGCTGTCCGTTATCTGAATACACGACACGAGGCAAACCAAATCTCGGGAAAAACTCGCGAACCAACTGCCTGGCAGTGGTCACGGCAGTGTAATCTGGGACTGGATATGCTTCTGTCCATCTGGAAAGAGCACATACAACTACGAGGACATACTTGAATCCTCGACAACGATCCATCTGGATATAATCCATCTGGAGGACTTCAAAAGGGTGATCAGGAGGATGAAATCCACCTTGCTCTACAGGAATGCCTTTGCCTGGATTAAACTGACAACAGATCATGCAAGTACGCACTTTCTGTTTTGCTGCTGCTCGTAAATGCTTATTGAACCAAAGGTTTTGAATGCTGTCTAACATGGCTTTTTCTCCTAAATGTGCAGGACTATGTGCTGTGTTAATGATAACTTGAACCATGGAGTCGGGGAGAAACCATGTGGCTTTTCCCTTTTTCATCCATCCCTGGTCTGTCTGGACCCCTCCTTGTTCTGTCCATTTCTTGATTTCGTCTGGAGTAGCATGTGTCTGTATGTCTATTACGTCTTGTGTGGGATCCCTGACTGTCATGCAATGCATCAGTGAAGGAACTACTGTCTTTGTCATGTCAGCTGGAATATCTGTATGAGTCTGAGCTGTGAGCTTGGCTGTTCGATCTGCCAGGTCGTTACCCTGGGAAATGGCGTCAGTGACTTTCGTATGTGCCTTGCACTTCATAATGGCTATGGCTGTAGGCAAATGTATTGCTTCTAACAGAGCCTGAATGAGGGGACCATGCTGTATCTTGGCACCGTGGGAGGTCATAAAACCTCGTTCTTGCCAGAGGACTCCGAAGTCGTGTACAACTCCGAATGCATAACGGGAATCTGTGTAAATGTTAACTTTCAGGTTCTTGGCTCGAATACAGGCTTGGGTCAGAGCGATGAGCTCTGCTGCTTGGACAGACAGGGTGTCAATACGATGTGTTTCTATGACTTCAGTTTCAGTGGTCACTGCATATGCGGCCACTAACTCTCCTGTACTTGTTCTCATACATGAACCATCAACATAAAGTGTCAGGTCTGGGTCGGGTAATGCGATGTCTGTCAAGTCTTGTCTTGGCTTCGTCATAGTGTTAATGACTTCCACACAGTCATGTGGCATAGGGTCTGCTGTAATCGAGGGTAACAGTGTAGCAGGATTTAAGATATTGCAACGTCTGATTTCTATGTGTGGCTGAAATAGTGTCAGTTCATAACCTGTCAATCGTGCTATGGTCAAGTGCTGAGTCTGTGTTCGGTTTAAAAGAACTTCCACGGAATGTGGAACCTGTACAGTCAGGGGATGTCCTAATACTATAGAATCGCTTTGTCTGATTGCTAGAGCTGTTGCTGCAACTGATTTGAGGCACGCAGGCAGAGCCTGGGCTACTGGATCTAATGTACTGGAAAAATAAGCACAGGGCTTGTGTGAACCTGCTTGATCTTGTGTGAGTACTGATAATGCTGTACCTTCGCGTTCAGTGACAAAAAGTGTAAAAGGCTTGCTGTAACATGGTGTCGCTAAAACAGGTGCTTGACATAGAGCTTTCTTCAATTCGTCAAAAGCTTGTGTGTGTTCCTGAGTCCAAGGGAGGACAATCGATGTTGCTGCCTCCTGTGTTGTCAACTGTATGAGTGGCTTGGCAAGATATGCGTACTGGG
Organism: Lissotriton vulgaris; assembly: GCF_964263255.1. Lineage (NCBI taxonomy): Eukaryota > Metazoa > Chordata > Amphibia > Caudata > Salamandridae > Lissotriton > Lissotriton vulgaris. The sequence goes on from NW_028253351.1 coordinate 300,977, forward strand.
GAATCCATTGTCTACAGTAAGAGGTGAGGCCTATGAAGGCCCGTACTTCCTTCTGTGTCTTGGGCTGTGGCAGATGTGCAATTAACTGGATGCGGTCAGGTGTTAGCTGTCTACCCCTCTTGGACAGCAAGTGACCAAGGTAAACAACTTGCTGGACACAGAATTGTAGCTTCGAAGGGGAAACCTTATGCCCCTTGTCGGCCAGAAAATACAAGACTGTCAGTGATGCACGTTCACAGTCACGTTCTGTGCGGGCAGTGATTAACAAGTCATCGACATATTGGAGCAGAGCAGTGTCAGTAGGCATATGAATACTGTCTAGTTGTCGTTTCAGAGCTTGACTGTAAATACTAGGACTTTCCGTGAACCCTTGAGGTGCACGTGCAAATTTGAAGCTTCGGCCATTTAAACAGAATCCGAAAAGGTACTGGCTTTCCGGATGAATGGAGACACTAAAGAAGGCATTCTTGAGATCGATTACAGTAAAGAACGCCGCTTCGTAATCAATTGCAGTCAATAGGGATGAGATATCTGGGACCACTGGGTACTGGGGTATGATACATTTGTTAAGTTCTCGAAGGTCGATCACCAGTCTATAGACTGGAGGTGCATTTGGGTCAGTTCGTTTAAGAATCGGAATGATAGGAGAATTACATACATTGGAGTCAGTTTCTACAACCACTCCTTGAGCAATGAGCTCGTCAATAATTTTCAATAAGGCTGCTACAGCCTCAGGGGGTAGCTTGTATTGTCGGATCCGGGGCAGTACAATTCCTTGTTTCAGAGTAACACGATATGGTGTAATATGCATACAACCTACATCAGTTGGACCTTGTGCCCATAAGTGCTGTGGTACATTCTGCAATCGTGGATCAAAATCTCTCAACACATAATGACCCTTGAAGTCACGCAAAAATAATCTCACTCCTTCCGGAGAACAACAAATAACTGCTCCTAGTTCTTTCAATGTCTTGATACCAAGCAAGTTTTCTGGACATGATTTCGTAAGTAACAAGTCTGTAGTACGAGACAATGGACCAACTTCTAGGGAAACTGGCTTTGACACTTCGTTAACAATAGGCTTTCCTGAAAAACCCAGGGAAACATTCTGTGAGCCTGAGAGGGGAGCCCCTGGAACCTCGTCATGACTGATGGTAGTTCTACTTGCCCCTGTGTCAATCAAAAATTTTCTGTCTTTCCCTAATACCTGACTATGTACATAGGGACCCTCTTGATCCACAGGAACTTCGATAAGAGGCAAACCTACTTCCCTCTCTAGGCTGTTTCATGGATACTGTTGATAATCTGGATAATCTGACTGTGCATACTGGTACAGTTGCTGTGTAACATGTTGTGTGGCAGCTATAGGCTGGGGAACAGCTACTGTCTGTTGTGCATTCTGGGGAGGTTGCGTGTTCTGCGGAACATGTTCCTGTCTAGGAGGACGTGGTCTTTCTTTCGTCTTGCCTGTAGCTATGTTGTGTTTCAGAACGGCACATTCATTCACATAATGACCTGGCTGTTTACAGTTATTGCATGTCCCTTTAACAGGAGCTGCAGAATGACTAGTCTGTGTAGCACCCCTCTTCTGGCTGTTATTCGAAATGGATTGTGCAACTAGCACTTTCATTTTCGTGTCTTTCATGCGTCTTTTCTCGTTTTCTTGCTCTTCTCTAATTCGGTTCTGATGATACTGTAACATTTGTAACATTTGTGAAGGGGTGTTAGCTTGCCAAGTACTTTCGACTTTCAGTACTCTATTCTTAACTTGTGGTAAGGAATTCTCTACTAACTTGGTCACAAAAAGATGTGGATAGGATTCACTACTTGTTTTCAGGCCGCTATTAATAATAAAACATTTCTCGAATCTGGAATAAAAATCACTAGTGTCTTCGTCCTGTTTCTGTTTACAGGCTGAGATGGCATCCCAATCTTCCTTTTTCGGGGTAAGTAATCTTGGCAAAACCTGAACTAATAACTCGGGCAATGCTTTGGCTTTATCACCGAGACCAGTACCTGGAATACGTGTGTTTTCTTCATTCTCTAATTCTGCCCAGTCTATCTTTTTCTCTCCCACCTCCTAATCTTTTTCTTTGAGTTTCTCGTAAATACCCGCAGGCAACAGGACTTTTAGAATTTTGAGTATATCAGGATACGTATACTCTCCCATGCGGAGCATGTCTTTCAATTCACGGTGAAATGCTGCAGGATCTTTATCGTGACAGGGCACTAACTTTTTCATTTCCAATAGTTCTATTTTCGTCAAGGGGGTGTAAACAAACAATCGTTAGAGCGCACCTCCCGCTGTCTGAACAGGATGCACTTCTCGTAAGGGATTCTGTCTGTCCATGTAACATGTTTTCCTGACAGGGGGTGGGACAGGAACGAAATGTGGCGTCAAGAACGTTCCGTACTTGTGCCGTTGTTCTAGAATGACATTAATCAAATCGGTACCTAGGCCTCTCCATCTATTCAGGAGTAACTCTTCTAGCACATTGTGTAGGGGACCTGGATCAGAATGATGACTTTTATACAGAGAAATGAGGTGCTGGATCATGTACATACCGACTAGTCGCTGTTCATCTGGGGATAGATTCAAAAACGTTTGTGCCACTACGTCGTCTGGATATATACTAGAATCACCAGCCCATTGGACTGCTGAGCTGGCTAATTCTTGTTCATGCATGGTACTAAGCTCACTATAACCTAGTCGTAATTGCAGTATTTTATCAGTGGCTTGGAACACGTGTTCAAGAGAACATTGTTCTGGTATGGAAGAAAGGAAACGTTTCTTGTTTTCTAGGCGAATGAGTCTGTCAAAAGGTCTTGCTCTACCTACGTACGCTATTCTATTCGCGACTTCTACAGTATCGTCATCATCCTCCTCTGAGGTTTCGTTCTTGTCTGTCTCGGCTCCTCTAGCCGCCTTTTCTCTTTCACGTATTGTTATTATTTCTTTACGGATCTTTCTGTACATGGCTTCAATGCTATTCTGTTTATCATGTTTACCATCAGCTATATTATTACTCCAATTTATCAGCATATCCATCTCCTCTTTGCTTGTACTTGGCCGATCTCGTTCCCTTATCAAACAATTAATCAGGAACCGTAAGATCATACTTTGTGTCTCAACCTTTTGATGTGCCATGGCCTCTCGAATGCATTCTGGTCTCTCCCCTGTTCTAATAAAATGGTATATATTGTCTAGATGGTTAGTCATGTCTGGTAAAAGAATCAAAAAATTCGTAACACGTCGTAGACGTAATGAATATAACATCATGTCATCCTCGCCAGGTACTGAATCATATCTGCAATCTGTAATGTACTGTCTGAGAGTTGCAAATGTCGCAGCTTTGGGTGTATGCTGTAATGCTGCTTCTCGGAGCGTAGTTCGCTTAATTTGAGGCGGGGTGACAGGATGACCTCCTACGGCGCCTCCTGAGGCGGAAGCGTAACTACTAGCATGCTGTGCTGTTACTACGGGTGTCATAGCATGAAAAGTAGGTGCAGGTAATGTAGGCATATTCTGGGTTGCCAGTGTAGAGAAAGGATTAGTAGGAGCGATAGCAGGAGGAACAGTAGCAGTAGTAGTAACTGTAGCGACAGGATGGGAAGTGACAATGGGTGAGGGAGTCGAGTCTTGAGGAAGTGAGGGAACCGTATTGTGAACAGGCTGAATAGGCTGCTGCACATTATTTGCGGGTGGTACGCGTACATTGGTATATGCTGGAGCTACGTCATCTAAATAGGAAGAAAGGAAAATATCAGCTGCGGTCTGTTTGTGACGGATCTTAGTCAGGACCAATGGTGGCGGTAAATTACATGGTACTTCCGGGGTCGCCGTAGGCAGGCCCTCGGCAAGAACAGGATACATGCCTTTAATAAGGGCATTTCTTTGTCGGTCTAACTGTTCTGCTCTAACTCGTTCACCTTCTTCTAGTAGTTCTTTTTCCTGGGCTTTTTCTGAAGCTTCCCTATTTAGTTCTGCTTTTCTGAATTCTTTCTCTGTTCTTTTATGCGCTTCTTTACGCCATAATTCTATGGCATCTTTCTGGGATAGTCTGGCTTTCTTTTTCCATAATGCTTCCTCTACTCTCATGATGCACTCAGCATCCCATGTTCCTGAAACAGGCCATCTATATTTCTCGTCTAGATGCTTGGTGTAATCTACCCATAAGTCTAAGTACAGTATGGCATCTAAGCCGTGCTTGTGGTACATAAAATGACCTGGAGTGTCCCTAGGCGGGACAGGAACTGCTTCCTCGAGTATCCCTTTCCTAGTTCCTATCTGGCGTAACTTCGAAAACAGTGTCATGATTACTTTTACTCGAACACAATAAACACAGTAATGAAATGCAAACAGTCATTCATACCACGACATTAAACACATTAAAACATTTCGAACAGATACTGTCTAGTACATAAAAACACAATACTTGAAATCTCGAGAAAACAATACTAGAATACTGGATTACTAGATTACTAGATGCACTGCTGAACAGTACAGACCGGTCCCATAAAGAGACACGTCATACCGCGCTCACCTAAGTGAACACGTACGGACCAGGTCTGTGTACCCAGACCTGTCTTGACCGGGCACAAATTAATGAACCCGTCTTGATGCGTCCCCAGCAACGGTACTCACCGGGAAGCAGAACTTGAACTTGAACTTGAAGGCCTCGGACTGGACTGGACTGGACTTCTCCTACGCATGCGCTTCGGAACAGGTGGGCCTCTGGATACCTCGGACCTTGCTCTCTCGGCTTGGGCTCTGGTCGGGACTCCTCCGCATTCCTCACCACCTCGTCTGGATGCCGGACCGCAGTCTCCGTCTCCTCCGTGGGCCTGAGGGAGATAGCAGGAAAACCTGCAGGTGCGTGCAGACGTCCGTCACAGCCGCAGAAGGGGTCAGGGGACGGCATACATCGCCGGCGCGTGGGGAAGGGGGGTCCCTGTTCGGGCGCCAGATTATGTGGTAAATAAATTTACCGGAACATGTTTCTGTGCATTAAATGATAGCTCAATCTCAATAAAAATGAAAGGCAGAGTCCGTGGTATCTGAGTCATACGGGCTTTAATTCTTTAGCTCGAGCTAAGGGACATCGGGTTCCATCACCACTAAGGTTCAGGAAGGGATATTCAACATTTTATTGACAGTGCACAATATATATAGTAAAACGGTACAATTGCATTGAATATAGGAGGCGTAACAAGTGAAAAGGAGAAGATAAGAACACATGTGCGTAGCAGGGGGCGTAAAAGAAGGCGTGTAATAGGCGTACACGGAGGTGTGTGATATGGACATCACAGAAAGTGTCATAGGTGGGTGGATGCATAGACCTATAACATATCTGGTATCTTGTGTTTGGAGGATGTATTATCTGGAGTAAAAGGTCTCTCGGGCAGAGGCTATACACTGCTGAATGCTAGTGGGTGCATACGTGTCTTGGTACAATGCGCGGGGCCATGGGCCTACTATGGCAACGGGAGCTGTAAATTACTTGCATGGAGACAGGAAGGCCGGGCCCTTTGCTCTGCAGCCGGGAACATGTTTACCTATATCACTAGACTGGAATGTGTTTTCGAGGAGGCTGAACTGATAACTTGAAGGCAAAATACTGTCTTGGCAGGCAGGCCAGGCTGAGCCTGGCACCGCTTCTCTTGGCAGGAAGTAAGGCAGAGGTCAGGGATGCATACCTAAACGGCAGCTTTCAGAGGCAGAAGGGGTTCGGAGACAGAAATCAGGGCCTAGCTCGGCAGAGCCAGGAAAACATACAAGTATACCATGTAAAGACGTTGGCATGGCATGTTTAAAGACTGAATTATCGATCCATTCATGGTGGATCTGGTAGAGGACATGTTAACGTTGGACGCAAATGCATTTGCGTCTTCATTTTCGGCCATGGAGGGGAAATGCACGGAGGTCATGCATAGACATGGAACGTTGGGGTACACGATAGGGGACATACTAGGCCATATAAAATTCAATTTTCCTCACCTTCCTATCTCCCCAATGTTGCTATTCAGGGACCTCAGCTGTCGTTGGCATGATCCGGACCATGCTCCCCTCCAGACCAAGGAACACACTTCCACCCTTAATTGGTGCATCTCCTGGCCTTTCCTGCACTCTGCGGCGTCTTCCACTACTATCGCCCATCCCTGCACTGGAGTGTGTTGTGCCAGGGCCCGCTGGTACAGGCAGGTTCTGTTGTCCCTCACCCTCCAAGTCAGCTGCCACGGACTCAAAATCGGGGAGTGGACCCACAACATGCCTCCTGCCTGGCTGTGTTGGGGGAATCACATCATGTTGTGATGCAGGCATCTCTGGTGATGAGAGCAGGAGTGGGGACTGAGATCTGCTACGAGTTGCCAGCAATTCTTGGGCCATTTCTGTGTCCTGGCCAGTTGGCTGGCTAATTGATGCAGCTTTCTCCTGTGGTACGTTGGGTGTACTGACTCCTGCATCCTGACTCTCCTCCCTCTCAGGTGGTGTCCCTTCAGCCTCCTGCGATCGCCTACGAGATGTTTCACCTGTGGACATATGAGCGTACATTAGCTAGGCGCTACTGTCTCACAGGCACTACAATAAATAATTTTTCACTTTGGCCATGTTCTGTATGCAGTCATTACATGTACTAGTTGGTTGTTGTGCTGTATGACATGGCCTAATATTTCCTGTCTACATCTCGCATCATGCATTGGCCCAGTGTATTGCTAGCAGTACTAAAATTGGGTTTACTTGCCCACTAAGGGTACAGGTAAGGGGAATGGTATGGGGGGAATGCTGTGCATGTCTCTTACCTTTTTTGCTTGCAGCTCTGGCTGAGCTGTCTATGTCTCCCAGTCCGCAGACGCTCTCCGTTTCAAGTGTTGGGGCCACCATCTCCTCCAGGTCAGTCAGGGTGGGTGCTGGGTTCTTGCCTCCACCTGTTTTCCCAGCCTGCCTGTGTATTTCTGCCATTTTTCTTTTGGTTAGGCTCCTCAGGTCATAAAATCGTTTTTTTAGGTCCTCTGTATCCCTGGTGGTGACCCCCACAGCATTCACCTTCTCCATGATGTCTAGCCAGATTTTTCTTTTGGCTGATTCAGCCACAGTCAGGGACTGCCTGCCAAACAATTTGTGGTGCACCCTGACCACCTCCTCCACGAGGACCTGCAGCTCCATGCTGCTGAATTTTAATTTCCTCCTCCTCTCAGGCTGCTCTTTCTCTTGGCTCCTTGTCATTTTTCACTTTTAAAAGTGTTCCAAACCCTTTCTGCTGCTCCTGCACTTTGCTCTGCTCCAACTGCCTTTCCAGAAGGTTCTGATTAGTTGCAGCTGCCTGTGTGGCCACTTCCTGCTAGGGAGGGGGAGTGTGTTGGCACATGATTGGCTGCTTACATGAGTTTCAATTTTGGTAGGTTACAGAATCGGTATTTACCGAATCGGTATTTACCGATTCGGTAAATACCGAATCAGTATTCTCCATTCATTCCTATGGGCCTTTTGGTCCATAGGAATGAATGGGGAATACCGAATCGGTATTTACCGAATCGGTAAATACCGATTCGGTATTGTCCAATTGTCTGATACCGAACTTTAACGAATCAGTATTTTTTACCGATTACTTTCCTACATCCCATTTTCAGATCTGAAAATACTGATTCTGTAAAATTCAGTATTTTCAGATCAGTAAAAACGCTTTACCTACATCTTGGCCTTAGACCCTTAACCTCCAAAGTTTTTGCAAGTACATGCCATGCCATTTAAATACACTGCACCCTGCCCATAGGGGTGCCTAGGGCCTACCTTATGGGGGACATATGTATTAGAAGGGAAGGTCAGGACTGGCAAGTAGGTTAACTTGCCAGGTCAAAATAGCAGTTTAACGGCACACACAGCATCTGCAGTGGCAGGCCTGTCACATGTTTAAAGGCTACTGGAGTGGGTGGCACAATCAGTGCTGCAAGTCCACTAGTAGCATTTAATTTACATGCCCAGGGCACATATAGAGCACTTTACTAGGAACTTACAAGTAAATTACAGATGACAATTGTGGATAGGCCAATGTTTGGAGTAAAGAGTGTATGAACTTTAGCAATACTTAGCAGTGGTAAAGTGCCCAGCAACCTAAAGCCAGCAAAAATGAGGTCAGCAAAACTGGAGGTTCTGAAAACGCAGAAAGTCAGGAGAAACCATGGCAACATACCAGGTCTAAACATCATCATTTAAAATGTTGTAAAATTGGTAATACCTTTTTCGCCCACTTGCCATGCATCTTTATAGAGTATTTTCTGATGGACTATGTGGCTGAGTCAGAACAGGGCGAAGGATTGCACTAAAAAACGTTATGTAGTTATTCAGAAAAGGACCAGGTGCACTGTGTGCTCACAATGTGTTTGCCACGAGACCAGCGTGAATGGTCGCCTTTCAGTAAATGTGGCCCAAATTAGATTTCTTATTCAAGCAGTGAACTAATGAAAATAAAGGTTACTGTATACTTGCTTTAGAATTCGTAACTCTGACTTTAAAAAAGACAGCACTGACAAAACCTCTCTAAGTGTATTTATAAGGCTATTTATTTACGTTAAGGACGTCATTGGGGATTTTACGTTTTGGAGGGCTGTCATATGTTATTGACATTGTGAAAAGGCCAGGAAAATATGCATTTAGAATATGCAGTTGTATTCCTCCAGGGTAGGGGTACTTTGCTCCTGTGTGAACCGTTGAGACAAAGTCAAAAATTAATGCAAAGCAAAAGAAGGTCGTTGTGACCGGTTTGAGAGTTGAGAAAAGAAAAGCAATTGAAGTAAATAGTCTGGCGGCTACTCCATGAAGTGAAGCTCAGGTACGTGCTCCACGCTGAATACTGTTATTATGCTTCTTGCATATTTTCAGATTTTGGCAGTGATTTCCTTTAGCATTTTTACAAAGTAGTATTTTTTAACATTTCCCCTATTTTTAAGTCACTTAAATTACTAAATACAACCACCCCGTCTTTAAAAAAATTGGTTGACAAACATCTAAATGGAAAATTAGTTAATTCAGCATGCACATCATCATCCGAATGTAAAAGCAAAATACCAAATAAGGTTTAGGATTTCAAAAGGAGGCAACTTGATCTGAACGTTCCAGAAATATAAAAAATACACATACAAAGGGATATGTGGTGCTCAAGCGTGAGACTACTTTCATAGAGCAGTTTGGACTCCAAAAAAGCAGGTATGGTTATGCCAGGTGCCAACAGAGATTGGGTGCAGAGACAGAGTGGTTGACAATGAGAAGGTGACTTCGATATTATTGGAAGCCCTTTCATGGAGCCGGCATTTTAAAACAATTGCACAGAAAGTCCTCTGATAAGCCATGTAAAAAATATGTTTGAATCCTCCAACATTTGGAAGTTCTTTTTGATAGTCATCGGTTATAGGAGTCGGATTTTGCTTCTTGATGCTTTGACGAGTAAGTCATTTAGTGAGCAATAAATATATGATAAATTGATCATAGAGCAAGGGCTGGAAAAATAAAAAGATGGTCAGAACATTCATGAGCAAACAAAAAAAAGAAGTAAAACTCTACGAGAAACATAAAGGTAGATGAAGTATTTTGTACATATTTTGTAAAATAAGCGTAGGTGCTTTTTGCTATTATCCCAAACTCATGGCTATGTCAGATGAGATGTAAACAACTTTCATTCCGAGTTAACTGTTTAATTGTAATTTTTTGGTGCCCTGCTGGACTTTAGGGGCTGCAGATATCTTGACCTGCCTGCCTGACAATTTATTCAGGTCCTACATTTGCCCCTCTTTTGTTCACTTAATTTACTTTTTCTTTTTAAAGGTTAATAATAATTATGTATTGGCCGTTCTCTCCCCTCTGGTATTCTGGCAGTGGAATACACCGACATGACGGTTCTAATTCAGGTAATATTTCTTAGTCAAAGGGATATTATTCACTTATAGGAGCACAAAGGGCATCCCATGTCATTGTTTGCTTGTTTCTACATTAGAAAACATCACTGACGTGGCTTGCGCGTCAGCGGGAATGGCGGCGTAGGTCCGGAGCTCCGACGCTGACCTTCGCAATTTCACAACTTTTGGCGGTTTCAGGGAAGGTCCAGCCTTTCCACGCATTCCGCTGAAGATGGAAAAATGAGGTGAGCCCAGCGCCCTCATTTTCACCCAATTTCAAGCAACTTGGAAGACTTTGCTCGCCGTGGTTCGGGCGTCTCGGTCCCGGCCGCCATTTTAGGTGCTCTGCGTATTTCAAGCTATGAAGTGTTCGCATCTTTAAAGATTGCACACCAGCTTCCTGAACATGTGGGCACCCTTCTTTTAACCAGCGGTGAGTCCTTCATGCTGTGTGCTTCCTTTTGGAGGTTCCTTTCAGCCCATTTTTGCCGCAATTCGGAGCTCATTGCTTAAGCCGCCATTTTCGGTGCTACACACTCTCTGCCTCCAACTATGATTTTTACTTCTGACTGCCTGCATGCCTTTAGGTCTCGCATTGAGCTCCTAGTGATGTTTTCTTATAACAACTGAGCCCTGCGCTCTCTTCATGTTCAATTTTTCAATCACTCCTTGCCTATTTTCTTGATGATTTTTCATCTGCTGGCCCCGGCCGCCATTTTGTTTCGTCAGTGCACCTCATCCAATGCCTTTTTGTCACTTTTCAAGGCCTTCATGTGTTGCTGTTCCCATTGGGAATGCTGTTTTTTCCTGACTCTGAATGAATGATTAATGACACCAGCGCTTCTTTCCCCTTCATACTTTGGGACTTTCAGAGACTTTTCTTGCAACGACTTGGATTACAGTGGCTTTCACTGCACAAATCATTTGAGTTGTAGCCGAGGGGTATGTTGAATGCCTCATTGAATGGTTATCACCATAGTGTTGTTTACCTGGTTGTTGCAACTCCAGCCTTTTCTTCAAGCTGTTCTCCATGTTTTTTCATCATCATTTTTTCGCATTTCCTTTAGTGTCCCTCTATTGTGGACGTATTGCTTAATAGTGTTGAACAGGCTCTCTACTTTCACCAATTCCTGACTGGATCCTTTTATGGGGAAACTTCGCAATTTAAAACTCTCCATAGTCTCAACGGTGCCCGCTTGTTCGGATTCGGATTCACCCATTCAAGATATGGAGGATGGCGCAGTTTCTAAGTCTACTACATTGCATGGTGCCATTCCTAAATCTAATAATGGTGGCAAGACTCCGTCAACCTTGGCTTCCTCCAAGCATCTCAAGAAGGATCCTCCATCCCCTGGGGGTTCTTCCTCTGCTTCTTCCATGGATCTTATTTTAGAGGAGTTGCGCGCTCTTAAGCCTTTTATGGAATTTACCACCAAAACTTTACAAACTATGCGGGACAAGTGGGCCTCCTTAGACTCACAAATTCTCATCCTGGAACAATCTACTGACTCTCTTCAGTCTTCTTGTTTTCACATACCCTCCATGGAGGCAGAGATACTTCTACTCAAGAAACAGACAGAGGATTTAGAAAACAGGAATCGTAGAAATAACCTCCGCTTATACGGACTTCCTGAACTTGTGGAAGGGTCTAACCATACCACTTTCTTCCAGTCTTTCCTCCCAAAAATTCTAGACACTCCTGCACTAGCCTCTGTCAAAATCCAGAGAGCCCATCGCCTTGGTCCAAAAATTTTCACTAAACCTAGAGGGGTCATCATGTTGTTTCTTCAATACACTGACCTTTTGCAGGTTCTTTCAGCCACCAAACTCAAGAAACAAATCATGTGGGAAGGCCATCGCCTTTATCTATCGCAGGATGTTTCCAAAGCCACAGCAGATCAATGAAAGAAATTTCTGAACTTGCGCCCTCAACTGAGGGCCCTAAATGCTAGATATGGCCTTCTTCATCCGTGTCTCTTTAAGGTGACCTACAAAGATAAAACTACCACTTATGATGATCCTGCAGTCCTGCAAGCTTTTCTTCAGCGGCAGGGTGCCGAGGCCATGGAAGTTACTAGACCTGTTTAATGCGTTTTGCTGACTTTCTGGTCATGTTAATGCTGTTCTCTACTTGTTACTCTGATTGCTGTTGTCTCATTTGGTTGTCTGCATCCTTTGTCTAAATTGTTGTATCATCATCCTCTTGTTCTCTTTTATTCCTGGTAATTCTCATCTTTTTCTTTCCTCCATACAGATGTCTTCACCTCCCTTATCACCCTGAATATCCTTTTGTGTCTGTTTATTGCCTTCTTTGGAGGTCGCTGTTCGCTCTTGATCTCGTCGTCGTCTCTCGACCCCACCACCCTCGTCTCGTTTTCGATGTATTGTTTTTCGTAAGTATGTTCCTCAGTCATCTGTTTCAGACTTGCACTGTCTTTTTGGTGTTATCTGTATCTCTCTTTATTCCTTCTCCCTTTTTTCCTATCTTTATTTCTTTTCTTCCTCTTCTTCTCTTTTTCCCTCCTATTCATTTGTATCACTCCCTCTGCATTACTCTTTATTCTCTCTCTCTTTGATTTCAGCAAGCATGATGTTGCTAGTTGTTTCTCCTTGTCAGTACATTCTGTGTTACAACTTGGAATGTTAAAGGTTTAAATAACCCAATTAAGAGGCAACGGGTGTTATCACACCTCACCAGACTTAAAACCGATGTGGCCCTGCTTCAGGAGTCCCATCTCTCGGAAGAGGAATCACTAAAACTTAAATGTTGCTGGGTGGGTAATGTTTTCTGTTCTCCTACTGTTGGAAAGAAAAATGGGGTATTGGTTTTGTTTCGTAAAAAGTTAAATGTTTCCTCAATTTCACATGAATGTAATGTTAATGGTCGATGGGTCATTGTTAAACTACTTATTGATAATATTCCTATTGTGATCTTTAATGTTTATGCTCCTACTGGAATTGATAAATCCTTGTGGCCCTCCATCTCTGATAAGTTAGCTTCTCTCTCTGAGGATTACATTATATTTGGCGGTGACTGTAATCAAATTATGGACACATTCCTCGATCGTCACTCGAAAGTTAAATTTGTCCCTTCCAGGATGCAGTCCCAATTTACTAAAACAATTCAGAATAATCACTAGTCGATATCTGGAGATTATGTAACCCTGATCTCAGAGAATACAGTTTCTTTTCTCCTTGCCATCACTTCCAATCCCACATTGACCACATTTTTCTCAGTAAATCTTTAACCCAACACGCCATTTGCTCTGACATAGGATCCATTTTAATTTCTGACCATGCCCCCGTCCTCGTTGACATTGATCTTCTCCCTTTTTCTCCCCACTCTGGCAGATGGAGATTCATTAACACTTTACTTCTCAATCCCATTTTTTTGCTCTGAGTTCACTACTTTTGCCACAGAATTTTTCTTACTTAATCATACCCCTGAATCATCTTTTGTCATGGTTTGGGATTCTTTCTAGAGGTTTTGTCATAAGTTATGTCTCGTGGAAGAAGAGGCTTAAAGAGGCAAAATCAGCTCAAATACTCACCGATATCAAACGTTTGGAACTTCCCTATCATTCTTCGAATTCATAATCTTCCCTTAAAGAACTGATGATGCCAAAATTTCTATTAATAAATTCACAACTGAAGCTGCCTCTAATCTTCTATTGAAAAGTAACTCTCATTACTATGGAGGTGGGAACAAAATGGGGAAACTTCTTGCTAATTATTTGAAGATTAGGAAAAAACGTACTAAGATTGATTTAATTAAAACTTCCTCGGGTGCATCTTGTTTTAAAAATGAGGATATTCTTAACGAATTTGTAACTTTCTACAAGACACTTTACACCCCAGAACAAGTTCCCGCTTCGAAGGACCTTCTTTCTTATTTTCATTCTCTTCCCTCTTCTCCTTCCTCCCATGTGAACTTTCATGCTCTTGATTTAGACATTTCACTCTCTGAAATCTCCCAGGCGGTTTCTAAGTTGCGTCAGGGTAAAGCCCCTGGTCCAAATGGATTTACAATCAAATTTTATAAACACTTTGCTTCTCTCCTCTTACCAGAACTCTTACTTTTATTCCAATCCTTTCTTCAAGCTGGTTCGTCAAGCGGCTCTTTTCAACAGGCCTTGATATGCTTGATTCCCAAAGAAGACAAAGATCATTCCCTCTGTAAGAATTACCGACTTATCTCTTTAGGTAATACGGATTATAACATTTTAGCCAAGATTTTAGCTTCACGTTTGGATCCCCTTCTACCAGATTTAATTGGACCCGAACAATCGGGTTTTATTAAACGACGCCTTTCCTCCGATAATTCTCGCGTCTTTTTCAATATCCTTCACAAGGCAGCTTCTTTGGAAACTCTGTTAGCCGCTATTTCCCTAGACGGTGAAAATTCTTTTGACAGGATTGGCTGGGACTTTATGTTTCAAGCTCTTCGATGGGTTGGTCTCCCCCTTAAGTTCATTTCTATTGTTTCCTTACTTTATTCTGGCCCTCAAGCCTCCATTTTTGGCAATGGTAAGACTTCGAATTATTTCTCTCTCCAACGAGGGGTTCGGAAAGGATGCCCACTATCCCCTTTAATATTTGTTTTAGCCCTAGAACCCTTTCTAACTAAAATCTGCCAGGATGATAACATTTCTGGTTTTCATTTTCGCTCTTGTCAAGTTAAACTCTCGGTTTACGCGGATGATATTCTCTTCTATTGTTCTGATCCTCTCTCATCTCTTTCTCCTTTCCTTCAACAGTTTTCCTCCTTTTTCGCGGTATCTCGTTATCGTTTAAACGTTGACAAATGCGAAATCCTTCCTTTGAATCCTTTTTGTCAAACACATCTTTTCTCCCAATCTGGTTTCTCTTGGCAACCCACCAAAATCAAATATCTAGGTGTTTGTTTTGCGCCTCTCTTATCCGACACTCTTAAAATTAACTTCGACTACATTTCTAAGAAATTGGAAGCGTCCACTCTTTTTATCTTGGTGGGGTCGACTAAGTTCTATAAAAATGATGCTCTCTCCCATTCTTCTTTATACTATCTCTATGATCCCAATGCGTATTCCAGATTTTTATTTCAAACGCATTGATTCCTTATTAATAAAATATTTATGGAACTGTAAGCGTTCCCGTATAGCCCTCGCTTCTCTTTGGAAAGATAAGTCTCAAGCCGGCATTCGTTTTACTGATTTTTCGAGTTTTGCATTGCGCCTTCTCTCTCAAGTAATCGGCGCGCTGGCTTTCAGCCAACCTTCCTTTTCACCCTCCCATCTGGCTACTTATGGCATCCTCTTCCTTTAATTTCCGCGAACTTTTATCTTTCACTTCTAAACTGCTTCTTCTTCGTAATCCTATTGTCTCTCATTCTCATAAACTTCTTCTTCCTTTCCTGCCTTCGTCTTACCCTTCCCGTATTTCATTACATGAACAGCCTATCTGGTACAACACGAAGCTCAAAATTTGCAATCGTACTGTTTTCTGGAAAATCTAGCATTCTCGTGGTCTATGTTGGATCTCTCAGCTTCTCTCTCATGGCTCTCCCCTCTCCTTTTCAATTCTCCAATCTCAATTCTCTTTACCTTCCAGCGCTCGGTCGCAATATAATTCATTGTATCCTGTTCTTACTCTTTATCTTCAGTCGTTACCTCTCTCTAATGACACCCCCATTGCCCTTAGACCTACATCCTCAATAATAGACTCTTCTCCTTCTGCATCTTCTCTTTATAATTCTCTCAGTGCTAATGCCGATAGATCAAAAACTAAAGTTGAACTTGCCTGGGAATCCGATTTTTCTCAAGATTGGCCTATTCCTCTCTGGGATAGAATTTGGACTAAACTTCAGGAGGCCTCTAGAGCTGCTTATACTACCCAAACTCTTTATTTCATATATAATAGAATTTTATTTACTCCGCTTATTTTGTCATCTTTTTCATCCGATGCCCTCCCTACTTGCTGGTCATGCTCTTCCCCTTCTGCTGTCTTAAAACACATGCTATTTGAATGTCCTCCTATCTCCCTGTTTTGGAACTCAGTTTGGACTCAAATCCAACGCATTCTTCATTTCCAAGCACACTTTTCTCCTTCACGCATTATCTTGGGTTCTCTCTCCCCTGATCTTCCACTTCCTTCCCATCATTATCTCCTCATGGACCTCCTGATAGCTGTTGCTTTCCATACCATTACCTCTAACTGGAAGCAGGCTGCCAATGTTTCATACTGCTCTTGGTGGAATGCAGTCTGTTTTAATCACCGCTAAGATACTAATTATGTTTCCCCCATCTCCCTGGCAATCAAACGGGACTTACTTTGGCTTCCCCTGGTAAATTATCTTTCCTCATCTGGTCCAGCCAATACTTCCCCAGACCCTGCTTCCACTGAAGTACGCAAACCGCCTTGATTTCGCCATTGCCTTTTTCCTCATAAGTACCTTTTCTTATTACGTCATTGTATTTTTAGCTTATATATATATTTTTTTATCCAGCTTTGAAATTATTATGCTTGCTGTATAGTATTTTCATTGATTTCTCTGCTACTGTGATTTTATTCCTATTGATAATTCTTTTTTGTATATTCTCCCTTTGCAATTGCAATTACTTTTTCTGTATGATGTATACTGTTCTCATATCCCTTGTCCTGTTTCTTCACTCCCCCCTCCCCCTCTGACTTTTTATTTCTCAAATAAACTCAATCTTTAAAAAAAAATAAACATCAATGAACATATCCGTATCCTTCTGCAACTCAAACATGTATATCATGAACGGTTCTAGTGCCAGACTTATAGACCTTTTAGTTTTCCACTGGTCTTCAATTCATTCGACATGGACACACTGTAGCCTAAAATTTTAACATTGCACATGGGCACCCACACCCTTACCTGTAAAATGATAGCTATGCTTGCCATATATATTCCATCTCTGAGAATTCTGTTGAGACTTGCAGTAATGTTTTGCTATTTAGAGTGAAATGTCCTCATTGTCCCCGAGAGCAGAAGTGTGATTGCTGATTTTGACATCTATCCATTGCAAGGTTTCTAACATCCATTGATCAGATGTTCTTGGGGGAAGTCAGTTTTGGTTATAGTTGAGTGATCTGTATCTCAAAGCTGCAGGGTACTTCAAAGCAAGGGAACCAGCTTCATTTCAGGAGGTGCCAAGGGCAGGTCTCTTAGGTAATGGCTGAATCCTCTTGTTTAATTGTACGCCCAAACACTTTCTGAAGCAACATCAGACTCCAGGTTAGTCACTTTTATTCAAGAGATGCAAAAAGTGAAACAGATGGACCCCTCCCAAGCCAGCTTCAAAGAAAACCACAGCACCGGGACAACTCTAATCCCAGCCACGGACCACATCAGAATGCGCGGGACCACAGAGAAACGAATATGTGACGAAATCCAGCAATCAAAAATCCCGCATACCATGACTTCGCATTAATTACAACGCGGAGCCATTACTCAGTGGATTCCAGTAAAGTGAGCAAAAAGCGGAATAAAAGGTCCGCTCCCTGGCTCTCCCTCCCCCTAAAAGAAAAACAAAAAGAGGTCAGAATCATGGAAAGGAAATGGCGTTGTGCATACGGAAACGAAGAACTCATCATCTATAAAACATCTAGAAGGCAGTACCATGATGATCAAAAATGCCAAAAAAAACTACTTTTTAGAAGCCATTAACTCCTCCAACAACAAACAAAAAGAAATCTTTAAAATAGTCGATGACTTCATGAATCCTAAGATCCCTAGACAAGAGATCCCCCCCTTCGCTTCCATTATGTAACTCAATTGCTAACTACTTTGAACAGAAAATATCCGATCTCACCAAAGACTTCCCAGATCCACCAGCACTCCCCCTCGTAGAGGCCATAAGACCTGACATTAAGAAGATCCAGCTTAACAAATTCACTCAGGTTAGTCTGGAAGAAACCCGCCAGGCTATTCTATCCAGCAAATCCGGTTCCCCATTTGATCCCTGCCCCCCCTTGCTGCTACATGCTCTAGTGGACACAGTAAACCCGAGCATAAATGCCATCATTAATTCATCCCTGGCTACTGCCACCATTCAACCCGATTGGAAACTAGCCGCTGTCAAACCTCTGCAAAAGAAACCCCTAGCAGACCCCACTATGCTTTCAAACCTCCGTCCTATTTCGCTGCTCCCAATTCTCTTTAAACTTACGGAAGCAGCAGTGAATAAGCAACTGACTAGGTATCTGGAGGAAAATGACATTTTGCATCCCAACCAGGCGGGCTTCAGGGCTAAACACTCCACGGAGTCGGCACTACTGCACACTGTGGAGACCCTGAAGACTGCTATAGACCAAGGAAAAAAGGCTGTTCTGGTGCTGCTCGATTTATCGGCGGCCTTTGATACGGTCTCACACTCCATATTAATTGGCCACCTAGCAGAATCAGGAATAGCAGAAGTTGCTCTGGAATGGCTAAAAAACTTTCTCAGCCACAGGACGCAAGTCACGGTACTAGGGAAATACTGCTCAGAGGAGAAAGTATTAAAAACAGGGGTAACACAGGGATCTAGTCTGAGCCCAGTACTATTTAACCTGTACATGACCCCCCTGATAGAGCATATTACATCTTTTCGTATCAGCATTATATCTTATGCTGATGATACTCAGCTCATCCTCGTACTAGACAGCAATACAACAAAGGCAGAGGAAAATCTGAGGGATTGTTTTACCGCCACATTCGACTGGATGAGAAAACACCATCTCAAATGTAATTCGGGCAAAACCGAAACTCTACCATTCGGACAACAAAACCTTTTCTCCCCCAAATCATGGTGGCCACAAGATGCAGAAGTCCCCCCAAACACCATCACTACGGCCCGCAACCTTGGGATTAAGTTTGACGAGACCTTGTCATTTAGGCAACAAGCAGGTGCTGTGGCAGGGTCCTGCTTTAGCATAATCAAAGGCCTCAGAAGATTCTTCGACCTTCTCCCGTTGACAACCAGAAAGACGGTGGCGGTGGCTCTAATTACTTCTCGTCTGGACTACTGCAACAGTCTATATGCAGGCTCCAGTAAAGCAGTACTGCATAGACTGCAGATGGTCCAGAATGCCACCGCCCGCCTCGTGCTGAGATGGCCCAGGAAGTCATCAGCATCAGCAGCACTGAAGATCCTGCACTGGCCGCCTATCCACAAAAGGGTGCTATTTAAAATCTTAGTAATCACCTTTAGGTCCTACCACCAGCTGGGTCCTACCTACCTGTCAAAAAGGTTTGGAAGATATGTGCCCTCCCGCCCACTCAGATCTTCCAAGCTGAACTTACTGGTGACTCCCAAATTTAGACTGGCAACAAAAGGAGGAAAATCCCTTGGAGTACTGAGAGCTAGGGCCTGGAATAAACTTCCACTCCAATTGCGCCAGATCCCGTCAGAGACCCTTTTCCGAAAGGCTCTAAAGACATGGCTTTTTAAACTTACAGAAACAGCCTGTTTAGCCCTAGTCTAAAACTAATCCCCAGAGACACCAGATATTGCCCTACCGGTGCCTCACTAGCTCCCTGGTCAAACACCTCTAGACATGAGTGATCATATACATATATATATATATATTACCTATTGGCGGTCGCCAGTAGGTATATATAGTTAGGATTTTTTTCCTATGGGATTTCTGAAAATTCTATGTCGAATAACTTTGGTGTTTGTGGACGGAATTGGCTGAAATTTTCAGGAACATGGCACATTTCTTTTCTGAGCAGCCCCTGAACATTTGGGGGGGTTTCATCAAGGGGGGGCCGAGAAAAAAGGGGGGTCCCAAAACGCGTTTTTCCCATTCATTTTTCCATAGGGCCGTTGGAATCACTTTTAGCTCGAACGGCTGAATGTATTTACATGAAACTTTGCAAAATTGTAGATATGGTTTGCCCGACGTGCCTTTGCTATGTCTTAATATATGTGCTCCAGTGGATTTTGAGAAATTAACGTTTTAAAAAACAGATATATCTGTGACAGCGTCCCAGTTCGCGTACCTGACGCGTAACGGAACTTCGCGAGGAGAAGCGGATTGGCTCCCCGGTGACTGTGAACATTCTAAACAGTCTGGAGCGGCACCCATCTTGTGTCTCGGTAGGATCGAGACACAAGAGGTGGCAAAAACAAAGGGGGAAATGAGCATAAGGGGGCAGAGTACATCCTCCCTGACCCCCTAGGTTTGATGAGGGGGCTTTAAAAGGGCCCCGCGGGGCAAAAAAAATTAAATTTTATTATCGTTTTTTTTTGCGGGGGGAGCGCTCGGTACGCGCACCGGGAAGCGGTCCGGGGAGCGTAATATAGGGAAAATAGAATGAAAGAATGTTCAAATAATGTATGTATATTGATTGTTCTTTTTGTTTTTATTTGTTTTTATTTTTTTATTTAAGTACCAACATGTAGGTACCAATGCAGAGTCTAAAAATAAAAATACACTGTTTCCTTTGTAGATATCAGTGATGTCATCAGTGATGTCACTGACCATGTCATGAATGATGTAATATGTGACATCATCAGCAGTGGATTGCGGGTGCGCGATATATAGTAAGTGCAACTAACTATATATGCGAATTTCAATAGTTTTGTGTGAGTAAATTAAGATTTTGTAAATGCTAATCCCTAACTATATATGGTCTATAACCTATGTTTTTTTCAGTGAATTTTCAAGGTTTTATAAATGCTAATTCCTAACTATATATGGTCTATAACCTATGGTTTTTTCAGTGAATATGTATATATATATATATAGGCACCCAGATTAATCATGAGCTACAACCGTCAGCATAGGGAACTGCGTAAAATCATCCAACGCAACTGGCATCTTGTAAAGGAGGATCCAGTAATAGGAGACTCCCTTCCTGAATACCCTTCAATCACTTATAGAAAAGCAACATCAATGGGGGATGTGCTGATAAGAAGCAGTCCAGAACACAAGGACAATACAGGCTTGTCCCTAGCGCGTAAAGGATTTTACAAGTGCTCCAGCTGCAAAGCTTGTTCATTTGGGGTGAACAAAACTTCCTATTTAACAGCTTTCAGCTCCAAACCACAAAACATTAAGTTTCACCTAACATGTAAAAGTGAATTTGTGGTATACATACTAGAGTGCACTTGTAATCTAAAGTATGTAGGCAGTACCAAGCTTCCCAGCCACAAGAGGATCTTACAACATATCAGGGCGATCACCAACAACGACCCTAATTACCCCGTGGCGAGACACTTCCATGAAGTCCATGGTGGAAATCTAAAAGATCTAAGATATTACATCATAGACGCAGTCCCCGCGCAGAGAAGAGGAGGGGATAGGGAAGGCATGCTGCGAAGGCTTGAGACACATTATATCTTGACCTTGGATACCAAGCAGCCAAAAGGTCTCAATATGACTGAAGATCTATACACATTTTTAGAATGAGTGTCGGGAAGTGATTGCTTACATCATGTACCATATAGTTTGAACAGTCTTCATCAATTTAATGCAACAGGATGTATAGTTTGAATTATCCATTACTTTCAAGATGTAAATACCTCATGAACTTGTTTTGTATTGTAAATAATGGATTTTACATGGTGATAAAGATAAATATTTATATATATATTTTTGATACTTCAAAAGGGTTTTTAACTATTTATGCAATTTTAATCGAGCTATGAGTGGATTGAACAACAACAATTATCTATCAATTTTGGTAGAGGTTGGTCAATTGTGGGAATCACTCGTTTAGACAGTTATATTTAGTTGCATTTATTTGGAAGAACCCCTTATGAAATAGAGATATGTGTATAATTTCTCCCTTGTATTTATCTTTAAGAAGAATAGAAATTGTTTTTCGAATAGTTTTTTGGTAAGGTACTTGTGTGTGTAAACACAATAATACTTTTTTTTGTTCACATAGGTTATCATTTTTGTCTATTGGAAAAAAGAGGTTTTTCTCTATCACGTTTTGAAAAATGTTTTAGTTTCAATTTCTCTTTATTTAGATTCACGGTGATGCACTATAGTGTTCAGTGAATGGATATTTGGAATACAGTTAACAATAACTTATTGTATTATACCGAAATATTTTTTGAGACTGAACCCTCATACATAACTTTCAGCAAATGTATTTTACAAATATTTCCTGTATTTTACGTTCCACACTAAGAAAATAATGAAAGAAAGCTGTAAATAGTATATTTTCTATGTCCATTCACGCACTTGCACTTTAAAAGGAGGTGCATCCCACGACACTGTTGTCATGTGATCAAGGCAGGGATCTGCCGAAACGCGTCGTGGCTGATGTGGTTGCACTTTAAAAATAAATAAAAAAGAAGAAGCACAGAATCGGGTCTACCTCGTCTTTGCTTGTTTGGCTGTTGGTTTGGTTGGAGACTGAGACGAGTTCTTGCAGCATATATATATATATATATATATATTACCTACTGGCGGTCGCCAGTAGGTAGTTATAGTTAGGATAATTTTCAATGTTAAATCTCAACATTCTATTTTGAATAACTTTGGCGCCGGTTGACGAATCTGCCTGAAATTTTCAGGAAAATGGTCTCATGGCGGTCCGGTCCTTCCCTGAAAGTTTGGGGGGGATTCGTCAAGCGGGGGCCGAGATAAAAGGGGGGTCCCAAAACGCGTTTTCCCCATGTTAATTTCCATAGGGCGGTCGATTTCACTTTTAGCCCGAACGGCTGAATGTATTTCCACCAAATTTGGCAAAATTGTAGGGACTGGTAGCCCGATGTGCCTTTGCTATGTCTCAAGATATGTGCTCCAGTGGATTTTGAGTAATTAAGGTTCAAAAAAATATATATATCTATAGCAGCGCACAGGTGCGCGCACCGGAGTGCGCTCCAGGCGCGACACGCGAGGTGCGCATGGAAAGCTGATTGGCTCTCGGGTGTCTGTAAACATTCGAAACAGTCCGCAGCGGCCGCCATCTTGTACCTCGGTAGGATTGAGGTGGTAAAAATCAAAGGGGGAAATGAGCAAAAGGGGGCAGGGTACACCCCCCCTGACCCCCTAGGTTTGATGTGGGGGTCATAAAAAAGCCGTACAGGGCCCCCCAAAATTTTTTTTAAAATTTGCGCCGAGGGAGCGCCTGGTACGCGCACCGGTGAGCGTACGATTGAGAAAAAGAATGGCACTTTTTTTAAAAAAAAAAATAGCATTTTTTTATAAATTGGAGGTAGTTCTGAAAAGAACTTTTTTTTTGTTTTTGTTATTTTATATTTTTTTTATACTTTTTGAAACGATTTTATATTTTTTTTGGTTTTTTTTCAGGGGAAAAACAAAAACAGGGATTCAGAAAATGCTCAACAGGAGCAAAAAAAATGAGAAAATTTAGGGACGGGGAGAGCATTGGTGTTCCTGTTTCTTTATTGCAATGAGTTCAACGCTCTGCTCCCCGTAACAGAGTAGTTCGTCACAGTTTGTGCATAAACATTTTATTCCTGCAAATACCGGCTGGATGTTAGGGACCATTCTTGCACGTGCTGAACCTGAAGGTGTTGCTCCACCAGTGGAGGTGCTGCTGCCATCTCTTCGTGCCTTCTCTGCCAGCTCCCTGACACTCTCCCTGGAGTAATTGTTGGGGTGTCTTCTTTTGACATGCCTAATTAAATTGGCATTTCCAAAGCTGTATTTTTTTAGAGGATTGCCTCTGGATAAAATACTTCCACATATTTTACAAGTTACTTTACTTGCATTAACTTTTTTTTGTCCTTCAGGGATGTCATAAAATTTCCAGATGAAGTGGTTCTTTGTTTTCTGGTGAGGAGGGTCCTCTTGCACAAATCCATCTGAATCACTGCTGGAGGACTCCCTTGCAGCCATTGCTGTAGATCAGGAAAATTAATGAGTAGAGAATTCACAAAACACCTCTTGCTCTCTCCAAGTGAAAATCAATAGTGAGAGAAATGGGTGGGTTTCTCTAAATTTAGAAAAAAATAATTATTGAACCAATGAAAAGTGTTATATACAGGTCACATGACCATGGGCTTCATCATTATGAAACCAAAACTGTTATGAACCAATGAAAAGTGTTATTTTCTGGTCACATGACCCGACGCGCTTACGCGACGCGCCGCGGGGCGCGGCCAGAGGCGCGCCGCGTAAGCGTGTCAGATGCCTACGTTGCACGATCGTATTCGCGCGAGTACTTCCGGGTGCGCTTACGCCGTGCGTATCACGCGGTCGCGGCTACGCGAACGTCACAATCATGTTTTCGTTTGCGATATTGGCGCTCACGAGACGCTCCTCGGAGCGCGCCCGGGGGCGCTTTTCAGAAATACGCTTTTCGGGGCGCACTCCGGGGCGCGCTCTGGGAGCGCTCCCCCCAAAAATTAAAAAAAAAAAAATGGGAAAATTGTAGGGACAGGTTGTCCTATTCTGAAGTGGTTTGTAAAAAAATTAACTTTATAAAAATATGTATTGTGCTACATTGGGCTTAATATATGTTAGAGCCAAAATGTAGCCCAAATGTAGCCCAAAGTAGCCCAATGTAGCCCAAAGATGGCCACCAGAGATCAAAAATTGTAAATGTAGCCCAAAATTCAACTAGATGTAGCCCAACTGTAGCCCAATGACAGAATGTACCAGAGTGTTAAAAAGAACAACTAGAGTGCTAACAGTCTTATTTATAAAGTGAAACTTATAGTTAGGAATTAGCATTAAAAAAACCTTTGAAATTCACTGAAAAAAACCATAGGTTTCACACCAGTTATAGTTAGGAATTAGCATTTAAAAAACCTATTAAATTCACTGAAAAAACCATAGGTTTCACACCAGTTATAGTTAGCTGGAAATTTTACTGATATAAAACCATTGAAATTCCCACGTTATAGTTAGTCGGACTCACTATAACTTGCGCGTGCAATGCACTGCTGATGACATCACATATTACATCACTCATGACATGGTCAGTGACATCACTCATGACATCACTGATGACACCATCCAGTGAATATGTGTCTTTCTGAAAATAAATATTAGTGAGTTATGTTTAAAAATTTAAATACATATATTAGTGTTTCACTTTGTGTATAAGTGGCTACATGTGTTGATAAGTAGCAACATGCGTATGTATATGGGTTATTTGATATTATTATTAGTATCAGTATGAGTGTCTATATGGTTTGGTGGGGGTATTACTTAGCACATAGATGCATGAGTGACTGACTCTTTGTTTGTATGTGTTTTGAAGACAGCATATGTACAGGACTGTATGGGTGGATGAGTGTCTATATGTGTTTGTTAGTGAGTGAATGACTGTCTCACTAGTGTCTTTATCAGTAACTACATATGTTTTAATCTAGTATATATGAATATTGATGTATATAAGTGAGTATATGTGAGAGTAAGAGATTGTAAGATTTCCTTTTTAAATAAGTATGTGTTTCTATAAGTGATTGTTTAAGAGAATAAATATGTGTAATTTTCAATAGAAGTAAGGTGGAAGTGTGTGTATAACTCTATATTCAAATAAATGGATGTCCAATAGTTTATTTGCACGTGTGAATATGTGTGTGAGTAACTTTTGGATGAATGTCGGTGTGTAACAGGATGTATAGGTGTATCACTTCATATGATGAGTGAGTATATGTATGAGTGACTATATAGAACTGTTGGTGAATGAGTGGATGTGTATATAGATAGTGGAATTACTGAATTGCTTGTTGTAACTGATATAGGTATCTCCATTTTTTAAAAAATTTCAGTTTCTATTTTTGAATATGTGTCTCAAGGGTTACATTATAGTGAAAGGAGGTCTGTCACTATGTCACAAGGATGGTGTCATGAGTGATGTCACTGACCATGTCATGAGTGATGTAATATGTGATGTCATCAGCAGTGCATTGCACGCGCAAGTTATAGTGAGTCCGACTAACTATAACGTGGGAATTTCAATGGTTTTATATCAGTAAAATTTCCAGCTAACTATAACTGGTGTGAAACCTATGGTTTTTTCAGTGAATATATATATATATATATATATATATATATATATATATATATATTCACTGAAAAAACCATAAACCATAGGTTATAGACCATATATAGTTAGGGATTAGCATTTACAAAACTTTATTTTACTCGCATAAAACCATTGAAATTCGCATATATAGTTAGTTGCGCTAACTATATATCGCGCACCCGCAATCCACTGCTGATGATGTCACATATTACATCATTCATGACATGGTCAGTGACATCACTGATGACATCACTGATGACATCTCAAATGACATCACTGATGACATCACTGATGACATCTCAAATGACATCACTGATGACATCTTAAATGACATCACTGATGACATCACTGATGACATCTCATTTGATATTACTGATCACATCACTGATGACATCATTCATGTGATTATACGATGAACCTCTTCAGACTCTGATATAACCTTAGATACACTCAGTGTAAACAGACACTCACAGACTGTCACTCATCCATGGAGTTACTCACACACCTAGTCAGTCATGCAAAGAATCAATCACACCTCCATTTCCTCAACTATACAGTTATACACACCTTACTTATTCAAACACATACTAACACATATTTACTCTCTTATACAATCCCTGATACAAGTTCACAATGATCCACACAGCCACTCACACATTCACTGGCTCTTATGCACAGTTATTTATATATGTCAACTCTCACATGTACCGTGTTTTACATATGTACTTACTTTGACATGGTAGCACTGAGATATCCATTCACTCACCAATACACTCATACACACAGTTAACCGCCCATACAGCTGTTACCACATGCACTTTTGAAAATATACATCTAGTGAATCAACTGCTCACACATCTATGCACAGTCATACACCTCCCAGCCACCCACACACACACTCAGTCTCCCATACAAATACTTGGGCAACCAATCAATAACCCATATAGTTACTCATATAGCTACTGATCAACACATGCAGCAGTTGACAGAACAACAGACATAATGATGCACAAATTAAGACAGTTTAGTCACTAACCCATGCACTCAGTGAGACACATCTAATCACTCTCTCATACAGTCAGTAATGCACCTACTAAATCCTTCATCCAGACACTTATACATCCACTCATTCTTCAATATGTAAGACATATTTTAACTTTACAGAAACATACAGTCACTGGATGTTGTCATCAGTGATGTCATCAGTGATGTCATTTGGGATGTCATCAGTGATGTCATCAGTGATGTCACTGACCATGTCATGAATGATGTAATATGTGACATCATCAACAGTGGTTTGCGGGTGCGCGATATATAGTTAGCGCAACTAACTATATATGTGAATTTCAATGGTTTTATGCGAGTAAAATAAGGTTTTGTAAATGCTAATCCCTAACTATATATGGTCTATGACCTATGGTTTTTTCAGTGAATTTTCAAGGTTTTGTAAATGCTAATTCCTAACTATATGTGGTCTATAACCAATGGTTTTTTCAGTGAATTTTCAAGGTTTTGTAAATGCTAATTCCTAACTATATATGGTCTATAACCTATAGTTTTTTCAGTGAATTTCATTGGTTTTTTAAAAGCTAATATCTATAGCTGTAAAATATATTCTTTATTACGTGACGTATCACGTAGCCACGTGAGACGCCTCATGACACATCGCATAAACGTGACGTATCGTCTCTGCAGCGCAAACAAAACCCGTAACATAAGCGCGCCAGAGCACGCTTACAGATATATATATTTTTTTTAACCTTAATTAGACAAAATCCACACGTGCACATATCTTGAGGCCTTGCAAAGGCACATCAAACAAACAGTCCCTACAATTTTGCCAAGTTTGGTGGAAATCTATTCCTTTAAATTTTATTTTACTGTTTCTCTTGGTTTTCCCCTTGTTACGCTTACCAGAACGCTACCCGGTACGCAAACCGGACGCTCCAAAAACACAAGATGTCGGACTCCCGTTACGCTGCCGGTTAGCTGCCCGGTTGGCGTACCGGGAAGCGCCTCTACCGCGAAAAATTGCATCTTTTTTTTTCTTTTGCCCCGCGGGGCACTTTAATATCCCCCTCATCAATCCTAGGGGGTCAGGAGGGGTCTACCTTGCCCCCTTTCCTTCATTTCCCCCTTCATTTTTCACCATCTCTTGTCTCTCGATCCTACCGAGAGACAAGATGGCGGCCGCTCCGGACTGTTTACAATGTTGACAGCCAATCAGCTTCTCCTCAGACTCCCGTTACGCTGCCGGTTAGCTGCCCAGTTAGCTGCCCAGTTCGCGTACCGGGACGCGCCTCTACGGCGAAAAATCGCAGTTTTTTTTTTTTTTTGCCCCGCGGGGCACTTTAATATCCCCCTCATCAATCCTAGGGGGTCAGAAGGGGTGTACCCTGCCCCCTTTCCTTCATTTCCCCCTTCGTTTTGGCCTCCTCTTGTCTCTCGATCCTACCGAGAGACAAAATGGCGGCCGCTACGGACTGTTTAGAATGATGACAGACACCGGAGAGCCAATCAGCTTCGCTTCGCAAAGCTCCGTTACGCGAAAAGTACGCAAACTGGTGCGCTATCCAGGACGCTGTCACAGATATATACATTTTTTAAAACGTTAATTTCTCAAAATCCACTGGAGCACATATATTGAGACCCAGCAAAGGCACATCGGGCTAACAGTCCCTACAATTTTGCCAAGTTTCGTGCAAATCCATTCAGCCGTTCGAGCTAAAAGTGAGGCCAAACGCCCTATGGAAATTAACATGGGAAAAACGTGTTTTGGGACCCCCCTTTTTTCTCAACCCCCCCTTGGCGAAACCCCCCCAGATTGTCAAGGGCTGCTCATAAACAAAATGTGCCATTTTCCTGAAAGTTTCAGCCGATTCCGTCCACAAACGCCAAAGTTATTAGACATAGAATTTTCAAAAGTCCCATAGGAAAAAAATCCTAACTATATATACCTACTGGCGACCGCCAGTAGGTAATATATATATATATATATATATATATATATATATATATATATATATATATATATATATATATATATATATATATATATATATATATATATATATATTACCTACTGGCGATAGCCAGTAGGTATATATAGTTAGGATTATTTGTCTATGGAACTTTTGAAAATTCTATGTCTAATAACTTTGGCGTTTGTGGATGGAATCGGCTGAAATGTTCAGGAAAATGGCACATTTTGTTTCTGAGCAGCCCCTGAAAATTTGGGGGGGGTTTCGTCAGGGGGGGGCCGAGAAAAAAGGGGGGCCCCAAAACACGTTTTTCCCATGTTAACTTCCATGGGGCCTTTGGCCTCACTTTTAGCTCGAACGGCTGAATGGATTTGCACGAAACTTGGCAAAATTGTAGGGACTGTTAGCCCGATGTGCCTTTGCTAGGTCTCAATATATGTGCTCCAGTGGATTTTGAGAAATTAACGTTCAAAACAAGATATATATCTGTAACAGCGCTCCGGGCTGCGCTCCGGTCCGCTTACTTTTCGCGAAACGGAACTTTGCGATGCGAAGCTGATTGGCTCCCCGGTGTCTGTCAACATTCTAAACAGTCCGGAGCGGCCGCCATCTTATCTCTCGGTAGGATCGAGAGAGAAGAAGAGGTGAAAAAACGAAGGGGGAATTTAATGAAAGGGGGCACCCCTCTTGACCCCCTAGGAATGTTGTTGGGGTTATTAAAGGGTCCCGTGGGGAAAATAAAAAAAAAATTATTTTTCACGGTAGAAGCGCTTCACGGGCCGCGAACTGGGCCGCAAACTGGTAGCGAAGCGGGAATTCCCCATTTTGCGCTTCGTTTTAATTAAATTACTAGGTATAAGGGGGTGCGGGAGACGTATCCTAATCCCCTATGTTTTCTGAGGGTGGCTGAGGAGGCTCATATATGTTGATACATCTCTTCCAGCGGCTGTGCGTGAGCTTTTTTTTTTTTGCTGCGTGACGTCTGTTAACGTTCGATTCGATGGAAATCAGGAAGTGTTGACCGCCAATTTGTCACTGCGATAAAATATTTTGTTATAAATGAATCCTTATTGATAAACATTGTCTGCGCCATCTTGCCTTTTTTCCAATGCCACAATTTTGTCGTGCACGGCAGCCATTTTAGATGCCAGGCCGGTCTGAGGCTATCACCTAGCCCTGCGGATGTAGTTTATGGCCCCAGCTGTAGAGAATCCAGACATGCCAACCCTCCCGATTCAGGCGTGAGACTACTGATTTCAGTGCTAGTCTCCCGCCTCTCGATTTCTGCAAGCAAAAACCCGGGGGCATATTACCAACAACTAGCGATAATTTTTGTCTCTAACTTGTTTAGAGACAAAAATTATCGCCGCACATCGGCGATTTTTATCGCAGATAAACCTTACTATTAGCAAGGTGTATCGCAAATGCGATAAAAAACGGCCGCAATGCATGAATATCGCAGAAAAGTCAGCGATATTCATGCATTATCGAGCAAATGCTCTTAGCCATGTTATCCACCTCCCATTGGATAACATGGCTAAGAACTGTTCAGGTCAGGTGTTAGCTTTTGGAGATATTCGCGCTTAGCGCGAATATCTCCAAAAGTTGGTAATAGGAGATAGCGATGTTAGGGACTGTTTCCAGTCGCTAACATCTTGGCACGCCCACTTTGCATGTCATTAGTGATAAATATCACTGACATGCAAAGCGGGGCCCAAGATGGTCGCTATCTCCTTTTAGCTGTCACTAACTGGTGTTAGCGACAGCTTGGTAATAGGGAGATAATTTTATCTCCGCTTTCTTGGCTTTTAAAGCCAAAAAAGCGGAGATAAACCCCCTTGATAATATGCCCCACGATTCCTCGGGGGTTTCAGCTGACAGGGCTTGGTATTGTGTTACGTGGTAATTTTTCCAGGAAACGTCAGAGGGTCGATGCAGGGGTTCTAGAAGGGGTGATAAACCATTTAAGCCTCATGAACAAGCGCATGGTCTTTTAAAGATCTGTGAAGTACTCGGGGCGGCGGTGTGTGTGTGTCCTCTTTCAGGAGCGGGCGGGGGGGGGGCACTGCCAGCAACTTCCAGGCCAGGCAGTGTTCAACAGTTGCATCACCCTTTCTCTGCCTGCTATTGCGCTCCATGCTTCGGAAAGGTAAGAAAAAGAACGTGCATTTGAGTTTGAAATGTCCGATCCTGTAGCAGTACACTTGCAAAGCCCACACATGACAATAACCCGATTCAAGGCCCCATTCACCCGTTTTAAAAAAAATATATAACACTCCAACAAAGTAGGATTATAAAACTTTATTAACTTTTAAATATAACGAACGGAACAAAAACTGTAAAAACATTTAAACATTTTTCACAAAAAAAAGCAACAATGGTCAGAAGCTGTCTTTTGTGCGAATAGTCCCAAGGCAGCACAACGTGCTGAGTTCTGGACGGCACCCAGGTGATGTCACCTGCGTGCCGCACTGGTTTTTGGGATCCTACAATGCAGCAAAGAAAAACAGCGTGGGGCGTCCAGGGTGTTGCGGAGGGAGGCCTCCTCAGTAGCGGTCTGTTGTGCGAATAGTCCCAAGGCAGCAGAACGCGCTGAGATGTTGATGGCACCCAGGTGATGTCCAGTAAACTGCCGCACTGGTTTTGGTATTCTACAATGCTGCTCCGAAAATTGGCGTGGGGCGGCCCGGGGGGGGGGGGCGTGGGGGAGGCGGCGTGAACGGGCCTCCCCAGGTGGCGGCCATCCAGCTGAGTTGCGCCCGCTCTTGCGGCTACAGCGTCTCGCTCACCATGTTGTTGAGTTGCTCCCACTCTTGCAGTGCAGCGATAGGCGGCTGCCACATGACTCTTAAAATGGCGGACGGCTCTTCGGTTTTGGGCCTGGTCCACTAAAATGGCCCTGGGACACCTTGGAACTCGGACGCTTGCCTGCTTGGGCTTGGGCTCCATTCTCGAAAGCGTCCCCTCAGCCGTGAAGATTCTACAAAAGTCTTGGGGGCCCTCGACTCCTGCAGGCTTCTGGTGGGGAGCGGCTGCCATGATTGCTCGCAGAATGACCACGACGGAGCCACGAGATGGTGGTGCTCTCATGCTGACGCCAGCTTCAGTCTGAATCATCCAGAAACAAGGTGGGGCTTTCATCGTTTGGGAAAACAAAAATGTTCTAAACCAATGAAAAGTGTTATTTTTAGGTCATATGACCACGCCTTCCATCTTTAGGAAACCAAAAGTAAAATGAACCAATGAAAAGTTTTATAAACAAGTCACATGACCTGTTATGCGGCATAGGGCTACAAAAAGCGTAGAAAATCCGTTGGCACGTGAGGCGGCGTCAGTAGCGGACCGATGTGCGAATAGGCCGAAGGCAGCACAACGCGCCGAGATCCGGATGGCACCGAGGTGGTGTCCAGCAAATTGCCGCACTGGTGTGGCCATCCTACAATGCTGCACCGAAAGACGGCGTGTCCAGCTGAGTTCCGGTCACTCTTGCGGTACAGTGACTCGAACGCGCCGAGATCCGGATGGCACCGAGGTGGTGTCCAGCAAGGTGCCGCACTGGTGTGGCCATCCTACAATGCTGCGCCGAAAGTCGGCGTGGGGTGCCCCGTTGGCTTATGAGGTGATGTCAGTAGTGGACCGATGTGTGAATAGGTCGGAACCAGCACAAGGCGCCAAGATCCGAATGGCAAGTCCTGGATGTTGAGTGCCATAGTTGAGAGTTCTGAGCAGTGCTTGTAAGACTATCTGAAGCTTATTTGCACCTGCTGCAGCTTCACTATTGCCCGAGGTGGTGTCCAGCAAGTTGCCGCACTGGTGTGGCCATCCTACAATGCTGTGCCGAAAGACGGCGTGACCAGCTGAGTTCCGGTCACTCTTGCGGTACAGTGACTCGAACGCGCCGAGATCCGGATGGCACCAAGGTGGTGTCCAGCAAGTTGCCGCACTGGTGTGCCCATCCTACAATGCTGCGCCGAAAGTCGGCGTGGGGTGCCCCGTTGGCTTATGAGGTGATGTCAGTAGTGGACCGATGTGTGAATAGGTCGGAACCAGCACAAGGCGCCAAGATCCGAATGGCAAGTCCTGGATGTTGAGTGCCATAGTTGAGAGTTCTGAGCAGTGCTTGTAAGACTGTCTGAAGCTTATTTGCACCTGCTGCAGCTTCACTATTGCCCTGGTGTGGCCAACGGTCGCACATGACATAGGCGGCCGGCTCCCGAGGTCCGGCGGATCTTTTTTCCTTTTCTTTTCTGCTTCTTGTCCTACAATCCGTTTCATCTGAAGACACGACCAGGTCCCTGAATGTGTGCAGGGGGACGCTATTGATTGAATGAAAATGGCGGCTTGACACAAAGCTGACTCAAGCGTTGCTGTTGATGCTATACAGACAAAAATTGGTTTTCAGTTTGTACATTCTTCTGGATTTTTTTTTCCATCCAAGGCTGATTGAGAGTTTGTAGAAAAATGGCTTCAGATTTTCCACATACTACTCTTCAACATTCTTCCTAAATGTAACAATGTGAGACTCACTAGGAGAACGGCTGTTTATGTTTCCTTTCAAAATGCTGCGAACAATATTTTCTGAATGGAAGACACCATCTTGTAGCATAAAGGGCCGAAAGGGGTTCTGGTCTGGCCGATGGTTGGTGGAGACATTTTGACTATATCTTGGACCTGCCCGGCCTCGCCCAAAATGGCGCCGGTATAAATGGGACTCGTAACTCATTGTTGTGTACTGGTTGAACAACCTTGATATCACGAGATATGAATGCAGTTTTGATGCTCATGGCGGGCGGGGACGAGAATTGATTGAATATTTCGACATCTCTCTTGATATTAAGTTCTGATATGTTATTGATTACTGTACTATTGAAAGTTCGAATTAACGTCACCCATGGTACTTGCACGCAAATGTATATCTAGAAAACTTTTTTGTAAGTGGCCCTGTCGTATTTTAATTACAAAATGTACGTCTACCGATTCCGCAACTGTTAGACACCTTAGTTCTTGCAACCTAATGGCTCGTTCGTTACGTTCCTCTATAATGTAAATGTCTCCTCATCATATACGATTCCAGTTTGCTCCGTGGCCGGCCCTTGTGGTTATAGGCCCATATTTGTATACTGACATTTTCACAATAAAGGTTTTTAAAACAAAACATGGTAGTAGTATTTACATTGGTAACGTTTTTACTTTTAGTCACTGTTTTCGAATCAGTTAAAGGCAAGTGAAATAAAGCAGTCCAATTACATGACGGATAAAAGGTATAATATGTAGGAACGCAGTAAAGATAAATGGTCAAGGGCAGTTGTGTTTTCCACTTCTGCAACATAAAGTGATCGATAAGAATCTGATAATCAGACGTATCGGCGACTAAGACAGCAGGCCGAGTCTCTTTTACTCAACGGCTCCGTCATGGAACGAAGAAACGCTCCTTTTTCTCGAAAAAGGAATATATTTTACTTGCAGGACAGTTGTAAATTTTCCGGGAAAGTACATTAGCCTGGAATATTATAACATATATGTTTTTAAAAAAAAGTTCGAAATCAATAAAAAGCGTATTTTTTAGGTCATATGACCAAGCTTTTCATTATTAAAATAACAAAAGTAAAATGAACCAATAAAAACTTTTATTAACAAGTCACATGACCTGTTATGCTTACGTTGCGCGCTGCGCCTCGGATTACTTCCGGGTGCGCTAACGCGGCGTGTCATATAACGCATTACGCGACAACGTAGGTCAAGAATATAGTCAAAATGTCTCCACCAACCAGCGTTCGGAACACAACCCCTTTCAGCAGTCCAAAAAGTTCTGTAAAATGACAACAGAGGGGACAGGCAACAAGAACCATCAGTCAAAGAGGGGAGGGCAAGTTCTTCTCTACCGGGTCATGTTGGGGCGCTACCGGAACTGATCGAATTGGTAGTCTACAGTGTTTCTGGATGTTTCAGACTAAAGCTGGCGTCAGCATGAGAGCACTACCATCTCGTAGGTCCGTCGTGGCCATTCCACGAGCAAACATGGCAGCCGCTCCCCACCAGAAGCCTGCGGGAGTCTGGGGCCCCCAAGACTTTTGTAGAATCTTCACGGCTGAGGGGACGCTTTCGAGAATGGGACCCAAGCCCTATCAGGGAAGCGTCCGAGTTCCAAGGTGTCCCAGGGCCATTTTAGTGGACCACGTCCAAATCTGAAGAGCCGGCCGCCATTTTGAGAGTCCTCTGGCAGTCGCTTATCGTTGCATCGCAAGAGCGGGAGCAACTCAACTACATGGTGAGCGAGACGTTGTAGTCGCAAGAGCGGGCGGTAAACAGCTGAATGGCGGAAGAGGCACAGTGTAGCAAAAGCGGGCGGAATGGCAACTAAAACGGTAAAGGGGCGCCCCACTACAGCGTGTCTTCAGGTCAAACGGATTGTGGGACGAGGTCCAGAATAGAAGAGTCATCAAAAGGCAAAAAGTTCCGCCGGACCCCGGGAGCCGGCCGCCTATGTCGGGGGCGATCTCAGGCTACACCGGTGCTATAAGACTTGGGGAGGGGGTCGGAGCCAAGCGTCTTCTCCGAGTCCATGGCCATTACACCGCCCCTCGGGGGCCTCCGTCAAGCGGTTTAGGAAGGTAACATATCACATTGTTTTCAAATGCAGTGAGGTCCACAAACGACACTCACTTACTTTGAGAATAGTGAAGCTGCAGTAGGTGGAAATAAGCTTCAGACAGTGTTACAAGCGCTGCTCAGAACTCTGAACTATGGCACCCAACATCCAGAACTTATGCCATTTGAGAATGGCAGTGACATTGAAGCAACTCATGGACGAAAACTATTAACGTACTTTCACGTATGAAAATCTTACTTGGGGAGGGGGCAGGAGCGAAGCGCCCCCTCCCAGTCCGCGCCACCACACTGTATGTTGAAAATCTGAAGCCATCGTTCTACAAAGTCAACCAACCTTGGATGGAAAAATCTAGAAAAATGTACAAACTGAAAACCAGTTTTGGTCTGCATAGCATCAGTAGCAACGCTTGCTATCAGAGTGCATGAGTTTCATGCTCGATCGATTGAGCTAGCCGGATCGGGCAATAAAAAGTATAAAATAGTTATGTAAATAGTTATTTAATAAAATGTTTTACCCTGTTTCTTTGCTGGTGTGTTGTCTATATTTTTAATATTTGCATAGGGTTTGTCGTTATTTTGGGCGGGATGGGTGACGGAGCCGAGCTGTCTTGCAGCCCTCATGGTGTGGAGCTCAGTTCATCTCACTATTTTCGTATTTCTCATGAAGGGTTGTTCATAATATTTCTATTTTAGCGAGGTCAAAAAGAGATCCAATTAGTGGCCTACTGATTTTGCTCGATTACTTTTATTTTTTTACACGATTTTTCATGATTTTTCACTATCTGCAAAGACTAAACAGAGTATTGCGACTTTGTGCTTGTTTGTAAATAGAGAATGAACCAAAGAGAATCAATTGTAAAACAGTAAATGCTTGGATAACAATCAATCAAAAGGAGAGACAAGCAGGCAGGACGGATTACAACGGGGGTAAAGGCCTGCGTTAACTACTCTTCACTATCTGCAAAGAGAGAGTACTACTAAGAGAAAAGAGGGGAGGGGGGCAGCGTTCAAAGCACATCAGCGTGCATAAACACGAAAAAGTTTTTACCTATCACGTACTTGACATTTTACAGCTTTTGATATTTGCTATTAAAAAACCAATGAAATTCACTGAAAAAAACCATAGGTTATAGGCCATATATAGTTAGGAATTTGCATTTACAAAACCTTGAAAATTCACTGAAAAAACCATTGGTTATAGACCATATATAGTTAGGGATTAGCCTTTTCAAAACCTTATTTTACTCACACAAAACCATTGAAATTTCATATATAGTTAGTTCCACTAACTATATATCGCGCACCCGCAATCCACTGCTGATGATGTCACATATTACATCATTCATGACATGGTTAGTGACATCACTGATGACATCACTGATGACATCTCAAATGACATCACTGATGACATCTCAAATGACATCACTGATGACTTCTCAAATGACATCACTGATAAAATCACTGATAACATCTCATTTGACATGACTGATCACATCACTGATGATATCATTCATGTGATAATACCATGAACCTCTTCAGACTCTAATATAACCTTAGATACAATCAGTGTAAATAGACAGTCACAGACTGTCACTCATCCATGGAGTTACTCACACACCTAGTCAGTTATGCAAAAAATCAATCACACCTCCATTTTCTCAACTATACAGTTATACACACCTTACTTATTCAAACATATACTAACACATTTACTTTACTCTCTTATACAATCCCTGATACATGTTCACAATGATCCATACAGCCACTCACACATTCACTGGCTCTTATGCACAGTTATTTATATATGTCAACTCTCACATGTACTGTGTTTTACTTATGTACTTACTTTGACATGTAGTACTGAGATATCCATTCACTCACTAATACACTCATGCACAGTCAACCGCCCATACAGTTGTTTGCACATGCACTTTTGAACCCATACATATAGTGAATCAACTACTCACACATCTATGTACAGAGTCACACACCTCCCAGCCACCCATACACACACACTCAGTTTCCCATACAAATACTTGGACAACCAATGAATAACCCATACAGTTACTCATATAGCTACTGATCAACATATGTAGCAGTTTGTAGAACAACAGATATAATGATGCACAAATTAAAACAGTTTAGTCACTAACCCATGCACTCAGTGAGACACATTTAATCACTCACTCATACAGTCAGTGATGCACCTACTAAATCCTTCATCCAGACACTTATACATCCACTCATTCTTCAATATGTAAGACATATTTTAACTTTACAGAAACATACAGTCACTGGATGTTGTCATCAGTGATGTCATTTGAGATGTCATCAGTGATGTCATTTGAGATGTCATCAGTGATGTCATCAGTGATGTCACTAACCATGTCATGAATGATGTAATATGTGACATCATCAGCAGTGGATTGCGGGTGCGCGATATATAGTTAGTGGAACTAACTATATATGAAATTTCAATGGTTTTGTGTGAGTAAAATAAGGTTTTGAAAAGGCTAATCCCTAACTATATATGGTCTATAACCAATGGTTTTTTCAGTGAATATATATATATATATATATATATATATATATATATATATATATATATATATATATATATATATATATATATATATATATATATATATATATATATATATATATATATATATATATATATATATATATCGTAGCTACTTCCTTCTTGTCTTCGCCAAAGAAGAGACAGCACTCACGGGGGTCTGAAATTAAACTTTGATCCTCAGCACCCTGGTGCTCTGAGGGTCTGAAATAAAACTTTGATCCTCCTCCCGTGAGTGCAGTCTCTTCTTTGGCGAACACAAGAAGGAAGTAGCTACGATAATAGCGGGGCACGCCCCCCGCAAACAAGCACCCGTGCCTGAGTGCATGGCCCAGCGTGAAAAGGAAGCAGATGGTGTGTGATCACATGTTTGGGGGATGGCGCTTTATCTCACCAATGAGAGGACTGCAAGAGTAACTTAAACGAGGGTGAGACTGTGTTCCTTCTCAGCAGCGGCATCTGAGGAAGGCCCACCCGGCCGAAATGCATTATGCTTACCTGTTGCTTCAATAAAGGCTCCTAACTGGATTCCCCGTGTGGCCTCTTCCTTTCTCTTTGAGGGAGGTTCCTGCTGTATTTTCCGCATCTGCCAGAGGCGTGTCAAGAGGTCCCGCTCCTTCAAGTGACTGGCAGCCCTTCTGGTTCCTGCTTCTGCAGTTTCTCTTTGTCCGAGGTATTGGATCGTTGCCAGCCCACCTCGGAGTGCGTGTTCTCGCATGGGCCACCGCCAGTGGTGGTTTGTGACTGCACATGGAGTTCGCCTGATCACAGGCATCTCACGACCTGGCAGAACTCGCTCATTTGGGGTCGGAGCGGATGCGGGACGTAAGGAGCCTTAAGGAGTGTAGATTGGTACACAGCACTTCACCTTGCAAAACGCCTGTCCACAAGGATTCACCGAATAACCACTCACAACACCGTCCCAGCAGTGAAGAATCTTTGGACTTGTAGTGCCTACTGCGCTGCTCGTGGTGTGTGATCACATGTTTGGGGGATGGCGCTTTATCTCACCAATGAGAGGACTGCAAGAGTAACTTAAACGAGGGTGAGACTGTGTTCCTTCTCAGCAGCGGCATCTGAGGAAGGCCCTACAGGCCGAAATGCATTATGCTTACATGTTGCTTCAATAAAGGCTCCTAACTGGATTCCCCGTGTGGCCTCTTCCTTTCTCTTTGAGGGAGGTTCCTGCTGTATTTTCCGCGTCTGCCAGAGGCGCGTCAAGAGATCCCGCTCCTTCAAGTGACTGGCAGCCCTTCTGGTTCCTGCTTCTGCAGTTTCTCTTTGTCCGAGGTATTGGATCGTTGCCAGCCCACCTCGAAGTGCGTGTTCTCGCATGGGCCGCCGCCAGTGGTGGTTTGTGACTGCACATGGAGTTCGCCTGATCACAGGCATCTCACGACCTGGCAGAACTCGCTCATTTGGGGTCGGAGCGGATGCGGGACGTAAGGAGCCTTAAGGAGTGTAGATTGGTACACAGCACTTCGCCTTGCAAAACGCCTGTCCACAAGGATTCACAGAATAACCCCTCACAACACCGTCCCAGCAGTGAAGAATCTTGGGACTTGTAGTGCCTACTGCGCTGCTCGTGGTGTGTGATCACATGTTTGGGGGATGGCGCTTTATCTCACCAATGAGAGGACTGCAAGAGTAACTTAAACGAGGGTGAGACTGTGTTCCTTCTCAGCAGCGGCATCTGAGGAAGGCCCTACCGGCCGAAATGCATTATGCTTACCTGTTGCTTCAATAAAGGCTCCTAACTGGATTCCCCGTGTGGCCTCTTCCTTTCTCTTTGAGGGAGGTTCCTGCTGTATTTTCCGCGTCTGCCAGAGGCGCGTCAAGAGGTCCCGCTCCTTCAAGTGACTGGCAGCCCTTCTGGTTCCTGCTTCTGCAGTTTCTCTTTGTCCGAGGTATTGGATCGTTGCCAGCCCACCTCGGAGTGCGTGTTCTCGCATGGGCCGCCCCCAGTGGTGGTTTGTGACTGCACATGGAGTTCGCCTGATCACAGGCATCTCACGACCTGACAGACCTCGCTCATTTGGGGTCGGAGCGGATGCGGGACGTAAGGAGCCTTAAGGAGTGTAGATTGGTACACAGCACTTCGCCTTGCAAAACGCCTGTCCACAAGGATTCACCGAATAACCCCTCACAACACCGTCCCAGCAGTGAAGAATCTTGGGACTTGTAGTGCCTACTGCGCTGCTCGTGGTGTGTGATCATATGTTTGGGGGATGGCGCTTTATCTCACCAATGAGAGGACTGCAAGAGTAACTTAAACGAGGGTGAGACTGTGTTCCTTCTCAGCAGCGGCATCTGAGGAAGGCCCTACCGGCCGAAATGCATTATGCTTACCTGTTGCTTCAATAAAGACTCCTAACTGGATTCCCCGTGTGGCTTCTTCCTTTCTCTTTGAGGGAGGTTCCTGCTGTATTTTCTGCGTCTGCCAGAGGCGCGTCAAGAGGTCCCGCTCCTTCAAGTGACTGGCAGCCCTTCTGGTTCCTGCTTCTGCAGTTTCTATTTGTCCGAGGTATTGGATCGTTGCCAGCCCACCTCGGAGTGCGTGTTCTCGCATGGGCCGCCGCCAGTGGTGGTTTGTGACTGCACATGGAGTTCGCCTGATCACAGGCATCTCACGACCTGGCAGAACTCGCTCATTTGGGGTCGGAGCGGATGCGGGACGTAAGGAGCCTTAAGGAGTGTAGATTGGTACACAGCACTTCGCCTTGCAAAACGCCTGTCCACAAGGATTCACCGAATAACCCCTCACAACACCGTCCCAGCAGTGAAGAATCTTGGGACTTGTAGTGCCTACTGCGCTGCTGGTGGTGTGTGATCACATGTTTGGGGGATGGCGCTTTATCTCACCAATGAGAGGACTGCAAGAGTAACTTAAACGAGGGTGAGACTGTGTTCCTTCTCAGCAGCGGCATCTGAGGAAGGCCCTAACGGCCGAAATGCATTATGCTTACCTGTTGCTTCAATAAAGGCTCCTAACTGGATTCCCCGTGTGGCTTCTTCCTTTCTCTTTGAGGGAGGTTCCTGCTGTATTTTCCGCATCTGCCAGAGGCGCGTCAAGAGGTCCCGCTCCTTCAAGTGACTGGCAGCCCTTCTGTTTCCTGCTTCTGCAGTTTCTCTTTGTCCGAGGTATTGGATCGTTGCCAGCCCACCTCGGAGTGCGTGTTCTCGCATGGGCCGCCGCCAGTGGTGGTTTGTGACTGCACATGGAGTTCGCCTGATCACAGGCATCTCACGACCTGGCAGAACTCGCTCATTTGGGGTCGGAGCGGATGCGGGACGTAAGGAGCCTTAAGGAGTGTAGATTGGTACACAGCACTTCGCCTTGCAAAACGCCTGTCCACAAGGATTCACCGAATAACCCCTCACAACACCGTCCCAGCAGTGAAGAATCTTGGGACTTGTAGTGCCTACTGCGCTGCTCGTGGTGTGTGATCACATGTTTGGGGGATGGCGCTTTATCTCACCAATGAGAGGACTGCAAGAGTAACTTAAACGAGGGTGAGACTGTGTTCCTTCTCAGCAGCGGCAACTGAGGAAGGCCCTACCGGCCGAAATGCATTATGCTTACCTGTTGCTTCAATAAAGGCTCCTAACTGGATTCCCCGTGTGGCCTCTTCCTTTCTCTTTGAGGGAGGTTCCTGATATATATATATTGACGTCTTCCATGACTGTGTGATAAACGATATCAAACAACTGTACAAGCATACTAACTCTAAATCAAGGAAGAAAACAACATTCATGAGGAGAGAATACGGCAAACTAATAAAGAAACTTGGGGAGAATCATGAGATTGTAATAAAAAAATCAGACAAGGGAGGCAATCTTGTGAACTGGCCCAAACAAGATTACATCTTAGAGGCCAAGCGACAACTTTCTGATCCCTTATGTTATAAAGTGTCTAATCAGAAGGAATACCTCCATGCCAAATGTGAATTGCAACAACTACTTTCCCAATGGAAGAGAGAAGGACTAATTTCCGGCGAGGAATACAAATACATGAATATAGAATTTCCTAGAATACCGTCTCTGTATTTGATCTCAAAAGTACACAAAGGCATAACGCCGGTGCCTGGTACGCCAATAGTTTCCGCGATTGGCAGTATGGGCGAAAACGTTGGTCAATACATAGACTTCTTTCTCCAAGACATAGTGAAAAATCTTGTTAGCTATGTGCGTGACACCAGTGACTTTTTGGACAAAATTGCCTGCATAAATTGGGAAGAGGATATGTGGTTAATATCATTAGACGTGGAATCATTATACACGAGTATCGACCACAAACAAGGCATGCATGCAACCAAGCACTTTTTGGACAAAAGACCCATGGCTTTTTATGAGCATAACAAAGTAATTCTTGGGTTAATCAATTGGTGTCTACACAACAACTTTTTCACCTTTGGCAAAGATATCTACAGGCAAATGAGAGGTGTAGCGATGGGGGCCTGTTTCTCTCCCAGCTACGCGTGTTTACACGTGGGCTGGTGGGAGGAGCAGGTCCTCACCGCGACGCACCGTGCCACCATGGAAGATCATGTTGTCTGTTACCTAAGGTATATAGACGACATATTCATGGTGTGGAAAGGGCCTAAGGAGGGTGCTATCTCCTTTATAGATGATATGAATAACAATGCCATGAATCTCAAATTTTCAATCAACATCAGCCAATGTAGAATGCAATTTCTAGATGTAGAGATTTATGTTTCTGAGAATAAGCTTATGACTACACTCCATAGGAAGGCTACGGCGGGCAATATGACCTTGCATGCCGCTAGTATGCACCCGAAACATACCATTGTGGGGTTTCCCTATGGAGAAATTCTTAGATTAAAGAGAATTTGTAGTCGGCCCTCTGACTTTGAAAAATGTTTCGAGGAATTGTTGGGGCGATTAAAAGCCAGGGGCTACTCTGAGAAAATTCTGAAGGAAGCGGTTCAAAAGTCTAAATCCAGATCTAGAGAGAGTCTGTTCCCTTCCCGACAACCTATGTCAGAAACTAACAATGTACATGACACTCTGCATGATGGTCCTAGAATGATTACAGCCTTCAGCAGTGAGGACAGGAAATTGAAAGCAATCTTTAAAAAGAATTGGCCAATAGTATTGAGTGACCATATATTAAATACTAGGTTACCAGCTAATCCCACCATCACCTTTAGACGGGCCAAA
The DNA here is from genome assembly GCF_964263255.1 of Lissotriton vulgaris. NCBI lineage: Eukaryota > Metazoa > Chordata > Amphibia > Caudata > Salamandridae > Lissotriton > Lissotriton vulgaris. The sequence continues at coordinate 344,166 of NW_028253351.1, forward strand.
AGTATGGGATCCGCATTGGATAAGCCGGCTTCGGAATTGAAAGCAAAAACCCCTTGGTTAAAACCTTCGAGGGGTTTTTTCAAATGCTCTAGCTGTCGCGCATGTAGATTTGGGGAAAATACATCACAATACTTGACTCCATTTTCTACTGAACCCAGAAAGATCTTAGGCAATTTCAATTGCAAAACAGATTTTGCTGTGTATGTCCTGACATGCACCTGCGGCTTACAATATGTGGGTAGTACCAAGCTGCAGGTGCATGTCAGGATTTTGCAGCATCTGCGCGCAATCTTACACAGTGACCCTGCCTACCCGGTGGCACGCCACTTTAAAAGAGTGCACAATAAAGATCTCTCGTGCTTGAAGTATTTTGTAATAGGGTCTGTGCCACCAATGAAAAGAGGAGGAGATAGGGAGTCACGGTTAAGACAGCTAGAAACTAGGATGATATTGGCGCTCTACACACGTTGGCCTAATGGATTGAACAACATAGATGAGTTACATCACTTCTTATAATCACATTGATCTCCTGTCCTTGTATATTTCCTGCGGATAGACACAGACCCATCCCCACTATCTTTCTCCCTCTTAGTTAGGTTCCCTATTTTGAGGTTGAGCTTGGGTCTGTACATTTTGGTCGCCTAAATTGTAAATATGGTTGCATAACTTTTTCTGCTGGTCTGTGAATTTGAAATGATTAGAATCCTTGATGAGTTGTGTTTAGGTATGTGTGTATATATGTTTATATAATGATTTATTGTATATACATTTATGCATATGTATATATATGAAGTGTTTTGTACTTTTGTAATTTTCTACTTTTCCTGCTCTAGAAGTTTTGATACTGTTTTGATACTGTTTTTCTACTGCTTTGCTACTGTTTTTCTATTTTTCTATTTTCCTATTTTTCTACTCTTGTACATATATGACTAATTGATAGGATAATGGATGTGAACTTTGTAAATAAGCATATGTAAGTTCGTGTGGGTTGTATATATGAAATATAGAATTGTATATATATGCCTATGAAATTGAAAGGTGATTATATATATTGATAATTGGCCATCACAAACCCGGGTGTATTCCATTGTTCTAGGTTCCTTCCTTTTTTAACTATTTATACTATTTATTATTATTAAAGTACGTGAAATATACACATGAAATGATAGGGTAATTAAAACCCACTATCAATCCATCTGTGAATAGATATTTGCTTATCGTACTAGATATAATGACTGGTATTGCACTTTTGCTGGTTTAGCTTTCTTTTCTCATGCACTTTTTACAAATTTTGCACTTTACCTTACTCACTTAGCACTTTATCATACGACCACTGGTACATAGACGGAAACACTCTTAGGCCTGAATTGTAGATATTAGAACTTTCCTGTTATTTACTATTTTGGAGTAGATGCTTATCTGCTCTTTAAGTATGGGATATTATCTATAATAATTACTGGACAGGTTGTATGTGATACATGAGTGTCATAGGTGGATTTAACCGGTGAGAATTTATGGTTCATGTATACCAATACCTGGATTCAACCAGCGATGTTTTTCCGTCCTTTTGGTAAATTACCACTAGGTACACTGACTTTTTACTGTGGAAGTATGTTGTTTATTTCTATGAAGTCACATGACTCACTATGTCACTGCGAGGGGATGGTCACAATGTGTAATTAGCATTTATAAAGCATTGAGTTCGATGTACTTGTTGCAGCGTGAACAAGGGCACATCTTGCCAGAAATGCGTAGCTGCTTTCTGTTGTTCAATAAATAACAACTCTGCTGATGTGATGTGGTCCGTCTCCTTCCTGTTTGCTGGCGTGCTGCGTGGTTGCTGAAACACCGAGAGATCCAGAGGAGTCACGTGCTGTATATATATATACATATATATATATATATATATATATATATATATATATATATATATATATATATATATATATATATATAGTGTTTACATATATATATCTACATACATACAAATATATAAAAATCTATATCTACCAAATAATGCATATGTATATAAATATATATATATATATATATATATAACATTTATATTTAAAAAACATATTTTCAAAAATAAAAATATATATATATATATATATATTAAATTAAACATTATTATTATTAATATATTACATTTAAAAAAATACACTTTTCACCCTAAAAACGAATACCACCCTGCTCCCTTAAAATACTCCAGCACCCCAGCTTGGGAGGAGCTGGTCCTTGAAACCACCTACCTGAATGAGATGAGGGACAACATTATTGTTTGGTTTCGATTCATCGATGATTTGTTTATTATTTGGCGGGGTAGCAAGGAGTCTGCTGAAAAATTCATTGCTGATATCAATGTGAACAACTTGAACTTAAGGTTCACTGCCACACTCAGCCAAAGCAATGTAACCTTTTTGGATACTGAGGTATACACTAAAAATAATGAACTACACACTAGAATATTCCGAAAGAAAACTGCTGGAAACAGCACTTTACATGCTGCAAGTGGTCATCCCAGGCACCTTATAGCAAGCATTCCCTATGGGGAAATGCTGAGAATGAAGAGAGGATGCAGTGACCCTGTATAACTAAAACTGGCACAACAGGAAAGCAAAAAGAGGTTCCTAGAGAGGGGATATTCAGCCAAAATGGTTGACACAGCTATTGCCAGGTCTGAACTAAGATCCAGGGATGAGCTACTAACGTGCAAGCACCAAAAAAGACAACTAGGAAATAGCCCAAACCAAAATGAGTTTAGAATAATCACGGGATACAGTAAACAATCTAAAGAGATCTATAGGATTGTTAACAAGCATTGGCCATTGGTCAAGAAAGACCCTGTTATAGGCAAGGATTTGCCCAGCAGGGTCTCTCTGACATTAGTCAGAAAGAAATTCCCTTTGGGCAAGATAACAATAGTACATAAGTACTCACAGGCATACAAACAACCACTTAAGCAACCCACATATCACACGGAAGCAATGTAGACAGGTGAAACTTACAATGTATGTGAAAACACTCTAAAAATATTTCAAATTATTAAAACAATTTATTAAGGATACATTACATCAAATAAAAACAGAAATTGGGAAACACACAAGGACGGTGCAATAATCAATAAAAACAACATTCAAGTAAAAAAGGAGTATACAGGGAGAAAGAATAGAACTCAAACAAAAGACAGTAATTTTGAATTCCTCCTTAATTTGAATTCCCAGATTTGCTCCTTAGGCGTCGACGCGTTTCGGCGGTGCATTCATTTTAATCCGCCTTCATCAGGACAGTATAAAAATAACGTTTCCCAAATAATTTCTGAAATTTAAATAAGACCAGTCTTAGGCTTACTTAATAAAGACAGAAGATCTACTCAATTTACAAAAATCTAAAGACACAATCTTTAAAAAACGTCTCTATGACATACAGTAAAGCTCCTTCCCTAAGGGACCAAATTGTGAAAACCAATCCTGAACCAATCAGAGGCAGCAGCTGGTGGCAAACAGGCAGAGGCTTTTACAAGTGTAAAACATGCAAAGCCTGCACCCATGGGGTCAATACCAAAGAATATAAAGATGGATTCAGTGACACAGTTCATCCAATAACACAGGTATTGACATGCAAGACCGACCATGCGGTGTACGTCCTACAATGCCCCTGCCCGCTGATGTACGTAGGAAGTACCAAGCTTCCCGTACATCAGCGAATCCTCCAACATCTAAGAGCGATCTCAAATGGGGACAATACTTATCCTGTTGCCCGCCACTATCGGGAAGTACATCAAAGCAACAACAAAACACTTTCGTACTTCGTGATAGATAGTGTTAACACAAACAGGCGGGGAGGTGATATAGAAACCAGTTTGAGAAAACTTGAGACAAAGTATATCCTCATGTTAAACACCAAGACGCCATCAGGTTTAAACATCACCGAAGACTTATATACATGTCTACTTTAATTATATGAGTACTCTGATACCCGGGATATTACTTCGTACCCCTATGACAATACAGGAAATATCTGGGCTGGGACAGAAATTTGCCTTAATTATGTACATAGGATTACCTATAGCATCCTATAACGGTCATTCAGATACTGCAGGATGTTGCTGCAACTGCTAATTAACAGAAAAATGAACAATAAGATAAGATAAATAAGATAAGAAATGAGAAAAAAGTTTTAAATGAAAAGAAGAGAAAAACAGCAAAAAAGATACAACACAAAAAAAGTACTCACTATAGAAATAATATTATCTGGAATTTTCAGCTAACAGGTCCTTATTCCTGGGGCTGGCTTAATCCAGATAGAATAGGTATGATTTATTTTGCACTTTATCTGTACTTTATTTGCACTAAACTTGCACTCTATTAATGACATGGGAGCTATTATAGATTTTACAAGTGTAATTTGATCCTTGGGTCAATTTTTGGTGGTGCAGGGGGATAACACAAAATTGAATTCATTGCATTGCCTTTGCATTAAAACACGGTAACGTTTACATTACAATTCTGCTCAGATTTGCACTTTTTGATGGTATAAGTTATCATCACACGTTTAACATCAAGACAAATTTTTTTGGTGCACAGAGTTCAAAAACTTAAATGACCCTACGGTTATAAAGCACAAGCACCTTATTGTTGATAATGTAAATATGTAAATATGTTATGATATGTAGATATATGTAGATAATATATAAAAATAGGTATAACTACGAACGTGTTTTAATCTACTTGTATATTCTGAAGTATAATGGGGCAATTTTCTATTATAGAGTGATTCATACAAATTTGTATTTAACCCATAAATAATGTTTTCAAATGTATTTTAACCATAATGCACCAGATGGTATTATACCATGATGTCATGTGTAAAATGTACTTTATATTTACCATCTTTTATTTCATTAAGATTTGATGTCATGCAAATCACAGCGGAAAGTATTTCTTCCATGTCTATCACTAAACCGAGCATGTGATCACAAACTTTTTTTCTAATGGCTGTCCCTTTAAATGAACGGCTCTAAGATTATGACACTGTCATGTGAACAAGGCTCCTCGGAGCCGAAACGTCATGCGTTGTGCCTGCTCGCAATAAATTGACTGCACAAAATTGGACCGTGTCTGCGTCTTTCTAAGGTGTGGGAGGACTCCGCACCTGTGTGGAAACTCGAACGTGGATTTCGTGGAGATATATATATATATATATATATATATATATATATATATATATATATATATATATATATATATATATATATATATATATACATATACATATATACAGATGTATATATATATATATATATATATATATATATATATATATATATATATATATATATATATATATATATATATATATATATATATATATATATATATATATATATATATATATATATATATATATATCTACATACATACAAATATATAAAAATATATATCTACCAAATAATGCATATGTATATAAATATATTACCTACTGGCGGTCGCCAGTAGGTATATATAGTTAGGATTTTTTCCCTATGGGATTTCTGAAAATTCTATGTCTAATAACTTTGGCGTTTGTGGACGGAATCGGCTGAAATTTTCAGGAAAATGGCACATTTTGTTTCTGAGCAGCTCCTGGAAATTTGGGGGGGGTTCGTCAAGGGGGGGCCGAGATAAAAGGGGGGTCCCAAAACGCGTTTTTCCCATGTTAATTTCCATAGGGCGGTTGGACTCACTTTTAGCCCGAACGGCTGAATGGATTTCCACGAAACTTGGCAAAATTGTAGGGACTGTTAGCCCGATGTGCCTTTGCTAGGTCTCAATATATGTGCTTCAGTGGATTTTGAGAAATTAACGTTTAAATCAAGATATATATCTGTAACAGCGCTCCGGGCAGCGATCCGGTTAGCGAACTTTTCGCGTATCGGAACTTTGCGAAGCGAAGCTGATTGGCTCTCCGGTGTCTGTCAACATCCTAAACAGTCCGGAGCGGCCGCCATCTTGTCTCTCGGTAGGATCGAGAGACAAGAGGAGGCCAAAACAAAAGGGGGAAATGAAGGAAAGGGGGCAAGGTAGACCCCTTCTGACCCCTAGGATTGATGAGGGGGATATTATAGAGCCACGCGGGGCCCCAAAAAAAAAAAAAAAAATCCGATTTTTTCGCCGTAGAGACGCGTCTTGGTAGCGAACCGGGCAGCTAACCGGGAAGCTAACCGGCAGTGTAACGGGAGTCCGAGGAGTAGCTGATTGGCTGTCAACATTGTAAACAGTCCGGAGCGGCCGCCATCTTGTCTCTCGGTAGGATCGAGAGACAAGAGGAGACCAAAACAAAGGGGGAAATGAAGGAAAGAGGACAAGGTAGACCCCTTCTGACCCCATAGGATTGATGAGGGGGATATTATAGAGCCACGCGGGGCCCCAAAAAAAAAAAAAAAATCCGATTTTTTTCGCCGTAGAGACGCGTCTTGGTAAGCGAACCGGGCAGCTAACCGGACAGCTAACCGGGAAGCTAACTGGCAGTGTAACGGGAGTCTGAGGAGTAGCTGATTGGCTGTCAACATTGTAAACAGTCCGGAGCGGCCGCCATCTTGTCTCTCGGTAGGATCGATAGACAAGAGGTGGAAAAAAAAAAGGTGTAAATGAATGAAAGGGGTAAGGCAGACCCCTCCTGAACCCCTAGGATTGATGAGGGGGCTATTAAAGTTCCCTGCGGGGCAAAAGAAAAAAAAATTGCGATTTTTCGCGGTAAAGGTGCTTCCTGGTACGTTAACCGGGCAGCTAACCGGCAGCGTAACGGGAGTCCGACATATTGTGTTTTTTGAACGTTTGTGATATGTGCACGTGTGGATTTTGTCTAATTAAGGTTAAAAAAATATATATATATCTTTAAGCGTGTTCTGGCGCGCTTACGTTTTGGGTTTGGTTTGCGCTGCAGAGACGATACGTCACGGTTATGCGATGCATCATGAGGCGTCTCACGGGCTACGTGATACGTCACTTAATAAAGAATATATTTTACAGCTATAGATATTAGCTTTTAAAAAACCAATGAAATTCACAGAAAAAACCATAGGTTATAGACCATATATAGTTAGGAATTTGCATTTACAAAACCTTGAAAATTCACTGAAAAAACCATAGGTTATAGACCATATATAGTTAGGGATTAGCATTTAAAAAACCTTATTTTATTTGCAAAAAACCATTGAAATTCCATATATAGTTAGTTGCACTAACTATATATCGCGGACCCGCAATCCACTGCTAATGATGTCACATATTACATCATTCATGACATGGTCAGTGACATCACTGATGACATCACTGATGACATCTCAAATGACATCACTGATGACATCACTGATGACATCTCAAATGACATCACTGATGACATCACTGACATCTCATTTGACATTACTGATTACATCACTGATGATATCATTTATGTGATAATACATCTTCAGACTCTAATATAACCTTAGATACACTCAGTGTAAACAGGCACTCACAGACTGTCACACATCCATGGAGTTACTCACACACCTAGTCAGTCATGCAAAGAATCAATCACATCTCCATTTCCTCAACTATACAGTTATACACACCTTCCTTATTCAAACATATAGTAACACATATTTACTCTCTTATACAATCCTTGATACAAGTTCACAATGATTCATACAGCCACTCACACATTCACTGGCTCTTATGTTCAGTTATTTATATATGTCAACTCTCACATGGAGTGTGTTTTACATATGTACTTACTTTGACATGTAGCACTGAGATATCCATTCACTCACCAATATACTCATGCACACAGTCAACTGTCCATACAGCTGTTTCTACATGCACTTTTGAACCCATACACCTAGGGAATCAACTGCTCACACATCTATGCACAGAGTTATACACCTCCCAGCCACCCACACACATACTCAGTCTCCCATACAAATACTTGGGCAACCATTCAATAACCCATATAGTTACTGATATAGCTACTGATTTAAACATGCAGCAGTTTACAGAACAACATAAATAATGATTGCCAAATTAAGACACTTTAATCACTAACCCATACACTCAGTGAGACACATTTAATCATTCTCTCATACAGTCAGTCATGCACCTACTAAATCCTTCATCCAGACACTTATACATCCACTCATTCTTCAATATGTAAGACATATTTTAACTTTACTGAAACATACAGTCACTGGGTGTTGTCATCAGTGATGTCATCAGTGATGTCATCAGTGATGTCATTTGAGATGTCATCAGTGATGTCATCAGTGATATCACTGACCATGTCATGAATGATGTAATATGTGACATCATTAGCAGTGGATTGCGGGTCCGCGATATATAGTTAGTGCAACTAACTATATATGGAATTTCAATGGTTTTGTGCAAATAAAATAAGGTTTTTTAAATGCTAATCCCTAACTATATATGGTCTATAACCTATGGTTTTTTCAGTGAATTTTCAAGGTTTTGTAAATGCAAATTCCTAACTATATATGGTCTATAACCTATGGTTTTTTCTGTGAATATATATATATATAACATTTATATTTAAAAAACATATTTTCAAAAATAAAAATATATATATGTATATTAAATTAAAAATTATTATTATTAATATATTACATTTTAAAAAAATACACTTTTCACCCTAAAAACGAATACCACCCTGCTCCCTTAAAATACTCCAGCACCCCAAAATCCTAACCCACCCTTACTCGTTAAAATACCCCAACACCCTTAAACACTAACCCATCTTAACCCTATAAATATACCCTGTACCCCAAAACTCAAACCTAGCCCTGAACCCTAAAATTAACCCTGTACCCCAAAATCCAAACGTACCCCTGAACCCTAGAAATACCCCTGTACCCCAAAACCCAAACCTAGCCCTGAACCCTAAAAATACCCCTGTACTCCAAAACTCAAACCTAACCCAAAACCCTAAAAATACCCCTGTACCCCAAAACCCAAACATACCCCTAAAACCTAAAAATGCCCCTGTACCCCAAAACCTAGCCCTGAACCCTAAAATTACCCCTGTACCCCAAAACCCAAACCTACCCCTGAACCCTAAAATTACCCATCTACCCCAAAACCCAAACCAAGCCCTGAACCCCTAAACCCAAACCAAGCCCTGAACCCCTAGAAATACCCCTGTACCCCAAAACCCAAAACTAGCCCTAAACCCTAAAAATACCCCTGTACCCCAAAACACAAACCTAGCCCTGAACCCTAAAAATACCCCTGTACCCCAAAACCCAAACAAACCCCTGAAACCTAAAAATAACCCTGTTCCCCCCGAAACCCAAACCTACCCCTGAAACCTAAAAATACCCCTGTACCCCCAAACCCAAACCTAGCCCTGAACCCTAAAATTACCCCTGTACCCCAAAACCCAAACCTACTCCTAAACCCTTAAAATACCCCTGTACCCCAAAACCAAAACCTAGCCCTGAACTCTAAAAATACCCCTGTACCCCAAAACCCAAACATACCCCTGAAACCTAAAAATAACAATGTACCCCAAAACCCAAACCTACCCCTGAAACCTAAAAATACCCCTGTACCCGAAAAACCCAAACCTAGCCCTGAACCCTAAAATTACCCCTGTACCCCAAAACCCAAACCTACTCCTGAACCCTAAAATTACCCCTGTACCCCAAAACCCAAACCTAGCCCTGACCCCCAAAACCCAAACCAAGCCCTGAACCCCAAAAAATACCCCTGTACTCCAAACCCCAAACCTAGCCCTGAACCATAAAAATACCCCTGTACCCAAAACCCAAACCTACCCCTGAACCCTAAAAATACCCCTGTACCCCAAAACCCAAACCGGCCCCTAAACCCTCAAAATACCCCTGTACCCCAAAGCCCAAACTTAGCCCTGAACCCTAAAAATACCCCTGTACCCCAAAACCCAAACATACCCCTGCAACCTAAAAATACCCCTGTACCCCAAAACCCACACCTACCCCTGAAACCTAAAAATATCCCTGTACCCCAAAACCCAAACCTAGCTCTAAACCCTAAAAATACCCCAGTACCCCAAAACCCAAACCGAGCCCTGAACCCTAAAATTACCCCTGTACCCCAAAACCCAAACCTAGCCCTAAAGCCTAAAAATAACCCAATACCCAAACCTATCCATTAACCTTTAAATACCCCTGTACCCCATAACCCAAACCCACCCTTAAAATAACCCTGAACCCCTAAAACATATACTCCAACACCCACAAACTAAAACCATATACTTACCTTACACTTAAATATAAAAAACATATGCTTTTAGCATTCATGCTTTTACAACGAATTTTATTGTAAAAGCATGCGTGGTAAAAGCATATAATATATATTGGCATGCATTGTAATATTTTGCGGAGTAACGATACCTGCGTTATAAAGATATGAGGAGTAAAGGTATGCGGAGTAACATATGCGAAGTGAAGGTGTTTTACCCAAAAAGCAGCTCTCATCACCGTAGCCCACCACACACTGATCAAAAGACTCCACCAGATCGGAATCCAAGGAGCAACCCTCAAGTGGATCGCTTCCTACCTCACTGGAAGAACTCAGAAGATTATCATCCCTTCCTACTCCTCGATGCCTAAGAACATCACCCGCAGTGTACCTCAAGGCTCGCCCCTTAGCCCAATCCTCTTCAAAGTATACATGGCACCCCTGGCCAACATCATCAAAAGCCACGGACACAACATCATTCCAATGCCAGCGACATTCAACTTAAACTCTCCTTGACAAATGACCCAACCACCATCAAAGACAGGTTCCAAAAATGCATGAAGGATGTGGCCATCTGGATGAACAACAACTGTCTCAAACTCAACGCAGACAAGACAAAAGCTCTCATTTTTGGAAAAGGCAAGGACACCCTATAGGTGGCCACTTATTCTGGGCCCTACCTCAAACCCACTGAATATGACAGTAACCTCAGCCTCATCCTCAACAACCAGCAATCCATAACGAAGGAAGTCAGTGCTGTCTCCTCCGTCTGCTACCTCACCCTATAAATTCGGAAGAATGTCTTCAGATGGCACCTGCCCAACACCAGGCCAATTGTTTTGCAAGCTTTCATTACAAGCAGACTTTACTACTGCAGATCAGTCAGACCCATCCTCGACCTCCGTAGACAGACACATATCACTGCTCACCTCAGGAAACTCCATTATCTACCAGTTGCGAAGAGATGGCAGTTCAAACTGCTCACCCACGCTTACAAGGCACTACACAACGAAGCACCGGCATACCTAAAAGAAGAGTAAACTTCCACTTACCTACCTACCAGGGAACTCTGTTCCAGATTCCTCTCCCTAGCAGCTACACAGCAAATCCATTGGGTGAACAGCGGAGGCCGCACCTTTCCCCACCTGGCTGCTGAGACCTGGAACATCCTCCCCCTACATCTCAGAGCAGCTCCGTCACTCCAACATTTCATAAAGGACCTCAAGACCTGAATGTTCAACCAATAGGAAAAGGCAGTTGAATCCCACAGCAGGACCCAAGATCACCTTGAGACCCTCACAGGTAAATCAGCTACATTATACAAATCCTGATTGATTGATTGATTAATTAGGGCACAGGTTTCACAGAGAACGTTGACTCCTCCACTGCATCTCATGTAGGGGCTTAAAAGGGCAAGAACTCTGCCCAGTCTTTCATGTTACCTGGGATGTAGTTTTGCAAAGCCCCTCTGGAACATTAAAATCCAAACCACTGCCATTTTCTGAGCCACAGTCCCACTTCTCTATGTATTGTCCAGTACAGCAAAGTGTGCATACAAAATTACAGGATTAGCAAATGCTCCTCTGTTCCAAAGCACACATCAGTTTGTTTTGGCTGTCAAACTCACAAAACGACAATTTCTACTAAAACACTGCACCCCTGACCCAGTCACCAACTGTTTGGCCCCCCACCCAACTCAATCCTAGTGTTGCTTCATTATTATGGCAGTGCTGGGGTTCTGCCCACTAAGAGAAGTCTGCAAAAGCAGAATTTCCTATTAGACTGTTGTAGGTCTCTTTTGGAGACTTGAAATTGCCCATCTGATTGTCAGGCTCTGTTTATGGGTCTGGATGAACAACAACTGTCTCAAACTCAACGCAGACAAGACAAAAGCTCTCATCTTTGGAAAAAAGCAAGGACACCCTATAAAGCAACAATAGGTGGCCGCTTATGCTGGGCCCTACCTCAAACCCACTGAATATGACTGCATTTCAAGTCTCTGGAAAAGTAGAAGAGCAGATGTGTCCTCAGCTCCTCTTGGATCTTACAGCAGGCACCAGTTGCCATACGGCTCTCTTTTACCTTTGTTTCCCCTTATTTAGTGCATGGCAGGTATCTTGACTTGCATTATCTGGCTCGCTAGCCCGCCTTTGAGTCCATAGGAGATTATGCTGGTTCAATATGCGCGAGGGTCCACCATTGTAGCATCATGCTGGACTTCAGCTGTCACTGCAAAAGGTCCCATTGCTTGGGGATGTTCTATCTACACTGCTGGAGTGCCACAGGGATTGGGGCTTAGTTAATTCAGTGGAACAGTATGCCTGCCACCTTAGGTCTCCCTGAGTGCTTCTGGTTGCAGAGCTATTGCTGCCTGTCATATGTATGTTTTCACTACATTGTTTTGGGGAGCGATGTCTGGACCTGGAGAAGCAATCTTATCAATTCACTGATCACTGCTGAATCACAGTTGCAGGCAAAGGAAATAGTCATCAGTCAGAGCAGCTGGTAGGGAGGTCAATGGAGAGTGTCCTACTCAATGAGCCATCAGCCAATCACTCCATAATTGGTTCTTTGGGTAATATATTTTATTTACTGAAATTCATCCTTTTTTATATTTAACGTTATTACATTTATTTTAATTTATCAATATGAAGTATGTTTCTCTTTACTTAACCATAACGGTAATCCTACCTCTAAATTGTTTTATTTCATAGCTGTATTATTTCAATTAAATATTTAAATGTGATCCTTTTTACTGTTAAAGTAAATGTCATAAAATGTTCAAGTAAATAGCCTTAACACATTCTTTGACATACAAATAAACACACATTTGTGTTAATTTAACAAATACCCATGCTGGGTTGGTTAATTAGATGCTCGACAAGAAAATGGTATCCCCTGGGGAAATGTTTGGACAAACAAGTGTGGAGGAATTGCTTGTTCCGGTTCACACTCACTATACCAGCAACCGGGCTCCTTCCTTCACTACTATTCTGATCCTTAACATTGTTTGTCACTGCCTATGAAATGCTACTTCCACAATGCTGGCGTGGTGGACATTAGGGGTATTTGAAATTTCTAGATTTGGCTTTTCCGTAATTATGTGAAATTTTGACACATTTATGCCATTAGGAATACAGGCATTTTGCATTGTATTTTAGTGCAAAATACATTTTTGCATACACTTCAACCCACAAACAGCTTTTTCACACAAATATGAAAAAGCACAAAAAACTGAGGGGCATATTATCAAGGGGGTTTATCTCCTCTTTTTTGGCTTTAAATGCCAAGAAAGCCGAGATAAAATTATCTCCCTATTACCTAGCTGTCGCTAACACTAGTTAGAGACAGCTAGTAGGAGATAGCGACCATATTGGGCCCCACTTTGCATGTCAGTGATATTTATCACTAATGACATGCAAAGTGGGCGTGCCAAGATGTTAGCAACTGAAAACAGTCGCTAACATCGCTATCTCCTATTACCAACTTTTGGAGATATTTGCGCTAAGCGAGAATATCTCCAAAAGCTAACACCTGCCCTGAGCAGTTCTTAGCCATGTTATCCAATGGGAGGTGGATAACATGGCTAAGAGCATTAGCTCGGTAATGCATGAAGATTGCTGACTTTTCAGCGATATTCATGCATTGCGGCGATTTTTATCGTATTTGCGATAAACCTTGGTAATACCAAGGTTTATTTGCGGTAAAAATCGCCGCAGCTCAGCGGTAAATTTTTGTCTCTAACCAAGCAATAGCGATAATTATCGCTATTGCTTGGTTATATGCCCCCTGAATTGCTGCAAACAACAACCTCTCATGCTCTGTCCTTCACATTGTTCCCATACGTTTGCTGCGAATTTTTAAGGCAAATGGCACATTCACTGTAACTTTTTGTCATGAATGGTGCATAATTATACAATGTTTAGAAATAAAGAGCAATTCAGTAAACCTGGAACCTGGGTAAAAACATAAAATAAAGGCACACACGGTCCCTCTGGAGGTAGTGTAGCCCTTGACTTCCACTGCAATAGGTGTAGAAAAACCATATAGCGAGTGCTATACATGATGCAAATATTTACATGTGGCTGACAAGAAAATTTAGGATGTTAACGCAACCACTCCCATTTGGAGTGATGATCTCCTACATCAATTTAAAAAAACACTCCACTGTAATAGTTGTCTGTAGATGTGACGACCCAAATAACACCATTATTTTGAAAGGGGTCTTCTTCAGGTCACTCAATACTCAGAGGAGACACTTTGGAATTAAAGAATCACGTGCCAGTTCAACTTACAGTTTGCAAGTGTATAAATGTAATGTATGAACATAGTAATGCAGTATGGAGTGTGGTCGTATGATATACTGTTAAAATGTGGTAAAATCTCACAAACAAGGATGGGTTCAATACCTTTTCTTGGATAGCATCATTGTTGCTCAAATAGGTATAGCAATCCGTAAAGAGACATATTATATTAAAATGGTTTTTATGTTTATTTGGACAAAGTCATGCATCCCAGTGGTGACCCTTACCTGCTACGTAGTAAAACCAGCACTGACAGTAGTTCATGCGGTTGGTTAAGAGTTTTGAAAGGTGATCCGAAGTGGTGTCACTAGAGTCTGTAGAAGGAAATCTAATGGTAAAGGCATGTATATCGAGGGGCATATTATCAAGGGGGTTTATCTCCGCTTTTTTGGCTTTGAAAGCCAAGAAAGCGGAGATAAAATTATCTCCCTATTACCTAGCTGCCGCTAACACCAGTTAGCGACAGCTAGTAGGAGATAGCGACCATCTTGGGCCCCACTTTGCATATCAGTGATATTTATCACTAATGAGATGCAAAGTGGGCGTGCCAAGATGTTAGAGACTGAAAACAGTCGCTAACATCGCTATCTCCTATTACCAACTTTTGGAGATATTCGCGCTAAGCGGGAATATCTCCAAAAGCTAACACCTGCCCTGAGCAGTTCTTAGCCATGTTATCCAATGGGTGGTGAATAACATGGCTAAGAGCATTAGCTCACTAATGCATGAATATCGCTGACGTTTCAGCGATATTCATGCTTTGTGGCGATTTTTTCCGCATTTGCGTTAAACCTTGGTAATACCAAGGTTTATTTGCGGTAAAAATCGCCGCAGCGCTGCGGTAATTTTTTGTCTCTAACCAAGCAATAGCGATAATTATCGCTATTGCTTGGTAATATGCCCCCGAGTTCTTTAATTAGTTAATGGCAGTTAAATGAACTACGTGAAAACAAGGGTTCTCACACCTTATTATATAGGTCAGACTACGCAAAAGTTGAAATGCAGGATACTACAACACAGAATCAGAGTTAAATGTGGTACAAGTGGAGCACCACTTGTTGAACACTTTCAAAGACACCATCAAGGGCATAAGGTGGCAGGTTATAAAAAACAACTCTCTCTCGGTCCAATAGGAGGTGACAAGTCTAACCTACTGTCCAGAAAAGAACTGTTGTGGATAGGGAAGTTGGAATCAATCATGTTTGGAAAGAAAACAACGAAAGATTTGAGGCAATATATTTCATTACATTTTTTGAACAGTCCATGAACACTATGCATGAAGATTTAGTACAAACAGTATACATTGGACTAGTATAACTCTAAAATGACAGGAATTATCCTGATAGACTCTAGGGGAGTCTATCTCAACTCTACCACGTATACGTGGTGGTCATTTTGTTGAATAATATATGACTCAATCTGTAAACACACTGGTCATTCAAATGCATTATACTGTCTTCATGCAATCATTAGTTAAATCTGAGGCTTTATAAATATGCCCTACATGTTCTAAATTGATTTACATACACAGGTATGATGGTGTATAACTTTTGTTCATATGAAATTATTTCTTACATTAGAGGCGTTATCAGTAGCCCCTCATTCATTTAAAAGGTTTACCTACATATGAACGATGCTAATAGATCACACGTGTAGTGGTAAACTGGTACATATTCCTAGTGAGTATAGGGATGGCCGCTACACTTTTCCCTTACCATGAGTCCGAAAAATGTTTTTACTCACTTATCATGCATTTACATTCTATTTGTGTAAGTATGATTGCATCTCTTCTTTTCTTTTATTATCGCCTTCTGTGTTTGTAGATATTGTATTTTCTGTATGTATTGTTTCCTCTCATGTATCTCAGTATGATGGAATTTGTGTTGTGTATGGTTTGATTGATGCGTATGGGTATGTGTGGAATGAGTAGGATTGAAATGAACTCCATATATATATATTCGTTTTAGGGGCTTAATGTAATATTTTAGGATGTACAGATAACTAATGTGTATAAGATATAAAAAGCATGTTGACATTTTTGACTCAATAAAGAACTGTTTATATAATTTTGGTTTTGGGCAATATTGCTGCTTATGTAAGGAATTGAGGTAAAACCCATTTGTCAAAAGTATTGCAAGGGGGAGGTTTTGTGTTTTTTGCTGATTGCATTGCATAAACATCGCATAGGCAATCAATTCAGACACTCGCTTATTCCCTAGGCGATAGAAATAGGGGATTTAGGGCCAGATGTAGGAGCCCTAATACCGGTCGGTAACGGCCGAATTCGGCTATTACCGACCGGTATTAGGGTTTTCAGAAGTAGGGGGCCTATATTTTACCGATTCAGTAAATTTACCGAATTGGTAAATTTTACAGAATCGTTAAAATACCGAATCGGTATATTTACCGATTCGGTAAATCCACATGTAGGTGGAACTCCTAAGAATGCCACAGGCCCTTAAGAATCTGTATTTTACCACCCAATCCTATTGGGTGTTAAATACCGAATTCAGGTGTGCATGCACCTCTGTGCATGCACACCTGTGCAATGTGACACACAGGCACATGGCACATGGCACACAAGTCCGGAATTGGGGTGCTAGAGGGTGTCAAAGTGACACCCTCTGCACCCTTGCCGGATTCGGTATTTACCGATCGGTATTGCCCATTGATTCCTATGGGCTTCATGGCCCATAGGAATCAATGGACAATATCGATTCGGTATTTACCGAATCGGTAAATACCGAATCCTACCGATTCGGTAATTCTTAAATTCGAATGACCTACATCACCCCCCTTCCTATTTACCGACTCTTAAATACCGAATTGGTAAAATTCGGTATTTAAGAGTAGGTAAATAGGAATTACCTACATCTGGCCCTTAATCTTGTAAAACATATTCCCTTTTGCTCTGAATACGTGCATGCTACATCAGTAGAGAGCAGCAGTTTCCTGTTTAAAAGGCTCCCTCGAGCCATTTGAGCTGACGAGAGGTACTGTGACCCGAGAATACTTTGGCAGCCTGCTCAGCAACCCCATACATTCAAATTGCCTAATCTCTACTGATGACGGATAACAATCCAGAAGCACGTGTGTAGAGATGGCCAGCACTAATCTGCACCTACCCGGTGAAACACTTGAGAGACTTTGCAAGTGCACACACTTGGCGAACTGCAATTACCATGATGCCTAGGGGCGAACCTGCTGGTAGGTGAAGCAGTGTGATCCCACATTTGTTTCTTGTGTCCTAAAACGCTTGTTTTCTTCTGAAAGAAAAACCAATTTGTCGTTACCTTTTTTAACAACTTCATAGATGTGTGGTGATGTTTGAAACACTGGTGAGTGTGATTGTTGCAGACCTAAACAGAGATACAAGCTTACAAAGAATGCTTTGCATTGCAGAGCGGCCAATTTAGCCGCTCTGAACATCTACACACTGGGTCTTAGACAGCCTGCTTTAATACGTTATGTGCCCTGGCCAAAGAGATAAGCCCAGGCCAGCGTATTATGCCATACTTCCTTTTGGTAACAGGCTATGTTTGCGCCACCATTTGCACCATTTTAAATGGGATTTATTTGGTTTCTCCCCTCTTTTATAAGAGTTTAAAACAGATAATTCGCTGCCAGTGCGCAGAGACTTTTAAGGAATGTGAAAGGCAATACTGGGCCTCCATTGAAGTGGGACTCAATTAGCTATCTCCCCTGTTTCCAATATAGCTCCATTCACAGAATGTGGTGTCTGCACACTGGTGAGCATGCATAACTTTGGCACATTTTACATTACACATTTCTTTGCACCATAAGTCATTAATGTTTTCAGTCTAACGGTGACATAGTTGTGGATTTGACAAACGGGTGAGTATTTCTAGACCTTACTAGATCCTTCGACCCACGATTCTGACAGAATTTTTAATATGCTCAAGTGATTCTCCCACAGTTCATAAAAGGGTGAGTTTAAGAGACTGTTTTGAACAAATAGACACTGGTTATCCTTTATTTAAACTGTGTTGCCCTTTATTCAGGATACTACACCACTTGAATATACATACATTGTTAGGATTAGTTTATTGCTAACTTCAGTTTGGACTCAGGATTTATAACTTACGGCCAGATTCATCAACACAAAATCTGCTCGCAAAGGGCCAGATTCTGAGAATCTGGCCCTTTGCGAGCGCAATTTTTGCATTTGGGATTCATCATCCCAAATGCAAAAATTGCTATTATAGAATTCGCAATTTTGCGAGGAATTGCATTTAAGGAATCTCTATTCAAGATTCCTTAAATGCAATTCATGAAACATTTAAAAATTGCGGATTTGCAATTTTGGGCCACTATTTACCGCAAAGTCAAACCTCCTGGTAAATAGCGGAAACTTAGAAAAATGCACTTAAGTGCATTTTTCTAAGTTGTATGTTACACACACATATGTCCTTGGGATATGTGTGTGCGTAACAACAGCGTCCATTATCATTTCAGGGGTGCAACAGGGTGGTATTTGGACACCCCTGCACCCTTGAAATCGCAAACTCAAAAAGCGAATCGCTAATAGCGATGCGCACATTGATATGTCTTCCCATTCATTCCTATGGGCCTTTAGGCCCATAGGAATGAATGGGGAGTTATTCCTTATTTGCGATTAGCAATTAGCTAATCGCAAATAAGGAAGCAGTAAAAATCGCAAAATAAATTGCGATTTGTACATGAATCCCGTTTTGCGAGTCTGTAATAGCGATTCCTTAATAATCGCTATTACTGACTCGCAAAGCGGGACTTTGATGAATCTAGGGGTTAGTCTCCTCTGCAATTCTGAGAAATTCTCTTGCTTCCCCATAGTACCCTCACTAGATGCCACCCATGCTAAGAAACAACCCTTGAGAGTGCAAAATTCAGTGACTAGCCGGATGCAAATAGTATGAGTACCCTGGATTCACTTATTTCATTTAACTTGCATTAACTGTAAGAATATACATTCCTATACACAAAAATTCTTTCTACAGACTCCAGAGTCACCACTTTGGATCATCTGTTAAAACTCTTACCAAACCACACAAATTACCATCAGTGCTTGGTTTACTACCATAGCTGGCAACGGTCACCACTGGGATGCTGACATTTTCCAAGCAAACATACAAACTGTTTGAACATAATATGACTCCTTTCAGCTTGCTAGTCCTATGCAAGCCACAATGATGCTATCCATGAAAGGTTGATGCACACATCCTTGAATGTGAGATTTTGCCACAGTTTATCGGTATGTCATACGACCACACTCTATACTTCATTGGTATCTATATACACTTACAAACTGTAAGTTGAACTGACATATTATTCTTTCATTCTCAGGTGTCTACTCTGTTTATTGTGCATTCTGAAGAATACCCTGATGAAAATAATTGTGTTATTTGGGTGAAAACATCAACTGACAACTATTACAGTGGACTGTTTTTTAAATTGATATAATATATCAACACTCCAAATGGAAGTGGTTGCTTTACCATCCCAAATATCCTTGTCCGCCACTTGTAAATATTTGTATCATGTACAGGACTTGTGCACTATTCAGTCACTTTATCACTTTCACTGTGCCATCATACTTTTAGGAGCACTGTGTTATAGGATTGATTCAGCAAATTGAGTTCTTGTTGGAAAGAAGACATTTTCATTGTGAAATACCAATACATTTGTGTATCAGAGTTGAAAACCTTATTAGTGAGGATTGTCTACACCTATCACCATGGAAGTCAGGAATACATTTCCCCCATAAGGACCATGTGTGCCTTTGTTAATTACACAGTGTGGCATGATATCAGGATCTCTGGAATGTCACATAGCAAGAGTAACATGAAATTACCAAAATGATGCTACTTAAGCAGGCATAATACAAATTTCACCCAAGCCTAGTGGAGTGTCTAAGAAGTGGCTGGAAGGTGCAGGATGTTTCTTACTGCTAGAAACAGCCGTTCTAGGGATTTAAAGGACCAATGGAAAATGGCATTTGGACCAATGGAAAATGTAGAAAATTGAAGTGCTAATTAGTGGGAGAGACGTCTCTACCTTGTTTCTGTGGAGTTTCTTAAAAGTTAAAGTATCTTAGGCTCAATGTAAAAAGAGACAGAGCACAAAAATGGTCGAAATTGAGCAATACATATTTTTGACATGTCCTTGATGTTTTAGGGCTGGACAAAATTGTTCCTTATACCTGCGGAATTGGGCAGTATTTTGGGCACTCCACATTACAGACATTTATCGTGAGCAGATTCAGAGTGTCACTCGTGTTATAGGGTGCTCTATATAGGAGCTGCTCTCCAATCCACGGGGCTGCAGCATTATCATCATAACTTAAAGAAGAGGGGATTGTGCAGTCTCCCAAGCCATACCATGCCAGTCAAGGCTAGCACTCTTCCCAGCAGCTCCACCTGATCACCGACCGTGCCAGGACTCAGCCCTCCTCCCAAGCAGGGTTCAAGTCAGCAGCCCGTCTCTGCACCTCAGGTTTCGCTTAGGCACCCTCAGTACTTCTCAAGGGTTCTGTTTTGCACACTGTAAACTCTCATATTTTATTCCTTGCTGATTGCTACTGTTGCGTCACCTCCTACTTTGTCGCCCTCGCTGTATGGTGATTAGTTTATTTGTTTTCCCCTCTGTTTCCTGCTGCTGCTGCCCCTGCGGCCCGCCCCCTACTCAGCCTCTCCTGCCTCCCTGCCTCTGCTCACACCCCACTCCCCTACATATGGTGACCGCTGCAAAGGAGCTCGCATGAAACCTTGACCTCTGGTCCAAGGCCAGCACTCTCCCCAGCAGCTCCGCCTGACCGCCAACCGCACCAGCAGCCCATTCCTGCGCCTCAGGTTTTGCTTAGGCACTCTCCGGTACTCCTCAAGTGTTCTGTTTTGCACACTGTAAACTCTCTTGCATTTTATTCCTTGCTGACTGCTACTGTTGTGTGTCACCGTGCTGTATTGTAATTAGTACTGCTACTTTGTCGCCCTCGCTGTATTGTGTTTAGTAATTGATTTTCCCCTATTTCCCACCGCACCTGCCCCCCTACTCAGCCTCTCCCGCCTCCCTGCCTCTGCTCACGCCCCCTCCCCTACATATGGCGACCATGCCTAAGGCATGCCTGTCTAGTCTTTGCCTGACCGCGACCAGTGCCAGGAACCCTGGCTCACCTGGACTCCACCGCCACTTGCCAAGCTCGCAATCCCGGAAGACACACCGACTGAGTAAGATCCTCACCGACCACGACACATTAGAAGTTCTTATGCAGATGCTGCCTCAGATCCTTCAGCATCGTTAAAGCTTCCACAGCCTCAGAAGGGCCGCCTGATGCTCACACTGCTAAAACCCTAACATGCATCCTTCTCAATGTGATCTCCCTGCACCGCCACGCCATAGAAATCTGGGACCTTAGGGAAACCCTCTTGCCCAATGTCGTCTTCTTCACAGAAACCTGGACCAACTCCACCTCCAGCCCCGACATCGCTACTGCCATCCCGGATGGCTACAAGATCCAGAGAAAGGACCACCCGCACCGCCCAGGAGGGGGACTAACCATCACACACAAGACCTCCTTCCAGCTCTCCACATCCAGCACAAGCGACCCCATTCTAACACAGAACACCTCCACTTCCAGATCCAGACGAGCCCCAGGACCACGCTACCCATCACCCTCATCTAAAGACCGCCAAGACCTCGCACCCAGCCCGCAACCACCATCACCGAGCTCGCCGCACCCCACACCATCACCTCCACGGACTACATTCTACTCTGGACCTGAACTTTCACCTCGACAACAGCAATAACCCTGACTCCACCACTCTCCTCGACAACCTCGACAACCTAGGACTAAAACAGCTTGTCAACACGCTCACCCACAGAGCGGGTCACACCCTCGACCCCATCTTCGCGGGAGGATCAAAAATCCATTTCAGCCACACCACCCAGCCCGTCTGGACAGACCACCACTGCGTCCATTTCACTTTCAACTCCACCACTGCACCCAAACCAGCCCAGCGCCTACCACAATGAAACTGGATCAAGGTCACAGAGAAACAGCTCAACTCCACCCTCCTCCAAGAACCCCTGGCACCACAACAAACACTAACGCCACAGAATTTCACCGCTGGGTCTCCTGCTGTGCTGACAAGCTGACACCCCTCCACCACCCATCCAAACAATGTCCCCTGAAGGCCACCTGCTTCACCACAGAACTACAAGAAGTGAGACGCTCCTGCAGATGACTAGAGAAAACTTGGTGAACCTAGCAAACCCCGGAAGCACAGAACAACCACAAGATCACCCTGAAGGAATACCATCAGGGCATAAGAGACACCAAATGGACCTTCATAAGAGACATAGTCCAGACCAAGGCAAAAAATGTCAAGGAACTGTTCAACCTCATCCAGCAGCTCCCAAAGCCCACCTACGAGGCCACGGACATCGCACCCTCCCAGGAACTCTGTGACAAGCTCAGCACCTACTTACATCTGAAGAGCAAGGACCTCTACAACAACTTAAACAACAAGCACTGGACAACGCCCCCCCACCTACGGCCGCCGACAAGCCAACCATCACATCCTGGGATCCTGCTACCGTCCAGCTCATCATCACCACGTCCATGAAGAAAATTTACTCCAGAGCCCCAATGGAACCCTGCCCACCCCACATCTTCCACAGGGCCGCCATTGCCATCACACCCGAACTAGAACGAACAATCAACACCTCCCACAGATCCGGGGCCTACCCTGATGACTGGAAACGGGCGGAGATGAAACCCCTCCTCAAGAAACCGACAGCTATCCCAAAGGACATGAAAAACTGTTGACCAATTTCCTTCTCCCCTTTGCAGCCAAAGTCACTGAGAGACTCGTGAACGCCCAGTAGACCGCCTTCAACAAAGAGAAACCTATCATAGACACCTCCCAGTTGGGCTTCAGCAGCAACCAGAGCGTCGAGACCGCCCTCCTCGCCACCACAGATAACATCCGCATCCTTCTAGACCTCTCCACATCCTTTGACACAGTCTCACATCGCAAGCTTGCAGCCAGACTCCACAACTCGGGGATACAAGGAACCGCCCTAGACTGGATCCAATCCTTCCTCTCCGGCAGAACCCAGAGGATCAGACTCCCCCCTTCCTCTCTGAACCCACCAACATACACTGCGGAGTACCCCAAGTATCATTGATCAGCCCTATGCTCTTCAACATGTACATGGCCCCCCTCGCCGCCATTGTCAGACATCATGGGCCCAGCATTGTATCCTATGCCGGTGACACCCAGCTCATTCTCTCACTCACGAAGAATCCCAAAGACACCAGACTCTGCTTCCAGGAAGGAATAAAGATTGTGGCAGCCTGGATGAAGGACAGCTGCCTGAAGCTCAATTCAGAGAAGATGTAGCTCCTGATCCTTGGACCCTGCACCTTTGCCTGGGACAACACCTGGTGGCCCTCCACCCTCGGACACCCACCAACCCCGACCGACCACGCTTGGAACCTCGGAATCATCCTTGACTCCTCCCTCTCCATGAACCACCAGATCAACGCCATTGCGTTCACCAGCTACAACTGCCTTCGCATCCCCCGTAAGACCTTCATATGGACCCCCCCCCGAAAGCAGAAAGATGGTCATCCATGCACTCATAACCAGCAGGCTGGACTACGGCAACTCCCTCTATGCCACAGTCAACAGAACTCTTCTACACAAACTCCAAACCATCCAGAACTCTACAGCCAGACTTGTCCTCTGGACTCTGCATCACAAGCACATGACCCAACACCTACGAGACCTCCACTAGGTACATGTTGAAGCAAGGATCACCTTCAAACTCCTCACTCACACCTACAAATCCCTCAATAACATTGGACTCAAATACCTCAACAACAGAGTATCTTTCCACGTATCCAAGAGGAATCTCCGCTCCGCTGACCTCACCCTGGCTGGGGTCCCCCGCATTCACAGACACAGAACCGGTGGTGGAGCCTTCTCCTAAATGGCAGCCAAGTCCTGAACAAGCTCCCTGTGAACATCAGATGCTCCCCGACCCTACACACTGTCAGGAAGGACCTCAAGACCTGGCTTTTTGACTGATCCGGAGCCGCTCACCCCCGCGCCTTGAGACCCTCACGGGTGAGTAGCGCACTTTACAAACCCCCTGATTGAGTGACTGATTAATTGATTATCACATGGGGCCTATATAAATCTAAAAGTGCAGTGGGTGCCCCAATCCAACCCCATATACCCCTAGCAGTTGCATACTTTGGGACAGCGGGAGTAGCATAGGGTCCTCATGGACCCACTGGCTCCCCTGCTTGCATGCAATCAGGGTGCCGCAGGAGTTGGCTGCATTTGTTTGCCCTCCCCCTTATAGGAGCAGCTTTTATTTCTGCAACCATCAGGTATCAGAAAACATATGTTCTCTTTCCAAGAAAGTGCAGGCAGGGAGTTGAAGTTCTCCCTGCCCTTGCAATACAGGCAGGCAACAACTCAGTGTCTCATGAGATGGGGGTCCCAGGAACATTGATGTCATCGGGCCCTGGGCGAATGAGGCCCTGGACCATGATATTGCTCACGGATGGGTGCTTTATACCCCCACCTCCCAAATGATAACAAATCCTGTCGCCCCAGGGGATGGGCTCCCTGGGACCTTTACAAGGCTTGGGCTGGACTCTATACCCTCTCCCTATTAAATACAAAGGTATCTATCATGGGAGATGGGGTTCTAGGTGCCTTGAAAAGGCAAACAGTGATTGGCTGTAGGGATAGGGTCCTTGGGGCCTAAAAAAGGCTCTGAGAGGGGGGTTGCACGTCTCCCTCTCTAATACAAATAAATAATCGGCCCCAGGGATGGGGTTACTGAGCCCTTGATAAGGCTTAGGTAAACGGTGCCCCCCCCTTAAATCAATCAGTTCAAATATAGAGCAGTGAATGTGAAATGGGCGAAGTAGCCATTCATTTCACGTTCATTGTTTCAGCTGGCGAGTGCCCCATAATGCCCAGCGGGTCTTTAAAAAACATTCCACTCAGAGCTGGAACTCTATGCTCTTCAGATGGAGTGCAGGGAACCTTTATGGTTGGTTCTATGACTGCACTTTGTGGCCTGAAAAATAAAATAAAAGAATCAAAGACGTTAAAAATGTTTTTATAAAATGCTTTATTCAAAATATCTTTTTACAATCATTATTGTGAGGTATTGTAATGTGTCTTTTTATAAAATATATATTGAATATAGTTATTGGGGACTTTTTGTCAAAGCCAATAGGTCTCCTTTCTATATGTTGATGTGCTTCCCCCTGATAACACCAATAGTTACACTTTTTATATTTGGAGTTATGACTTTTTTGCAAAATTGGTAGGTATGCCTTAAGATGACACCCATAATATTGTTATATGGCAGTCAGCCTTGTGCAGCGGCAGGGGGGTTTGGCACAAACAGGCATGGAAGTAGAGTACCTGCAGGTGGTTGGGGGCAGGGCCTTGCCCAACACATTGCAGTGCACAACTATGGATATCTTACTGTAGGTTAAAAAAACTGTAGAAATTCACTGCAAAAATCAAAGGTTAAAATGATGTTAAAGTTAGGTGAAAATGCCAGTTAAAACATAACATTTTAAACATGACAAAACCACTGAAATTCACAAGTTATAGTTATCTCAAATAACTACAAGGCATGCACTAAAGTTACTATAACTTGAGTACTTGCTTGGGCTACTAATCAGGGCTGGCTTTAGGGCTGGTGGTGCCCGGTGCGACAATGTTTGTTGGTGCCCCCAATGACCTTCTTTGCCACGGATTCCCTCACATTACTCTCAAACAATCCCCCTCAAGTCTCCATAACCACTCTTTCTCTCATGAATTTCTTTTGTTTTATAGCACCTCTCATAACAGTGTAAAATATCAGAGCCACTTACATCACATACACAATACACTGAGACAATCAATCATAAGTATTTAATCAGTGTATAAGAAATATCACATCAGCCAGAGGGCTACAAGGGGTAGGACTCACAAGTCACCCATACTGGTAGGCTGTATAGTTTAAGATTGCTTGTTCAGATGAAGCACAAACACAGACTTTGAAGCGTAACACCATAGTTTGGGGTTGGCTTTACTAATAGGGATGGATTTCCACCAAAGTGATCCCTTTTTGCAACATTAGGATAATGAAAGACTAAGGGGAAAAAAATCGGACCTTCTAACATGTATCTTGCAGTTTACATGCAGCATTTTGAGGAAAGTTAATAGCTCACTGTTCTACATTTGGATTTAAACTTCGAAACTGCAAGTAGCAGAATGGTGTCTCTGACATAAACAGTAATGCACTGACCTATATACATCATAGGCACTTTGTGATCTGCATGATACTCATGCTATTCAACAGGTTTTTTAACCTCCTGGATACTTTATGATGAGTAAAAAACTTCCACTAGACAGAAGTCTTTCTCTCTGCAGTATGGCCGTTATTCATCAGTTATCTTGACATTTTTAAGGTTGCCTGAAAATTGGTAGACAATATTGTACCTGAAAACAGAGCGCCCCCCACAAAAGTCAGCGCCTGGTGCAGTGGCACCAATCGCTCTGCCCTAGAGCCGGCCCTGCTGCTAATTGCCTCACAATTTACGTCCTTCATTACATGTTTCTATGACATCGTTGATAACATCACTGCAGCATCTGAATTGACATCATTGATGATGAAACTATGCATGGTATAATAAGAAACTCCACTCCGCAGACCTCTCCCTGGCCACCGTCCCACGCATCTGTAGAGCCACAGCCGGAGGCAGATCCTTCTTCCACCGCGCTGCCACAACCTGGAGCACCCTCCTCCTCATCCTATGACAAACGGAAGACCTTCTAACCTTCAGGAGACAACTCAAGACCTGGCTGTTCGACCAGAAGCAGCAACATCTCCCTCCCCCCGAGCGCTTGGAACCCTTGCGGGTATGTAGTGCACTCTACAAATGGTATTGATTGATTGATTGATTGATTGATTGATTGATTGATTGATTGATTGATTGAAGAAAGGACCCTCACATGGTTGGACAGGTTCCTCACTTTGGACCTTCGGCAAAAAATAATTTTAAAATTTTGACCATTTAACTTATAGGTGGGCACCCCAAGCAAGTTTCATAATCTCGTAGTTTATTCCACCCATCTCATATAAAAAGGTATTTTTCATGTTTTTGATTGCATAAAAGGTAATGGTTTCCGCAAAAAATTCACCGGTGGTACGCAATTTTCCACTGGTTCTGGAAAATTCCTGCTGATACTTGGCTACTTGGTTGTTAGATTACACTGATGTACAATGCATAAATGTAATCATCACCACCTAAGAAGTGAATACAATGACTTGTGCCAGGTGGTTGATGCAGATATCAGCTCAAGGAGGATAAACAAAAATGCTAACAGTCCTGCCAAGTGTCACGCAACAGGTGTGACATTCACGCATTTCAGTGCGGTGATCCGCATCACTGCACTAAAATGCATTGTCACGCATTTTGCCACCACCTGCCAGGCGCGCCTGTGCCCGGTCTTTGCTGCTCGAGACGTGCTGCTTGCTGAGCCCGAGTTCGTAAATAGTTAACCGGTCTGCTCTCAGCCTCTCTGGAGTGGCTGAGAGCGCCACAATGTGTCTCTGCACTCAGCTGCTGCTGCTGTGATGCCCTGCTGTCAATCACCAGCGTGGCACTATGGGGACCAGGATTATAATCTGGATGTGGGGGTGGTAGAGTGCTGTCACGTCCGGACTCGGAGGAAGTAGGCAGAAACGCTGGGGGAATCTGAGTGTCTGGAACCTTAATGCCCCGGTGCTTGGAATAAGGAGCCGAGAGTAGTGCACCTTTGGACTAGTTTGTGGCATGTGCGCAGTGCTAGGATGGCCGCCAGGGAGCTGGGGTCAGCTGTCTAGTGTATCAGGAGAATTCTGACCGGAGCTTGGGTGACGTGCGCACACCTGTGGAAGTGCGCACTTCGCTGAGGCAAATACCGGACAAGTTCGTTATTCAGAGTGTTCCGTAGTTTTTGAGGTAAATTTCATGTTTTTAGAAATATTCTGGTAGTGGAACAACTACAGAATAATTACAGCAGAGCTGACAAACCTTTTGACCTTTCCCCTTCTGCGGACGGGGAACGATGGCCCAACCCATAGTGGCATCCTTTTCATTTGACACACAAAAGGCTTGTCAGTCCTGAACAGCTGAAGTGCCTGCCCTCTGTTACTGAGGACTGCAGTCACACAGTCTGTGTCTGGTTACTGCCCGTCTGTTTTTGGTGCTTTGTAGCAGTTGTAATATATTAATCAGACTTTCTTGTTGCTCAAATGTGTGTAGCATCTTATATTTATATGTTTCCCTTGTCTTCATTGCTTGATTTTGCTCGTGTGAAAGTGCCACTCATAATGGTTGAAATGTCACTCATAATTACACTGAAAATATGAAAATGTTACACATAGCATTCTGAAACCTTGGCAGCTATGTGCTAACCAATAGGGAAAAATTACCCGCTGCTACTGCAATGTACGTCAACCTGGCCCAGAGTCTAGCAAAACACTGTCAACTTCTCCTACATTGTTATCACTGAATAATTAAGATGTATTCACAGTTTACATCAACTGATCTCTAATTACAAGTATTTGTATGTTAATGGTGCAGACAAGTCACACCATTTTGCATTCCTAACAGTACGCGATAATCAAGCTTTTCTCATCCAAAAACGTTTAATGAAAACATCACAACTGCACAATGTGCTGCATTGAATTACCGCACCCTTCAGAACCCCAGACAATTAGATCAAGTGGCGTCTGGTTAATATGCATGAACTGAGCGGTAAGCAGGAGGTTCATTTTGTCTGCACTGTGCTGTCAGCAAAACATGGAATACAGTTCAGAACCGGTGAACGGCGGGGTCCGGATTAGGGTTAAGTGTGTATGAAATGTCAACACAGCTCCTCCAACTTGAAACGCTCGGAGTGGCTTTTGGAGTTACAGAAACTGGTATTCTGTTTCCAAATAACACTATACAAAACAGTTACATAAATAAAAACATTGTGCAAGACACTCCCGAAGTCAGAAGTCATATATTATGGAAGTAATATACTAATGGAAGTCATATACAAATGGCTTATGTCAATGAATAGTCAGAAGGCCTTAAGCGTGCACCACTTTTATGACGTGGTATAGATTTTGATCACGGTTCTACAAACTGGCAGGCCTTTGGCTAGTTATGTCACGATAGATATTACAGCCCATCCGAAAGGACCTGACAGTTGCTATAGAGAAATGCATTTTTGTAGATGTGTCCCTGTAAATCTCAGTGATTTCCACAAACAGCACACGCAACCTACAGTAGCGTGATTTATTCTCCAGCAATATACATGTTTTTGTCTCAGGGTCTATCGTGAGGTATTAGCTAAACAAACTGAATATATCGTATGAAAATAATAATATTCTTTTTGAATTTGGGAAGCCAAATTAAACACCTGGAATAAATTAAATATCACAAGTGTAGCATGTCTGGTTTTCCTAAGGTTTTATTTTGTGTCTTTGTATTAAATATTCTTTTTTTGGCGCATAGCAGTAAATTGCAAAAGTGTGCAGCTGAATATTATGCAGTTGATAAATTCAAGAAGAAAAAAACACGAGATAAATTCCAGAACATTCCATCCAATTCCCTTACCCTGTAATCAAATTACATCTCCAAATGTAATCAAATAAATTCATTTAAAGATACCCGCTGAGGCGCATTCACACTCTGTCCGCTAATATACTGCTGTGCTTAAGATACAAAGAACCCCACTGAGTATTTAACCACCCCTGGACACACCGGGGATTAGTAATCTGCCCCTGCAGCTTCAGAAACGGTCTCAAGTAAGAAAAACTGAAGTGCTTTGACTATGCATTTACAGCAGAATGCCGGGATGATTATAGGGCATGCTTTCAAGCCAATACACAATGGGATGCAAAGCCAAAGAATATACAAAATGTAAAATTGCTTCCTTCATGTTGAGAACAGAATGTCAAGGGCAACAGCCATGCCTTTGACTGATAGAGCATGTTACTTCCTAAAGTTTTCTATTAATATCGTGACTCGTTTTCTTTATGTACTGGAGAATCTATGCAGTTATACCCACAATCAATTATTGATGTATTTATATTTACAATAATCAAGCACACAACTCACTTACATTAGAAAAGGCACACACACATTATTTCATTTTTTTCTAAATGGGACACTGTGGTCGCATTAAAAATAAAAAATAAATCCTGCAATGTATAATGCAGTTCCCGATGCGAAATTGGCATAGCCCAAGGCACCTGGACATCACATGCCCTGTGGCTACGATAACTTCAAAGGAAATTACATCACATGATATTTGACCCCAAATTCAAGTCTAATTTACGTTTTAAAAAGAATACTTGGCTATTTGAGGCTTCAACATAATAGCATATACTTTCCGAACCACACTGGCTGGGTCTATGCCAAGCGCCTATAATGTGGACTCCTCTCCCTGGAGTTGTCAGAATCAATACAAACTTGCACTCCTTCCGACAAAGGCAGAACATACTCCTATTGACAATAACTTGAATTGTATTGATTGAAGCCCCAGTTTTACGGCCTATGGTATGTGCCTATTTGGATTTACTGTGTGATATACTTTTGTTACATGCAAAGCACAACATTGCCCCTCTGGTAAGGTTAATGTAATCTTAGTAGCTGAAACAACACATATATAAAGAGAAGACGGAGAAACTTGGACATGTGAAGAGTTGTGAACAGAAAGTGAGAATTAAAAGAAAAGAAGGGCGACAAGAGAAGTGACTGGTCTGCAAATAATAGCATCACAATAGGAAAATACAATGAGACGAAATCAGCAGCAAGCTGGACATGAGCGAAGTGGGGACGCTGATAAGGAACATAAATAGCTCACAGTTAAAGGCTTAATTCCTAACGATCCCCTCACTCAGGGGCGGCTCCTGCATAATGTGTGGCAGGGTATGCTCAGACTTGAGTCCCTTGCTCACTTTGCCACTGGATTCAAGCAAGCCGGGCTGAAGACGGCTGGAATGCCAGAAACCGGTCCTCAGAAGCTTGTTTCTGGTCCAGGGAAGACTTGGGTTGGCACTTCAGGCTGGACTGTTCCCATGAGGCACAGGGACTGATTTGCATATAGCCATGTCTGAACTGGGGTGGCAGAGTGGGCTAAAGAACGGTGATGGATTAAACCCAGATCTTTTGACTGGGTGTAAGTGTTTGATTGATTCGGATGCTCCGTCCATCACCACCCCCTTTTGTACCAATATGGTGCTTAGGCCTTGAGGCAAGGAGCAAATCTTGTCGATCAGTAATGAATCCATGGTAGATGCATTTGTGGAAAAAGTTCCTAAAGTTTTTATTTAATGAGCTGGGTAAGATTAATGGTGCAGGTTCTGACGCTTGATTGAGAGCACATGATGAGTTGAGTTTATCCTCCTAAGCCTTTTAAAGTCTGATATACTGAGTCAACCATGTACTTCTGACAGCAGCAGCAGTGTATTAAAATTCATGAATTTTCAATTGTAGGTTTGATACAGTGTTCTAATGAGCACCTATAGAGCTAACATTCTGTATTTAACCCAGAAACGTGGCAAACCTGAATGACATTTTGCCTGATTAAAAGTTGCAAAACTAAAAACAATTTCTTTAAATATGAACAAAATATGGAGATTCAGTTTCTCATGGAATTATGGCTAGTGCGATAGAAAGCTAAAAGGAGGACACATATATTCCTCATCAATGAATTTACAAAGTCTTAAATATCGTCCTCATCGATGTCCAAAAAAATGGTCTATTGAGTGAAATATGTACTTTAAACACCATCAGAAGCCTATCAGTTGTTTCCACAGTCTTCTACACAGCTTAATCAAGTTCTAATCAACTCCTACAGCGCTAACATTCTCTATTTATGATAAAAATATAGCATACCTGAACGGATTGGTGATGTTACAACGCAGGCTATTACAACGCCTGCTGTTACAACGCGGTTTTTACATCGCATACCATTACAACGCATAGTGCTTTTAAGCGCTGGATAGTGAATTATTTAATTTACTATTCCAACTCCAGTCCCCGTGGATAGTAGGGAAGGTGTTGGATAGTAAATTAAATATATTCCCTATCCTAGAGCGCCCCCCAGCGCAATGCGTTGTAATGGTTTGCGTTGTAATGGATGCGTTGTAATGGTAGTGCGTTGTAATAAATACGTTGTAAGTGATGTTTCCCTACCTGAACGCCACCTTGATGGAAACAAAATTGTAAAACGGAATGCACTTCCTACTGAGGAGACTGCAGTGGCAACTGGCATGGATCGTGGATGGTGGGAGTCAGGGGGGTTAGAAAAATGTTAAACTTTTTTCAAAAAATGCTTGACTTATCGCCGTGTCTCTCCTCCATCTCTAATCCGCGTCAGACTCTGTCAGGAAAAGGAAGAAGGAAGCACCTAGGCTCTTCATAGCCAATCACAATGCTGCAATGCAGCGTTGTGATTTGGCTGAGTGCCATTGTTTGGCGCTCAGGCAGGGAATGGGAAACTGAACTGGGGTGGCAGAGTGGGCTAAAGAACGGTGATGGATTAAACCCAGATCTGTTGACTGGGTGTGAGTGTTTGATTGGTTCAGATGCTCCGTCCATCACCACCCCCTTTTGGGAATGGGAAACTGGGCATCTTCTCCACCCAGGCTTTAATGCAGCCTGGGTGGAGAAGATGCAAAGTGCGCATGACTGTTTAGCCGGTTAGACGGCCGACCAGTCATGTAGACTTGGTGTGCCCACCACTCCCCCTCCCCCTGCTCTGTGAGAAGCAGCCATGTCCCACCCCGCCCCTCAAAGTTGCTGAAGCAGGCCCTTTACATTATTATCATTTTATTTTTCCTGTATTTGACTGTTGCAAAGCAGTGAGTGGCGCAATGCTCCTCTGCTTTACCGGAGTAACCGCCACTGGGAGACTGTATTATAGGATCGTAATGATTAGGCCTCTGTTGTCTTAGAAGTTGGTGTTAGTGCTCCAGAAAGCTAAAATGAGGACACATTTTCCATGAGTTCTCAATTGTCTTCCTCATCCATTTTATTTGAAAGAGTGAAATATGCTTCCAACACCAACAGTCTGCCGGTTAACTCCCTAGTATCAACTGCAATGCACCACAGGCTTCAAATGAACAACTAGAGTGTTAACATTTGTATGCAAATCAAAAGTGAGACGCTCCTAAATACTGTTCTGTTGGAATAATAGCTGTTGCATTCAATGCCTTTCCTAAGAAGGAGGCTTAAGTAAACGAGTATTGAGATATTAATGCAGGTATGAGAATAGGATGGTTAAAAATATGAGGTGAGGTGTTGCCAATATACCTGGCACAGAAGTTACTTTTATGTTTTGCCCCCCTCACCCTATTTTTAAAACCTTTCTAGGACACAGGGACCACATTTCCAAGTTATGTAATGGTAGCCATAGCATTGTTTTCAGAGTTACAGCCAGCTGTGGTACTGTAATGGCTGATGGGAGAAAAAGCTCCCTTGGCCTATCAACGGGCTCTATTTCTTTAAAATTTCAATGTGTATGGATTTTTAACCACTATAAGCCCAATCCAAGCAATTATTTAAACATAAATTCCTCAAAAGTGGCTTAGTTAATTTACACCAAATCACAAAAAGCATGCTTTGGATGTAAAAGTCTAACTTTATGCCGAATTCCGTTGAGCTGTTTTTTCTCTATCAATGAGCAAAATTTGCCCATGGGAATTAACATGGCAAATCAACATTATTGGACTTCTTTTTCTTGGTCTCTGCTCATCAGATTGGTGTGAAACTTTTTACAAAGGAGCTGAACATTTTCTATGAAAGTTTTGTGCAGCTTTGTCAAATGTGCCACAGTTATTAGCAAATAAAATTATCTGCCATTGTAAATTCTGACCTCACTATTAATTTCGGGTTTGTAAAGCGTCATTTATCACCCCTAAGGTTATCCAGCCCTGGGGGCTGTCGGGGAGATTAAGTGAGCTATTGCTCAGAGTAACATGATGCTGAGCTGAGCTGCTACCGGGGACCGAAATGTGAGCCCCACGCTCCTTGAGTCAGTTGCTCTGGCCGATGCGCCACCCCTCTCCATGTCCACTATAATTACATAGTGGCGGCCACCACTGTATAATTTAAATACAAATGTTTTATTAGGGGTAACTACTGCTCAATTTTTTGTCATATTGGTAGGTTTATTAAACTACGTAGGGCCCGATTATGATGTCAGTCGGAGAGCCATCCAACAGCTAGTCGGACGGTTTCAATCCGACATCAATGGTTTCCATCCAACTGCTGTTTTACAATACATGCTGTTGGAGGAAAACCCGTGGGGGGAATTCCACTCCACTTCCAACGGGCTCACAGAGCCCGTCAGGCAGCGGGTGTAATGGTAATCCCATAATGACAGTGGAGCCAGCCTTGGCTCCACTGTCGGGATTACAATGCCGCTTTCCACCTGCCCTTTCATTGCAGTCTGCTATAAGGGAAAAAACATACCTACTCTGTGCCGGCCACACGGTGCAGGAATTTTTGCAAACATCTATTGTTCAATTGTAGCTTGTGCTGCTGGCTTTTTCCACCTGCCGCAAAGGCTGCAATTGTAAAATGCATGTTTCTGACCGCCCATAGAAGGTTCACATCCAAATTCAGCGGGTGGAACTGCCGACCTATTGTCAAAGTGCCATTCACCATTTTAATTACAATAGATCACCATTACGGAAAAACATGGCTGAATGGAACTGCACCAAGTTTGCCTTGATGGTATAAATTAACTCAAGGAATTGTGTGTGCTTGATTTGCTGTAAATTGGTTCAGTAGCTTTTGAGAAATCAGCATTTAAAAGGTTACACAGTTTGACCATGAGATTACATTTGACAAACATGTTAATTTTAAATCTGTTGTGCATGGTTTGGCCAGATGTCAAGTGTTGCAGTCAGCCCACACTGCCCACAGTGAAAGGACATGTGTTGTGGGTGTTGGCGGCCCAAGCTCTGTTGGGAGTGTGGTGATGTTAGAGGCCAGGATCACCAACTAAACTCATTCTGCTTCTTGACGCTGAGAAAATGTTTGATTCTCTTGAATGGCCCTTTTTGTTTGCCACTATGCAAAGACTGGGGCTGCCAGAACGGTTCTTGGTAGTAGTTCGGCTATTGTACATACTGCTCCTGGCTCGCCTTCGTTTGAATGGTACATTGAGCAAGGCATTTCCTCTTACGCAGGGAACGTGGCAGGGATGCCCCCTATCTTCACTTCTATTTTTCCTCGCGCTAGACCCACTGGTGCACCAGTTGTTAGGAAGGCACAGTCACAGGGTGTAATATAGTTCCTATATTCCCAATAGGCTCTGTGGATTGGAATAATTTATCCTATAGATTTGACGTAGGACTTATGTCAATAGGTCCCTATCGAATATACTAAATTTAATTGTGTGTGTGCCAGCTAACTCAGAGGTCACTAGAAACTTTCTTGAATACACAAGAAGGGATTAGTTTATGACAACCGCATAAACATGACAACTTTGTTTCCCAAGAATAAGAATATATCTCTCAGAGTCGTGGAAACAATAGATAACTAGTTCACTCAGTCAATTGTGCATGCTCAGTTTCTACAGAGTTGAACAGAAATAGTGAGACGAGTGTCTTCAATAAAAGGTTTATTGAACAGTCTTCTTTCTAATGTAAGAGAAGTGAACTACTACAACCGTTAGGCAGACTGCAAAGTATATTGCGTACAGCGTAAACAGTAATATGAAATAATACTGTAAGAGCATTGTATGGTTTCCAAGCCATATAAAAAAACATACATAAATAACATAGACTAAATACTCAACTGGTGCTTCTAAGATACGCCTACCCCAATGTACCTAACCTAAGTCTAGTATGAGGGAAGAAGTAAGTATTGTTTAGCTAAGGTTTAGTTTTGCCAAGAATCTACCAAAGGTTTCCATGGGTTCCAATCAGCTCCCTACCTTAGAATGAAGCAGGTCTGGTATCTCTTTCTCGGGGACTCGATTTCCCAATGCCCCGCAAGGAGAGCCCGAAACATTGGAGCTGGATTCTCAGCAGGAGAAAGGCAGCTTCCTGACCAGTGCATCAGCTGGAGAGTTGGCTTCCTTCGGCACTTGCTGTAGCGAGCAGCGTCAGGCAAGAAGGTCTTTGAACTGCTCCGAACCACCGTATCTTGCTATAGCAAGTGAAGTATATTTATACCATGAAGGTGTTTAGGAAAGCCATAGTTTGACGTAAAGTCGGGCATATGAACGTCATAAATGAACCCCTGGGGAATAGTTGTTCATTGTAAAGTAACTGAGTTCTTGGAGAAATCAATATTCAAGTAAGGGGAAGTTCCCTAACGGCTTAAGCTGGTTTGCCAAGAAATCGTTGTGACGTTTGGTGAACTGATGGAAGTAGCCATGCATGTATTTGGGTAGCATGGGCTATGCCTAAATAAGGGATTGATTTTTATGCCTATTATAAGGGCCATGTGAATTGTACCTATATAAGGGCATGTATCAGGAAAATGTAATCAGAGCCTAAAACACAACACAACACCCACTCCACTTCCTTATGTACAACATTACTAAGTTCTACACATGTTAAGTATAGCTAAACGTGATGTGTTAAAACCCACCCAAAATACATAAAACTGCATTGGTAGTGGTTGTACATGAAAAGAGCATTTATGCTGTACGCATTTAAAGCAATGCTTTATTCAAAGCATATAGTTTGACATTTGAACATGCTAACCGAATGAATCATGAAAAAATACATTCATGAAATGGCTCTTAAATCCTGAAGAAAAAGTCGAAACCCTTTCATGGCAGGTTATATAAACTGTTTGAATGTGGACAAGGTCAAATATTGTCTCTGGAAGTTTTCAAAGAATTCTAGTTCTCTATGAATAGTTCTACTTTAAGCAGATTACTTATGTGCCCAAAAATGAAAAAATACAAATTTGGAAAAACAAAAGTTGAATCATAGAAAAAAAGGAGTCCTAAAGTTAGAACTTTGTTTTGAAAAATGAAGGTCGAATTCAGAGTCTCTCAGAACTCTGTGTGCCAATTCAAAAGTCAGTGTTATTGTTTGGAGAAACATCAAATCTTCTAAGTCTGCAAAGAATTCATCTACCGTTGTAGGTGAGAGTTGGATTACCTCGTTAAGAAGATCAACTACACATAGATGTAAAGCATCGCTGTCAGCATTGGTCGTATTAGCAATGTTCGTAGTGGATGATACCTGTGTGCCTGTTTCCTCTCGTACCTAACCGTCAGCATTTTGCACCTTTACTATCTCAATGACTGATGTCATCAGAATTGGTAGCCGTTGGGACAACACTGTGCATGGGCCTTTACCAGGTCCAGCAAAGTATCAACATCCGTTGGCATGACTAATGGGAGTGTGAGACAGATGTCTAACACGTATTCTTCTCTGCATAGCATGCATCACAGAACAGGTAAGATACAAACTTGCCAAATTGGTCTGAACGACAGAAACAATGTGGTATTCAGTTCTCTTAAACGAGTTAATCCCAAAATGTGGACTATGCGCTCACAACACTTCATTGCCAGTAGAGTGTTCTCCGTGGGGAACTGGGTGTCGCTTGTGGATTGGCTTGCCATATCGAAGCAGTAGGAGCAAAAATAGTATCCCTGCAGCGAGTCCCAAAATGAGAGGCAATCTGCCAAACACAGCGTGCACGAAGTTTGGAAATATTCCTACGTCTGATTCAAAGGGTGCTAACAGTCCTGAAAAAACTGTCTTAAATACATATACAATGCCACTCGTATCAGACATGTTTAAGGTACGACTTAACATTTCTGAGAAATATATAAGGCAGTTTATAGTTAAGAGGGCATTTATCTCTGCAGAAGTCCTTGCAACTTGCAGATCATAGGTCTCTTTGGCCAAGGTCAGTGGCACGGTTTTCTGTAAAAGAATGGCTTTCCTTCTGCTTAAAGTATCAATTTGTATAGAAGAGATGTTCAGTGAAGGCCACAACAGCAACTCCCGGTCTGTCTTGGTTTTAGGAAACAATACTTGCATACAGCAAGTGACCCTGGCTGACACAGTTACGAGATAGGGTAAACCTGGCAACATGCCACAGCAGCTGTGATCATTCAACATAATGTAACTTCCATTGGAAAGTTGACTAAAAATTGGATCAATCACTGCAGCTGGTGAGCCTTGCAGGTGGCAGGATAAGTTGTTAGAGGAACCATTGCAGGCCCGTGTAAATTAATACCTTGACAAAGGTGAGAACCGCTTAGTTTGTTTTCACAATTTTTACCACTTACAAACACTTCTCTACCCCCACTCCAACATTTGTGTGTGTATGGTAATTCCCAGGATGCCTTGATGTTTTTTTTTTACCCAATCTTTCATATGTGCCTGCTGGTATATGTTTTAAGCAATACTGAAAATAGAAAATTGTAACAGGCAAAGTGATTGTTCTGTGTATTATCCATTCAATAGCTGGCTTTTCAGCAATGGTAAATTGTAATCCTTCCAGTTTTTCAATGCTCAGCACCATATAGTCTGCTCCCCTCTGGGCCAGTTTAATCTGTTTTTCAGTGAATTTGAATTCTGAAAACAGTGACGTAGTATTGATTAAACGCCAAGGCACATAGCCTGAATGAAGGTTTTGTAACATTCAGCCTAATAGCATGATAGAACATAATTGCGACTGACCATGGTGCAACATGACCAAGTCCTGTTCCATGATGTCAATGGCAGAGGATACTATGCTGTCCAAAGGATATGTCCTGGACGACAGAGTTGTTAACCCATTGTCAACTGCAGAGAGAGATTTCTCTAAGTTAATAAGATCAATTTCTCGTATTCGTTCTGCAGTCTCTGCTTGCGTAATCTTCCATGCTTCATTATACAATGCATAGATACCGGCATATATAAAACGTTTATGACGCGGTTTAGTCAGTCCTTGCAAGAGGTCCCTTAGATCAGCACCATCTTTAAGTAAAGATAAGTGTTGTTTAACATTCTTGAGTGTAGATCTATGTAACCATTCAAGGCACAATTTCCCTACACTGTATGTTGCTACTATTCCTGAATACTATCTCTGAACATATCTTGGGTCTGGCCTAGTGAATGTGAACCCTTGTGTTTTATTCAGGAATCTATCTTGACAGTTGTTTGTGTCTGTGGGCCAGACTAACCATTTTTTCCAATCTGGATCTGTTCTGTTGTGAAGCAAAATAGTATGTATGTCGACCTCCCCCCTGAAGTGTTACTGCTATCAGGTATAGGTGTAGGTATGGACGGTTTGTTTAACTCTTTGATCTTGGCTAACCCAAGACAAGATGTCTGTTGGACAGTGTCATTCAAAAACATTATTTGCTCAGGGATGGTGCAGGCTCTAAATAAGGCTTCCAATCCCTGCACTTGCCAGTCTTTTGTGCCCCAGACAGTTTTTGTCTCAATATTGTCTTTTCAAAAGTCGAAACCTACCAAAGACAGATGAGCATTAAAGGCCAGAGAATGCATGTTTTGGTATTTGTCACCCTACTTTTAATTCCTGTCCTATTAACATTTTTAAAGTAAAATGATTCAGGATTGGATACATTAAAACCTGAAAAGTATGGATATTTGCCATAAAATGTTTTTGAGCTACCCTTTGGTGGCGTTGGACAATGTTCCCATTGGTTATAAATCAGTACATTTCTGGGATTTGCAGATTTGTGCAAGAAATGATGACCGTAGTGATTATAACAATACATTTATTCATAATCTGATGAACCTTCTAAGTATTCACGATTTGTAAATACAGCAGACATTTCTAAGCCTGACATCATAATATTAACAGTCTCAAAGTCCCATTTATCAGAAAACGTACTAGATGAAACAAAGTCATTCAAGGAAATCTTGAACTGGTGTGGAATCATCAACAGCTCGGCCGGACCAAAAATGTCATATTCAGTTCTGTCCCAAGCTATACCACCAGGTATAGGAACGGTTGTGATGTTCACTGATGACAAATCTCTTTGTTCACGATGAGATGATTAGTGTGGCTTGAGGAGTAAGTTGATGTTCTTACTTGCTGTGTCCTTTTACATATCTTCTATTTATCAGCATTCCCAAAGTTATCACCAGAGTCAACCAAAGTAGAGGAAAAAGTACACCCAACACAATCCAAAGTTTAATCCCTGGTGAAACCAGGTAAGTCTTTTCCAGATAATAAAAAAGTTCTGTTGCTTGTTCTTTAAAAGTTATTTTTACTGGCGTCGTTTCAGGCTCGCTGGGATGCTCAGTAAACGTATTAAAGTTAACGAAAGAGCCATAGGCAGTTCTGTCAATTGAAGGGATTGCATCAGGATTCGTTAAAATCACTGGAACCACTTGATCACTTCTTACATTTGTATAGTCAGATGCTATTTCATTGTAGACAGGCGTTTCTTGACGAACTGTTATTTGGGCTTCAAGACGTACAAGTTCCATAGCTTTGTTGCTTAGTCCTTCATTTCACACTGCAGATTCTTCAAAAGTGATGAGTCTTTCAGTTTGAACCTCTGGGATAGTAGCCAGATTCGGGCGTCTGCTACATCTTTGGAGTCCACTTGGCCTACTGCTTATGATCGACCACATGATGTGGTTTGACCAGGTCGATGGACACAAACCTGTTCTTCTTTTTACCAGCAAGAGGCAGCAGTAATACTGTTCTTGATCCGTGGATTGCTAGGACAGGTACTGGTTGTCTGTAAGAAGGCCAAAATTCCTTCTTGTCAGCGATCTTCTCTCTGACTAGATCCTCAAGCTTAGGAATCCAGACAGGCCTTGCTAGGATGTTTGATTTCTCTTCAGTGGCTGTTGGCTTCAGGAACACGTTACTTTGTTTCATTCTTATTTCATTTAAGTCCTGCAAAACAGCCAAACGGTCTTTGATAACAAAGTGTTTTTGTTCTACCACTGAAGTCTGTCAATCGAGATCTGAAATTATCATTCTGGTTCCAAAAAGGACTTCATATGGAGTGATACCCCCTTGAGAACTTCTTGGCAGATTGTTAAGACTATGTTGAACACTTATTAGATGTTTGACCCACCCGTCATCGAGCCTAATACCCTAGCTGTTATAGATTGCTTTATGTCCCATTTTTTTCTCTTCACTACCGAATTTCCGCAGGATGGAATGGACTAGAGTACCGCAATGCAACGCCCAATTTGGCCATGGCCTCCTTGTAAGCTCGAGAGCTGAATGCAGGACCCTGGTCAGAATGTAGCAGGTCGACTGTTTGTGTCGATAAAGACTCGCATATCTTTTATAACAGTTTGAGCTTCAGTCGAGCGCTGAGGCCACATCCAAATGAATCTTGAGCACGAATTCACTGCGACCATGATATATTTATAGTTACCATTCCTCTGTAAGGGACCGCAGTGGTCCAGGTAAACACAAGGTAGTGGTTTATTTGAAATCAACAGGGGGGTCTGCACAGGACG
Organism: Lissotriton vulgaris; assembly: GCF_964263255.1. Classification (NCBI taxonomy): domain Eukaryota; kingdom Metazoa; phylum Chordata; class Amphibia; order Caudata; family Salamandridae; genus Lissotriton; species Lissotriton vulgaris. The sequence continues at coordinate 386,212 of NW_028253351.1, forward strand.
TTTCACTGTAGAGAGTTTCACCTGTTGGCAGATTTCAAATTCCAAAACATAATTTCTGGTATGTTTCCTCGGGCGCGGCCACCAGTATCTCTGTTTTAATAATGATGCTGTGGCAGAAACACCTGCGTGTGCCGAGGTGAGCCCTTCATGTGCTGCTAAGATTAGGCCTAAACTATGTTCCATATTTGGAATTACTCTATCCCCCACTCCAGGGATTCGAGCAAACAAAACATTATTTGCATCAGTTATATGGAGTATTTGAGTGGAAAGCCTTTTGGAAATGTTTTACCACTGTCTTTGCTTGAAGCATTGACCGCTAGCATTATTTCACTGTCTATTTTTGTTTTTGAACGAGTAATTACAGCTATGGAAGCCTTTTGCACAGCTGCCTTTGCGGCTTCATCAGTCAATTAATTCCCTGCAACGTGAACACCATCACGTTGATGACTCAGTGTATGTATCACATGAGTGTTTTGTAGTCCTTGTCATAACTGAACTCCATGTTCCCAAAGCAATTTATGCTTGATTGTGCCACCTTTTGCATCTTTGTAACCATTTTTAATCCAGTTCTGCAAGTATTCATTGTAAGATTGAACACAATAACACGCATCCCACACTATGAGTGTGGGGAATTCGCGATCAGTAATTTCAAGCGCCATACTAAATGCTTGTAGTTCAGCTCTCTGAGCTGTACAATCTCCTAGAGACTGTGTTTTAGTGACCATTGGTCAGAATTTACCATCTCACCGACCTTTAACGATCGCGCACACAGCACTATAAGCTTGTTTTCCTCCCGTCGCGGGTTGGGCTGATCCGTCAGTATAAATTATACATTCATACTGCGCTAGAGGCAGAATTTCAGTAGGCAGAGGACATTCTTGTTCGTATTGTAGAAATGCTTGTGTCTTCAAAGATGGGTCAAAAAAAAATTCAACGTCTGTTGCAGCAAGAGAATTAACCAATTGTATCCATCTTGGATGTAAAGCTTTAGCATTCGGAATTCTTGCTTTTATCACTGCCTCTAAGGCAGGTAGAGGTGTAACAACCATAATACACTTACCCTCTTACCCTCTGCAAGGGCTCTCTCTTTTCCTACTGCTGTTTGAACCGCTGTCAGAATTTTTTCTGTTGAAGTGAATTTCATTTCTGCTTGTGTGTACAAGTGTGATTTGTAAGCTATTGGTACTTTTTCTCCTTCAATAAAGGTTTAGTACGTGAATGCGCATTGTCCTGGAATGATTCGGATCACTAAGTTGCGTACGTTTACACGTGTTTGTGAATGTTTTGTTGCCAACATGTCTGTTTTCAATGATTGCAAAATTTCTGTGTGTTTTTGAGTCTAATTAACTGTTTTGAAGAGAGGTTTAACCCTTTCTGCAAAGTTGTAGCAACATTTTTGAAACCTACAATCGACTGTAAGTTTTTCAGCGTTTTTGGAGGTTGGAGCAGCGCGCATTTCTCTAGAAAATTGGCTGCCAGACTTTTGCCTTCACTTGATAATTCATATCCCAGAAAGAGGACGATTAAATGGGCAATTCTCAATTTCTTGAAATTGAATTTATACCCTTCAGAGGCGAAGCCAAGTATGATAGTGTTCACCCTGTTCAAGTGCCTATCCAATTCATAGTTTGTCAGATAGATGTCATCGACCTATGATAATGCCTCATCATCATAGGTTTGTAGTGGCTATGTTACTCTGGCTGAAAATAACCCAGGACTATTCTTGAATCCATGTGGAGACGACAGAAGTGACGCTGTCTCCCCATGATTGAGAAAGCAGTCAAATACCTACATTCTGGTGCAATGTTTTGACAGAAGAACCATATCTAATGTGGTTTTATTCTTTTTACACACTGTTAGTCATTAGTGCTGCACAATGTGCATTTTGTATTGTAGAGTTTAAGTGTCTGTAATCCAATACTAGACTATATGTATTGTCTGGTTTGCAGACATGAATCAAAGGATTGTTAATTTACGAGGTGCATGTTACAATCACCCCTTCGTATTGAAGTTGAGCTAAGATCTCCCTGACCTGTTTTTTAGCTTCTTGCTTAACTGGGTACTGCCTTTGTGCAGTTGGTTGATTTTTCAACAGGATTTTATGATGAGGAGAATCCTCATCCCATCCAACATGATTTTTATATGATGCAGAAGCCTGGGCAACTGCCCATTTCCTGGCATAAGTATATTTTAAATGAATTGGAATGTGGTTGAAGAAAGCTGGCATGCCAATTTCTTCGCCATGTGGGCACTCCCTTACAAATTGCTATGGCCAGTCTTTTTCAACTAGACGAATGTTATAACCCTTAGAAAGCCGCTCCCAAAAGAGTGCTCTTATTTTTCTTGTTATGTCCCCCTCCATCCTGAGTGTTACCTCATATAACTTATGTGGGACACTAACCCTGGTATTTTCAGTTTCAACTTGAATTAACTCATTTAAGTCCACTGTCTCCAGATGATCCTTCCAATTCTTGAGACTTCTGCTGCACTGTCCAACATCATTTGAGCCTATTCCCCGTTCTTGAGTTGTGTCCTCAAGATCCTCGGCATGTCTGATTTTTAGACCTGCTACTTTCTTTTTGATGAATTGAGTTTTCTTATTTTTCTGACAGTGTTGATCGTCTTTGGACTTGATGCGTTCTTCCTTGTGTTCTGACCTTCCTCTTCTTTCGGCTTTCTGTGACAAATTCTGAAAGGTACGAGAGGAACGTGTATCAGTATCTTGATATCTTTCGGGTATTCTCAAATTATCCCTATTGCTGAGGTTATACCTCTTTTTCAGAGGGCTCCTTTTGAGGAGACCTACCTCAGGATAGAGAACGCTTCTCTTTAGATGTTTGTTTAGTGTTCTCCCACTTCTTTTCGGGAGGAGCAGGAGTGTTTTTATTAAAAACCTTTAACTGTGTAATTCTACTGATCTTTGTATATTACTAAGTAATTAATCGTCTGACATTGGTTCAATGTCAGGGTCCGGTCTGTAGTTGGCTAAAGCTAGCCATGTTGCTCCTGGTCTACCTAGTGGACGAGCCTGGTAAAGTGATTTATATGTTTTAGGGCGCCTTTAAACCAGAGCGCATGCTCCTGGTAAGTTAGTGGAATTTCTATAAACTCGAAAGGAATGTATTGCTCTGGTCGTTCATCTTCTTTGTAGAAGTGAAACACTTTTGTTCTTGGATCTGCTTCAGGGAAGACTATCAATGAATAGAATACCTCTGTCTGGTGATATTCATGTGCCTCTATCAAAAAAACTACCCTACCACCACTTGCTGACAGGCCATTTCGTATGAGTTATATAGTAAAGGCTTTCCTTAAATTTTCGGGAATGCTTATAGCATCCTCGTCAGTCTCTTGGAGACATGTAAAGTTTAAAGTTTGTACGGCTTTGCCGCCTGTAGCTCCACCGGCCTTGGTATTATTATCGAGGGACATTTTTGTTGACTGAAAGTTTGCAGAGCAAGTTTCAAGGAAACAAAGATAAGGTGCACAATATTTTGGAACACTTTATCCTTCAACGTTGCACAAACCAAAAACTAATACATAAGATTTTCCGTCCTACTCAGCTATGGCTGATTTCATCCTTTTACCCTACTCCAGATGTCTATTGGAGTATTTTACGTAAAAAGGGGTCTCTGAGAAAAGCGCAACTTTGTTACTTTAGTATCTAGCATTAAATTAGTGCCTTAACAAATGTTGGGCGCCATGTAGTAGTGTAGTTCCTTTATTCGCAATAGGCTCTGCGCATTGGAATATTATATCCTTTAGATTTGACGTAGGACTTATGTTCAGAGGCCTCTATTGAATATACTAAACTTAATTGTGTGTGTGCCAGCTAACTCAGAGGTCACTAGAAACTTTCTCGAATACACAAGAAGGGATTAGTTTCTGACAACCGCATAAATATGACAACTTTGTTTCCCAAGAATAAGAACATATCTCTCAGAGTTGTGGAAACAATAGATAACTAGTTCACTCAGTAAATCGTGCATGCTTTGTTTCTGCAGAGTTGAAGAGAAATAGTGAGAAGGGCGTTTTCAATAAAAGGTTTATTGAACAGTCTTCTTTTTCATGCAAGAGAAGTGAACTGCTGCAATCGTTAGGCAGACTGCAAAGTATAATGCGTACAGCGTAAACAGTAATATGAAATAATACTGTAAGGGCATTGTATGGTTTCTAAGCCATATAAAAATACATACATGAATAACAGACTAAAATACTCAACTGGTGCTTCTAAAATACGTCTACCCCAATGTACCTAACCTAAGTCTAGTACAAGAGAAGAAGTAAGTATTGTTTAGCATAGGTTTAGTTTTGCCAAGAATCTACCAAAGGTTTCTCTAGGTTCTAATCAGCTCCATACCTTAGAATGAAGGAGGTCTAATATCTCTTTCTCGGGGACTCGATTTCCCAACACCCTGCAAAGGGAGCCAGAAAAACTGGAGCTGGATTCCCAGCAGGAGAAAGGCAGCATCCTGATCAGTGTGTCAGCTGGAGAGTTGGCTTCCTTCGACACTTGCTGTAGCGAGCTGCATCGGGCAAGTAGGTCTTCAAACTGCTCCGAACCACCGTATCTTGCTATAGCAAGTGAAGGCATATTAATAACTTGAAGGTGTTTAGGAATGCCATAGTTTGACGTAAAGTCGGGCAAATGAACGTCATAAATGAACGCCTGGGGAAATCAATATTCAAGCAAGGGGAAGTTCCCTAACGGCTTGGGCTGGTTTTCCAAGAAATCGTTGTGACATTTGGTGAACGGATGGAAGTAGCCATGCCTGTATTTGGGTAGCATGGGCTTTGCCTAAATAAGGGCTTGATTTCTATGCCTTTATAAGGGCAATGTGAATTTATCTATAAGGGCATGTACTGGGAATATGTAATCGGAGCCTAAAGCGCCACACAACAAAGGGATTGCAGTTCATCACCGGGCCCTTGTTACTTACTCTCTATGTGGATATATTATCCATTATTTCCAACATCCAGATGATAACCTAACGCCATTACTCCAGGAAGTGACGAGGTATGGCACCAGGTTGGGCCTCCATATTAAGCTGGGTTAGTCTGAGTTGTTTCAATTGACAGAAACAGCCTGCGCAAGATGGGTAGACTACCCTCTGTACTGGTGTAATGACTCAGTGAAATACCTAGGGGTCCACATCTATAGAGACAAGGACGGCATTCTTCAGTTGAACTATGGCCCGGCTGTAGAGAAACTGGAACGCAACATCGAACGTTGGCTGCACCTCCCCCTTTCAATGGCTGGAAGGATAGCTATAATTAAGATGGTGGTATTACCGCAATATCCCAATCCTTCTCTATAATAGTTTTTTCACAAATTTACTAACATTGTCACTACTGCTGGTATGGGGAGGTAAACGTGCCAGCGTTGACTGGGACACTTTGAATCTCGCAAATGTGAGGGGTGGATTTGGCGCGCCTAACCTGCAGCTTTATTATTTGGTGGCGCAGGTGAGCTTTGCACGACAGTAGTACTGCACAGATCTTCAGATCCCATATCATCGACCGGAAGCTGATCTGGTCCTCCCTGCTGCACTTAACAACCTGTTGCCACGTTGTTCCCAAGGGACCCCCAGGATATCCAGACGCTGTCCACGACTAGCTAGGATTTGCATAGGCTGCAGCGACTGACGGGGGCTTGTGTGTTGTACTCTCCCGGGCTGCCACTGGTGGGGAATAGTTGGATTCCCATTCCGCAGGAGACCCTGGTCAAGCGTACGTTGGCCAATTTCAAGATGGATACATTTGGTGATTTGTTTCCGGGTGGTCACATTTTTTCCTGCACCACCGATCCCCACCTCCGCTCTGCCACTACGATGGACCACTTTGTGTTGATGATTGTGCAGAGGGCACTGCACACGTGTATGGATAGTTATCTGTTAGAACCCCCTGAGTTTGCTATTTTAACTGGGGTCATTAAGGGGGGAGGGGATCCACTTAGTGGCCCGGATGTACAAGGCAGCGGTGACATTGCTCCCATGCCATGATACGAAAGTGCGGGCAGCGTGGGAGAGTAATATTGGGTACCCCTTGACAGATGTGCAATAGGGGCGGTGTTGTGTTCAGATACGCCAGGTGTCTTCCAATCACAGACATAAACTGCTGAATTTCAAATTTCTATGGAGGGCATATATGACCCCTAGTAAGTTGCATCATATGGATCCCACGTCAATTTTTAGGGAAGTATCCTGGATGGTCGAGGTTGATATTGCGCCATCGCTTCTATTAGCATTATTGGGATATACTCACGATCTCCTTAAATCCAAACACTGCTTTGTTGCCATAGCGCTATTGCTCGCTAAGCGCGAAATTACTATCAACTGGTCCTGCTTGCCACCCCCCACACTTGCTGCATGACTTCATAGCATGACGTTTTGTAACACCACTAGCGACACATATGTGCAGCTGCAGCTGTCGGCTACTTGACCTGTAGACATTTGGCAACCTCTTCAAACTTATCTCTTGGAAGCGCTAAATGATAGCGACCCACCCTCTCAAGGTCCGACTAAACTTGCAAATTTGTAATGGTATACCCCAGATGTAGGACTATTGCACTCAACAACTGGTTCTTTTAGAAGGAAGATCACACCTGGTACTTTATAGGACCTTGTATTTCTTGTTATATCTGTACAAGTTACGCTGCTATTTCGGATTGTACTACGTGCTTCTCTCTGTATTGCTGCATTGTAATGCTATGACTATTGTGTTTCTTTATTTTGTTCATTATTTGCAAAATTCAATACAAACAATAGAAAAAAAACTAAACTCATTCTGTACAGCCAAAGGACTTGCTATGTGAGTTTTGGACACTCATATAGAGTTGAGTGCAGGAGCTAGTCAAACTCTCTGGCCACATCCACTGCAGACAGAAAGTGGCGGTGCACAGACAGAAATTGGCCACTTTTTCTGGCCAGACACAAGTATCTGCAGAAAACACCCACTGTGCACAATCAAAAGATGTCAGTGGTTGCAGCTTATTGATTATTGGTTGCTGAGTGAAAGTCGAAGCCAATAAACCTGCTGCACAACGCCAAAGTTTGTGCACATTGTGAATTGTACCCCCTCCCCCTGCTGCACATCGCCAAAGTTCATGCATTGTAAGTATTGACCACCTGTGATGAGTTGGATGATGGGGCTCGAGATAGTCCAGGGTCTGTGGCCAATCCCCGGCATACTGCCAAAGGCCAGGTGCCGACCCCATTGGCCATCTGCAAAGCATTAAATGCAGTGCGTGGAGGCCAGGTTATGTGCACACCAAATGCAATGCTTATACCCTGAAAATATTTATACTAACAAATAACAACAACTAAAAGTGAAATGGAATTAAACAACACATAATCAAACCAATTCATGATATTGGAATTACAGTCTCTGTCAAAATGGTAGTGTTAATTTGAGATGTAATCTCATCCAGAAAATGATTTGAAACATTTTAAACTCCATCATGTTCTTTAAGGGGAAGGTCATGAGCTTTGAATTTGAGGTGCAAGTAATGGATTGAGTGGTGGTTGTGCGAGTTATAGCTTGTGCTTCTAACCATACCGTGAACATTTCAGCATTCTCTGTGTTTAATTTGTAACTATAGGTGAATTTCTGAGTTTTTTTAAAAGATACTTTTAAGCAATATATCCAAAATTATGCATACATTCACTTTAACATTCATTTTTTAGTTAATACATTTATATATATGTTCTGTGTTGGCTGAAATAATATTAATAATAATCTGGACGACAGGAAGGAGTGCAGTCTGCCGCTATGCAGTTCCATTTTCTCTTGTGTATGATAGATAAGCCCCTTTCATCACTAAGGCTGTCTTTGGGGAGTACATTATTATAACTCTATGGTAATAAAGATGTTGAATTATGTTGCTGAAGTGGCTTAGAACCAGATTTTATTGACAACTGTAAGTCTAGATCACAAAGAGTAACAAGCCCTGTAATCTTGCCTGCATCTCAAGACCGGCACTTGTACAGATCTTTCTACTTGTGGACTAGACAAGAAGCGGGAACACGATTTAGGGAATATTAAAACAAGGCAACAATATTCGGGAATATTTCAAACATTTTAACTGCTATTTTTGTCTCCCTGCTCATGCTTATGTCATTGGGATACCATTTTTTGGGACCATTCTCTTAGCGTGTCATGCTTTAATAACAACGCTAATGGTGTGACATCATTTATCCGCAATCTTTGTGGAAACATGAAATTGGTTAAGCCAGTCACAAAGAAGTGGAGAAGTGTGGCCCACTGGTTAGAGCAGGCAGACCCTGAAGCAGAGGTCAGACCCGGGACCAGGGTTCAATTCCCGACGCGGCAGGGTCTTGAGCTCAAATGTCCATGGACTCGATAATTCTCGCTTCGGTGCCTGACCTAATCATGGGTTCACACTCTGCAACTCTGGGCATTAAGCTTGCTTAATCTCCACAACGGCCCCCCGCGGCGTGATGCCTGGCTTTCACCTTGGGAATTCCCTGTAGGGGCTATCTCACAGGGAAAAGCCAGGACGGGTTCCCAATGCAAGCGCAGAGATACCCCTTCGGGGGGTTGATTCAGGCGCTATATAAGAAACATAATAATAATAAAGCTTGGTATTTGTAGTCAACTTTGTTCTTTGCCTAGGTTGCCTTCTTGGATTTAGCAAAGTGTGGAACATAAACATGAGTCAGTTATATTAGCAGGCATGAATGGATGCCCATTGGGTAACTTGCTTATAGACGTTGGGCATCATTTATGATGTTTTTCCTAGGGCAGCAATGTAGGCCTTCCTGCTGTTCTGCCCTATGGCAAAATAAATGGGCATGAATTATCTCTATCTAGCAGATAAAGTGCATTCCTGTCCTTTTCCCCTGAGCCGGCATTCAATGGGCTGCCGTGCGCCAACACAGGCACCTTTGCACCATGGTGCAAGGGTGCCTGAGTTACAGAGATGATTTTTTTTGTGCAGAAAGGGAAACCTTCCTGCACATAAACCATCACAAGAGGCTTTTTCTATGCGTGCTGCAGAAGGAAGCACACATAGTGTTGCATGCTTATCTAGGTTCCTGATCGATACTGTGACCTTATGCCCCTATTCGGCTATAAATCCATTTATTCCCTATATTGGCATAACCGTTCAAGTGCGATTTTCTGAAAAGTCATCTCTGGCCTCACACGAACAGAGCCACATTCCAGCATGACTCTCTGCTACTTCCTTTGCGACCAATTAGTGCAATGACAGAGCAGCAGTCACTATCTGATATTCCTAGATAACACTCCGAGTTCTTCAACAAGATAAAAACTTAGCAAACCTGGAAATCCCCGCTTGCTATGTTTTGATTAGTAATGGAACTCTAATGAGCAACTGATAACTGTCACTTCCTAGTGACATCTTTAATTGACGTCTTATGTCCAGCAAACTTGCGTCAAACCCGGCACTTGTCAGGTATAAATATTACCAACGTTGCCTTAAGCAGTGAGCGAACATGTTGCTGATGCCAGCTGCCTGCATGACCCCGTGTTGGTAAAAACTAGCACTCTGTCGCTGCAGCCTGCTATCCTGTGGTGGTGAAGCTGCTGATTACCATTATCGCCGCTACAGCGCGAACTATGGTTCAGTACGCTTGAGGAGCCGTGCAGCCGTCCTCTGCGAAGACATCCAGCCCAGCTGCCCGCGGACGCTGTCACCCCTCCTTCCTCGACGCGCTGAGAGAAGCCGCTGCATTTCTCGTGCAGAGAAATCCAGTCCCGGCGCTTCCGGTTTACCCTCGCGGGTGACTGGGATATCGAGAGAGACCCCTGAAGGAGATACCAATCCTCCATCATTATATTCAGAGGTATGGTGTTGACTAAACCCTTAGAAGAGAATTCTTGAAACAAACCTTGGCAAAACCAACTTAACTTAAGCTACTTACTTACTCCCCCTTCTCACGTGTTAGGCTTAGGTCAGGCACACTGGGGTAGGCTTAGTTAGAAGCACCAGTTGAGTATGTTAGCCTAATGTATATATGACTGTATATATGTTTTATTACTTTTAAACCATTGTATGGCTAAGAAACCATATCAATGCTTTTACAGTTCTATTTCGCAATACTTATCTTACTGTACGTACTTTTTATAATAACAGTTATTGCAATTGTGGCAATACATTTCTCTTGTACGAGAAGAAAGACTGTTCAATAAATGTTAACCCTTTATTGATAAACGCCCGTCTCTCTATTCTCTACATACTGTGAAAGTAAACTGCACTAGACTGACTGAGTGAAATCTATGTCTATTGTTTCACACGACCCTAGAGATCGACTCTTGATCTGAGGAGCAAAGTTGTCATGTTGCACGGTTGTTGGAAAGCTGAATCCCTTCTTGTCTGTGCCAAGGAAGCTGATCACTTCCTATGCAGAGAAGAAAGTTTCCAGTGACCTCTGAGCTAGTTGGTAACACAACCCAATTAAGTTTAGCATAGTCAGTGGAGGCCTGGAATATCCGCAGTTCCACGTCGATACTACTGTTTATGTTATTCCAATGCGCAGGGCCTAGTGGGAAACTAGGAACTACACTACATGGCGCCCTAACGTTTGGTAAGGCGATAAACTAACGCAAGACTTGTAGAGTAACTCAGTCGTGCATATTTCACACCCCTTTCTCCCGTAAATACTCCAATAGACGTCTGGAGTGGGTGAAAGGTTAAAATCCGCCCGACCTTAGTAGGAAGAGATTCCTATGTAAAGCTCTGGTTTATTCAACGTTGAAGGATACAGTGTTCCAAAATATTGTGCATCTAATCTTTGTCTCCTTGGAGACCTACTCTGCAAACCTCGCATTCTTTACAATGCCAGAAAACGGAACCACTGGGGCCGCAGTAGATGCGACTCAGCAAGGTCCCGAATACACAGACCCGGGTGCTATTATCATCCCGGTCCAGTTAAGAAGATCTATAACTTTAAAACTTATAGAAAACGGACAGCCACCTCAAGGTGGTACAGTAATTTTCGTGATAGAGGCTCACGAGTATCGGCAGACAGAGGTATTCTATTCATGGATAAACTTTCCAGCGGTAAACGCGATAACACAAGAGTTTCACTATTACAAAATAGAGGAACCTCCGGGAGAGTACGCTCCTTTCGAGGAGGTTGAAATCCCACTTAAATTTCAAGAGCACCTGCTCTGGTTTAATGGCGCCCTAAAACACAATGATCACATAACTAGGCTCGATCCACTAGGTAGACCAGGAGCCACGTGGCCGGTTCTAGCCAGCTACACACCACATCCTGACATTGCAAAAATGTCTAGAGAAGAGCTGTTAGTACAGCTAAACACATTAATAAAAATACATAGGCAATTAGTCCAATATGTAATACGGACTGCAACAATCCAGCCAGCTGTTAATACACCACAGCTGACCCCTCATCAGGGGAACACAAATAAAATTACACCACAGAACATACAGTCATGTCTTGGTAAAACACCCGTAAAACGGGAACAAATTCCTTTCTGGTTAGCCCAGAAAATCACTCAAATAGAGGCAGTATTTCCTGATACTACCCCTATTGAGAAACACAGAATCTTGACCATCTGCCTTCCTATGGGAATCGCACCACACGTGGAGGACTGCGACACTTGGGGTACAGTCTTTGCTTCCATTTACACAAAAACACACGGTGTTCCGTCTATGGCGGTAATACCAGACGTGCTAAAACAGATTCAAAATGAATTCGGTCCAGAGCCCGCTTTAAATCTAGGTATGAAATTACTGAAAGACTTCAAGCAGGTCACGGCTATATTATTAGCCAATGTAAAGGGAGAAGCAGCATCTGTGGCGATTCGCCAGAAGTTAAGGGAAACCGATATAAAAGATCCTGTTGAGCTTGCAAAAATCATAGAAAAATGCTATGAAGAATTAGGTAGAGACAGCTTGGGTGGAAAACCAGTAAAGCCCCAACTGCTCGAAAATCCTGAAAAATTATTTATTAAAAATAATTCAAACACTCCTAAAAAGAGCTGGGATGGAAATAAACAATCCACTCCCAAGGAAAAAGTTTTCCAGTCCAGAGGAAGGTCTCCTCGACGGAGGGAAAGAACTCCGACTCGAGAACGCCAGTCTCCCCAGAGGGAGCCCTCTGAGAAAAGATATAACCTTAGAAATAGGGATAATATAAAAAAACCTGATAGATATCAAAGTATTGATACACGTCCCTCTCGATCTTTTCCACAGAATTCGGAAAGAAGAGGACGGTCAGACCCAGGAGAGCACACCAAGTCCAAAGACAAGGAACCTGCTCAAAATAAGAAATCTCAATTTCAGAAAAAGAAGGTAGCCAGTATTAGAGTAATCAACCATGCCGAGAATACTGAGGACACAGTTGAAAAACGGGGAGTGGGCATTGACAATGTTGGACAGTGCAGCAGAAATCAGTATAGCGCGCAAGATCTTGATGAGTCATCTGGAGACAGTGGACACGAATGAATACATTCAAGTTGAAACTGCCGACGCCAGACTTAGCGAGCCCCATAAAATATACGAAATAACATTGCGTATAGAGGGTGATAAGACTAGGAAAATTAAGGGTCTATTTTGGGATAAGCTCTCAAAAGGCTATGATATTCTGTTAGCTGAAAAAGATTGGCCCCCGGAGTTTGTCAGGGAGTGCCCTCGTGGCGAAGAAGTGATTATGCCTGCCTTCTCGAATCACATACCGATTCACAAAAAATACACATATGCAAGGAAATGGGCTGTAGCCCAGGCACCTGCATTGTATAAAAATCATGTAGGATGGGATGAGGATTCACCGCCTCACAAAATCCAACTAAAAAGTGAACCAACTGCCCAACGGCAGTATCCCATAAAGCAAGAAGCTAAAAAACAGGTCAGGGAGATCTTAGATCAACTTGAGTACCAGGGGGTGATTGAAACATGCACCTCTCAAATGAACAATCCTTTGTTTCCTGTCTCCAAGCCAGACAATTCATATCGTCTAGTTTTGGACTACAGACACCTTAATACATGTTGCAAAACTTTTGCAGTACAAAACTCGCATAGTGCAGCCCTAATGAATAACATAGTTAGGAAAAAATACAAAACGACATTAGACATTTCTAATGGTTTCTTTTGTCAAAACATTGCACCTGAAAGCAGATACTTGACCGCTTTCTCCGCATTTGGGTCACAGAAAAAATTCTGTCGACTCCCACAGGGGTTTAAGAACAGCCCAGGACTATTCTCAGCCAGGGTAACAGAGTTACTACAAATCTATGATGATGAAGCATTATCTTACGTAGATGATATTTATCTCACAGACGACGACTTGGATACTCACTTGAAAAGAGTGAACACCATTATACTTGGGTTCGCAGCAGAGGGTTACAAATTCAACTTTAAAAAGTCCCGAATTGCCCATCTGACAGTACTGTTCTTAGGGTACGAATTATCAAGTGAAGGGAAAAGCCTAGCGGACAACTTCTTAGAGAAGTGCGCTGTACTCCAAGCTCCAAAAACGCTGAAGAATTTACAATCAATACTAGGTTTTCTGAATTTCGGAAGAACTTACATCCTAAATTACGCAGAGAGGGTTAAACCTCTCTACGAACTAATAAAACCTGATTTAAAACAAATCAATTGGACTCAAAAACACACAGAAATTTTGAGATCACTGCAAACAGACATGTTAGCAAAAACTAAATTAGATACACGTGACAACACACGTGATCTTGTAATCCGAGTCATCCCAGGAAGATGCGGATTCACGTACCTAACCTCTAATGAGGGAGAAAAGGTACCAATTTCAATTAAATCTCACTTGTACACACAAGCAGAAAAAACATTCAGTCGCACAGAAAGAACTGTGAACGCAGTGCAAATCGCATTAGCAAATGAAAGAGAACTAGCACACGGCAAACGGATTAATATCCTTACAGCGGAATCCGCCTTCGAGGCGCTATTCAGCCCAGTAAACCTGCCTACAGTGTCACTGGATCCGAAATGGATACAGTGCATAGATACTCTAGGAGCGGAAGACGTGAAATACTATTTCGCCCCGCAATACGAAGAACTGAATGATTTAGAATATGAAGAAGAATATCCTCTGCCAATCGAAATCCTGCCTCTCCCACAATATGCCTGTATAATCTATACAGATAGCTTTGTACAGCATTTTAATGTAGAGAGCAAAATCCTACAATGCAGCATGTGCGATCATTAAAGGTCGTTGGCTGTGCGGTAAATTCAGACCGAAAGTAACAAAAACTGAATCTGTAAGAAACTGTTCGGTTCAAAGAACTGAAATCAGATCTTTAAAGATGGCGCTCGAAAATGCAGAACGCGAATTCCCCACACTTATCGTGTGCGATTCTCATTTTTGCGTCAACTCTTACAACAATAAACTTCAGAGTTGGATCGAAAACGACTACAAAGATGACACAGGTGCCACAATAAAGCATAAAATGCTCTGGAACGAGGTAGCTCTTTTAAGTAAAGAACTACAAAAGACTCACGTGATTCACGCACAGAGTCTTCAACGTGATGGCGTTCACGTTGCAGGGAATTCATTGGCTAATACAGCCAAAGCGGAAGCAACTAAACCGGCTTCCTTAGCCACAAAAAAGCGTACAGATAAGTACATAGACGGGGAAACCATGCTGGCAGTAAAAACGACCGTAAAAGGCGACTGCGCAGCACTACCCGTAAACTATCCACTCAATTATGCATACATCATCGATGCAAACTCCGTTCCTTTTGCTCGAATCCCTGGAGTGGGGGATAGAGTAATTCCAAACATGAACAGGAGAATATTTTTAATAGCAGACGCACACATGGGTTTGGGTCTAAGGCACAGAGAGATCAAGGAATCACTGACTGAATTACAATCAGTATTCTGATGGCCGGGAATGAGTGTAGAACACCAAATATATGCAAACAACTGTGAAAACTGTAATAGGGATCGCAGTAGCGAACCTTGCTACCGGCTACCAATCAGAAAGAGCGTAACGCTGCCTACACCCCATCCTGCGTCCTATTAATAGTTAAGACGAAAAGCACTTAAAAAATGAGGTCTCCAGCGCTCGGCTGACGCCAGAACGGTTATAAAAGATTTGCGAGTCCATATCGGCACATGCGCAATTACCACGTTCCATTCTGACCAGGGTCCTGCTTTCAGCTCTCGAGCTTATGGGGGGGCCATGGCTGGCATGGGAATTGGGTTGCGGTATTCTTGTCCATCGCACAAGTGTGGTAGAAAGAAAAAAACGTGACATAAAGCAATCTATAACAGCGAATGTATTAGGTTCAGGCGCTGGGTGGGTCAAACATTTAATAAGTGTCCAGACTAGTCTTAACAACATGCCAAGAAATTCTCTAAAAGGTTTCAGCCCATACGAACTATTGTTCGGAATTAGAATGAACGTTCAGGACCTCGATAGTCAGATGTCAGTGGTACAAGCAGAAACAAAGCAGTTTGAAGTAAAAGACCGTTTGGCTGTTTTACAGGAACTGAATGAAACAAGAAAATCATTAAGCAACATAAAGTTAAAACAACAGCCAAGTACCACTGACGAGGCACCACCCGCAACAGCCCCAGCAAGGCCTGTCTGGATTCCAAAGATTGGGGATCTAGTCAGAGAAAAGATCGCGGTTAAAAAGGAATTTGGGCCTTCTTACAGAAAAGCAGTACCTGTCTTAGCAGTCACCGGAACAAGATCAGTTGTGCTACCGCCCCTTGCTGGTAAAAAGGAGAACAGAGTCGTGTCCATCGATCTGGTAAAACCACAAGCATGTGGCCTATAATCAACAGTAGGCCCAGTGGACTCCCAAGAAACAACAGAATACCCAAACTTGCAACAATCCAAGAGGTTCAAACTGAAAGACTCATCACATTCGATCAGCCTGCAGTGCACAATGAAGGACTATGCAATAATGCCATGGAACTCGTGCCTCTTGAAACACAGATTGAAACAGTTCGTCAAGAAACAACACCAGTCTACACTGATGTGGCATCTGAAAGTGCTACCGAGAGACAGATTGAAAGAACAATCCCATCAATTGACAGAACTGCCTCTGGTTATTTCATCAACTTCGACAACTTCTCTGAAGATTTAAATGACCCCGAAGTGATGCCAGAAACAAAAAAGTCTTTTAAAGAAAAAGCAACGGAACTCTTTCATCAACTGAAGGAAATCTACCTAATTTCCCCTTGGCTAGAGTTCTGGTTTGGTCTAGGTGTATTTTTCCTCCTGCTTTGGCTCATCATGGTACTGTGTTTGGGAAAATTCATTGAGGGAAAATATATTACAATGGACACAGCAAGTCAGAACATCAACCTAGTCCTGAAACCACACAGATCATCCCACGTGAAGAAAAGAGAACTGTCAACAGTAAATGTCACAGCAATTCCAATACCTGGTGGGGTAGTATGGGAGAAAACAGACTATGAGATCTATGGTCCGGTCGAAATCCTGAAGTATCCTCATCAACTAAAGGTTTCCTTAAGTGACTTTGTGACACCAAGTACATTCTCTGATGATTGGGACTTTAACAGTATTAATGACATGATGTCTGATTTAGTAATGTCAGCTAGATTCACAGATCATGATTATTTACAAGGTTCATCTAGTTATGAGCAGTTATTCTGTTATACCCACTATGGGGATCACTACTTGCATAAATCTGCACAGCCTAGAAATGTTTTTATGTATAATCAATGGGAACATTGTTCTACACCACCTAAAAGCAGTTCTAAAGCATTTTTTGAGAAATTCAAATACTTCTCAGGGTTTAACACAAGTAATGCAGAAACGTTTTATTACAAACTGTTAGATAAAACAGGAATGAAAACAATGCTGACAAATTCTAAATTGATATATTCAGAAGCATTTTATGACAAAATGATGACATTTGGTTTTGATTATTGGAAAAATAATATTGAAACGAAAACAATTTGGGGTACAAAAGATTGGCAGGTGCAAGGCATAGAAGCACTGTTTAGAACCTGCATGATACCAGAACAAATGTTATTTTTAAATGACACTGTACACCAAACATCTTGTCTTGGCCTAGCTAAGAACAAAGAACTTAAAACACCGTCTATACCAAAGCCATTACCTGAAAATACAACAGCTGATATTGAGTTAGACGTGTCACACATTTTAAATTTCAACAGAACACATCCTGATTGGAAAAAGTGGTTAATCTGGCCTACAGACACAAATAGCTGTCAAGATAGATTCCTGAATAAAACACAGGGGTTAAAAATGACCAGATTAGACCCTAGATACTCCCAGAGACAACATCCAGGGATTATAACAACATACAGTGTAGGGAAACTCTGCCTGGAATGGCTAACTACATCCACACTAGCTGAAATTAAGCAACACTTGTCTTTATTAAAAGATGGTGCTGATTTGCGCGACTTCATTCTTGGACCACGCAAACAGCGTCAAAAGCGTTTCATAGCGACCAGTATCTATGCTGCTTACAACGAGGCTTGGAAAGTAAAGCAAATTGAAACTGCTGAAAAAATACGAGAAATTGATCGTATTAATTTGGAGAAATCACTTTCTGTAGTAGACAATGGGTTAATGACTCTGTCTTCCAGAATATATTCTTTGGACAATATTGTATCCTCTGCCTTTGATGTGATAGACAGAGATTTGCTAATGTTACAACATGGCCAGTCTCAATTACGCTCTATTATAGAATTAGGCTGGACGCTGCAAAATCTTCGTTCAGGCTATGTGCCTTGGCGTTTAATCAACACGACGTCATTATTTTCCATTTTTAACCTTACTGATAAACAGATCAGTTTGGCACAGAAAGGAGCAGACTATACAATCTTGAGCATCGAGAAACTCGAGAGATTACCATTGACAATGTCAGAGAGTCCTGTCATTGAATGGATAATACACGGAATTATCACAATTCCGATAACAACTTTCCGATTTCATAAATGCCTTGAGTACATACCTGCTGGCCAATATGAACAATTGGGTAAGGGATATGTAAAATCCGAATGGAAATTACCATACACTCATTCTTGCTATAGTGACAGCGACAAAAATGTATTTCTTAGTGGTGAGAACTGTAAACACTCACTAAGCGGTATACTTTTGTGTCAGGGTATTAATTTACACGGAGCATGTGATGGAAATTCAAACAACCTCTCATGCCACCAGCTAGTCACACCTGCAACTCAGATAGAGCCCTTCTTTATGCAACTCGCAAACGGGAGTTACATTCTTAGAACGGATCACAGGTGCTGTGGCCTCGCGCCAGGGAAAAGTTATCTAGTACAAGTAACGTCCATGGTCAAATGTTGCATGCAAGCATTGTTCCCGAGCGGGCCTCCAGACATAGTGACTCCCCTCTGGCCTCGTCTGAATCTCTATTCTATACGAATTGATACATTAAGCAAAATGAAATCTGTGCTTTTACAGACAACAGTGCCTATAACGTCATCTAAAGAGACGTATGATCTTCTAGTTGCAAGGACGGCTACTGAGGTCCATGACCTTTTATCAACAAATTGCCCCGTGCATTTCGTAGAAATGTTCAGCCAACTCCTTAACATGTCTAGTGCA
Source organism: Lissotriton vulgaris (assembly GCF_964263255.1). Taxonomy (NCBI): domain Eukaryota; kingdom Metazoa; phylum Chordata; class Amphibia; order Caudata; family Salamandridae; genus Lissotriton; species Lissotriton vulgaris. Next base: position 404,764 of record NW_028253351.1, read on the forward strand.
ACAAGCATCCCAGGCATATTTAAGACAGTCTTTACGGGACTGCTAACACCTTTCCAGGCAATTTTGGGAATCTTTCCTAATTTTGTGCACTCCATCTTTGGTGGTATTCCACTATTTTTGGGACTCATCGCAGGGATTCTATTTTTGACCATCCTGCTACGTTATGGCAAGCCTCGGCTCAGACATAGCTCCCATGGGAATGGAAGAGACAATCCTAGCAATGCGCTACAGGGACAGGATAACTAACGTCCTTGGATTGGCCAGGCTGAGAGATCTAAACATGACCTGGTTCCTTTCATTCAGACCGATATGGCAAAATTGCATTTTACCTGTGCTACGGTGTATGCTTTGCGGCGATGAATGCGTGTTGGACATCTGTCTTTCACTTCCATCAGCAGTACCAATGGACGTCGATACTTTGCTAAGTCCAATAACGGCTCACGCATTGTGTTGTCCCCAGCGGCTACCAATCCTGATGACGGCATTCGTGGAGACTCCTGTACTACAGCCAAGTGGTAACAGTGGAGCGAGTGACAAAAGCAACATCATCCAGGTACAACGTTCTGTGAGCATTGCTGGTCCTGCCTTCGATGACAGCAATCATTCTCACACCTGCCAAGTTTCAGCGCTATCTAACTTGGTTGAACTATCACCTGATTTTGTAGACCAATTCTTTGCGAGCCTGTCTGATACGATGTTCTCACCCATAGAGAAACAATAACTTTTGAGAAGCTTTCCGACACGCAGCGTTCCCATGAACTCTGAATTCGGCCTTCAGTTTTGATCAACAAAAACTGCCAGGAGCTTTGGAAATCTATTTTCTTTGAATTGGACAATTTTTTCTAATATTGACCTTTTTTTGGCACGAACAATTATTTGCTTAACGTAAAAACTATTCTTAGAGAACAGAAGCTTCACACTTCTATTTCTAAACACATCTAGAGACATAACAACATAACACCAGCCTCTAGCACACATGTTATTACAATGCATTTTTATGTGATGATTTATCTCGCATTTCTTCTGTCAGAGATACTTCATGTGTAATTCCTTTTGCATAATCGTTCATTGACTTCATATGCAATAATTTTTTGAATGATTACTATGCTTTAAAAAAAAAAACGTACAGTACCTAAATTCCATGTATTGCAAGTACGCCTATTTCGAATGCATTTATGTATTTTGGGGTGGGCAATGTTACACATACATCTAATTGCTTAGTTTTAGTAATTTTGATGGACATGTATACGTGGAGTGGGTGTTGCGTGCTTATCTAGGTTCCTGATCGATACTGTGACCTTATGCCCCTATTCGGCTATAAATCCATTTATTCCCTATATTGGCATAACCGTTCAAGTGCGATTTTCTGAAAAGTCATCTCTGGCCTCACACGAACAGAGCCACATTCCAGCATGACTCTCTGCTACTTCCTTTGCGACCAATTAGTGCAATGACAGAGCAGCAGTCACTATCTGATATTCCTAGATAACACTCCGAGTTCTTCAACAAGATAAAAACTTAGCAAACCTGGAAATCCCCGCTTGCTATGTTTTGATTAGTAATGGAACTCTAATGAGCAACTGATAACTGTCACTTCCTAGTGACATCTTTAATTGACGTCTTATGTCCAGCAAACTTGCGTCAAACCCGGCACTTGTCAGGTATAAATATTACCAACGTTGCCTTAAGCAGTGAGCGAACATGTTGCTGATGCCAGCTGCCTGCATGACCCCGTGTTGGTAAAAACTAGCACTCTGTCGCTGCAGCCTGCTATCCTGTGGTGGTGAAGCTGCTGATTACCATTATCGCCGCTACAGCGCGAACTATGGTTCAGTACGCTTGAGGAGCCGTGCAGCCGTCCTCTGCGAAGACATCCAGCCCAGCTGCCCGCGGACGCTGTCACCCCTCCTTCCTTGACGCGCTGAGAGAAGCCGCTGCATTTCTCGTGCAGAGAAATCCAGTCCCGGCGCTTCCGGTTTACCCTCGCGGGTGACTGGGATATCGAGAGAGACCCCTGAAGGAGATACCAATCCTCCATCATTATATTCAGAGGTATGGTGTTGACTAAACCCTTAGAAGAGAATTCTTGAAACAAACCTTGGCAAAACCAACTTAACTTAAGCTACTTACTTACTCCCCCTTCTCACGTGTTAGGCTTAGGTCAGGCACACTGGGGTAGGCTTAGTTAGAAGCACCAGTTGAGTATGTTAGCCTAATGTATATATGACTGTATATATGTTTTATTACTTTTAAACCATTGTATGGCTAAGAAACCATATCAATGCTTTTACAGTTCTATTTCGCAATACTTATCTTACTGTACGTACTTTTTATAATAACAGTTATTGCAATTGTGGCAATACATTTCTCTTGTACGAGAAGAAAGACTGTTCAATAAATGTTAACCCTTTATTGATAAACGCCCGTCTCTCTATTCTCTACATACTGTGAAAGTAAACTGCACTAGACTGACTGAGTGAAATCTATGTCTATTGTTTCACACGACCCTAGAGATCGACTCTTGATCTGAGGAGCAAAGTTGTCATGTTGCACGGTTGTTGGAAAGCTGAATCCCTTCTTGTCTGTGCCAAGGAAGCTGATCACTTCCTATGCAGAGAAGAAAGTTTCCAGTGACCTCTGAGCTAGTTGGTAACACAACCCAATTAAGTTTAGCATAGTCAGTGGAGGCCTGGAATATCCGCAGTTCCACGTCGATACTACTGTTTATGTTATTCCAATGCGCAGGGCCTAGTGGGAAACTAGGAACTACACTACAATAGAGACAGGAAAACCAAGGAGAAATAAAGATATTTCTCCTAGTTGTGCCTGCCTTACACCTCCCCTGTGGAGGCGTATGTTTTTGCGTCGCCTCAGTGTTACGATTTCTCGTAAATCTGGGACAGTGTCAAAAAGCCTTGGTTGTTGCTGGGAACGCCCTCAGCAACACCCATTGCACACCCCTTTAATGCAGAAAATTGCAATATAGGGAACAATATTTACGAGGCAGCATTAAGCCAAAATAAGTGGCTTAGTGCTGCCTTGTAAATACGGAGCAGGCTCCTGCACCACAGACTGTTACAAAAAGTGATGCACCTGCGGCACAAAGGGCCTAATAAATGAGGCCTTCAATACTCTTGCCCTTCCTTCAAATGAAATGCTATGACCATGCTTGTGGTTTAAGCACTTAAGGGCAGATTTATGAGGCCGTTGCGCCTCTTTGCGCCGCAATTGCGTCACTTTTTTGACGCAACTGCGGCGCAAACAATGCGCCCTATTTACAACGTGACGCATCTAGGAGATGGGTCACATTGTAAAGCACTGCGCCATAAGGAGGCGTTCCTGCGCAGGGGGGGGGGGGCGTTCCTGCGCAGGAACGCCTCCTGAAAGTGGCTGAGTGACATCTATGAGATTTCACTCAGTCACTTTCAGGGCAATGCTGCGTCAAAACCCTGCGCCTGCTTGAAGCAGGCGTAGGTCTTGACGCAGCATTGTGCAGATGGTGTACCCCCGAGCCTTGCTGGAGCTGCGTCGCGCTTGCGACACAACTCTAGCAATGCGCCACATTTCCGGCGCAGATGCGTCACGCATCTGTGCCGTTTTTGCACCATGGTGCACCGCATTATAAATGCGGCGCACCATGGGTGGCGGAGCTGTGGCGCACTGTGGCGCACGTTAACTGGCGCATCCCTGGGTATGCGCCAGTTGACATAAATCTGCCCCTTAATGTATGTTTACAACTCCCGCACCAGAGGCCATCAGGGCACTATACGTTTGTATGATTGGGGCAGAAAAACTGACCTGACAATATGGGTTGGACTGGTTCTATTCGAGGAGGACCAAGGAAGTTTTTCATATAGCTGGGTGTCATCTGAGGTGGCACAGTGGGCAACCAAACAATGGGTTGAAATACTACCCGGAGGGAATGGTTGTCGGTCGACTATTTGCAAGCATTTATCGCGTCACTTTTTGTGTGATTGAGGTCTTGTTTAGTGATATGTCAATACTATTGTTTAATATAGTAAATCCTTCCCTGCCTTGCCACATTTCCCCATCCTCGAAACCGCTTAATTCTCATACCACACCACAATAATTTGTTCCCAACATAATTTTTAAAAAAAGGGTGTGATTTGAGGGGTTTCGTTTGTGTTACTGACTGAGACTATGTTGTTTGATTTGCACTTATTTCAAAATAGATATCATTATTGATCAAGCATTCAACAGAGGCTTTCAATACCCGCCACACTTATGTCTCTTCTGACTCATGCTATTTTAATGGAGAAGGCTATAAAATATGCATGCGCAGCTGATGGAACAGTACTTTTAATTATGTTTGTGCCTTTCTGCACTGTTTAAATTATTTATTTTATCATGCGACGATATGCAAATTTTGCAAGGCTGATAAAGAAAATAAATGAGAACTTTGTAATACTTGAATACATTATACCTACTTCAAGATCTTACATTATTTTGAATTTAATTAAAGAACATTGTTAAAACTGAATCAGAGAACTATTACATGTTATCTTGTGTTGGATTTCCGTAACAAGGAGCATCAAAGAAGACAATGGTTGCAGGAGGAACATATTTTATTGAGATGGTGTTTGTGATTGCCGCATAACATCAAATGACTATTTGTGAATAGCTTAGAACAACAAGCAATGTTAGAAGTGTCTGTCAGTTGATAAAAGTTTTCCTTCTAAGTGAGTGCAGAATGGACCCAGAAGGCCTTGTGGGGAATAACAGAAGTAGGACTACTTATCAGGACATGGGTGGGTCAGTGACAACGCAGGGCACAAGTGGTAGCGAGTTATTCTGGCACATCAGAATCATCGGGGAAAGGTGAAATATAGAGCATGGGTGGTTAAGGCATATGAGTGCTTATTTACAAAGTTGTTATGTAATGCACTATCCAAACCTACTAGGCTGCACTGTGTGAAAGGGAGAGTGCAGGATAGCGCAATATCTATTAAGCTAAAGCAGTGTCCTGCTCTCTCTGTAGTGCTGGCATGCAGTTAGGCTGCCAAGCACCTCGCACACAACTTTGCATCATAGGGCAAAGGTGACTTCATCATATCTATCATAGGTTTTGTACTGGAAGGATACCCTTCCACTACAAAATACTATGTCTAGGCAAACTTTAAAGCTTGGAAAAATTAAAGCATTTTGCCCTGTCAATGCCAACCTCAAAGAGGCAAAAGACTTTGGCGCAAAACCCTTTTTATCATAGTTAGTAGTTATGGCTTAGTGTCAAAAATCTTGAGTGGTTGCAGGGAAACACCCATTTACTACCCGTGGACCCCCTTAGGATGCAGATATGGTTTGATTCACATTGTTCCAATCATATTTTAAAAGGAAGAACAATTACTTCTCCATGATGGAGTGCCTAAATATAGTAATAATGATGTTGAATTAAAGCGTAACAAATTTGCACTGGCTCAAACGCAAGTCATTCTATTTCATGTTAAGTAGCAAAAATGGTGCTTATGGACTTAACAGTTGTTTTTAACCAGCACTCCAGCTTTATGATATAGAGGAAACAGACTGGTAAAAATATAAGACAAAAAGTAGCCAGGCACACAAGAGTACATAGAAAATGAATTGAGGGATTCATATTTGGAGATATAGGGCCACATGCATCATTGTAGGAATTTGCGATTCCTAAATCGCGAAAATTAAGGAATCGCAATTTAGGAATCGCAAATTCCTATGCATCAAAAATTTCCTAATTTCCTAATTTTCCTTATTTGCGATTCCTTAATTGCGAATCGCAAACAAGGAATCGCTTTACATTGATTCCTATGGGCCTAGAGGCCCATAGGAATCAATGGGAAGGCATTCTCATTTTGCGAATTCGCAATTAAGGAATCGCAAAATGAGAATGAAATTTCAAGGGTGCAGGGGGGGATCCAAAGGACCCCCCCCTGCACCCCTGGAATGTCATGTAAGTACATTTTACTCACACACATGTCCCAAGGGCATGTGTGTGTGTAACATGTAAGTTTCAAAAATGCATTTTTGAAACTTTTCGCAAATTACCATGAAGGTTTACTTCATAGTAATTTTTCCTTTAAAAATTGCGAATTCGCAAAATAAAATTAATCATGCATAGCATTTAAGAAATCGCAAAATTTGCAATTTCTTAAATGCTATTGCGATTTCTTAAATTGCGAAACCTGAAAAATAAATGATGCATCCCAAAAAGTGATTTTGGAATCGCAAACGGCCGAATTTTGCGATTCGCACCGTTTACGATTCCAAAATCGCTTGATGCATGTGCCCACCTAATTTAGAGTGCAGAGGACAGGTTATTCCAGTCACAAATGCGACGAATATCCCATCGCCGTATTACAAGGGCCATTTTGACAGAGTTAACCATCCGTTGAACTCTAAATCAGGCACACAGTGCCTGATTATGATCTTGGCGAATGGGATACTCTGTCACAAATGTGACGGATATCCTGCCGACTGTATTACAAGTTCTAATTTGGCGGGCAGAATATCCGTCACGTTTTTCATGGGGTAACCCTGTCAGCCAAGATCGTAATCAGGCTCACAGTCAGACTTGTAGGCAACCCAGAACCAACATGTTAGAGAAAGACCATTAAAAAAAATGTAAAATGTAAATCCAAATGACATATGTCTTCATATAAAAGTGGTATACATAATTTAAAAAGATATTTCGAATTTACCCTCTTAATGGAGCTCTTTGTATTCAAAGACACATAGATTTAGTATCCTCAACATGCCTTTCTACATAATCAAGGAAGATTCCCATAATTTCACACTTACATTACATAAAACCTTCTAGAGAATCATTAATCTGCAGGATTCTATACACTTGAATCATGTTAACCACCAGTTCAGTCATGACCTCCATACTAAAAATAGCAAAAAAGGGCTACAGTTGTCTCAAATGGTTGTGTCACGGAGGGAGTTCTTTGGGGCGGAAAGGCGGGCAGGGAGGATGATTGCAGGTAAGTAAACAATTAAATTGATAAAACGAATTTTGTTACGCGCCCTACATTGCAAAATGCGATGCAGCGCATGCTACAACATTTGTTTCATTCATTTAATTGTTTACTTACCTGCAATTATCCTTATTCTGGTGTTTACTACCCCCCACCCTGCCCCTCCTCCGCCCCGCCTTTCCGCACCATGGAACTCCCTCCATAGGCCGCAACTGATAACCACTATTAGCATCCCGTCATATTTTCCAGTAGGCTGTACAAATTCTGCAATACCATACAGCTTTGGAATGGCATAGTTCCCAGCAGCATTAAGGAATTCCACTGGGTGACCATTATCCTTGGTTGACTTGTATACCCCCATATTTTGAATCCTTGTCCAATGTCCTATTTGGAGATGGGATTATTTAATGTGGAGTGTCTTCCTTGTCAACTTTGGATAGCCTCATTATAGTGAATAACTACTCTCTTCTTCTTCACCTCTATCTTTTTATTTTGAAAGAGGCACAGGAGGATTTCAACTCTGTTGTTATTTCTGAATTACTTATATGTGTTCCCTGCATTCTTCAAAACAATGCAGACTTTTTCCTTGTTTCTTCTGTTTTTAGCTGCAAAATGGTTCTTTAGCCCATATAATCTGTGCCTTGGTGTTCTATCGAATATTCTGTACTCTTCACAAAAATGTCATACGGTCCAATATCATATTTGGGAGCTTTTTCAATACAACGGGTCATTGAGTTACAACATATTTACCAAACCTTTGTGGATACATTGGAGAAACACTTGATTTTTGGAAATCTTCTTATTGACACCTTCTAAAATATATGAACTCTTAGGGCCTGATTATAAGTTCAGTGAGCGGGAGCAGGACACCACGCTTACGCCCTGGTCCAGCACTGGCAAACCCACCTGCACACCACCCACCAGATTATGACTTTTTTAGTCACTGGTGGGTGGTTCTTTTGTGTTCCCATGGCGTTGCTTATGAAAAAGGCACTGCAATGGGAACGTCAAAGGCAGTAACTGCACGGCATGTACTGCTGCAGTCAATGCCGTGCAGGTAGTGAGGGGCAAGCACACATGGGGACACAACATGTCCCCCCTGCATGCACCCCATGGTCCAAGGGCAACAGAGGGCCCTGTAGGGCCTCATTTCTTTCCTCTCCACCACAGTTGTCATGGCCAAGGAACCACCGTGAAACCGTGGCAGAGAAGTAAATCGTAATATGCTTGACGGGACCGCCGCAGTCTCACCAAGCTTATTGCTGCATCACAACTGCTACACCACCACCAGGGATCTCTGAGGGTTGTGGTGTTGAAATGGCAGTCTAACTGCCCAACTTGTAATGGGGCAGTCGGACTGCAGGTGAGGTGGTGGCTGGGCTGCCCCCTCATGGCACCATGAGTCTGGCGGTCCTTGGAAAGCCAGACTCATAATCAGGCCCTTAGTGGTGAAAGAGTTCCTAACAATACCCTCCTGCACTTCCATTCCCTTTAAATGGTTTCATTATACATTAGAGGCAACTTTAACAATATGAAGAAGTGATTCTTGAACAATGTAAATTTACTGATATCCAGTGTGTCAGGATCAATGCAAAAACGCATTAACGGCCAATGGGAAAGAAGAAAATATCCAGATTATCCCTTCTGCCCATTCCACGATCTGCAAGCCAACTATTTGTGACCAGTATGAACAATCAGAAGAAATACAATTCCGAAGGGGGAAACTAGACCTTTTCAACTAGGCACACTAGCATCAGGTGATTGAAAAGTATTCTGCTGCGGAAATAATCGCTTTTAAATTTTTTGCTATAGAGCTGGTAGTTCACATCAAAAGATAATGTTCATATTTGACATATCTCTTCTTCAAATACTGGCTTCAATTAGCTGAATCAACTGATTTATCCGGTCTCACTGAAACAGGATACAATTAATCTTGCACATTGGCATTTGACAAGTAGATCTGATGGGTGATATAGTGGTCAATTGTATTTCCTACACATGTCAGAAACAATTCTCAAATGGATCCATGCAACAGTCTAACTATTTTGTCTATATCTCAACTCTTACCATATGTCTTTATGCCTTACACACTATAGGGGGAGGGCTAATTTCCACTGGAAGTGAAGTGTCCTTGCTCCCTACTTTTTATATGAACATTGACTTAACTACGTCCTTCAGTTCCATTACTACTATAGCCTTAATTTATTTTGTTCCTATTATGTCTGATGGGATGAGGAAAGTAAAACAGATGTCCCAAGTATGCAAGTATGACAGAAGGTCTAGCAATATTCTGACCCTGGTCATAGTGTACTTTAAAAGAGAAGAACATTTTTCACTAAGCATTCCGGAATGAACCTTCTGTCCTTTTGATGACTTGGCTGATTTACCCTGCATGTTTGTGTCTGAACAGCAAGTTATGAACATGTAGAGCTGTTTTTTGATGCTGATAACTCTTTTGATTTTTTTCCAAAATGTGCATTATTAATGGTAAAGGAATTATTCTATACCTGAATTCACAAGTATAAACTGACATGCAGATAATGCAATTGAAACTAATAATGTCATAGCATCATGTTCATTCTCTGTTCATAATTCTGCAGCACGTAGTTCAGACAAATATGGATTTATTTATTTCTGAATAACGCTGTTCTTGAAGAAAGGCCTCTAGAAGTGTTCACGTTTCTCAAGGATCTTCCGCTTGCATGTGGAATAGCATAAATTCACAATGGTTTACTGCTGTTTATGTAACTAGTTTGTCAGAGGAGTTGAAATACTAGTCATGTAGTAGGTTAGTCTTATGGTAGTAGGACGGTATGACTCTTACCCCAGTCAGCCTTGGGGTTGTGTTCCCTCGAACTTCTTTCCTCACTCCTCCTGTTTTTGCTGTATTTTGGTATCCTCAGTACTCTGCACGCTTTACCACTGCTAACCACTGCTACATTTCTTGTGATCTCTCCTTTAAAGATGGTGAAATTGGCCTACACCCAATGTGCACATTTAATGTACTTGTAAGTCCCTAGTAAAGGGGGACTACCTGTACCCAGGGCCTGTAAATTAAATGTCACTAGTCAGCCTGCAGTAGTTATTGTGCCACCCACTTAAGTAGCCCTTTAAACTTGTCTCAGGATTTCCTACTGGTAACATAAATCTTTTTCCAGGCCTGAACCTCCCTTTTTAATTCATAAGTCACCCCTCAGTAGGTCGTAAGCAGATCATAAGGCAAGGTGCAGCACATTTATAATGGTGGACATGTCCTGGTGTTAAAGATTGCAGGAATTGATGTTAGCATGAGCTAGAAGGCATTTTGTTCATGCCAGCCATTTTAGTTAGCCATGTGCGTGCCATGTGCTTTCTCCCTCTTCCAGAGCCTTGCACATGCTCAGAAAGACCTGTAGCTACCAGAATGCATCTGCTCCTAGCCTGTAACTGTCAGACTATTCTTACTGATAAGCAGTTTAGTCCCTCCTCCAACTCTGTTGACTAAGCAATTCTTATGCATCCATATATGTATCTGTGAACACACTTGTACTGCCTCCTTTTGAGTCTTCATGCTAACTCAGCAATAAACTGGCCATAAAAGGACCCTGTTCTCTGTACTCCTTAGACTATCTCCTAAAGTGGCATGAGGGTACTGTATGAAGCAGTCTCTCTCATGTGAAGTTATTACATATTTCTCTTTGGATATTACAGCTTCCGTGCCAATTTCTTCTTTGTTGGTTTAAGGACCAGGTAAAACCTTAAAAGGTTTTATTTCTTCAAATGGCACCCGGACGTGGGACTCATTGGTGAAGCGGCTATCCAAGGGAGTGGTATTGACGGGAGACAGGAATCTACTGAGGAGGACAGGATAGGAATCTACTGAGGAGGTACTCTGCGCACGGAGATTCTTAGTGTCTGCAGACCCATATGTTTCTTGTTTCCCTGAATCTGGCTCTCCAGGTGTAGCCGCTCCCGACTGAGATCCTCTTTGGCGTGAGTATTCTAAAACGACTGTTAGGTCATTCAGAACTTGGCAGTGGAGGCTGGAGACAGTTGTGCTTGGTAAGGTCGTCAAAATTTGATTTGTTTGGTTGGCCAAAGACTTTGGAATTTGGAAATATATGTAAATTGCAATTTATGTAGGCAGGTAATAGGAGGAGATTTTCCTCTAAATTGTGAGAATTTGGAACGGCACATATTGTGTTAAGTGCCACTGGTGTATAATATTGTACATGCTACAATATTTTTGGCATGCCTCTTTCAAACGCACATCGAAGAATGTGCTGCGTTCTTGGAGGTACCAATGTGAATCTTGAATGAACTCAGCCGGTTCCCCTAGAGGGGATACCTAATAGGTTTAGGTATATTAAAAAATATATTTCTTCCATGGTGACTAAGTACCCCATGGAACTAAATAAGTACATAAAAAGGATCCTGATCTGCGCACTTAGTAACATTCATAAGTGGTGATCTGCAGAGCGCTATTTTAGTGTTCTGCCAGTCAAACTGGCAAATATGGTGTATTTTGGCTTCTTGAACATGGAGCAGTCTTTGGGCTGTTTTGGTGCAATCTTTTGGACTACTTTTGAGAGCTTTTCTTGTAAATATGACTTACAATTAGTATTCACAAACGGTTTGGTTTGAGTACAGTCTGTGGGCCGTCTCTTGTTTCTGTCCTAAGTGTTTTTTTGTGGGTAGATTGTGTATTTGAATGTCTATGTGGTTTGAGTTTGATACCGGTGGTATTTGTGTGAGTGAGTAGTGATTGCGCTTTTTCGTCATCATTCTGCTATACAAAATGTCATTGAATGAATTACATTAAAAAAATCTAGACATGAAACATGTAACATATGCTAAATAGCTGCAGTCTACCATTAAAATTTAAAAAGTATGAAACTATAGATAAGTGCAAATTGCCACACAGGTAAAGCTAAATTAGAATTCACATTCAATAGGAATAAAATAGGCCTCATAGAAAGGAAGATATAAACAAATTTGTGTGCTTTGCATAACTAGGACTCCATAAAAAATGTTACAGTATTATCCTTATATATTAATATTAAAAGGCATTCACATCATCTGAGATAATTTGTTGTTGCTGAAATAAACACCACATTACAAAACAAGGTATTTTGGCTGGCTTGAAATGCCTGATTTTTAAATAGACTGTGACTGTGCTTACATTTCAACACCAGAAAAAGAGCTTTCAAACAGCTGTGTTTAAGTTGTCTCACTGAGAAGAGGGCTATCTGACACAACAAACGGAGATTCAACTTTTTCAGGACATTACGATACAGCAAAAGGGTATTTTTACTGAGAAAGGCGTGGAAATTGACGCCTGCTGGTCAGAGCACAACTGAATAAATAACACATGGCTAATTCTGGTCACAAGCCACACAGGAAAAACTGCTGGGTCAACTAGATCTTAAGTTAGTGCAACATGGTATGAAGTGTTGGAAGCTATTTTATTTTTAGTAAAACTTCTGTGCTTAGTGTTATAAATAAATGCATTTAAAGGTGAAGTATTTTACTAACCCATGGGGACTAAAATGTGAAATTTCACTTCACCCAGGCTTACAAAACTCTTTTTATAAGGGCGTACTTATACCTTTCTGATCCTCCATCAGTGGGTTATCTAGGAGAGACCCTGTGGGTTCCTAATATACCAATCAATCACAAAAAAGGGGGCAAGGCTCAACTAAGTTTTAACTCTATCACCCCAGACCCCAAAGACCTCAATTGTACACACAACAGGGGTGAATAGAGTAAATAACATAAAAATACATATATACACAACAAACAGAGAAGGCCCCAATAGGGCAAATCACTCTAGTTGAAAAAACTGCTCTCACTCACATACCAAGGTATGTGACATGCTTCATCATTGGGCCTGCTTACAATACATCCTGGTGTACCCCACACAGGACGGAGCATAAGGGAGGGGAAAAAATAATAAATTTCTCTTAACACGACATATAGTCAGGACAAATGGACATCAACAACATTAAACACATAAATTGGTGAGAATTGTGCAAACACCAAGTGATCTGAACCGAAAAGTGCGACAAAAAGTGCAGTTTAGGGAGTGATTAAAACTGATTAAAGGTGTCAACCAAAAGCAAAGTTTATTAAACTTTCCTTGACACCCTTATCAGGATTAAAATTTGAAAAAAAGGATGGGAATAAGCCTCTAAGGAATAACTAGGAACCTCAAGGCATCCCTCCTACCACTGCCAGAGTCAACATGTTTCGACCGCTCTGTATGCGCCTGTAAGGTCACTCCGGTCTTCTTCAGGACCGTCGCATTCGGTGTCAATCTGGGATCCCCCGTACTCTGGAGAAATATTATCCCACCAGGGGGGGAAGGTCAAATCGATCTGTGCCTCTCCTGTGTTATATGTGAAGAGTGTTCCCTCAGATGCGGGAGAACATTCACTACAGCAGTATTCCTTAGTATTCCTGCACAAATAAAAGCCGTTCTTACGTCAGACTTATTTTACTCAAATATTCAACGTGACCAAAGTGTTGTATTAAAATTGTAGTGCGGAGTCAAAATTGCCAAATGTTGTGGATTATACAATTGAATACCGACATCTTATATATTAGAGCCACACCTAATTAAAACCTGGGAATTAGTTAGCGAAAGGTTAAGCTACATATATATTCTAAAAGGACATGGTAACCATTACGTTTTCGTCAATGCTCATTTCTGTGGGCGCCATCCTAGAGTGGTCTAGCCCGTATAGAAAAGTCTTGTTGGTATTTGTGTAACACGAGTTATAGTATAGTGAATATGCAAATTCAAGACTATCGTCAATTTATAGCAAACAGAAGTCTGTACCTACATCTCATATGATCCATGTTATCTTAAGCTACTAAATGTTAAAGGCTTCCGCGTTCTTAAAAGTCATAAAGACCAGGATGGTTTTATTAACATAATTTTTCTTTTCTACGCGCCATTATTAAAATGGTCTAACCTATATTGATGAAATCACATAAGTCAAGCCATTGTACACAAGAGGTTTATCTATTGTGATATTTTCGCTAACGTTTTTAACATGATGGTCACATTTTTTAAACCAGTGACAGAACCCCTAAGTGTCACAATAATGGATGCTAGATTTAACCAAGGGGATGCGATCAGGTATAATAAAAGTCTCTTATATACAGCAACACAGTTTTAAGTCACCAACCTCATCGACGTCGTCGTTATATATATTATACAATTATTTATTGATCTATCCTAGGAGAGGGAATATTTCCAGGCATAGCAATAGAATGGTAAATCACTATGATTCATTATATCATCTTTATATCATATGATTACATTGTAATCTGTCATAAGAGATGGAGTATTTCAGGACATAGTTGAAGAATGGTAAGTCACTATGATTCATTCATCATCTTTATACATTCAAGCACAGAATTGCATCTCAAGCTGTCATTCATTCACACATTAATGGCTCTTCGTCATGGGTTTCAATGGGTTTCATTATTCTAATACAGTCCTTATACAGTTAAACATAATACAGGTGAGATAGATTGTAATTTTATGACAGGACCGGAGGCTCCTATTATGCTTTCTAATCTTGCATTTATTGCAACAGCAGCCAGAAAGAGAATAAACTACAGTTCCCAGAGGGCCAGGCAACAACTGGGCCATGGGAACGTGAAAAAACGAGAGTACAGTAACCAATCAGAACCAAGTAAATAGATAAGAGGCCATACTGACTGCGCAGCTTCCTCTTTTCTTACTGCTCGCAGCCAGATAAGTGCTATTATCCATTCTGCTCTCAGTTTTATGTTATCGAAATTTTGACTGTATTTCATTGTATTTCACCTAATTTCAGAGTGCTTACGCTTCGCCTTTGTGTTTCCATATCGCGCCGCGGCGCGCTCGCCTTTCGCGCTTCACGCGCTGTCATTGCCTTCGCGCTCAGCCTGTCAGCTGTCTCCCCCCCCTCTTTTCACGTGTCGGTGGTTTCGCCCGGCTTTGTGCCCTTGCGCTTCTCATGCGCTTCTGACCTTCCTGCTTCCTCACGACGCTCGAAGCCTCTGTCTGCTCGGCTTCGTGTTCCAGTTCCTACGCTGGCAGTCCTTCTCTCTGCTCAGGCATGCCCTGTTCACGCCTACAGTGATGCCCGGCTCCTTAACCCTTTCCTGCCACTTTACTGTCTTTTGACTGGATTTCAATGGAAAGTGACAGTTCCTCTGATGAGGTTCCCTCCAAGGAGGATGGTGGATCTTTTAAACAAGACTTAAGCAAATTTATCAATAATTCTGTGGAACATGCTGTGGAGTTATCCATGAAACGCATGTCAAAGACAATGGAAAATTCTATGCTTAGCCTTATGTCCAAGGTTTTGGCCCATTCTGCGGGGGATAGCAGAAAACGTAAGGTGGATCACTCTGCTCCTGTGCATACTAATACAAAATCGCCACTTTTGATGGGCGAGTCCTTCTCGCATATGACTGAGGACGCTGTGCCTCCTAGGCCTCCTAGTAAGGAGGGGTTTGTCGGTACCGAGGGCAAAAAGAAGCGAAAGTCTAAGCACGCAGAGTCACCAATTTAAAAATTGGTTATTTCCACCGTCTTGGACACAGACGATGATATGGCTGATGCAGACGATTTATTTGATGTTTTTGATGTGGCTGACCCCCCTTCCAAAATTCCCAAATCTGACTCTTTTGCTTTTGAACCAGTATTTGACTCTGAGGGTCTCCCCATGTTCGACCCTTCTTCCATTCGTCACCCTAATTCCACAGAATGGCTCCCCTCTCATCATGTGGGCGAATATATTTCGGCCCGTTTACGCCTTCCTCTGGAGACTGCAGTGCGGTCAAGACTCAAGTCTGAGTGCCCTAAACCCTCTTTACCTGAAAAGATCACACAAGTTCCCTCTATTGATCAACCTCTCCTTACCTTTTTCTCTAAATTTGGCAAGGATCCCCGCAAAGGGGTTGAGAAGGCTTGGTCCTCCTGCCAGGACAAGGTATTGGATGTGGTGGGTCTTCTGGTCCGTATTCTAGACATGGCGAATCCGCCCGCCTTGAGGGTGCTGACCTCTCTGCGGAGGACATTTCTATGTGGGCTCAACATGCTTTCTGTCTATTAGGCAATGCCAATTCTGCTATTACCCACGAACGACGTAAGGGACTTTTGATCAAGCTGGATCCAAAACTAGCCAATCCCGCCCCTATGGATCCTGGACCCAAAGCCAATGGACTTCTCTTTGGCGATAACTTGGTCCGCGACCTTAGCAGGTTTGTCTCTACCTTTGTCTCCCTGGATAAGCCGCAACAATCCATTAAAAAAGTCTTTGCACCTCGTGTTTTTGGACGGGTCGGACGAGGCAGGGGTCGCTCTTCCGGCCGTTCCTATCATCAAGGCTCCAGAGGCTCCTTCAATAACACCCAGGACTACAAGCCCCAATTTTACCCACAGCGGGTCCGTGGCTTCAGAGGCAGAGGACAGAAAACCTACCACTATTCCAACTCCAACCAACAAGGTAAGCCCTTCTTCTTCCCTTCCTGTAGGGGGTCGTCTAAGATTGTTCCTGTCAAAATGGCGCACCATAAGTTCAGACCCCTGGGTTCTCAACACTGTTCAGGGCTACCTCATAGAGTTCTCTTCTCCTCCTCTCCAAACCTCTTCCCCCCCCTCTAGTCTTCTCCTCCCTCTAGTCTTCTCCTCTCATATGGCCACTCAAATCTCAAACGAGATTCATACTCTTCTCCTAAAAATGGCCATTCATATTTTTCCCTTCGACTCCTCCGGCTTTCTAAGCTCCATTTTTCTAGTTCAAAAGAAAAACAAGAAACTGCGTCCTGTCATCAACCTCAAGTGGTTCAACCAGTTTGTGATTTTATCGTCACTTCAAAATGGAGACTATTCTCCATTTACGAGACTCCCTTCGGCCAAAAGATTGGATGGTTCGTTTGGACCTTCAGGACGCATATCTGACGGTTCCTATTCATCAGTCCTATTGGAAGTTTCTTCAGTTTCAGTGGTCCGGAGTGACCTATTGTTTTACCTCTCTCCCCTTTGGTCTTTCTTCCGCTCCATGGTGCTTCGCAAAACTCTAGAAGCCAGTGGTTGCCTTTCTCGCTCTCTCGGAATCAGACTTATCATCTACCTAGACGATATTCTGATTCTGAATTCCGACAGACTCTCTCTTCTGTCCGATCTTCAAACGACTCAGTCTCTTCTTCTGGATTTGGGTTTTCTTGTCAACACGGAGAAGTCCTCCTTGACTCCGTCTCAGACCATGGAATTCCTTGGGTTCCTTGTGGACTCGGTGGCCGCTTCCCTCCTCCTGCCCCTCTCCAAACTTTCCAGACTCAAACCGGAAATTGCCTCTGTTCTTCAGTCGTCCCTTCTGTCCCTCAGGTTATTGGCCAGGATCGTCGGCCTTCTTTCCTCCTACATCCAGGCCATATTCCCAGGTCCTCTCCACTATTGCGCTCTTCAGCGCCTAAAAATCAGACATCTTCGCCAAGGCCTTGCCTACTCAGATCTCGTCGCCCTAGACCAAGAGTCCCGCTCCGAGCTTCTATGGTGGATAGACCATTTAGATGCGTGGAACGGGCGCACTATCTTCGCAACTGCCCCAGATCTTGTATTAGAATCCGATGCGAGCCTGTCGGGTTGGGGCGCCTGCTGTGGACCAGTCTCGACTGGAGGTACATGGTCTTCAGAGGAGTCCAAGTTGCACATCAACTGTTTAGAGATGCTTGCAGGTTCCTTTGCGATCCAAAGACTTTCCAAAGACAGAATCAAAAGTTCCATCCTTCTTCGCATGGACAATGTTTCTGCGGTTCGCTATATCAATCATCTTGGCGGGACCAAGTCCAAGCCTCTGGAGGATTTAGCGAAATGTCTGTGGGAATTCTGCCTCTCTCATCATTTCTCCCTAACAGCGGAGTATCTTCCCGGAAATCTCAATTTTGTAGCGGATTGGCACTCCAGGTTTCTCCACCATTCCAGCAATTGGAAGCTTTGTCCCTCCTTTTTCCTGTCTATTTCTCACAAATGGGGTCCCTTCTCTATATATCTCTTTGCTTCCCGCCTCAACTGTCAATTACCCCAGTTCTTCAGTTGGCGGTCGGATCCTCAGGCCCTAGCTACAGATGCTTTCCTGCAGGATTGGTCTCATCACCTCAATTATGCTTTTCCTCCCTTTCTGATGATCAGCAAAGTTCTGTCTCAAGTTCGTCGCCAGGCCACTTCTCTGGTACTAATTGCCCCTTTTTGGCAGGCTCAAATCTGGTTTCCCTCCTTGTTGGAGATGGCAATAGACTTTCCTGTTCTGCTTCCTTCTTTTCGATGACCTGCTTGTCAATCCCCAGGGCCTTCGCCACAGCCTCTTTCTGGACAACTCCTTGACTCTGTCGGCCTGGAAAGTTTCCGGCCTCCCCTCCTAACATCCTCATTTCGCAAGAACCTGCTCTCTTCATCAATCAGGCCTGGGCACCTGGGTCTTCTAAAGCATACAAATCCGCCTGGTCTCTTTGGGCAAGCTGGTGTTTGGAAAGGGATATCGATCCCCTTTCAGCCCCTCTAAATTGTATAATCAATTTTCTGGCCTCTGAGGCCAGCTCAGGTAAGGGCTATCGTACCATCAACCTTTATCGCTCTGCGATTTCCCTTAACCATGTTCAGATCGATGGCAAACCGGTTGACGCTCATCCTCTGATCTGTCGCCTCCTCAAAGGTGTTCGATGTGCTAAACCTCTGTTGGCTAAGTATACCTTTTTATGGGATATTTCCGTTGTTCTTAAACTGTTCATGAATTGGCCTGCTAATTCTAACTTATTTCTCTAAATGTTATCTGCCAAGCTAACCATGTTACTTTGTTTGATTTCTATCAAAAGAGTCTCAGATGTTAGAGCTTTAGATATTTCTTCTTGACAATTTTCCCCTACAGGTGTTCTGTTCCAGATTCGCAGGAGAACTAAAACTAACTTGGATTCAGTGTTTTATCCTTATTTTCCTGACCAACCACAACTTTGTGTGGGACAATGTTTGAAAGTGTATGAACAAAAGACCGCTAATCTCGGAGATTCCTCTTGTTCCCAACTGCTTATTTCCTTCCACAAACCCCACCTTCCCGTCTCTTCCGGAACCCTCGCCAGGTGGGTTCGTTGGGTCATGTCTCTTGCCGGTATTGACGTCTCTGTTTTCGGAGCGCATTCGGCCAGGGGAGCCATGGCCTCTAAGGCCTTTTGGTCCGGTTCCCGCTTTGAGGACATTCTGAGATCAGCTGATTGGTCCAATGACAGTGTTTTCTGCATGTTCTATAGTAAACCTATTCATTCTGTTGCTTCTGATGTTATTAATATGCTTTGAACAAGCATAATAGGAGCCTCCGGTCTTGTCATAAAATGTAGATTTTCCTGGTTATTATGACGGAAAGTCTTAATTTTATTAAAGACACGGAGGCGAGTACTATCCCACCTCTACACTACTAATTTGTGTTCTCCCTCCCTACAGCGAATCCGGCCTTGCCACCTGCTTCATCATAAGAGGTCTTCCCTCCATTGTCTTCGTGCTTCACCCTTGTGTACTTCCCCAGCTCTCCCGGCTTCTTCTCCAGATGTTCAAGTTGGACTTTGGCCCTGGCTTCCTGTGGTTCAAGATATCTGCTCCTGGACTTTGGCTGTTTCTATTGTTCTTTCTATTTTTCCCTTGTTCAATAATTTTAGCTCATCAGCGAAAAGAGGAAGCTGCGCAGTCAGTATGGCCTCTTATCTATTTACTTGGTACTGATTGGTTACTGTACTCTCGTTTTTTCACGTTCCCATGGCCCAGTTGTCGCCTGGCCCTATGGGAACTGTAGTGTTTTCTCTTTCTGGCTGCTGTTGCAATAAATGCAAGATTAGAAAGCATAATACTCGCCTCTGTGTCTTTAATAAAATTAAGACTTTCCATCATAATAACTAGGAAAATCTACATTATCTCTCACAAGAAATAATGAAACTCACTATTGACATTTAGCCCCAGCGTGACACACCGCAATCTACAGATTCACTGGGATTCCATCTGTCTGAGCTGTAAGGTCCTGTCACCACCTCTAACATTGGTGTCGGTACAGTCATTCGCATGAAATGTGATATCCTTATCATCAGGGTGGTTTTCCAAAATATGTTGCACTTTTGGGTTCTGATGTCCCCGTTCCTTATATTTCTAACATATGCTTGATCCCGGATCTTAAGACACCTTACGCTACTCCCCGCATGAATTTTATCGCATGCACAGATGATCACATATACAATATATGTAGCGTGGCAATTGATGAAAGACACTGTTTGGTATTCTTTAGGACCATTATACTTGAAAGATTTATTTTTATTCAGGCCATATTTACACCAGAACAACCTCCACAGGTGAAGAAACCTTGCGGTTTCTCTGGTAACCATGTGGATGGTGATATTTTAGGTGTTTTTACATGACTCGGGCATAGCACTTTCTTTATGGTGGACCCCTTACCGTAAACAATGTTTGGTTTCTGTGGGACAAAATCAGATGAAAACATTTCTGATTTTAACAAATGCCAAAATTTGATGTACACCGTCTCCTTTGTACATATCTTGCATGTTGTTACAGACGTTATTGTGGTTTATGGAATTCATACCATAGTCTGTCAGAAAAGCAGAAACAACATGGAGGCAGGAGATGATAAAGAGATGTTAAATACACATTGGAGATAATATAGTGGGAGAAAGGAAGTAACTATGAGCAAAATTACTATGTAACATAAAAAAGTTGCACAGTATATTTTAAGTCTCACTTTCTATTATATCTATTTTGGTACTATTTCATAATTTACATATAAAAAAGAATAATGTCTCAAACAATTTGCTGTGATTTTTCAAAATCTAAAAGAATTTCCAACATTATTTCATCTGGTATGTCCTCATTTGGATTCCATGATTCAATTTCTTCTACACAATTAAGTAAGTCTTGGTCCAGAGACTGATCCAAAAAATCTAATTCATCAATGTCTTCCTTAGGATTGTTCTGCATATCAATTTCAAATGAAATATTAATTTTATTGTCTTCTCCTTCCATTTTCTTGCTGTAAATTGCATAAAAAATAAATATATCAGTAGAGATAGGGCACTGTTGGGTTTAAGTTCAGACAGGTACTTGTGAGTTTTTAACAGCGAAGTTATCTTTGGGCACGGTATGGAATGAGGTAGGAAGTAGAAATATAAAAAAGTGTATGTGAAGAAGCCTAATATAATTCATAATTATACCAGAGAAGCCTATTTCAATCTATAACTATAACAGAGAAGCCTATCTCAATCTGTAATTATAACAGAGGGACAGTAAATAACTGTCAGAAAACGTTTTTACAAATGTACTTAAAGTGCTGCTTCACAAATTTATAACTTACCTTATAGAAAGGTGATGAAGATAAATGAGTAAATCTTTTAAAGATGTATCTCAGGTAGTTGTAGTCAAAATGGCCGTGTTTCCCTCTCATTTTTCATTTATATTCATGTACATAACCAATCAAATGTCAGGAAAAAAAGTAGGAAATGAAAGTAACATTTTAATTGGTTGTAAATTCCAACACTTTCATATGTGTTTTTGTCATGTGATTTACCTCAGGATATTTAGACAGGGCCACAGCCCAAATGGCTGAATGGAATACTATCAAATGTGGGATAATGGTAGGGAGTGGTATATAGTAGGGTCTATGCTATATTTGGTGAAAGTCTGTCCAGTAGTTTTTATGTAATTTCATTTCCCACATTTTTTTGGGAAACGCTCACCGGTGCGCCCCCCGGTACGCGTACCGGGAGCGCTACGGGACTCCGGCATTTGGCGTTTCAGTCGAATTGAGACACAAGATGGAGGACAAACAACGTTGGGAATGGGTAAAAAGGAGCACAGTAGACAGCCCTTGACCCTCCAGGTTTGCTGAGGGGAGTTTCGGAGGGGCATATATGCCCCCCAAATTTTATTTATTTTTTTTTAAATTTGCGGGGGGAGCGCCTGGTACGCGCACCGGGGAGCGTACCGGGGAGCGTACTCTCGTGAAAAATAGCGAAAAAAGTTAGAGAAAGATAATCATTTTGAGTGATCAGAGGTAGGGTAGCTCTAAAAGAGCTTTTGGGTTCTGTGGCTGATTTAGGTACCTACAAGTAGGTTCCAATGCACAGTCTTAAATTCAGGAGGAATATTCTATTCCCCTCATCTGAGAAGTGCACACCATCTCCTCTGTAGATATCTTGCATGTTGAAACGCAAGTTATTGTTGTATATTGAACCCATTCAATAGGCTCTCATGTAAGCAGAAACAGATTTATTCACATGTTTCCGTGCTTTCTCAAATTGTGGACAAAATTGGTTGGACCAGTTCCATATCTGTCTTTGGCATATATTGGAATATACCAAGGCAGTTTGTGGAAAAAGTGTCATTAATTGATCAAAGGTGTCCTTTAAAAGCATTTCCGGACCAACCCCAGTCAAAGTGCCCAAGTCATTTCCACCACAGTGCACTATTAAGAGGTCAGAGTTTGGCAGATGCAAAAAGGTTTTCACCAATGGTATCAATTGGTGACATCTCAATCCTCTCTGGCCAATCCACTTGATTTCCACATTTGATAAATCAAGGTTGTGAAAATTTCTGCTAGCTGCATACCTTTGAGCCCAGTGGATGTAGCTATGTCCAATAATCCACACAGAATACATGATGAGAGAAGGTTCTGGTGCAGTCAGATGAAGTGTGGGAATGAAATGGCAGTTGGAATAGTAGGAGTTTACAAAAAAATAATTGTGGAGTTTCACTGCTCTTGAATCACAAGCAATGATTGGTGGATTCAGATAGTTGAAAAGTAAAAGTTAGGGTGCATGGTTGTGTTTTGTGAAAGAAGCAATTTGAATGGTTAAGAAAAGGTCAATTAAAGAAACATTTCATCGGATAAGCTGGTGTATTGAGAGGTCAAACATCCTTGCTTAGTTCATTTGCAACATTGTAGAATAAACTTTTGAACATGAGAGTTCAGTAAGGAGGGAGTTGCTATGGTAACAAATAGAAAGGGCCGAGGGGGAAAAGTTGTTGGTTTGAAAATAGTGAGGGAAGAGTTTTGATTGGTTGAAATGAGGCATATCTGTGTAGAATTAGAGATTTTCTGTGCCATTCATGGTTGCAATGTCTGGAGTGCATACCTTTTGCTCTGCTAAAGAAAAATTGGTGTGTGTGTCTGACATTGTTCTCTATCTCCCAAAGCATTTGTAAAGGTAAGAAATTATTCATTTAATTTAGATAGAGACTTGTATGCTCCATGGAGAAGATTTGGAAGCAGATTGATTTTTTAATGTTGTTCTGTGTCATGTTTTTTGATAATGCTTGGTTAAAACATTTTAATGCATAGAGGAATTGTATTTTGGGAAATAGTGAATTTTCAGTAGTGAAATTGAATGCTTGTACATAGGACCTGTGCTGTGTTTCTAAAATGTTATTTAAAAAACGATTTTGGGGTAAATGCATGCTTTTTATATTTTTGTGAATGAATTATTAGTGCTTGCCTCAATAAAAAAATATATTTGAACCTTTACAATGATGTCACCTGCACTACCTCAGATTAGGATGCAGATTGAGTTTCTTTCTGGTTGGTTTGTGTCATGTTTTTGGATAATGCTTGGTAAATAGGTTTTGCAGCATAGGGGAATTGCATTATGTAAAATTGAGAAATTTCTCTAGTGACATGGAATGCTTGTACATAGGACTTGTGCTGTGTTTCTAAAATGTTATTCAAAAAACGATTTTGGGGGCAAATCAATGGTATTCACATTTGGGCCTTATTTATGATTGCCTTGTGCCACCGGTGCGTCACTTTTAACATAGGAAAAAAGTGACGCACTGGTGGCGCAAGGCCTTCATAAATATGGCCCTGAGTTTCTTTGCTGTTGGTTTGTGTCTTGCTTTTTAATAATGCTTGCTATCAACATTTGCAAGATAGAGGATTTGTTTTTTGTGAAACAGTGAGGTTTCAGAAGTGAAATTGAATGCTTGTACATAGGACCTGCGGTGTGTTTCTAAAATGCTATTCAAAAAACGATTTTGGGGGCAAATCAATGGTATTTACATTTGGGCCTTATTTATGATTGCCTTGTGCCGCCGGTGCGTCACTTTTAACATGGGAAAAAAATGACGAACCGGTGGCGCAAGGCCTTCATAAATAAAGCCCTGAGTTTCTTTGCTGTTGGTTTGTGTCTTGCTTTTTGATAATGCTTGCTATCAAGATTTGCAAGATAGAGGATTTTTCAAATACAGCACAGGTCTTATGTACAAGCATTCCAGGTCACTAGTGAAACTTCTCAATTTTACATAATACAATTCCTCTATGCAGCAAAATCTTTTATCAAGCATTATCAAAAAACATGACACAAACCAACAAGAAAGAAGCTCAATCTGTTTCCTAATCTGAGGTAATGCAGTTGACATCATTGTAAAACGTTCAAATATATGTATTTAATGAGGAAGACACTATTAATTCCTTATCAAAAATATAAAAGCCATTCAATTACCCCAAAGTCGTTTTTAAAATTACATTTTAGAAACACTGCACAGGTCCTATGTACAAGCATTCAATTTCACTACTGAAACTTCACTATTTCACAAAAGACAATTTCTCTATGCAGCAAAATGTTTTAACCAAGCATTATTCAAAAATATGACTAATCTGAGGAAACATAGATGACATGATTGTGAAATGTGCTAATATATTTTTTGAATCATGCAGATACTATCTAATCAACCTTTTTTTTTGTAATATTCTAGCCTTGAATTACTCCCTATTACACCTTTTGTCTGTTTTATACCGTCTCTCTTTCTCTTTGTGACTTTTTTCTCTCTTCCTGTTACACCCTCTGTCTGACCTACTTCTTGTAACATCCTGTCTCTGATTTACTTCCACTTACACCCTCTCTCAAACTTACTCTCTGTCTCTTCCTTTACAGGCTCTCTCTGTTTTAGTCTCTTTTACAACCTTTTCTCTTCTAACACCCTCTCTCTGTGTTACTTCCTGTTACACCCTCTCTCTGTTTTACACCCTGTTACATCCTTTTTCTGACTTACTCCCTTTTTTTGACTTACTCCCTCTCCCTATTAAATCCTTTTTTTGTCTTTCAACATATTATACACTCTCTCTGTCTTAGTCCTTTCGTATGTTTTACTCCCTCTACCTGTTTCTTTGTCTGAGGCTCACTGTGTTTTTGTGTTACTCCCTCTAGTTGTTTTTTTTGTCTTACTCCCAGTTATATAGTTGCTGTGGTATAAACTTAGATATGTTGCAAATTAGTGTTTATATCGTTTGCTCATTGTTATTGCTTTTTTGTTTGCTTATAGTGGTCTATAATGTGTTTTTTTTTCTTTACCACAGATTGAAATCTATATTTCAAAAGTAAGCAAAAATGCCGTCAAGGCAAAGGAGAATAAATAATACCAGACGGAAAAGAACAAAATCAGCAACGGAATTAAAGGAATCCTCTACAACAAGTACTTCAAAACACACCAAAAAAGGTCCTGGTAAGACAACTAAGTCTTTTTTTCGCAACATATGTAGAACAAAAACAAATGTTAACGGTAATGTGAAGATCCAGAAGGAGAGAGCAAATTTGAAAAGGAAGGAGAGGCCCTCAAAAAATGTCTCTACTGGAGCAGGAGAGAAGAGTATGCATAGCAATAGAAGGCAAAATCAATTTAGGGACATTCGTAGACGAATGTTTCGAAATAGGGTAGTTTTAAATTTGCTAAAAAATGAAAAGAAAGGTAACAGAGAGTTGCTTTTTACAAGAAAAAGAAAAGTGTAGAGAAGATTGTTGATCAGGCTTTTGAAGTTAAGAAAAAATTATTTATTTTAGTAATCAATAGAATTGGGATACTTAACAAGGCAATTGATGTTTTCAAATCGAACAGTAGATGGAAAAGAATAATTAATCGGACTAATTTTTGTAAAGTATTTTCTGGAGAATGGATGCATAGTTCAAGTTCTGAGCCATTTTTTAATGAGGAGAGTTACTTTCAGGAAAATGATTTGGTGCATGCAGTTGACACCAGTGGTCGAGCATATGAGGTGAAAGATGGTTGTCAGATGGAAAAAGAGAAACTTTTGTCTAGAGATGCAGAAGAGGTGTTAGCTGATGAAGTTTTAGGGAGACGTACTAAGGGTCCAGTGTACACATGGAAGTGCAGTAGTATTTGTAGTGTGCGACAGGATTCAATCGATTTGCTTCGAAATTTCTTACGTACATATAGTAAGAAAAGTGTAAAACAGAAAGTGAAGATCTTTCAAGAGTTAGATCCTTGCAGAGTGAGAGAAAACACGGGTTTGCATGGGCATTCACTGGCGTGTCTTTCTAGAAAAGTATGTCAGAGTGTTTTTCATCATTTTAGGATGTTAGCAGTGCATCATAATAAGGTGAGGAAATTAGTGAGAAGGTTGTATTATGCAAAAAGTCCAGCACTTAAGCTTAAACAGGTAAACAGTGCTCTTTTGCATGGATCTGAAGTAGATGTGAAGACTATTTGTTAAGAAATTGAGTTTTGTTATTTTGGGAACAAAGAGGACAGTGTAGAAATGGATATAGTAATGGATGGTAATGTGTAAGACAATGTACAGATTTCAAGTATAGAAAAGTTTGACGAGGAAATTACCAAGTTTAAGGTGAAATCAAGTGAAAGGCCTAATTTACCTTGTGTGTGTTCTCGACAGACTCATTACAAGATTCAGACTAGGTTAGTTGATTTATATGCAAAATGTGAATTGGAAAATAATAGTGAATGGAAGGATTTTGTAAGTTATTTGTTGGTGGAGAATTCTTTTGATTTGAGTTTTCATCAGCGTATTTGTAATTATTGTTTGAAAAAATTAAATGAAAATACAATGCCTGCTAGAGCTGTTCATAATAATCTTCAGTTGTTAGATATTCCTTCTGAATTGATGGATTTAAATACTTATGAATCAATTTTGATTCAATGTGTCTATCCTTTTCAAGCTATTGTTTGCATGGAGCCTAAGATAGGGAAATTACCTCCTGCAGATTTACAAAGAGGATTAAAGGGAAGAGTTGTTTATTTGCCTCTAGATGTCAAGAAAAATATTGATACAATTGGTGTAGAATTAGTAGAAGAGGATCCTCTGGTTATTCTAGTTAATGGGGTTCCGACAAAAAATAAGAAAATCTGGCATGATTTAGTGGATGTTAGGAAAGTCAAAAAGGCAACGTTGTATTTGGTCAAAAACAATGAGTACTACAAAGATGTAAGTGTTGGAGCAGAGGAAACAGCTACAGAAGAAGACAGTGATTGTTCAGTTGGCCAAATTGAAAAAGTTGATGTGTCTAGAAGTGAAGAAATATATGAACATTATACTGTTCATCCTTTGCATTCCAAAGAAGTAATGGGGAATGCAATTGACTTGTTTCAAATGAAAGCAGCAAAAGGAAGTCCTATTAGTGTATGGGAAGAAAGTTTGGAAGCTCGTTGTTTTCCACAGTTATTTCCAACAGGTCGAGGTGGACGATATGACGATCGACCAGTTCAAATTCCTGCAGCTGAATACCGGACTTTAAGATTATATGCTGAAGATCCAAGGTTTCGTCAATGCATTCCGTATTTGTTTCATCTACGAATGAAAGTGATTTGTCTGGGCTTTCTTATGCAGTTAATCATATACTGAAAAGTGGAGCTCATCTGCAAAATGTTTCGGCGAGGGACTTTATGGAGAAAGTGAATCTGCAAGACAGTATTTTGGAATCTCAGGTAATCAATCTCATGGTGTGTCAGCGTGGAACAAACGAGTATTGGTTCCGTCGTCATGGGGAATTGAAATGTATGCTAAGAAACTTAGGAACTCCTACATGGTTCCTCACTCTTAGCTGTGCTGAGTATGCATGGGATGACTTACTTCAATTTCTACGAGAGGCAAATGGAAACATACAAAATATAGAATTGAAAACACCTGGAGAACTGTGTTCTTTGGATCCAGTGAATGTTTGCAGATATTTTAATCATAGATTTGAAGCTATGATGTCTTTTATTACCAACGAAAAAAATCATCCCCTTGGAGAGCTTTTGATTTCTTTTGTAGGAAGGAGTATCAAGCGAGAGGTGCTCCTCATATACATATGTTGTTATGGATTAAAGATGTACCCAAATTTGGAACTGATTCGGATGACACAGTGATGAGTTTCATTGAAGAATATTCAACATGTGCTGTTCCGAAAACTAGGGAAGAAAACAGTTTAAGGCAACAAGTTTTACGTTTTCAATCTCATCGTTGTGGAAAGTACTGTCGTCGAAAATTTAAAAACAAGGAGAAATTCTACACGAAATATCGTTTCGCGTTTCCACGACCAGTGATTTCTAAAGGAAGAGTAAATAATTTGATGTCTTCTCTGCGACATACTGTGACAAGGAAATCTCCCAAAAATACATACAATTTCAAAAGAAACGAAGAGTCCAAGTATATCAACGACTACAACCCAGTGATTTTATCCATGTGGAATGCTAACATGGATATTCAACTCGTTGCTGACAACTCTATTGCTGTGGCTCGATATGTGACGTCTTACATCACAAAAAAAGAAAAGACTGAACTGAAGGAAATGTGGGAAGACATTTCACATGAAAAGAGTATAAGTAAAAAATTATACAGTTTCAGTCTGAAGATGTTGTCGCATCCAAAAATTGGAGCATATAAATGTTCTGATCGGTTATCATCAGCAAGTCTCTATGCCAAATCAAGAACAATCTTTTGGGTGAGTCTAGGTCTTGCTGCAACACAAAACCGAGTTTTGAAATCTGTACAAGAAATTGAATATTTGGCGGAGAAAGAACCAAAATGTACAGATATTTTGAAGACAAATATGTTGGATACATACTATCCAAATAGAAGTACTCACCTTGAGAACACTTGTTTGTATGAAGTTCTGCAAAACTACAGTTATAAGAGGAACATCACAGAAGATATCAATAATGGAAAATATGCTGTCATTGGGTATGAAGGATGTTTAGTGAAGCAGAGAAAAGGCCATTTGATTCATCATCGAAAATTGAGTTACGAAGCTCCAGACAAAAGAGAATTTTACTATTTAGCTCTTTTGCAACTCTTTAAGCCATGGCGTACAGAAGAGGAACTACTTGGAGATTTTCTCTGTTATGAAGACTCTTTTAATACAACCAAGGATACCATAGAATGTCCTGTTTTTCCAAATTATCTGCAAATGTTGAACAAAGAAATAGAGCAAGAAACCACACTTGCTGAAGAGATTGCTAGAGACAGTTCTCAAGACAGTCAGAGTTCTACTTCATTGAGTTAGGATCCACTAGGAGGACCAATTATCCAAAATGAAGCTGCAACTGCTATGGATGAGGTGGAAAGAGCTATGGAACAAGCTCAAGAGGATGTAGTTAACTTAAAAGATTTGGTAAAGCAACTAAACGTTGAGCAGAAAAAGATATATGACGAAGTCACAGAACAGATTGAACATGGATTCAGTCTTGAGAAAAAAGTGTGCTCATGTACATCATTTAAGCCTGTCCGACTGTACGTAAGTGGAGAAGCGAGAACAGGAAAAAGTTTTCAAATTAAAGCCTTTGCTACTTATTTGCAGAAAAGGACTGAATGACCGCTGTCTTGTGTTGTAACCGCTCCAACTGGACTGGCAGCACATAACATTAAAGGGATTACTCTAAATCATTTCCTGATGCTGCCAGTTGAGCATGATAATAAATTGCATTACAACAAGCTATCTGGAGATGCGTGTTCTGAAGTTTTCAGAGTCCTGAAGAAAGAAAATGAAATCATTGATGAAGTAAGCATGGTCTCAAATCTAATGCTTGCTTTTGTGCATTTGAGAATGCAAGAAATTCTTAGAACAGAGTATGATGTGTTGTTTGGAGGAAAACACATTATTGTTTTTGGAGATCTACTGCAGTTGACTCCAGTAATAGGACAACCAGTGTTTAAAATGCTCACGCATGAAGATACCAGGAAGTCCCTTGGAAGCATTGGAAATGTTAATATATGGTTAGATCTTAAATATGCAGAACTGCTTCAAAATATGCGACAGGCAAAGGATGAAGATTATAAAAATATTCTACAAGATGTAAGAATCGGAAAAGTAAGTGAGCTTGGGAAACTAGCTTTACATGCTCGATTAATTTCAAATTTGTATCCAAATGAAAACATTCTTCCAGAGAATATTTTTTTAAAAATTACTGAGAAGAAATCTGGGATATGTTTGATGCCAACTCTGCAAGAATGTTCCGTCTTCAACAACAAAATGTTAAAGTTAGAAAATGAAGATATTGTGAAACTGGAAGCAATAGATAAAATAGAGCATATGGGTGCAACAATTGTTTTGTCAGAAAATTTGAAAACAAAATTAGATTCATTAGAGAAAAGTATATCTAAAACAGCTGGTTTTGAAAAGACTCTGAATGTGTGTTTAAATTGTTGTATCATTTTGAGAAGGAATTTAAATGTTGTAAGAGGTTTGGTAAATAGAGCAATGGGTCATGTTGTTGATTTTGTGAATTATAGAAATAGAGATGGAATTGAATTTTTAAAAATAAAATTTGATGGCATTGAGCAGGTACAACAAATCAGTCGTTGTTCTGCTAGATTTTTGCTTGTAAAAGACTTATATGTTCACCGAAAACAGTTTCCTGTTTGTTTGGCATATGCGGTGACAATTCATAAATCTCAAGGTTTAAGTGTAGATAGTGCTTTGGTGAACATTGGAAGTTCTGTGTTTAAAGAGGGTATGGCATATGTGGCATTATCACGAGGCAGAACTTTTTGAGGATTGTACTTGATTGAGTGTGATGAGACAAAGATTTATGCAGATCTATATTGTGTTACAGAATACAATAGGTTAAGAAGAGAGTATGCTCCACATTTGCCTCAATATCCTCTGTTTGAAAAACGTGTAGTAGGCCGAAAAAGAAGAAATGAGAATAATTGCAGTGAGGTAGTAGCAAAAAGAAAAAAAGTAGATGAAAATGTAATTGAAAGCAGAAAGAAAAAGGATTCTGATGAAAATGTTGTTGGATTTCAGTTTGAAAACAGTTCTGGTGTCAACTGCTATGCTAATGTAGTGGTTAATGTTGTTTTTTTTCTTCAAACTTTACAAGAAGGATTGTTGAAAATCGGGATCAAAGATTGTGTGGTTTATTGAATTCTGTATTTGAGAAATGTAGCAGTGATAGAGCAAAAATAGAAAGTGTAACAGAAATTCGAAATATTTTAGACATGTGTTCTGGTCAAGATAAATTTTCACAGAACATTGAACAGGATTGTCAGGAATTTTTAATGTATATGTTTGGTGTTTTGGAAGATGAAGGTGTAGATGTAGAAAATCTTTTTAGCCTTTCTTATCAATGGCAGCATGACTGCGACAATTGTAGTTTATCAAGTACTACTAGAATAGACACTGAAAGATTTATATATTTGACTTTACCAGACTGCAAATCAGTGTAATTTAATAATCTAGTAAAGCAGCTGATCATAATATGGTGTGTACCCAATGTAAGTGTCCAATGCTGTCCACATTATGTATACAAACTTATGGTCAGTATGTCATTTTAGTTTTCCAACGATGTAGACCTGATGGAACTAAATTGACAACTTGTATCAAAAATGTTATGGCTTCTCAGTTATCAATTTCAGGAAGAACCTTTACAACTGTAGCTATTATTTATCATGACGGTCCTTCAACAACATCAGGACATTATACATGCTACTTAAAATGTCAAAAAGGTTGGAGTTACTGCAATGATTCTCATTTGACTTATAAACACGTTTGCCTTTTGACTTAAAAAATTCTTACCTAGTGTTTTTAGAACCAAAGTTTAAGTAAAGGTAATTGGCCTATGAAGATGGGAGTAGTTAATAAAAGTTAGTTAGTTAGTTAGTCTAATGTTTAAAATTATTTATCTCATATAGGTACTGTAAGTGGATCTCATAGTAAGTGATATCAGTTTTATAGGAAATGTTGAACATGAGTGATCAAAAAAGAGAATATGAATTTTTAAACATTGTGAAAATGTCATATGAGCTTTTCTTTGAAAACTTCGGGTAAACAGTAATTTCAGAGTTTAATTAGAGAAAATTCAAAATATACTCATATATCTGACACTATTTGGCCGTGAGGAAAGTTCAAGGTATGAGTAATAAGTCATAACTTAACACAAGGAGGAAAAGGAAAACGTTGAGAATTATTTCAGGTGTTCTTAGATCTTTTTTCATAGAAAGTCGATGAAATGGAAGTTTTAGAGAACAGCAGAGTATTTTCCTACGAAAAGGACCTTCACTATCTACTATTTGGCCTCAAGGAAAAGTAAGTGAATCAAAGATTAGTGTACATATATGATTTGCAAGTTTATATGTTTTTTTTAAACACAATCTTTTAGATTGTGTTTTTTTCCCACTGTTATATGATGAAGAGTTTGAACTCACTGTTTTAAGTGAAATTCAATATATTCTGAGAACAGCAAAAATAAACTATGTAACATGTTGTTTAAGTTATTCTATAGTTTGCATTGTGTAATTTATATTGTATTCCCATTGTCTCACACTAATTTTCCTTTTTCTACCCTTTTTCAGCTCTCTTTACTCACTTACACTGCCTTTCTTTCACTTTGTTTCATCGCTGTTCCTTTACTCCACTTCTTTCACAACTCCTCAATCCAATTTCAACTGTCTGTATTTCCTCTCTCCCTTGCACCACTTTTCAGCTTTCTCACATTCTCTCAGTACCACTGTAGTTCTCTTCCCCTCTCTTTCCTTCTTTTACTCCTTTACTCTTTTTCCTTTCTTCACTCATTGTACTGCACTTCACTCAGTCCTTCCCTTTGTCTTTCTGTGTACTTACTTCCTCACTCCTTTTTCCTCTATCGTTCTATATTAACCTCCTTCCTTTTATCCCTTCACTCTGTGACTCCCCTTCTCTCACTCTCAGTCATCTTCCATTCCTCTTTCTTGTAAATGGATCCTTATTTAGACTCCTTTCCCTTTCACTCATTTTCCTTTTACTTACTTCTCTTTCCTGATTTCGTTTTGGTATCTCACATTCTTTTAGTATCTTACTTACCTTCAGTAATTTGTTCTCCTTCTATTTCTTTTTCCCTCCTTTTTGTCTTTCTACATTACTTTATTTCCGTTTCTGTATCCTTCACTCTTGCTTTATTTCTTAGTACACTTTTTTTGATTTTTTACCTCTTGACCTGTTTCTTCTATTTTAAAATATATATTTTACTAATTATAACTTTTTATTTCTTTTGTCTTTCACAGATATAAAGTGTAGTTTAAACATGCAATTAAGTTTTCATTAATTATATGGTAAGTGTGACTAAAAAATATAGTTTGTCATCACCCTTTGCTTTAACCTCACTTTTTTCTCTCACCCTACCTCACCCCTGTTTCCTTACTCTGCTTCCCTCACTTATTCTTATCCTCCATGTTTATTTCCCTTTTCCTTATTTTCCTACCACATTGATCTTCTTTCAGTCTTCCTGCTCACCCACACTCCCTCACTTTCCTTTCTTTTCTGGTTCACTCAGTCCCTTTCTATCACTCCTTCCTTTACTCTCTCTGTTCTTTCTCTCTGTCACTCCCCATAACTTACCCTTATTCACTTTTATCCACCCTCTTTCACCTCTCTTTACTTACACTCACTGCTCTTTTCTTTCCGTCCGTCACCGCTGTTCCATTTCTCTGCTTCTGTCACTACCCGTCATTCCCCATCCTTTACTTTCCTTCCTTTTTCTTTCATCACCCATTCACATTCTCCCAGAACCTCTGCTTTAGTCTTCTTCATCTTTCTTCTCTTCTTTTGCTCCCTTATTCATTTTCCTTTTCTCAGTTACTTCCACTTATACCTTTTCTCTGTTTTACTATCTATTACACAGTCCCTCTGTGTTCTTCCCTCTAGCACTCTTTTAAGCATGGGGGAATTTTGCGAATTCGCGATCCGCGAATTTGCGGATTTGCGAATTCGCGATCCGCAAAATTCGCGAATTTGTGCGAATATGCGGATTTTTGTTTTTTTGCGTGTTCGTGGGGTTTTTTGCGTGTTCGCGGGGCTTTTTGCATCTTCGCGAGCCGCTTGCATAGCAAAGTTACGCATGCAGTCGTTTATGGGAGAGGGAGAGAGAGAGAGATAGATAGATAGATAGATAGATAGATAGATAGACAGATAGATAGATAGACAGACAGATAGATAGATAGATAGATAGATAGATAGATAGATAGATAGATAGATAGATAGATAGATAGATAGATAGATAGATAGATAGATAGATAGATAGATAGATAGATAGATAGATAGATAGATAGATAGATAGAGAGAGAAAGAGAGGGAAAGAGAGAGGAAGAGAGAGAACGAGAGAAAGAAAGAGAGGCCGGATCTCTGAAGGGCCAGATTCCTGAGTTGCCCCTACAGAACATACAGATTTTTATTTTTAGCAAAATGCATATGAAAATTGTGCTTTAAAGGTCTCTTTTAGTTTAACCCCTCCTGACAACTCAAAATGGGTGTATTTGCCATCCTCTCCCTTCTTCCTGTTTTTTATATCTGTAAGTGCTTCCTGATGAGGTTTAATTCCTTGGACAGGTGCCTCGTTGCCTACTTGTAACTATTCTCTGACCCTGCTTCAAGGGTCAGAGCAGGGTCAGAGAATAGTTGCAAGTAGGCAACGAGGCGCCAGGAAGCAATTAGCAGCAGGTGTCCAAGTTGAAGTTAATTTGTTTGTAACCCTTTTGTAAAAGGTTACAAAGAAATTAGGTTCAACTTTTGCACCTGCTGCTGTAACCCTTGCTTGGCTGAAAATTCGTCCCCGCTGATTCGCGGGTTTTACCGCAATTTCGCGAGATTCGCGGATCGCAAAATCGGGGAAAATCCGCAAATTCGCCGGCGAAACGGATTTTACGCCCACCCTTACTCTCTTTCTCTTTACACCACTGTCTCTGTCCCCTTTGCTCATGCTCACTCCTTCATTATTTTTTTTTTTTGGGTACGCTCCAGGGACTTGCCCCGGTACGCGTACCCGGACCCGCACCGGGAGCGCTCCAGGGTGAAACATAAAAAAAAATGAATATACTTAAAAAAAAGGTATTATATTAATATACATATATATATATATATATATATTCACTGAAAAAACCATAGGTTTCACACCAGTTATAGTTAGGAATTAGCATTTAGAAAACCTATGAAATTCACTGAAAAAACCATAGGTTTCACACCAGTTATAGTTAGGGATTAACATTTAAAAAACCTATGAAATTAACTGAAAAAACCATAGGTTTCACACCAGTTATAGTTAGGGATTAGCATTTAAAAAACCTATGAAATTCACTGTAAAAACCATAGGTTTCACACCAGTTATAGTTAGGGATTAGCAGTTAAAAAACCTATTAAATTCACTGAAAAAAAACATAGGTTTCACACCAGTTATAGTTACCTGGAAATTTTACTGACATAAAACCATTGAAATTCCCACGTTATAGTTAGTTGGACTCACTATAACTTGCGCGCCTGCAATGCACTGCTGATGATGTCACATATTACATCTCTCATGAAATGGTCAGTGACATCACTCATGACATCACTGATGACACCGTCCTTGTGACAGAGTGACAGACCTCCTTTCAGTGTAATGTAACCCTTGAAACACATATTCAAAAATAGAAACTAACATTTTCAAAAACATGGAGATACCCCTACCAGTTACAAAAACCAATTCAGTAATTCCGCCATCTATATACACATCCACTCATTCACCAACAGTTCTATATTTGGATATTTGGATATTTGGAAAGGTATTTCTAAAGCGCAGACGTACGCTCCGGAAGGAGCATCATGGCGCTATGAATCCTGTTGCCAGTTCACAGAGTGAAGGGAGGGAGGCTAGATGGCAGCTTTAGACCAGTCGTCGGGAAGATTGAAAATCCAAGTTTTGAGGAGCTTCCTAAACGGCTTCTCGACTGTTTGAAGCCTGAGACTCCTTGGCATACTATTCCAGGCTTTAATAGCCAAGGTGCTGAGAGTTTGGCCGCCTTTAGATTTCAGGTTGAATTTAGTGGGGGTCATGAGGTTATCTTGTGAAGATCTGAGGGAGCGGCACGGAGTATAATGAGGGAAGCGTCTAGTTAAGTAGGAAGGACCAGATTTGTTGAAGGCTCGGAAGGCTACAATGAGAATTTTGAAGAGTATTCTCTTGTGCAAGGGGAGCCAATGTAAGGTTTTAAGGGCTGAGGAGATTGAAGATTTACGTGGAAGTTTTAAGACAAGCCGGGCGGCAGTGTGCAGTACACTTTGTAGTTTCGCGAGAGTGGACTTTTTGGCCCCTGCCATAAGTCCATTGCAGTAGTCCACTCGAGAGAGTATGAGGGCTACCGCCACAGTTTTTCTGGAGTCAAGCGGGAGGAAATCGAAAAATTTCCTTAAGGACTTTATTATGCCGAAGCATTTTCCCGCTGTGGTCGAAGCATGGAGATCGAAGGAGAGCTCGGAGTCGAAGAGAACCCCGAGGTTCCTGGCTGATGAAACAGTTTGAGGTGGAGCTGCAGAATTGTCCGGCCACCACAGGGCAGGGCAGAAAGAGGCATTTTTACCCCGATGGGAAGAATCTCGGTTTTATTCGAGTTGCAGCGCAGATGGTTGGCGTCCATCCATTGGAAGACTGCTGTAAGGCAGTGTTTCAGATTGAGCTCTGCCATATTGGAATTGTCGTCTAGGGGGATGATTAGCTGAGTATCGTCGGCATAGGAGGTGACGGTTATGCCGAACGATTCTATAAGGGTAAGAAGAGGGATAAGATAGATATTGAAGAGGAGGGGACTCAGAATGGAACCCTGAGGGACTCCACAGGACACCTTTTTCTCATTAGAATGGAAGGGGCCAAGGGTGACAGTTTGGTACCTGTCACTGAGGAAAGAACTAATCCAAGATAGGGCAGAGTTGGTGACACCGATGTCCATGAGTCTATTGATCAGAATGGAGTGGGAAATGGTGTCGAAAGCTGCCGTGAGGTCGAGAAGGATCAATATAGCCTTCTTCCTTTGATCTTGAAGGATTTTGATGGTATCGGTCAGTTCGATCAGGGCCGTCTCGGTGGAATGTTTAGACCGGAATCCGGATTGTTGGGGATGAAGTAAGTTATGAGAATCCAGGAAGGTCTTGAGCTCCTTGTGGACCAACTGTTCCGTTATTTTACCCAGTGCGGGTAGCAGGGTAATAGGGCAAAGGTTAGTCAGGTCTGAAGGGGGTTTGTTCGACTTTTTCATGAGTGGCTTGACCACCCCTTTTTTCCAAGAGCGGGGGACAGAACCGGATATGAGGGATTGGTTGATTATTGCATTGATGGGGGGGTTGACTTCATCGATGATGAGGTGAAGGATCTTAGGTGGACAGGGGTCAGAGGGGGAGCCAGATTTGCAGGAGAGGATCGCTTCTCTGGTCTGAGACAAGGACACCGGAGTAAAGCTTTTGAGACTATTAGCAGTCGGGCAGGATTGGTCCAGGTCCGGGATTGGATGAACAGGGGGAGGGGGGGGAAAGTTTTTATGGATGGAGGTGATTTTGTCATCAAAGTAGTCGGAGATTTTATCACAAAGTTCCTGAGATGGGGGGATTTCCGGTTGAAGAGCTTTAGGTTTGGTAAAGGATTTTACTATTGCAAAGAGGGTTTTTTGCTTTTGGCTGGCATCCTTAATGGCGTTGACATAGTAAGTTTTTTTAGCTGATTTGATGGTTGAAAGATAGATTTTCCTCTGTAGGATGTAATTGCTGCGGTCGCCATTATCATAGGTTCTACGCCATTTCCGTTCCGCTTTCCTGCACAGAAGGTGTGCGGCAGTTAGGTCCGGCGTATACCAGGGGGCTTTGATTTTAGTTGTCTTCGAAGCCCTGTCCTGTTGGTAGGGTGGGCATCGACTTGAAATTTCTTGAGAGAGCCATTTATTGAGACAAATTGCATCTCTGTCGATGTCACCCGAGGGAGAAGGGGCATTAGATGGGGAAAGAGGATGAAGGATAAGGTTTTTCTGGACAGTATTCCAGTTGATAGGATGAACGAAATGGCGCGTGCGTTTATTGCAGGTAGGAGGGTGGCAGCTGGAAATATGAAAGGGGATTAGACAATGATCAGTCCAAATTTGGGGAATGGGGGACAGGGAGGAGAGGGACGGGAAGTTTGAACAAATACCGTCCAAGGTATGTCCAAGGGAGTGGGTAGACAGTTTGACGCTTTGTTGTAGATTGAAGATGTCCAACGACTGCAGAAAGTTTCTGGTGTGAGAGTCGGCTGGGGTTTCGAGATGTAAGTTGAAATCTCCCAGGAGAGTAAAGTGTGGGTAGCGGAGAAGGAAGCTTCCAAGCGCGTCGTTTAGAGAGTCCAAAAATTTCGCCGCGTTACCAGGTGGACGATAGATCAGGCCACCGGAGTAGGAGAGCGTTTGGCTGAGCTTGATGCAAAAACCTATGCCTTCTGCGTCAGTGAGAGGATCAAGGCAGAAGGTGTGGCAACTAAAGGTGTTTCTAAGGATAAATGCAACACCTCCTCCTCTGCCTTTCTGTCTATCCTGTCTATGGAAGGAGTAACCCGGGGGGAGGGCAATAGCAATGTCTGGGTTACTGTCTTCAGTGAGCCAGGTCTCAGTGATCATAAGACAATCCAGATCGTGGTCAATGATGAGATCGTGGATGTCCTGACTGTGTTTACACATTGACCTGGCGTTTATCAGGCCACCTGTAAAGAGAGGTCGCAAGATTTTGGGGGATGTTGCCCGATCGGCTTCTAGGTTGAGTGTCCAGTGACATTTGGGACAGCTGGTAGAGCCTAGTACTTTAGATAGATCGAATTTACAGGGGCAGTCGAGTTCGACTCGGAGTTGGTGGAGGTCGTTAGAAGCGTACCTGAAGACAGGAGGAATTTGGGCAGGGGTTCCGGCGCCTGGCGCGGTCTTGGCGCGGACGGGCGCAGACGGGCTTGCCTTAGGCGCGCCTTCGGCGCGCAAACGGCGCTCCCGCTGCGCTCGTCCGCTGCGCTCGTCCGCTGCGCTTCCTATGCATGCACATTTCTAGGGAGAGTGGGCATGGCCTCTAGTGGGCGTGGTCGGCGAGCGCGCCAGGTGCAATGGCGGCCGCTTTGTCAGGATAATAGCGCGACAGCGTCAACAGCGCTGTGAGTTAAAAAGAGGCTTTTTACTGTTTGTGTCAGGAACAGTAATGAAGGTGAAGCAGGTTATTCAGTGACACCACACAAAGTTAAAAGACGATGAAAACAAGGTTTGATTAGTACCTCCAGCTCCCGGCTTCCGCCTCAGGACTGGGTCAGGAGTAGGAACGTTGCGCTGAAGGTCAGCGTTTATATATGCTCGAAAGGGGGCGTGGCCTCTAGTGGGCGTGGTCGGCGAGCGCGCCAGGTGCAATGGCGGCCGCTTTGTCAGGATAATAGCGCGACAGCATCAACAGCGCTCTGAGTTAAAAAGAGGCTTTTTACTGATTGTGTCAGGAACAGTAATGAAGGTGAAGCAGGTTATTCAGTGACACCACACAAAGTTAAAAGACGATGAAAACAAGGTTTGATTAGTACCTCCAGCTCCCGGCTTCCGCCTCAGGACTGGGTCAGGAGTAGGAATGTTGCGCTGAAGGTCAGCGTTTATATATGCTCGAAAGGGGGCGTGGCCTCTAGTGGGCGTGGTCGGCGAGCGCGCCAGGTGCAATGGCGGCCGCTTTGTCAGGATAATAGCGCGACAGCGTCAACAGCGCTGTGAGTTAAAAAGAGGCTTTTTACTGTTTGTGTCAGGAACAGTAATGAAGGTGAAGCAGGTTATTCAGTGACACCACACAAAGTTAAAAGACGATGCAAACAAGGTTTGATTAGTACCTCCAGCTCCCGGCTTCCGCCTCAGGACTGGGTCAGGAGTGGGAACGTTGCGCTGAAGGTCAGCGTTTATATATGCTCGAAAGGGGGCGTGGCCTCTAGTGGGCGTGGTCGGCGAGCGCGCCAGGTGCAATGGCGGCCGCTTTGTCAGGATAATAGCGCGACAGCGTCAACAGCGCTGTGAGTTAAAAAGAGGCGTTTTACTGTTTGTGTCAGGAACAGTAATGAAGGTGAAGCAGGTTATTCAGTGACACCACACAAAGTTAAAAGACGATGCAAACAAGGTTTGATTAGTACCTCCAGCTCCCGGCTTCCGCCTCAGGACTGGGTCAGGAGTAGGGTCACTCATACATATATTCACTCATCATATGTAGTGAAACACCAATACATCCTATTACACACCGACAGTCATCCAAAAGATACTCACACACATAATCACACATGCAAATAAACTATTGAACATCCATTTATTTGCATATACAGCTATACACACACTACCACCTTACTTCTAAGGAAACTTACACATAAATACTCTCTTAAACAATCACTTATAGAAACACATACTTATTTAAACAAGAACTCTTTCAATCTCACACTCTCACATATACTCACTTATATACATCAATACTCACATATACTAGATTAAACCATATGTAGTTACTGATAAAGACACTAGTGAGACAGTCATTCACTCACTAACACACACATATACACACTCATCCACCCATACTGTCCTGCACATATGCTGTCTTCAAAAAACATACAAACAGTGAGTCAGTCATTGGTGCATCTATGTGCTAAGTAACACCCCAATCAAACCATACAGACACTCATACTGATACAAAAAAAACATCTAATAACCCATATACACACACATGTAGCTACTCACCAACCCATGCAGCCACTTATACACAAAGTGAAACACTGATACAAACATTTAAATATTTAAACAATAATTGCTATTATATGTATTCACTAAGATACACTTAATAAGCCAGTTAACCAATCATTTAAAAAAAAAACATACATTAAGACACTTTTTTAAACATTTATTCTTCCATCGACCTTTACATATACATATATAAAACATATTTTGTCAGTCAAAATGGCTTTATTTCGATATAAAAAATATCTTAAAAAGCATACAGCATAAAAACATTGTTAAAAACACATTGTTAAAAAGAGAACCTTCCCACACATATAATGAGTTGAGAAACCCACAGTATGCATCAATAGCACAATCTTAACTGCAATACGGTGGGGTAATAGATTAACTAAGACGGTCTGTATATACAGACCTTAATTAAACAATTTGGCGAAGCCAGTTTGACCTTATGCGCCAAGCCCATCCTAAGAACTTGGTAATGGCACATACATATAACGAACGAGTGTCCGTCTGTAAAATTCTTAGGGCAACACAGCACTGCCTGGTGCCCAAAACCAGGCACACGGGTTTGATCCACCGTCCACGAGGTGTCTTGTAGGCAGGGCATTCGAAGAGCATATGAGGAATGGATTCAGGCCTGGAGAGACAAAAGGGACAAGAGGAAACAGTTTGGTATGGTGGTTTCCACCGGGAAGTGAACTCCCTTACCGGGAGCATGCCAGTTCTAAATTTGAAATAGAGGGCTCTGTCCCAAGGGGTTGTGATAATATCCAAGTAGATCTCGCGCAGTGGGACATCTTTAATCAACAAAAAAGACCTGGATGATCTGCACAAGTTGGTGTTGGTGTTCCTTTTGGCCGTAATCCAGGACCAATAAAGTTTTTTGAGTTCTAGCTTTGGAGGGGCAGTCCGCTGGTGCCAAGCCTCTCCCAGCCCTAAGTTCAACAATAGAGCTTTAATGGCTCTAAGCCATTTCACTTTCGCCCAGCTTGGGGAATCCAGGATTTCTCGCAAGCCCTCCGCATAGCTACTAAGTTCCTTCACCCTCCAAATACGAGCCCATAGGAGGAGGGGGCGGAGCCTCGCATGATCTTCTATAGAGCGACAACCCATGTCCAATTGGAGGGGAATGATAGGAGTGGAAGCTTGGAGACACATGAGGTTTCTGAGGAAAGTGTTTTCGGAAATGGTCAGCTGTCCCATATTCAATGCACCCCAGAGCTCTGCACCATAAAGCGCAGCGCTGAGGCCTCTGGCATTGTAAATCTCAAGCACCGTCGCTATTGACTTCATTGTCGAGGCTCTCTGCTCCTTCAACAAAGCCCCGTTACCCTTTTGTGACTCAGGAGCATTTTATTCAGAAGGCTGTCCCAGCTCATTGAGTCCACAAGTCGAATACCCAAGTAATCAAACTCCCTCATTCTCTCTAAGGGGACAGTGCCCAACAAGGGAGGTGGACCAAGTTTTTTTGGGGGGTTCAAGATGAGGTATTTAGTTTTATCAGTATTGATCTTGAGACCCCTGAATGCACAGAATTGCTCAAAGCTGGTTAACAGGCGCTGGTATCCCACAGGAGATTTCCAGAGTAACAGGGTGTCGTCCGCAAATAGGAGTGTGGGTACTAGCCGCCCTGCCAAACGGGGAGCGTCAGCCGGAGATGACAAAAGGTGATGAACTACCCCGTTTACATAGAGTGAGAAGAGGGTGGGGGCCAGTACACACCCCTGGCGGACACCTCTGTTAACCTCGATGCGACCTGTCTTTTGCCCCTGGGTCCCCCAGCTCACTTGCGCATAGTTGGATTCATGGAGCCTCATAATCAGGGACAAAAGATATTCGGGCATTCCCAATTCTAATAAAACCCTCCACAATTGATTCCGGGGCACAAGATCAAAAGCGGTTCGGAGATCGATGAATGCTAGATATAAGCTGCCTTTCCCCAACAGTACAACTTTCCAGTATATCATGAGTAGTCGCAATGACTGCTCGATTGTTCCAGTTCCTACCCTAAACCCCGCTTGAAAGTCAGATAAGATATTGTTATCTTCAACCCAGCCTAAAACCCGACCCAGCACAACCTTACCAGCCACTTTTTGGGAAGAGTCAATTAGACTAATAGGCCGGTAGTTGGCTGGGTCGTCCCGGCTGCCTTTTTTATAGATCGGAACAACCTCGGCACCCATCCATGAATCCGGTAGGGCAGCGCCCTCAGCGGATGCATTGAGCAGGGAGGCAATCATAGTTCCCCACTCCTTGGGATTCATGCGGAGCAGGTCCCCTGGCAAGCCATCAGGTTCAGCAGCTTTGCGTGGCACAAGAGTGTTCACTACATTCTCAACTTCTTTTGGGGTGAAGATAGTGCCCACGCCAAGTAAAGGGCCAAAATCGATTGGCGAGAGGGCAAAGTCCCCCTCCTCCTCCGCTGCTACATTGTACAAATTAGAGAAATTACTGTACCAGGCTGCGTCAGGGATATTACAAGTGAAGAGGGTATCAATGGGTCTGTGTTTCTCCCTAATGAGATTCCAGAAACCTCTGGATT
Source organism: Lissotriton vulgaris (assembly GCF_964263255.1). Classification (NCBI taxonomy): domain Eukaryota; kingdom Metazoa; phylum Chordata; class Amphibia; order Caudata; family Salamandridae; genus Lissotriton; species Lissotriton vulgaris. The sequence continues at coordinate 448,047 of NW_028253351.1, forward strand.
TCCTATCCCCACTGGCTACTTTTAACTCATTCCCAAAGATGTCCTCCCAGTCCTTTTTTGCAGAAATTAGGGCAGCCTTATAGAGTTTGCGCTTGGATGAGACCTCGGCCCCGTCCCCGCGTTTGACTGCCATAATGACTGCTCTCTTCGCTGTCCGACATGCAGGAGTATACCAGCCCAATTTCTTTTTTGGGTGAACTTGCCCATATGCCCTTCTCTGGTTGCTCGTTACAGTGAACATGTCCCCAATGGACCTTACGGTCTCACAAAATAAGGAAGAGATATCCTCAGGACACAGTTTCCCATGTTCTAACTTCAGCATAGCATTAGCCATAATCCCCCCAATGTTGCTAACCTTCTCGGAGTCAATATCCACCTTATCCCATTTTAGGCGTCTAAGGCAGTTAGCTGGTACCACTTCCCCGGTTTCCCTTATGGAGATTGTTGATGGTACAGCTATAGTGGGTCCATTAGACCTCCACAAGGGGTCAGGGATAGAGAGAGGGGGTTGTGGTCACTGTCGGTAGAAGCAACAACTGTCATGTCAACTAGATGGGCCCAAAGGTTGAAATTAAGAAATATATAATCAATTCTAGAGGTGTGTCTCACCCTATTATAGGTGTGGGCCCCATTTATATCAGATGTAGTTCTTCCATTCGTCGCCCTTAACCCAAATTCCAGCGTTAGTGCGTTCTATTGCACAACCCTCTGTGACCATCTTTTCACCGGAGGCAAGCTAAGAGAGGGTATGCCTCTCCTTGAGTCCTCTTCGTTTAGGTCCAGGATGTCATCGGCCGATAGTGGCTCGAAGGTACAGTTGAAATCACCCATCAAAAGGATGAGTGAGTTAACTGGACACTCTCTCATTTCTGCCTCTAATTCCGACAGGGTCGGAGAAAAAGAGCTCCCCGTGGCCCCTCTGGTGTAGATGTTAAAGATTTCCAGAGAGGAGCCTCTCGCGGGGCTCCTCACGGAAAGCCTCTGCAAATCCAGGATTTTGAGGGTGTGCTGCTTCACTCGAAGACCAAGGGAGACTTCAACCCACACAAGCAACCCACCCGAGGGCCTGCCTTTACCTGCTACAGGAGGACAAGCAGGAACAAAAAAGGATGTGAAACCTACTCTATGACGTGGCTTTAAACACCAAGTTTCTTGGAAGGCACAAATTCCATGTGGTTCAATGAGAGAATTCCAGTCAGGCAAATCTAAGTTGCGACTAAGCCCCGCAACATTCCAACTGACTACTTTTAGAGTAGGGTAGAGAGTATCCTGAGCAACCAAGGTATTCAATGCAGGCGATCCAGAACGACGGGCGCCAGGTACAAGAGCAGGAATGTCGTTGGATTGCCCCAAGTCTCTCTCGGGGGTCTGCACGCAGGTCAGCCCATCTGGATCGGAAAAATTTGGCAAGGGAGCAGTGTTAGGGGTAATCGGGATTGGAAGACTAGGAGAGGGAAGATCGCGCAGTTCCCCAGAACACCTATCCAATGTGAGCCTACTGCTAAATAAAGGGGTTGTTAACAGTGGATCCTGCCCACTAAGTCAACGGCCCCAACCATGGGAGCCTTGTACTTGGGAGAAATTCCGAGCCATGGCACTTGCATCGAGAGTTTCATGGCGAGGGTACCAAGCACCACTGCCCTCACCATAGAACGACAGGTTTGGCCAGGGGGATGGCAAGGGGCGATAAAAGTATCCCAAGTCCCTAGTCTGAATGCCATGCGGGTCACTATTAGAAGTCTGGCTACAAATAATGCCTGCTGCTCTTGGGTCATTGAAGTTAACCAGTACACAATCTCCTCTAAGATTTTTGTGTCTATTACCAACCCAGCCTACTCGTCTAACATGAGAAATCCTCCCATCTATATAGCCTGGTAGAGGCCTGTTTTCCCTAAGCCAGAAGATGGTTTTGTTTTTGAGGTCAGCAAAGGACTCATGTGTCTCTGGCTTAAGGACAGGAACCCCAGTTAGAATCACAACAAAAGGCTGGCACCCAGGCGGAAGGCTGGCATGAGGGGCCTGCTTGCCTTTTTTTTCTCGTACTTGTGTTAGAGGGGATGGAGCAGGTACCTGCTTAGTGGAGGATGATATACTAGCTACTCTGGGACTGGCTGCAAGGGCGCAATTCTAGGTGGGAATACTACTAAGGGATCCTGAATTGCTGGGTTTAGAGGGAATTTTGGATTTTGGGGCCTGTTGGGAGGAACTAGTAGGGGATCTCTTGGCATTTGGCTGTGAATGGATTGTTGCCGCTGTAACAATACGTTCCCGCACACCTGCCAAAATAGCAGAGGGTGGCCCAGGGGGTTGCCCTTGTTGGCATGAGTTAGGAGCTGGGGATGAAGTGGAAGGGGTGGACCCCTGAGGAGGAGTACTAGATTCTTTCCCGGACTTATCCTCAACTCGAAGTTTTGAGTGCAATTTTATCAGTGATTTGACAGAAAAGAAGTTATCCAACATGTTTTGTTCTAGTGTGTCAACACTTTTTGATAACCCCTCGAGTTTGTCAATTAACGGCAGGACCATTGACTTCATTAGGCACTCTATGTTAAGAAGTAAGGGGGGATCACCCGGAGCAGCTTCCTGGGCTGGCTTGTGGGAAGTTCCAAACACAAAGGGCTGTTGGGTACTGAACTGCCCTTTGCTTGCAGCACTCATTAAGAGGTCTTTCCCCTGACTAGTACCAATCTTGGAGAGGCCCCCCTAGATGCGTTTTTTCTTCTGACCTTATTAAGTGGTTTTAATACCATTCCCCTGCGCGGGCTGGTTGGCCGCTTCCTTTTGCGTGGGATGGCAGACGGCGCGTTCCCAGAATGGGCCTCACCCATAGCTGAGGGAAAGGCCCTGTGTCATCCAGCGCAATTTCCTCTGGCGTCGGTGGAGCATCTACAGAGACAATGGAGGAAGGGACAGTATTCACAACACTAGATGCCGAAGGGTCAGGAGTGGGAGGTGTAGCCCTGCTGTGTGAGGTCATGGACAGCCTATCAAGACTCACCCTAATCCTGATAACATGTTCATCTATATCAGGGGATGGGAATGGGGCCAAAGACTGTTGGGAACTAGGGGTGTGGCTTGGGGAAGGAACCAGGGCCAAGCTTCCCATGGATGAGCGCTTATCTGCAAGACGGGATGATTCCCTCGAAAGTCTGCGCTCAGTCAAGGCGATCTCCTTTTCCACGATGGAGAAGGCCTGGGTAATGAATTGGTCCATGGTGCCGGTCACTTGGTCCCCTCCACCTTTGCGGGATTTATTAGAACTTGTACCTGTAGCCATTATGGGCTTTTTGTCCTCCGGCCAAGAGGGGTGGCCCGGCCTGGCCTCTTCTGGCCCCTGGTGGCCCCCGGCCTGGCCTCTTCTGGCCCCTGGCCACAGATGGCCCCGCCCTTCTCCCGGGCTTCTCGCGGCACTCGACTGCGCGCGACCGCGCTGCGGGAGTGAGGCCCAGATTTGTACTATGTGTGGCAGCTAGGGGTGGGGCTAACAGGGGGCGCCGAGCAGGTGGTCCAGGTCATGCAGGGACTCCTGGTAGAGCGAGTCCCTGCAGCTCAACACCCCTGTAGCTGTTTGACTTCCCCGCTGGGGTCACAGGCTTCTTCTTTAATCGGCTCCCAGAGTCAAAATGTCACGAAGCGGGTGCAGCGAGGAGCGGCAGCAGCAGCAAAGCCTGTCACAAAGCTGAACAGGGCTGGTCCCAATGGCTAAGAGCTTCCTGTAGCTCCGTATGGATCAGCAATCACAAAATCACAATGGCCCAGTCTCTGAGCGAAAAGTTCAAAGGGGTGAATGCAGGGGATGTGTTATTTTCTGTACATATCTCACCGTAGAATATCCAGGTATTTATTTTTCAGAAAGACACACATTCACTGGATGGTGTCATCAGTGATGTCATGAGTGATGTCACTAACCATGTCATGAGTGATGTAATATGTGACATCATCAGCAGTGCATTGCAGGCACGCAAGTTATAGTGAGTCCAACTAAATATAACGTGGGAATTTCAATGGTTTTATGTCAGTAAAATTTCCAGGTAACTATAACTGGTGTGAAACCTATGGTTTTTTCAGTGAATTTCATATGTTTTTTAAATGCTAATCCCTAACCATAACTGGTGTGAAACCTATGGTTTTTTCAGTGAATATATATACATATACATAATATATATACGCATAACAATGTTTAGAATGTAAATGCCCACCTAGCAATGGATTAGGATATTGACAACATTTATGAGAATACATGTGCAAAATATTTTCTATGTTTCTTCTAGATCATAGGAATGTCTTTAGCTCATGCTAAAAGGACCGTCTGTTAAAGATTGCAGGAATCGCTGTTAGCATGAGCTAAAAGCCAGTTTGTTCTTGGCAGCCATTTTAGTTGGCCATGTGCTCACAATGTGCTTTCTCCCTCTTCCAGAGCCTTCCAAATGTTCAGAAAGTCCTGTAGTTGCCATAATGCATCTGCTCCTAGTGTGTAAATGTCAGGCTATTCTTACTGATGAGCAATTTAGTCCCTCCTCCCACTCTGTTGACTAAGCAATTCTTATGCATCCGTATATGTATCTGTGTGCACACTTGTACTGCAACCTTTTGAGTATTCATGCTAACTCAGCAATAAACTGTCCATAAAAGGGCCCTGTTCTCTGTACTCCTTAGACTGTCTCCTACAGTGGCCTGAGGGTACTGTATGATGCAGTCTCCCTCATGTGAGGTTATTAAATATTTCTCTTTGGATATTACAGCTTCCATGCTAATTTCTTCTTTGTTGGTTTAAGGACCAGGTGCATCAGTGAACCCCTTTTTATTTCTTCACTGATAGTGGAAAACTCCTAAATTATTTTTCAGGACTGAGAGGCCTACCTCTCCAATAGGATAACATTGGGTTATCTTATTTGATTTAATAAGTGATAACTTTCAGTTGGGAGCAGGTAAGACGATCTAGTTTGGTCTTTAAAGAATGGTAATTTAAAACCCTCTTAATGGGCAAGTAGAATTTTAAGCCACAATTCTGAAAACTTATTTTTTAAGAAAGTTGGCATTTTCATGTCCTAACCATTTGGTGCCTGTTTCTTGTATCCTGGGTGTCATGACTAAATGTATCTGACAGTTTGTCTTTGTGTATTGCTCACAGACAGTAAGACAAAGGGGCAACAGGTGTTGGCAGGTGTGGGTGATATCTGGCTTGACAGGGGAGGTGCTTTAACCTACCACACTTGTACAGCAAAAAGACTCTGCCTCAGCACACTAACAAAGGGGTTTACAGCAGTCGTTTGTGCTCTTAGACAAACTGGGGTCAATGCAAGGAGGCACGAAATTCCAAACACTTCCACGCTGGCACCGAGTATAAATATTGAAAACTCAGACCTAACACTTCATTCAACACTGGACCTGTGGAAGACTCAGAAGAAGGAACTGTTGTGCTGCTCTACTGCCATAAGGACTCCTACTCTGCTGCCCCACTGCCTGAGTAAGAAGGACTAAATGTGCGTCTGGAAACCAGGACCACCAGTGTGCCTCCAAGGACTGGTTGACTGGCCTCCTGATCAGAGACTTAGGGACAGAAAGGACACCAACCACCTTGAACCCACAACCTGGACTTTATCTGTGTTTAATCTTGCGCCCCATGTTGTGCCACCCTGTCCTGGACCCTTGGAAGTGGGCTTGAAGATGCTCTGTCAGCCAAGCTGTGGTCCCAGCTGATCTGATGCATTGCAACGCATTGCCACACAAGTTCGCTGAACCACCGAAGTGCCAAACATTTTGACATAGGACCTGATATCTCAGCTTAGAGCTCCTAGAAACTGCTGCTGCATTGCACAGTTTGGCGCAGGACCTCACATTACAGCGTTACAGCCCATCTGACCCTCTGTATGTGACATAATCTCTACGTAGGATCGTGCAATGATCCACAAACCGGATTTAAGGTGCTTGATCCTTGTACCTAGACCATGCACCAATGCAGTTGGCTTCACCATGTGACTTTGTCCTTGTACAGCTTAATAAGATAACCATGGCTTTTTGGTATTTCTGATGTGCTGTGTAACTTGCTTATCCTCTAATGCACACTCCTCTCAGATCACTCTGTACTATGTAGACACACTCCTTGCCACTTAGTACCAGAATACTCCTTTGGGAGTGGTAATGTGCTCTACAAGTATACCATTCATACATTCATGTTGCCAGAATCTTACTGATTTATCTGGACATTTGAGACTTAACCTACTATGGATTTTGCATATCATTATGGATTGTCATATTTCCAAGAACCTTCTTTGCATTGATTTTTTTGCATTTAAATGTGATTTGCTTCATTTGCATTATATATTGTATCATTTGAATTTTGTAATAAACTTTAATGGTTTTTCTAAAATTCCACTCTAGAACTCACTTTTTGAGTCTGCCCTTTCGACATTTGACTGTATTTTGTAGTGTGTTTAATAGTACTACAACAGTACTACTAACGCACTACAAAATGTAGTTATGAGTGAAGATCTCCTGCTCCACTGCTCCAGTCTGTTCTATGGAGAGATCCTCACACGTGTTTACTACTTAGTATTAAATGTGGTTTAAAAAACTGAAGCGCACTTGCTACAAAAAACGTGGTGTTGAGGGAGGACTAAGGAGTGATTAATGGAGGTTTAGGGAGAAACTCAGGGTAGGACCTGCACTTATTCAGAAAAAAGTATGCCCATTCCTATTTCCAAACTCCACTTATGAAGTTTATTTTTTCCAAAGGGTTTTTATTTTATGCTTAATAACCATACAACAAAACTGTTACAGGCTTGCTATAGTACTCATTTCAGCTTGCAAGCTGCATCTATAACAGATCTAAATAGCACAATATAGCATATGTTTTGTTTTTATCTTCAATCAAGTCACAATACATTACACAGTGGGAGGTGAGTTTGGAGATAATCCGTCAGGGATGACCAATAATCTCTGAGATTGGATTGTGTTGGGAGTTCCTCTTCATGTGTTTTCAATGTATCTTTACAATACGCCATATCTTGGAGCCATAATTTACTGTTAGGGTATTTCTTACTGTCCCAGTGCATTGAAATCCCCCTTTTTGCCAGCAATAACGCAATAGTACAAAATTTGTGTTTGACTGATCGCAGATTTGTCACTAAGCCCAGCAGACACATCCTGATTGTGCATTCTATTTTGGTTCCCAATATCGCGCTCAATATTTCAGCTATTTTTTCCCAGTATACTCTAATGTGAGTTGGTGGGATAGTGCAAATAACTTTTGAATATTGTGAGCTGTGGAGTGGTTGGGTATAAACCCTGATTGATCCGGCAAGACAATATTGACCATTAGTGGCTGCAGCCATTTCACAATGAGTTTAGACAGTATTTTTGCATTTGTGTTAATTAATGAAAGTGGTCGATATGACTCACAGTTTTCTGGGTCCTTATCTGGTTTTAAGAAGGCTATAGCATAGCTTCTCTAAGTGTGGGTGGTAGATTTGCTTACTGTAGGCATCATCATACATTTCTACGAGGCGGGAGCCAACAATTCTACATATTCTTTATAAAATGCTCCAGGAAACCCATCCGGCCGGGAACGTTACCGTTGGGGAGTATTTTTATTACCTCAGTAACTTCTTCAGTGGTAATCAGTTATGGCAGATACTCCCAATGATTTCAGATATTTAGTACACTATTCTATCTCCTAAGCCGTCCCTGTGACACTCAGTGAACAGCCTGTAATGGAGCTCATAAATGGAGTGGCATTGTTTTCATCTCTATCAAAGTTCAGCGTAGCATGCTTAGGTGACTCAAGAATGAATCTTATCACATAAGGGAACCCCTGAACAATTGTAACAGTGGTGGCCAGTATTTTTAGGCGGGAAGGGGTGGACGGGACACACATGCAACCACACACATACACATTCACAGCCATGCATTCCCATACACTCGCACACACAAACACATCCATTCATAACACTCATTAACAAACATTCCTACATAAACGCACATATGCACCGAACATCACCGAACATTAATTTAACAAACACCTGCAGCTCTGCGTGGAGGTCCCAGAAGGCCTGGGACTGCTGCCTTCCCTCATTGACTGACCTAGCCAATGAGGGAAGGCAGCAGTCCCAATGTCACCAAAGAGGGGGATGGGGTCAGTAAGACTGCTGACCCCCCACTCTGTGATGAAGTATCACTGTTTGACACTACACCCTGGGTGCTTCAGGTCTTAAAACTAAAGCCCCCTGGTGAGAGGCTTTCAGTGACACTGCCCCTCGTGGCGAAGGGGAGAACCTTAGGAACCTTTGCTGAGCTGAGGTCTCAGCCGTAGGAGCTGTGACTTCCTCAGCCCAGCAAAGATCAGCTAGTGCATGTCTTGCTCCTGTTTGCCTGACATGAAAATGAACAGTGTCTATCAGGATGACAGAAACTGTTCGTGAAGGGCAAAAGGTGGAGGGGCATGAATCCTCAGCCCCAATAGACAAGCCATGGCTGAATAGTAAGGCAATTTCTACAGACCATAGAGTCAGGCACATGAGCATTTACCATCCTTTAAATAATTGTGTACTGTGACCTGAACATGACAGACACTAAACTGAAATAAACTGTAATTTCCAGTGCCTTAAACTTACCACTTTGGATTGAAATCTCTGTTTGGCAAAGGTTATAAATAACTTACTTTCTCATTGCTGCATCAAGTCCTGAATGGCTTACAATCCTTTGGTGTTTGCAAATATAAATAAAATGCATGTTTTGAACATGCCAAATATTGGAGCAGTGGGTTCCTGAGGCAATATGCTTCTGCTTCCGGACAGATGGTACCTTGTTCCAAGTTCGACAAAAACTGAAGCAAATGCTCGGGTTGTTATCTACGTGTTCCAGTGATACACAACGGCCACTGTGTCAGTCATACTCTACAATTGTATATGCATGGTGTAAGAAAATTAATTATTAACTGGGATGAGTGGAAGTCTATCTCAAGAAATAAAGTCACTAACCTGTTGGTCCAGTCAAAAGTTCATTAATTTAAAAAGAGATAAACCCCTGGTAACTATTGTACAGAACAAACAGGCTTAGCTTAAAGAAAATGTGTGAAGCATTTGTAAGTACTAAAACAGCTAAAAAGTCAAAATCACTGATATTTGCATGCTTTCATTGTGTGCTTTATGGAGCTGCTGTTTTTAGTGCATAATCTGCGCATAATAGGGCGGATGTAACTTGTGGATTTACATAAAAACTCAGTGCGATTCCATGGAGTTCTGCCTATGGATGAAAAATATGCAGCTTGTGCTACAATTTAGCACTGGTAGTGCAAGCAGTGCTAAAAAAGCAGCGTGACTGGCATCATGCATTGCGCAAGGGCATGTGGCATTCAAATGGATTTTGTTGCCGCTCGAGTAGAAAATCTACTCAAGTGGCAGCAAATGTACTCAAGCAACCTCTCACTGACTGTGAAACACTTGTGCCAATCACGACCAACCATGACCGACCTCATTAGTAAATCAGGATAGGGGATGCCAAATCTTGCTCACATTTTCTGGAGCCTTGTGGGAGAAAACGTCTGCCACATGGTGATTGGCAGCATTTTTCCAGCACTCTACTAAACATTCTGCCCACCTGTACATTTTAAGTTTGCTGGCACCTTACCTTCTTTTTTGGCAGTCTGGATTATCTGTCCATTAGCCTTTTAAAAGTAGATCAGTGTTCCAGTTTCCAGATGATTGCTTGTGCAGAGCAGCATGGAAGCTCATACAAGCGGCTGCAGTGGGGACATGGATTGACCGTAATTAAACTTTATATTCCCTTTCTGAAGGTATTTTCTGTACTGATAAAGGAAGAGTGTGACACAGTTCAGTGGTTTTTTTTCCGTTTTTATTGAGATTTTATTCTTGCCTCTCAGTGTGTTTGCTGTTGGCCTCACTTTTCATTTTTCTTGCGGTGTTTTTAACAGGGTCTTTTTAAGTCTAGTGTGGGACCTTAACTTCTGTTTCCCAGTCTGCAGTATACGACCACATCTTGATTTTAGTTGAATGAAGTTTCAGGTTTCATAGGATTTATCATTTGCAGGGCAGAAGAATAGTTCATAAAGAGGCTGTAGCATGGTTGAGCAGTGAGTGCAGCAACAGCACACCAAAGGGACAGACCAAAACCAATACTGTTGGTTCTAATTCAACACATGTGATGGGAGCCTGTTGAGAAGGAACCTTTAAAAAACGACCAGGAAACATCAAGTGAAGGATCAAAGTTTACTGATAGCACAACCTGGCATCCGACTGCCTCCACGACCCAGCTGGAACTGTCAGCCATGGAGTGCCATCAACTGTACATTCTAGGCACATGCACGTAAGTAGAATACAAAGGACATGAACAAACACTCCAGGTAAGATAAGAAATACCTTGAGAGCTCAGTATCAGCTGCATAACTAAGTAACACAACACATCTTCTCTCTTTAATAATAAAAAGATACAAGAGAAATGCTGAAGAGAACAGAAAGAGAAAAGAGAAAACAACAAACTAAAAAGAGAATCAAGAAGAACAAAGAATATGAGTGACATAAAGCAAGTATTTATGATCTAACTTAATCCTGAAGATAACATGGTGGTCTACGATTCCTGACACCCAACTCAACAGCAGGAGAGTTGGACAACTCAGTCTGATCCTTGCCCCATAATCCTTGAGGAGAAGAACACGACTCATTAGAATGGGAGACATCTTCAGTAAGTTTAACACCTGAACCACCCCTAACCATTGTGTCAGGCATAAACTTCACACCAGAAAATCTTTTACTGTCACTGTAGAACTGGTCAATACACCTTTTGAAAATCTTGTCAGTGGAATTACCTCTGATATAATGCCACTGTACGTAAATTCCAATGTTCTCCTCCTTCAATGACCACAAAATACTTACTTACACTTACAACTCTACAAGGTCCTTTGAACTTTGTAAGACCACCGTTAATCCTTCCTGATTTCAATTTCACCCAATCCCCAACAGAGATTTTGGAAGAAGGAAGAAACTCAATGGTACTTTCACCTCCAGAAGACACCCAACCCTTAAGCCAAGAAGGGACAAGACGAGCACAAGGAAGATGCCCTCTCATAATCAAAAATGGGGACTTGAAAGTGACACTGTGAGGAGTCATGCAATAAGCCTATAGCATATCTTGAACAAGGTGACTGGGAGAAGACACATTAGCTAAAGCAAGTCATAAAGTACCTTTAGTAAGCCGATTTGCCCTTTCCACAGTGCCATTACCCATCGTATTGTAAAGAGAGGTACATGAATGTTTTACACCACACCTTTAAAACACCACATTTCACCAGAGGTAAGTTGAGTTCCGTTATCTGTAAGGAGAACTTGAGGAATGCCTACACATAAAAATAAAGTCTCCAACACAGTAATGGTGGATTTAGTTGTGACATCCTTTAAAAACTCAAGATGCAACCAACGTGAGTGTACATCCACAACTACAACAGCAAAACACATATCCAAGGACAATTCGGAAAGAGGACCAATAAAACCAAGGCAAATGGTATGCCATGGTTTACAAGGATCGTCAATGTGACCCATACAACTTTGAGGACCAACTTTCAATCTCTTCTCGCTCTCTTTACAGAGAGTACAATTAACCACCCATTCTCTGATCTGATCATCGATAGCAGGCCACCAAAATTCTTGTTTGATACGTCGAATGGTCATGCCTTGGCCTAGGTGACCTTCATGGGCAAGTTTAAAAAGGTGTAAACTAATGGCGCTTTGGGGAACAAATCTCTCACCCCTCATGATAACATCCTTCCCACTGAGAGAAAGTTCATCTAACAGCTTCCAATAAGGCCTTAGTGGTGCTGAAACCAAACTCTCACGAGATGAACCTTTCTTCATGAGAATTAAAACCTCTTGCAAAACAGAATCTTCAATCATCGCTTCAGGCCACTGGGCCTTCGAAAAAGACCCTAAATTGCATTTACAAATGTCAAAAACAAAAGCAACTGCCTCTTCACTTTCAAGTTTTATATCAATTTCTTTGTCTACTGTTTCCCAATCAAGTGACATTCGTGATAAACAGTCGGCTTGTAAATTTATCCAACCCTGATGGAACAGCATATATATATTCTTGTAATCTAGCTGAAAACCTAGCAAGGTGTGCTGATCCCTTTCCAGCACCTCCTGCTGGCAAACTTTTCATTAAGGGTTGGTGGTCAGTCCTTAACACGAACCGTGATCCCACAAATATACCCTGAAGTATTCTACTCCCCAAGTTGCAGCAAGAGCTTCACGCTCTATCACCGAATAGTTTCTTTCAGCTTGGGTCAGGGTTCTCGAGGCGAATGCAATAGTCCTCTCACTACCTCACTGAAACTGGGAGAGTACCACACCAATGCCAGTAAGACTGGCGTCAACAGTCAGAAACGATTTACATGAGGTATTAAAAGATGAAAGGATTTCAGCATTACAAATCTGCATCTTAATCTTTGAAAAAGCATCAGACTGTTCATTATCCCACTCAAATTTGCACCCCTTGCGAAGAAGCTTACTGAGAGGTTTAGCAATATCAGCAAAACCACTGAAAAATTTGGAATAGTATTCAACAATGCCCAGGAATGACCTGAGCTGGTCCTTGTCCTGTGGGAAAGGAGCATTCTTTATGGCATCCAAAAGATTTTTTGGGGGAGAAATGCCACCACTTGAAATTGAATACCCCAAATAGTCAACTTATAAGTAGGGAAACTACATTTATCTTTGTTAACTGTAAGGCCATGTTGTTCAAGCTTCCACAAAACTTGCCTCAAAGCTGCGCTATGTTCCTTAATGGTCTTTCCTGGAACCAATATGTTGTCTTGGAAGTACACTACTCCAGACAAACCTTTGAGCATATCGGACATCATTCTTTGAAAAACGCTTGCAGTGTAGGCTAACCCAAAGGGCATGCGAGTAACTTCAAAAATACCTTCCGTTGTGATAAATTCTGTGAGAGACTTTGAGTCTGGATGTAATCTAATCTGGTGGTAGGCACTTCTCAAATCAATTTTAGAGAAATACCTACCACCTCCCACAGACTGCAGCAACTCATTGATATTAGGAAGTGGAAATGTATCAGTAATTATATCCCGATTTAAAGACCTGAGGTCAAGGCAAAAGCGAAGTCGACCTTCTGATTTAAGTGTCAAAACCACCGGAGAAATCCAAGGGCATACCTCCACTGGTTCAATAACTCCCGACTTCAATAAGTCGTCCAACAAATCTTTAGGGCCCTGTCTGACAGAAAGAGGAACTCTCCTAAGCTTGTGTTCTATTGGAAACGCATTGGACTTGAGAATGATCTCATGTTGATACCCTTTGACGCAACCAATCCTGGCCTCAAACACTTTATGTGCATCTCTAAGAATATTTTCAACTTGTATGTCATCTTCTACTACCATGATTTGATTAGTAGCTCTAGGATTGATGAATGAATGAATGAATGAAATATTTCTTGTATTGCGCATACTTTGCCCAATGGGCGTCAAGGCGCCTATACAAAATGCAGAAGCTAGAACCCTACCAAGTCCTATTCTCTCATATGTATGCCCTCTTAAAGAAGTAGGTTTTAAGAGCCTTTTTAAAAGACTCAATGGAAGGGAGAGTTTTTATCTCAGTGGGGATTGAGTTCCATAGCTGCGGAGCAACCACAGAGAAAGCTCTGGCTCCCCATCTGGCAGGTTTAACACGGGGGACAACCAGTTGACAGAGTCCCGCAGAGCGGAGGCTTCTTGCGGGGACGTAACGCATAAGAAGAGAACCGAGAGCACTAGCAGGACCATCCGACAATGCTCTGTGGGTCAAACAGAGAATTTTGAAGGCGATTCTATGCTGCACCCGAAGCCAATGAAGCTCCTTCCTGGCTAAGGTGGCAGAAGAGGCTTTCGGGAGATCCAGAACAAATCGTGCTGCAGCGTTCTGAAGAATCTGCAGACGGTGTATCAGGCCTTTGTTGGCTTCCATGTAAAGGGAGTTACAGTAATCCAGCCTCGAGCCAACCAGGACGACTGCAACCTGTTTGCGCGCCTGGGGGGAGAGGTACCCTCAGATTTTATTGAGTGTCCTGATCACACCCCAGCAGGTGGCCACGATCCTGTTGACTTGCAGGGACATAGAGAGCGAGGTGTCGAATAGTACCCCAAGATTTCTGGCAGATGGGGAGGGGGTGGGGCAGATGCCAAGAGAGGAAGGCCACCACTCACTCGACCACAGATTTTGGTTCTTCCCAAAGATCAACACCTCCGTTTTTTCGCCGTTTAGTTTGAGGGAGTTTATAGTCATCCAGTCTGCCACATACTGCATGCATACCCTGAAACTGGCGGCAGATGTACTAACAGAGGTGTGAGCTAGTGATACCATGATCTGGGTATCATCTGCGTAGGATACCACCTCCATACCCTTAGATTTAACTAGTCTTGCAAGGGGGGCCACATAGATGTTGAACAGGGTCGGGCTTAAGGCCGACCCTTGTGGCACCCCACATTGCAATGACTTGGCAGGGGAGAGGTGGTTCCCAAGCATCACTCTCTGTTCCCTTTAAGAGGCTCAGGGCCGGTCCCGTGACACCAGCTTCCCTCAGCCGAGATGTGAGAAAGGCGGGGGACAGGGTGTCGAAAGCCCCATATTTGATGGCAATATGTAGGTCATATTGGTGCATCCAGCCAAGAATTGGGGGACCCTCCTTGGCAACATAAATCTTGCCCTGAGTGGTACGTGACTTGAAAGTGATGTGACCAGGCATGTTCCCCAACACATCTATGGGCTGACCCTGATAACCTACTGGGTTGATATCCTTTTCACATAAAGACACCCCTTCCCATGTAGCTTGAAAGACGGATTCAGGAACATAGAACTAGAGTCAACCATTGAAGTGACATCTTTATCACAGACATGAAAAACAGCTGTAGGTCTATTTAATCTGGGAGAGTCTTGAGTAACACCTACCATGGTTAGATCGTGCTCCTCTCCTACTACTAAGACCTTTTTAGGAAAAGTGTTATAATCATCACTCTCATGTACCACATTTACTTTTGGTTTAGACCTATTGACAGAATTAGACTGCTTGCACATTCTAGCATAGTGCCCTTTCCGCCCACACTGTCGACAAATCTGGTCAATAGCAAAACATTTTCTAAAGTCAGCCAAATGATACTGACTACCACAATGTAAACACTCTCTGTACTTGGATTTGGATGTGGCTCCAGAAGCGTTATTAGATTTTACACTTTTACCTGTTACAGTATTAACATCAACATACTCGTCACTTGATTCAACATGTCCTATTTCTTGCGGTGTTTTGTCTTTTTTGCTCAATTTTTTGATAAATCTATGAGATTCTTCAATAACTTTAGCCAAATTAATGGCCTCTTTCAAAGAAGGGTCTTTGGCAGCCCAAAGCCTTTCTTGGATTTTCCTGTCACGACATTGAACAATCAACTGGTCACGGATCATTTCATCAGCCATAGTTCCAAAACGGCACTTGACTGAAAGTTTGCGTAACCTAGAGACAAAATCGTCAATGCTTTCACCCTCCAGTTGCCGCTGAGTTTAAAATGTATATCTAACTAGAACCAAATTAATTTCTTTTGCAAGTCTAATTTCAAGTCTCTTAATGGCCTCTTGAAATGTATCATCCATGGGTTGTCCATTAGGTCCCATAGAAACCGGTAAGTAGTTAAACACTCTTTGACCTTCAGTACCTAATGCGCTCAACAACAAAGCTTTCTTTCTGTGAGGAGAAAAGTTAGTACCATCAAGCGGTACAATTCAACTCCGTGAGCAGGTGAATTTGTTTGAAACTGGCACAAGAAAAACAGACAAGATGGCGGCACGTCATGCTATGTTATTTGCGTTGAACTTGACACGCAGGACCGCTTTTGTGTGAGAAGTGCGTTCCGATGATGCAGAAAATGATGTCAGGCCTGAGGGAGGTACAGCACGAGCTGCAAACGGCCGCTGAACTCCAACTCGGCAAAGGAAGTCCAAAAAAAATACCTCACAGTCCAGCAAACAACGGAGGAAATCAGTGCAGAAGCAAGGAATGAATGGCCAAGTCCACAAAAGCCTGCAGGAACCAAAACGAGGAGAAAAACGAAGAATTATGCTGAACAGGTACCAGGTTGTGCTGAAGGAAGACGAGGATGGTGGCCAAAATTGTTGAGAAGGAACCTTTCAAAAACGACCAGGAAACATCAAGTGAAGGATCAAAGTTTACTGATAGCACAACCTGGCATCCAACTACCTCCATGACCCAGCTGCAACTGTCAGGCGTGCAGTGCGGTCAACTAAACATTCTAGGCACTTGCACGTAAGTAGAATACAAAGGACATGAACAGAAGATAAGAAATACCTCAAGAGCTCAGCATCAGCTGCATAATTAAGTAAGTACACATCACAACAGAGTCCTTGCCTAGTCTTTACGGGACATCTGCTCCAGCCAGTGTCCTGTGATTACCATGCATTCATGCTGCCTTTAAACAAATAGACTTGAGCCATCATTATTATTCCACGTAGGGCATGATGAACTCTGTCATAGCCTCTCCACTGATTTTCTCTTCTGAAGTCAAAGCTCATGAAATCAGGTCCTATCAGCAAACTTTCCAGGCCACTGGATCTGAAATCAAATAGAATCTTTTGTACGTTAGCTAACACCAAGAGGCAGAGGAGTGAAGATGCAGGTCGCAAAAAGTGGTTACAGTTTGCAGCCAGTCTTTTGCAACAAGTATCAACTTTTGCAAACTGAGGTCTGTTCACCTAAATGACATTCATTAAGTACTTTACAAATTGTGATTCACACTTATTGGTCACAGTTAGGAATTCAGGTGTCTGGTTTGCAGAGTATACACCATGTCCTTGTTGGAGCCACAATCCTAGTCAGAGTAAGACAGATACACAACCTAAATTAACCTGTGCTCACCCTCTGAGCAGTCAGGTTTAAATTAAAAGGTAATTTCTCAAGTATTTGTTTAACACTTTAATTACAGTAACGCAGTGAAAACACCATAATAAGACTCCAAACCATTTTAGACAAATAAAGAATATTTATGTGGGTAAAACAAGACCAACATGTTGCACTTGAGATATGAATTTTTAAAGATTAAATCTAAAAACAGTGCTTAGAAGTTAATAGCACTAAAAGGTTACTTGTAAATTCAAAGTTGAGGCCAACCACGATAGAGGGCAGGCGAGATACAGGACCCATTCAGGGCCTGCTGTAAAAGTACATTTTATGGAACAAGCGTCGGCGTCCGGGACTCCATGCGTTAGTTCCAATTTACACAGTCAAGTCAAAGCATCAAAGACGAGTCTCTAAGTTGGTGTTGAAGGGTCAGGGCTGCATTGGAGATGAGCCTCGCAGCACCATCTTCGGATCAGCACTGCGTTGTTGTCATAGTCTCAGGATGAGACTATCCAAGTAATCCTCAGGATGAGACTATCGGAGTAATCAGGAACACCGTGGATGAAACAACAAGGGATTTTAACACACCAAAAGAATTAGTAATTGGTAGTGCTGAATTGGCTCTGAAGGAGAACTTCTTCGAATTCGAAGACATGCTGTTTCTCCTGATATATGGAACTTTGATGGGGAGTACGTTTGCCCCAAGTGTGGTTTGAAAAAAACCACAATTATGAACAACACTAATCCCTTCATGTCGAAGATAAAATTCTGGAAACAATACATCAATTACATTTTGTTGAAATGGGAAGGACCAAAAACGTCTTTCTTGGAATTTCATAGGTGCTTGTACAACAGTTACACCAACCTCAAATTCACATATAAATTAGATACAGGTAGTATCAACTTCCTGAACGCTACCATTTTCTGCGAGGACAATTGTCTACAGACAAAAACGTTCTACAAACCAACAGTGGAGAAAACACTGCTTAAATTTAGGGCACTGAGTGAAAACTTACCCTACGGCCAGTTCTTGAGATTACAAAGGGACTGTAGCAAGTTAGAGGATTTCAAAAATCAAGCAAGTGGCTTGAGAAAGAAACTAAGAAACAGTGAATATCCAGAGAAAATAATCACAAACACCATGAAGAGAGCTAGAAACCAGAATAGAGACGTATTATTGGAAGACAATGATAAGTGTCCAACGGAACCACCACTAACTTGTGTAAGCACCTAGAATGTTATATCCAATCAGCTCAAAAGGATTGTTAATAAACACTGGAGGATGCTACAAACAGGCAATCTCAATTGGGAAAAAAAATGTTCCTTCAAGAGAGCAAGAAGCTTGAAAGATCATTTGTTATTCACACGTCCAAGAAAAACTACACATGTGAACAGGGTACTGAGTGCTTGGAGGTTACAAAAAGTCATGGGCCACTTTCCCTGTAGCAACTTCAGTGTGGGTGACCTGACATACAGGACAAAAACCTTTAATCTGGAATCAAACAAAACTTGGCACCTGAATAGACATACAAATTGTAATTCTAGTAACGTCATCTACGTGATCACCAGCCCCTGGGAGCTACATTACATAGGAATGACAAGTAAGAACGTGAAAGTCAGAATTTGCAAACAACGAAGTAACATCAGAATCAAACGCAACACAACTAAAATGACCGACCATTTTTTGACAACCATCCATACATTGAACGATCTGAAATGGTTGGTGATTGATAGAGCAACAAAGAGGCATTCTTCAAAGTATCCTCCTGGAAAAGGCACAGAGATAGATCTGCCGCCTTTCCACACATCAACGGGGATTAAATGATGATATAGCCTGGAACTCCCTAGCGCTTAGGAGATATGTGTGTCTGGCACTGACACACTACTACGATTTGCATAAAAGAGCTTCTGAGGGAGAAGTCAGCCTCCCCAATTTTAAGTTCCTATGTCTTTTGCTAAGACACATTTAATGCTATTTAATAGGGGAATATTTACTCCCCTTTATATTGAACCATATGATACATACATTGAGGAGTACATGAATTTAAAATCGACCCTTTTCTTCCGATTAGCCCCATCCTGGAGATTACATGTTCAGTTAACGTCCTGAAAAAATTTACTTTTCTCTCTGCACGATTTGGGTTTTAATGGCCAATACTTTGCCTTAAGGCATTTCCTTTGCTTTGGGGACTATTCATTTATCTTGTACGGAATCATATGATACACACATTAAGATGTACACAAATTCGGAATCCCCCTGTCTTTCCAATCATCACCGTCCTGGAGATTACATAATTAACAGGCACTGTAAACGGTCAATCTTGTGCTTAGCCTTTTAATTACACAGATGTGGTCCTAATGGCCATCACATGCCAATATGGCTCTAAAGAAAATGGATCTCATTTTCCCAGAGAGAGCCTTGGATATCCATGAAGGGGTATCCCCGCTCTATCCAATTAAAAGACCCCACCTTCATGTCATCGTGCTATGCAAGTCTAGGGAGTCAGATTGACATCTCACTCGGTGGTAGGTAAGGGTTGAACATCAAAATATTCACAAGTCAACGTGCTTCACATGTCATCATGGGCAGGATGACTCAGGCATTTAAGAATCCCAGGCACTCAGCCTTGCCGTGATCCTGGGAGTGCGGAATGAGTAGGTAACACTGCAGGCAGCTGACCTTGATGCAGTGAGTTTCAAAAGAATTCTGCTTGCTCAAAATGCTGCATCACAGGTACCTCATATGCTGATACCATCCTATTGCATTTTTCTCTTTGTGCTCTACCACACACAGAGTGTGACTATAGGCACCGCCTCTCACCGGGACCTATTTTATGGAAAATATTTGTGCATTAAGTAAGCTTTAGTCTTTACGCTCATCTGGTGATTTTAATGGTTTTCAATGGAATATGGGAACACCCCTTTCGTAATCGGAGTATTTAAGTTTGTTCCGATATATCTGCCTAATTGATTGGCGCACTGGCACAATGTGATTTGTTATTCAAAATCAGTGATAACGGGCTGACTTTTACCCTGTTGATTTTAAAAGGATGTTCTGGATCTCGTTCAAATTTGGAATTCCAACTTGAAGAACTATCACATAAGACTTCAGGCCAATATGTGAGATCAGCCATTTACTGTTGCATGCTTGACATTGCGACCACAACACCAACGTATGCTCTTGTCAATAAAAGAATGAGACACGGTTCAGGGTACATGCATGAATGACGGGTCCGAACTCTGGAGACCATTTGTTTGTTCACAATCACGTTATGTCTCTCTTCTTTTTCCTCTTGCAGTATTCAAAAAAACCAACAGTGAAACTCATAAGTTACGCACCTTACACATCTATGCACACCTTAGTGTGTGTGCAAAGCTCACATGAGTTCCGGGTGTATCCTGAGTCACAGGTCCTGAAGAATAAAGCCAAACAATTGCATGTTTATTGGCTGAAACATGTAGACCACTTCACTTGGATCACCACTTTTTCACATCATTGAAGAGACGTTTGAGATCATATTTTCTGATTCACATCCAAATATCTAATTTTCAATCTTACCCCAGGGACCACGTATTAAAGATTTTTGGTACCCAGGAGGTATTTTTAACTTCTCACTTTTACAGTATTCACTACTCACAACAAAAAAAAACAGTTCTGCTGCAATCAGGTGTCGAAGCACACCTAGGAGGCACTCGGCATCCTGGGTGGGAACCCGATGGTGAAGCATGCCACCAACTAGGTTGCTGGGTTAGCGTTCTTCTACAAACCTAATGAGTTCCCGGTAAGGGAAACTTTGTTCTTGATTATCCAGATGACTTTTGTCGAAAGCTCAGCTTCAAGCTCATTCTTTTTGTTTGTTGAATCTCAGATTAGGGGAGACCAACAAGCACCTTTGTTCCCTCCTATCTCTATTCCCTTTGTTTATTGTTATAAGATATACCGCCAATATGATAGAACATTTCTTGCTGTTCTTGCTTTTAATAATTGTTGCAGTTACTATTCTGTGTGTCTGTACAGTAGTAAAAATGAATACTGTATAATCGAGAATAGGATTTTAATTTTTTTAAATAGGACCTGATTTAAAGTTTGGTCGATTGGATACTCTGCCACAAATGTGATGGATATCCTGTCCACAGTATTACAAGAGTCATAGGATATAACACACTTGTAATGAGGTGGACAGAATATCCGCCACGTTTTTTGACCATCCTGTACTATGAAAATTCCTCCATCAGAGGAATTGATCAATGTTTCATTCAAAATGTTGGTTCAGCTTTTAGATATTGTTATAAATAAGCTCTCTAGTTGGCAGTGGTTTGCACTTGGTGAAACATATCACGGACACTGAGTTAAAAACAGGCATCACATTGGCCACTAGCTGTAAGATCTCTTTGCATGCAATGACCCCTTGCATTGTAGAGAGAGCAGGCAACAGAGCACAAGACAGCAGCATAGCTCAGTGTGATGACCTAGAAACTGCCTGCAAGGAGCCATTTTGAGGCTGGGAATCGACTGTCATTGCCTTATCTGTCCTGGATAAGGGCAAATGAGTGAAGCACTATATGCTGCATGGGTGGTTACACAGAACCTACGATGACCATTATTCTGAAACGAAAACCGGGGCTGTCACAAACACAGAAGTAAGACTAACTGTTTAGACCCACCATGAACAAACAATAAAGGTCCACTATTTAGCACCCATCAATACAGAAGAAACACTACACTGTCACACCCGACAACCTGTTAAACAAGAAGGATGATGAGACCTTCGAATGTCAGAGACATGTGAGCTACGTTCGCAACAGGTCTCCGATCGTTGTCCCAGTAACTATCAGTTGGCAACAGCGCAGCCTGAGGAGAGCAGTGAGCTACATGCTCAGGCTAATGCTTTAAAATTAGATATATATTCAACAAGGTTGGATATTACAGACCTGAGAGTGACTGTGAGCCACGGCTGTGACGATGAGTCTCCAACAGTCGGTCCAGTCACATCATGAAGATAGGACAGGCAATGGCGACACAGGTAGTGGTGCAGGTAACTATGGTCTGCCAAACTAAACCTAGAAACAAAACTTCTGCCTGCTCGCCCACTAGTGCTGTCTCGGCAAATGGTGACACATGGGAATGCCGCGGCTGTGCTGCAGCCAGCGAGCTCAGCTCCGTCCTGGCCAGTACATCCATCCCCAGCACCATCTGACAGATTTCAAGTAAACTTTTACATAATCTGAACACAAATTCAAAATCAGGGCAGCAGTGCACTTCACAGTGTACAATGGTTCTGTCAGCCACACACTCTATGGCTGCAAGAGCAGGGCGCGGCTCACGCTGCTTTGCTCAGAGTGCTAATAGCAGTGCTTGTTCAAAAGTTAAAAAAAGTTCCAAAGACATGAAACACAAGGCATGCCACAAATGTTGCCAAAGTAAATAAATAGAGAAGAAAGGTGGGCAGCCACCAAGTTTGAAGATAAATTGCGGCCTAATGCCCTGATAAAGGGATAAGATCAAGGTATGCACATATAGTAAAAAAATGTATCTGAGCTAATAACAATAATGATAAAAGCAGAAGATGACAAGTCAAGGGACAATGCTACAGAGGAATGAACGAGTTACAAAAAGGAGGTACCAGGAAGACAAATTAGCCACTGTCAAGCAAGGAATTTTAAAAGACATGTAATTAAACGAATCCATAGCCATGGGATGAATCTAAACCTACAAAATACATACAACAGATCATTCTGACAGTGCAAGCGCTGTCTAGGTTTGACGTAAAAAAATAATGATGACAATGCACTCCTGCATTGACAATTGTTTGCTCAATATTTGGTTAAATTTATTGTGTGCAGGTGGGTATCACCGCCTGATCCTGGGTGGAAGAGAACATACACTTGTAACTCTTTCCCTGTCTGGAAATAGTGTCCCCCTCTTGCGCTCCAAAAATGTATTCATCGGAGGAATTGATCAATGTTTCATTCAAAATGTTGGCTCAACTTTTAGGTATAAAAAAAGAATCTTCTACTGTCATCACAATCATTGGACATTACTATCCTGTACCTTCATCTAATGCATCAAGAAACCCAATGCATTTTGGGCCATAAAAGCCCTTCATCAGGGGACGATAACTCTACAGAGAAAACAATGATAGCATTTTGCCATGCACAGTACAAAGAACAAAAGTATAAAAAGGAATGCATCTCCCTTAAATAATAACATGATTTGTGTCACATTGTTATGATTAGTGCCACTTGCATGGTTCCAATACATGCTCTCCACAGCTTGATACTGAGAACAGAAAATTAACCTAATGTGTACAATAATCCACAGTAATGTTCATCAATATAAAAAATGAACTGAAATGCAATACACTTGGTTAGGTACTGGTACAAGGTAGTTGAATATTTATCTTAAAGATAATGAATGTATCAACAAATGGTGATTTTTGGGGTGAATCCTATTGGCGTAACTAGGTTCTAGTCCCCACATTAACACCTGATTCTCACTAAGGTTATTAGTACAATATTATGCCATTGAATTCAAACCATAACCACCCCCAATATAAACCAAATGAGAAAATTACTGGAAAATTTCATCTGGACCATGTATGGGTAATGTCTTTGGCGTTTGGTGATCTTATATATGTTCTCCAACGAAAACACAAAAGTGAAACTACAGGAAGCTAAGCCCACTTGACCCTAGCAGGAAAATAATTGGCCATCTTGGCATGGTACCTGCCCAAATGAGTTGATTAAGTCTATCTGTAAGGTCAACCCTTATATTCATCCCTCATTTACGAATAAACTAACTTAATGAAGAAACTGAAATTTAAACACAAAAGTTAAATGTAATGGTGTCACCAAATCATTTGCATAAAATGCCATGTATGGTTACAAAGACCCAGCCTAGTGGTAAAACCAGGGGCCACACTTCAATGAAAATGTTCCAAATGCTTTGCTCCAAATATAAGGTGAATAATAGGCCTGGGCAGAAAATTCCGTTCCGCTCGCGGAATTTGCGGAATTTTGGTAATTTCGCGTCCCGTGGAGAATGCAAAATTGCCCAAAATTCTGCGTTCCGTGACTTTGCGTAATTTTTTGCTTGTTCTCATTCTCAAAATGCGTGTTTGCGAGATATTTCCCCCCGAGCATGCAAACAGCAATTGCAAACAGGAAAAAAGCATTGCGAACAAGCAATTCCGCGTGTTCGCTGAATTTCTGCATGCTCGAAGAGATTTTTTACCGTTTCGCAGAGATTTGAGCAACGCGATTATGCAAATTCCGCCCACCCCTAGTGAATAATGGTTCAATAAGAGTCGTATGGACGGAGAATGACCTTGTGGTAGAAAAACGTGAATGCCTGATAGCCTGTCTCTAGGAGTATGAAACAGATTAATCATATGTGATAAATGATTAAAATAAAATAGAGGGACATTGTGAGAGTGAATATGTCTTTCGAATGATATCACTTGCACGTGAATGTGATAAAGATGGAAATAAATCATGAATACCAAGAAACGTAATCATGAGAATAAATAATAGTTCACTAAGTGGAAACTGGAGAGCACAAAAACAGCTGAATTCCATCTGGTCATTCAATTCATTGGGAGCTAGGGTGGTAACTCTCTTTATTGAGTATGTTTAAATTCTCAATAATACTTTATTATTGTAATTTCCTTCTTTGTGATGATTGTTTCTAATACAGCAAAGCATAGTTGACATATTGTGCCACTGTGTATTGAAATGGGCTGCCTACTTAAAAGGGAGCAAGGGGCGTAAGAATTGGACCTCTGACACACCAAAATCAGAAAATTCAGGATGGAGGACATTCTGCCAGGAAGAAGAGCTGTATGCTGTAGGAGGGACTGCCACTCTTTCTGTTGCTTTGTTGTGCTTGCCTGCTGGATGCTGCTTCTGTTCTAGGAGTGAGAGAACTGGACTTTGCTTTCTGGATCCTGGTTCCAAGGTTCTGAAAGAGCTTGAGTTGAGCTTGCCTCCTGTTAAGTCTCAGTGCCATCAAAGACTTCAGCTGCCAGTGACTTGCAAAATGATGGCAAATCCAGGTCCTGGGCATTTGGTAGTGCAACCTGGTGATCCTAATGAGAAAATCCAAGTCCTGACTCCCAGCACCTGTTTTTATTGCCTAATCGCTACAAAAGATCAATGCATCACCAATGCCTGCCTTGAAGCGTGATTCCCGCTTGATGCTCCGACCTTGGCCTTCAGTGCAGGCCCCATCTTGCCCTCACAGCGTGTCACAAAAATAGCCATAGCATGAGTTTCAAGCACCATGTCACCGACGTCCATGACACCCACTCCATCTGTGACACAACACCTGCTTCATTGCTGTTGCATCAATGCAGCACATCTGGATTTTCAATGCATTGTCCTTGGGTGCCGATTATCAATCGGCACTGCACCACAGTAAAGAACCGAGGCATCATCTCCCCTGTCAGTAAGAGCCAACGCATCAACTCCCCTTCCAGTAAGAGGCGTTGTAAGGAGCCGTTGCATTGCTTTGCTTTTCTGGCGCCTCACCTCCCCTGCACCTTGCACCATCTTCGATTTTTGACACATCTAATGTGCTTTGTGCTAAAACAAATGGATCTATTGATTTCAGTGGACCAAACTCACTTGCTCTTAATATGATATTTTGACTCATGTATGTTGGTATTTTGTCATTTTGGTCTTGTTTCAGACAAATATTTACTAAGTTTCTATACTGTTGTGGACTGTATTTTTTTCACTGTGTTACTGTGTGTGTGTTTGTGTACAAATACTTTACACATTGCCTCTGAAATCGGCATGACTTCTCGTGCCAAGCTATCAACAGCGTGAGGAGTGATTATCTTAAATGTATGACTCCCTTGTCTTTACTAGAGTGAGGGTCCTTAATTGGGGAATGACACGCATAGGGCCATATGTTGGTGTAGCAATCGACCTAGGTCTGCAACTCGGTATCCCCTCCCAAACTGAACAATCAGAAATGAAAAAGCACCAGGAAGGTGGACGGCACAGCCATTCTTTTCACTTTAACGGGCAGCCTCTTGTTTGCCTACACCAGCATACACAGATAAACCTTTGTTTGCCATTTTTATCACTTGTGACTTATTTTTGTGGTGTGCACACAGAACTAATGAAGCACTTTATTATTGTCAAGGGCTGTTGTGTGAGTTGTGAACTAAGGCATGCCTGGGGTGTACACAGACCAGCAATTCCAGCAAAGCATAGCACTGTAGCATTGCTAAAAGACTTGACCCACAGTGAACTGAAGGCATGGGCAAAATAAGTGCCCAGAAAACGATAGAGCTCTACCTTCATTGGTTTTTAAGGAGGAGGATATTGAAAGGGCGATAATAGAGACATCTAGTAATAAATCACCTGACCCAGATTGTGTGCCTGCAGATTTGTATAAATTTGACCCTAAATTTTGGGCTAAGATATTAACCCCTTCAGCGCTGATGACAAAGCCAGCTCGTCATGGGCATTACCTGCGCTGTGCTTATGACGAGCTGGCTTTTTCATGAACAATGGGTATCCAGGATCTTCAGCAACCAGCGGTAAAACCCATAGCACCCAAGGTGTTAACAAGCGTTTTTAATGCCTCTGGTGTCCAGGGGTTTCCTGTATCTTGGTCCCTGTCGACTATCATACCCGTTTTTAAAAAGGGCCAGAGAGAGGATCCGCGGTGTTACAGACCAACATCATTGATCGATTCTGCAGTCAAAATTTTAGGTAAAGTGATTCTAGTAAAAATCACGGACTGGGCAAATGACAATGAGGTTTTATTAAATCTACAATACAGTTTTAGACAGGGCAGAAGCAATATGGATCAGTGCCTTAATTTATATCTATTATTAAGTAAATATAGCTTAGCCAAAAAGGCTTTTATGGACCTTTCCTCATCATTCGATCTGGTTAACAGATCGAAGCTGTGGACTATTTTACTTGATATGGGCATTGAACCTCCCCTAGTCTATTTTCTGGCAGATTTACACCGGGACCTCTCAGCCTCAGTTTGTGTATATATAGAGCCAAATGTCTGGCTATTGCTATGTATGGTTCAGTCATCTGTGGTTACAAACAGCTGGAAGGGGTACAGATAGCAGAAAACAGATTTTGATCAAATCTTCACCATTAATGGAGCCATATTTGAGAATAGTGACTAAGCCTTTCCATCGCTGGCTCCTGATCAGGTTTCGTTTCAATTTAATTCATTTCTCGCTCGGTAACCTGCGGGGTGGTGCAAACCAGAGGATTTAGGCCTGTGTCAGTGTGATAACTTCTCACCACAGGACGCACTGCATTTTATGATGTTTTGCGAGTATTATAATGAAATTCGTATGATGTTTTTGGTCCCTCTATTAAGATATTAAGGGCTTCTTACAGGTTAGACCAGCATTACTTTATCTCTAAATGCTTACTAATAATCGGGACATTTTTAATATTGCTAGTTCTCTAGTTGCTGCGGTTCACCTTAGGAAAAAAAGACTTCCTCCGTCAATTTTTATATGAAACTCAAAATTTTATATTTTTATGCAATTTTAACCTATCTACTTTTCTTTTAGCTTTGATGAACTGTATAATTGCTGCTGTGTTTTTACTTATTTTTATCATCGCTCATATGTATTGATTGACAACCTGAACTGGTTTATTGTATATT
This sequence comes from Lissotriton vulgaris, assembly GCF_964263255.1. Lineage (NCBI taxonomy): Eukaryota > Metazoa > Chordata > Amphibia > Caudata > Salamandridae > Lissotriton > Lissotriton vulgaris. The sequence continues at coordinate 475,600 of NW_028253351.1, forward strand.
GTGTATTGTACTTTTATGATTTTAATTAATCGAATAAAGTGGTTTTGTCTGTCTGTCTGTCAAGTGCACATGCTAGTATGTGATGTGACCCTGTCTGAAGAGTTCCACAGTTTGCAAAATGAGGGTGAGTAGTAAAATGTCACTGTTTGCCCACACATCTAAAACATTACAGGAGGTAGCAGTAATAAGAAAAAACATTGGTAAAGTCCGGTCTCACATATAAGAGTGCTATTGGCTTTGTCAATGTTTTTTTGGCATGTACAGTAGCACAGCTCATGTGCAGCATGACTGAAAGTAAAAAAATAAAAATCACTGTGATGCAGGCAGAGCTGTCTGAGTCAGGCCACTTTTTATTCAACTCCCTTCTTTTTTGCACTAAATAAGCACAGTTTTTGGTTTGCTTTGCCCGAGCGCAGCCAGCTGTTAGCCTGGAGCTCCCTCCTTCCCAGTTCACAGACATTGAAGAGTGACAGAGCACAGCGCTGGACAGTGCGTTTTGCATTCTCCTAAAAACATGAAATATGAGGGTGAGGGTTGTGCCAGTGTAACACATCTGTTTTCTTTGCAGTGACCACCAATTTGTATCTACCACTCATCTCCCCCTAAAGGCACCAATGGAGCAGGAGTGCGCAGATGCCCTCAACCAAACCTTCTCTACTGATGGTACATGTTTTTTAAGTTAAAGATATTTCTACCTGCTCAACAGCACTCAGCTTAATTTTATGTGATGGAAAATGCCCTAAAGTGTGGGGCTTTGGTGCTGAGTGATGCATCTTTGTTCTAAACTATTAGAAATGTTGCCACATTGCAGATACCTAAAGGTCTTGAGGCTCATCAAATGCACACATATATCACTCCTGCGCACCCATTCCTAATGCATGTCCCACGCCCAGTTTTTTGCTGCAATCTATGCCAGCCATGCTTCCCTTTATTGTGTATCATTAATACTTAAGTTTAGACGTGGCGGGCCATGATGGTATAAAATGAAAAGACAACAAGTAGGAGTTAAAAAGATTGTAACATCAAAACATCTTTCACTGAGAAGTCAGTCTCCTTCACTGAGAAGAGCAGCCCTCCAATCCTGCCCACCATCCCACACCTGGAGATGTTAAATATTTCCACATTAACGTGCACGCACTAGCGCTATGTGTATGCATCAGATTGACACACACTGTCTTTTGAGGCTGTGCACGATATGTTCTCCAGTGTTGTGGAATACTCTGCTGCATACATGTAAGGACTCGACTGCAAACCAGCTACGGCTTAGAATGCTACCTTCTGTAGGGAAACAACAGACTGGATTAGCCTGAGAACCTTTATCTACTAAAACTACAACTGCTATATAACCATTCTTCAAGAATATTCCCTCTTCTTCTACCTTATTAGCACCAACAGGGCAAATTGCATCTGTGGTTGCTGACAGTTTTAGACCGTTTCTTTTTGTCTGCAAACTGCTTGGATTTTATTTTGAGCCATATCTTGTGCTATGCTACTTCCAGTTCGGTTATTTGTAGCCAACAAGGGTAGGCCTTGTCTCTTCACTTATCTTCTTACAAGATTGACCCTATTGGTCCCAGCATACTATGTGTGGTTGGAGTGTGTGGGCATGCGATTGGGGGATAATGTGCTGCATGGCCAAACACATATAAGGTCCCAAAGGCGAGACCTATTGGCTCCACCAATGTTTGTCTCATTTGGAGCATCCTGTCCGCCATCTCCTGATGTCCTTCATTGAAGTTCCAGCACAAGAATATTTGAATTCTGGCTGCTGTTGATGCCCTTGTAATATTGAAGGGTTCCTCTATTCCCAGATTCTGAAACGCCTGTTTTTTTTATCTTTCGGCAAAAGTGCACAATATAGTTGGCGTAAACCATGAAGATGCAGCAGAAACCTTTACAATGACCATCTCGTTCATATTTAGACCAAGGCCATTTTCCCAGCTTGTAGCTCCCACTTTTGAGATTATATTTTGTCTGCCTCACATTCTGTTTTTAACATCTCCAAATACTTGTCAGCCAGTTTGTAGCAGATCCTATATCACTCCCTCATTTGACCTTTTTGATGCTCTTTCTCATGTTTTCCATACTGAAACAGAGTTAATCTGTCATTTCTTATTTTTAGCCCACCACCCCACTTCAAGTACACTTTACTCCATACCTGAGCATTGCATAGCTTCTTCCCGAGTTCAATCCATAACCAGAGCTATGATCAAATTTATACCAACTACTGATCTGTGCCTGGCTTCTCAACTAAGAAAAGTTTAGACATGCTCCCACCTTTCTTCTGTTGCACATCAGCCTTCTTTTTTGCTTCTGCCACACCTTTGACCCTTCAAAGACAAGCTATAATTATCCGCATTTGAACGAAAGAAAACTTGTCCTTCGACCCTCTACAATGATAGGCCAATCTTGTTTCAACAACTCCAGACCAAGATCGTGTAAATTACTTATTTTGAACCGGTGCCATTTCCTTGTTCTGTACCCAACCAGCTGGTCTTTTGAAAAAATCTAAGAACTTTCCGGCCTATTAAATTAGTATTAGGAAGTACATTGCCAGGAGACTTGATAGTAGCGGTACATCTTTAAAAGTATTAAAAACAATCGAAAAACCTGGAAATAAATGTCTATCAGCCTGATTCATGATCGGGCCGTTTTGCGAGGCTCAAATAGCGAATCATAAGGAATCGCTATTTGAGACTCGCAAAACGGTAATCATGTAGGAATCGCAATATTAATTGCGATTCCCACTGATTCCTTATTTGCGATTAGCTAATTGCTCATCGCAAATAAGGAATAACTCCCCATGCATTCCTATGGGCCAAAAGGCCCATAGGAATGCATGGGGAGTATTCCTTATTTGCGATGAGCAATTAGCTACTCGCAAATAAGATAGCGATTTAAAGGGTGCCAGGGGTGTCCAAAGGACACCCTGTAGCACCCCTTAAATGCAAATTGAAACAGGTGTTGCGCACACACATGTCCAAAGGACATGTGTGAGTGCAACATGCAACTTAGAAAAATGCTTTTAAAAGCATTTTTCTAAGTTTTTGCTATTTACCGAGAGGTCTGACCTCTCGGTAAATAGCGGCCCAAAATTGCATTTTCGCAATTTTCAAATGCTTCATGAATTGCATTTAAGGAATCTCAAATAGAGATTCCTTAAATGTAATTCCTCGCAATTTAGCGATTTAGCAATTACCGATTTTTGCATTTGGGATGCTGAATCCCAAATGCAAAAATCGCACGCGCAAAGGGCCGGATTCTCAGAATCCGGCCCTTTGCGAGCCGATTTAGCCTTCATGAATAAGGCTGCTGATCCTTATTTGTAGAAAGTAGTGCAAATGACATTTCAGATTGCAGATTGTACCTACGGTGGACAATCTGTCAGTTTTGCAGATTGTCCGTTGACGGACCTCTGATGACCAAAGGCAAGACAGGGAATGTTTAGGATAGCCGTCCATTAAAACATCATGTGAGTTCATACATTTGTATTTACTTACACAAATCTGTTTATTAACAAAAATAAATTCGGGTTTATTCCGATCCTGGAAAGTCTCTCCTGCAACTGTTGAAGTCAATTTGCAACTAGTAGTGATCCCTGTTCTAATGGTAAATGTGTTGCAATTATTGTTTTTCTTGCAATGTACAATTAAAAGATGAATGTTTGTATTTCTTACTATTTGGTCTAAAGCCCGATCTTTAAGATATTTGAACTCTGCTTATATGTGTAGTAAAAAAATATCTTGAGATTAACAATTCATGCTCCACGTCAAGATAACTATACATAAGGTGAATGTATCTAGGCTGGTACACTATATTTCTAATTCTTCTAAGGGGTATTTATAAATATGTATACCTTAAGCTGTAGTTTAACTTGTAGGAGATACTCTCCATTTTAGGGATAATAGAGGAGTTAATTTTGTAGGTCAAGCCTGGAAGATGAACTACTTGCTGGCAATTGGGTTAAGTGTCAGACACTCATAAAAACCTGTGTTTCTTTCATTAATTTTCCATATTTATCCATCTTTCCCATGTCTTGCTATCCACCTGCCTATTATGCCGATCCTTCCATTAAAGGTTTTAATCCTGGTGTGTTGGCAAAGTCTTTGTTTCTTTGTAGCATGCACTAAAGGTTTCTGAATGCTCTTTTTTTGTCAGGGCTGGGTTTATTTCACAAATATGTTACCGTTGGTACCCGTTCCTAAGGTTTGTCATCCTCTCCACCACCTCGCCCCTCCCCCAATGCTACCCAACTTAAAGGACGAAGTTTAAAACTCTGTGTACCCCCTAAAAGTATATTTGCCTTCGAATCAGGGGTGGCATTCAAGTGGCTGACATATATGCTTCATTATATGGCATATGTGCTTCATTATATGACCCGTCCGTATTAGAACAGGACAGACAATTTTGTCTTCCAGGATGGCAGCGCCTGTCGCATGTCCTTACAGTGATCTCAAAGGATACAATAGTACCGGGGGCAGCCGGCAGGGCTCCCAGGTGGGGGGACGGGAGGGCTTTCTGGCTCGCTGGATGCTTTAAAAAAATATACATTAAAATAAAACTCACCATGCTGCCGCTGGATCATGCATCTTCTATCCTGCTGCCTGTCTTCGACTCCAGGTCGGAACAGGAAGCAGGCAGCTAGGCTCCCACCCCTAAGCCAACCACAATGCTCCAATGGAGCGTTGTGATTGGTCTGAGTTCCGTGACACAGCAATCAGCCAGGGGCTTTAGGGGTGGGCATGTTCTCCATGCAGGCTGTAAAGCAACTTTCATGGAGTGTGCATGACTGTTTTGGGCAAACCGAGAGGGTGGACCAAACAGTCATTGCGCACAGGAGTGTCTACCTCTCCTCCCCTGCAGCTCTGCCCGCCCCCTCACACACTGCTGCAGTAGGAGGAAACAATAAAATGATAATAACATTCTGTTATTATCATTTTATTTTTATCTTTCTTTGCTGCTCCTGGCAGTGGGGCAACGCTCCTCTGCCTTAGCAGAGGAGCCGCCACTGAATTGTACTCCGTGGGCCAATATCAGATGCTCTGTTTGTCAAAACATTACCTCAGCTTCCAATACCTGCTGTGAGTAGAGCTGGGCTGTCCTCAAGTGACCTTCATCTGCCCCTCGGGATAAGCCGATCATCAAATCTTGTGCAAATTAGTCCTTTTATTCAGTTATTTCAGTGCTAACTTCTGGTGGAGTGTGCACAGGCAAGGAACTTTAGCCCACCCACACAACAAAATTCACCAAATGCAACCTACACGTTTTTGTTGTTTTTGTCTTTGAGTGTGCCCCTCCTCTGGAGGTGTGGCTCTATCCTTAAAGTGAGGACGCAGCAGAGGGAGTTACAACAGTACCTGCTTCTGAGCCCTGGTCTTGTCTGCTCTTCTACTACCTACAAGGATCCGGAGCCTGAGACATTTAAAGCACATATTACATGAGCAATGAAGCAGACTTTAAATTGGTGAGGCACTATTCTCTAGGCCACTGCCAAGTGGATGCTAAACAGCAGCATATCAAAGACACATAAGAGACCATAAAACAGCTCAGACAAACTTGAACACAGATTTTTGTTTAAAGGCCAAAAAACACTATACGGTGACGGTGTTAAGAGGCTATAAAGGTGGCTGCTTGGAGCTACACAACCACAATGCCAACAGTTTTGTCCCCTGCAAGATGCACTGCACCCCTCCCCCCCAAACAGTCAATCCGTTCATAACCACCCGTCCATCTTTCTCACCATGTAGGCAGGGATGTGGGTTGGAGGGTGCTCACCCCTCCCCTTGCATAACTTACAGCAAGCATTTGCTATTTCTCACTTTACTGAACAGTGTAAGGATTCTGCAGAATTCTCTCCCTCTAAGCATGTGATAGCAGGGACAAATCAGCAGGCCTGATTTGCATGTGTACATCTGATTTACATGCACATATATGGTTGTTTTCAAGTGCAAACCGGTGTAACACAGGGATTCCAGCTTTGGCTAGCACTGTAAGGTGAAGCCGTCTCATTGTGAGTGTTTTTAATATAAGAGTTTTTTATGTTCAACCTGCCTAAGACTGTTTACAAAGGTTACTTTTAGTTTATAAAGCATACTGTGCCTTGATGTTCACAGCAGTGTAAAAAAATATAATAAGGGGTAGTTCAGTATTCCAGACAGCCTTTTGTAATGTGCACTGAATGCAAGCATAATGAGTTCAGTTTTGAGCACACTCCACATTCTTTATTTCAAAGAACATATTACATATCTATGCCACGTAACTTCGAAGTTCAAAGCTATGCAAATGAACCCTATGTCTCCATTACTAGACAATTGCAAGTGAATAAATCACAAATGAAATTGCATTTTAACTTGCACAGATAGCAGCAGAATGTGCAAATAAGTAATATTAAGCATGTGATATTTAATGAGAGGACACTAGAATATGATTAACGACAGGTAGCCACAACCAAATATTTACACTCTGCTCAATACCACATAAATACACCCCACTTAAAATCACTCTGCCACATAGCAATAAACTATATAAATACACTCCACACCATGCCACATAATTCCCATCAGAATACCTTCACTCAACGACACACAGTTCCATGCCGCACAATTCAGATCCACACATTTTCATTTCACACCCCATAATTCGACAACAAACCACATAATTCAACTTAACAACACAATTACACTAAACTACACATGAATTCATTCCACAACACAAAATTCCACATCATGCCACAAACTTCTACAGCATACCACATAATTAAACACCAGTACATACTACTCCCCAACAAAAATACGAATCCAGAAAATTACACTCCATAACACACATCCCTCTCTTCATAATTCCAGTCACTCAAGCCCACATAATTAGAATCCATATAATTCCACCGCACTCCTTGTCCTATAATGCCACTACGCAAATCCACAACTTACAATTTTTAATCCAACCCACATAATTCCACTCCACACCACCTTCATTCACTCCATAAACATAAGTAAAAGACATTGTCATTTACAACACCAATAGCTCTAACTTTCACAAATGCAAGACCAATTGCATTGCAAATGCTTGCTAAATACTATGAGCAAATTCTGAAATTCTGCATTGCCTATTTAATTACCGATGAAAATACAGCTCATAAATATGAATTATGTGTAATTTCATGTTACTGAAAAGGCAAGGGCACATAATGGCCACTATGCATCATGTGAAGCAATTGTATAACGACTACCCTGAAAACCAAATATTTTTTTATGACATGTTTTCCGATGAAGATTATTCTTTACAGCTCAAGGTTGTTTTGAGCCTACAGAATCCATTTCAGGTGCGGACCATGCACGGTAAACACAAATAATGTATTATTACAGGTGCCATGTTGGGTTTAGCTTCCTTGCACAGCTGCCCATATGATTAATTGTTACATTTGAAGGTGCACTAGCTCTGCAGAATCTGCATTTTTACTTAATATTAAGAATCATCTTGCTTTTCTCATGCACAATTCAGGCTCAGTACTTAGCAATATCGAATAGGCGCCTTCGGACTGTCTTGTAGCCACTAAATGTTATTTTGTTTCGGAAGTAGTCATTTTGGATGATGGAATACACTATTTAATCCTGATTATTTTATCCTTTTTAAAAACTATAATTGTATTCTATTACAGGCATTGAGAATGTATTTTTTAAATGTATGTACTGCTTTTAAGATATTTATGTATCGAAATAAAGCATATCACTCACTCACTATTTAATGGGTGAGTAAATCTCAGGCATTATGTTATATTTTTTTTAAACGGTTTGTAGAGAGGAGTTGTTTTTCAGTGAACATGCCAGTCTTCCAGGCAACGGTTCAATGTGTTTTATGACAAGAAACAATTATTCATGTTCTAGGTCGTAATAATGTTTATTGGGCCAACTGAAGATGTTCATAGTGAATTATCCTTAAGAAACACATGACTCATTGCCCCCTTTTGATACCACTTTGTAAAGCAGTGCACTAATTATTAACATATTGGGTATATAATGAAAGTGTGCTGCAAGAAAAACAAAACCTTTTTAAGGTATGGCTACAGATAGCTTTATGTGCAGTTCAGAGATCATGTAATCAAAGCAAATATACATAGAGAGGGTTTTTGGGTCTGCCCCGTGTTGACTACCATTCACGTTTAGATTATCCCAAATAAGTATTTTCTCTTAAAAGCCAAAGATCTTTTCATTGATAAAATAGATGTATGTATCTCTTAAACAGTGCTTCCAAGTCAAAGTACATAGGTGATGGATTTGGGATTAATAAATCCAAAACACGAAGTGTAATTACAAACACCACTGCTGGTCGAATAGAGTTGTGTTAGTCGATGTAGCGAGAGACCTAGGAGCAATCATTTCCATTCATTTCCATAAGTAGTTGAGAACAATTGGACACATTTAGTCAAATACAAGTCATTAATTCATTAAGTATTCACATGTTAAGCATCATTAGAAGAGGTTTAAATGATTCATGAGCCGATTTTTCAAGATAAGGAAAAATAGAACAGTAACAAGAAGTAAACAAAGTATACAAAATATGCAAAAAGTATTTTTCATAAAGGATACTCCTAATCTAATTTGAATAGATATAAGTTGAGAACGGGCCTTTGGTTAGGCAAATAAGGTAAGGTGTCAGCTTTATAAATCCAATTAAATGTTTTTGAAAAGAGAACATGAATGCTTAGGAATAAAGCCCTTACACTCAGGAAGTGGAGATCAGCAGAGGTGAGAAGCGTCTTCTCAGTTCGAAGTCAGCAAGCATCTCCCCTTTAGTCTAAGGAACACCCACTATTATTATTCAACAAGGCACTAGTTTGCAACATTACAGCTTGTTCTCTCTCTTGGAAGCAAATCATGTTTCTCTAGACTGTGGGAGCAGGTAAACCTCCCTCTTTCGCAAGACATAAGACCATGCATAGCTACGTCCTTGAACTGTTACAATGGACAGACAGTCGGACATATTCATCTTTTCTCATGAGTCGCTCTTCCATCCTTGCATCTTCTTCTTCTTTCGATACTAACCTCACTATAAGTTCTCTAATACATACAAATTAACTATTAACTAGTAAGCAATTGACATCTGGGAAACCAGTATCTGCAATGGAAGTCACTCTAGCTATTTCATGTTGTTAGGTATATAAGCACAGCATTGCTGCATTTTCAACATCTTACAAACTGTGCCTTTCTCTGCTAACAATATATCTAAAGTTTGTCGATCTTGCAAAACAATAGACCTAGGAACTACTAATTCTGTTTCTACTGATACCAAAGCACCAGGTGTACTAGTCACTAATTTGGCCACCACTGTTGAAGCCCCACTGGATAGGATGTAAACTCTGCAGGGTACTTTGTAATAAATGGCTTATCCAGCACACGAGGGCATAGCCCCTTGCATAATACCCATTGGTACTGTACCACATAGTGCAAGTGGAATCCCAGGTCCCAATGAGATAGTGTTAGTTCGATAAAGAGATTTTTATTTTTTTCTGTAAGAAATAATAGCTTAAAATGAAGGGCGTGAAGCTTACTATGGAGTTCCGTTCAATTATGTTTTCAGAGATAAACTCAGTTGAATTATAGTATTACAAAGCAAAAGCCTTAGGACGTTTTACAATAATAGTGAAACAATAAGAAAAGAGTTTAACAAAGCATTGATGGTAAGAAATATTCAGCAATTAGAGTGGTCAAACAGACGTGAGCCTGCTTTTTCACTGTGGCTGTTGTGCAGTGGATGCACTTATCCAGTGCTGATGCAGATTTTTAATAGTATAAATAAATACCTGTAGAAATGGACAGCATTACTGCACTACCAAATGTATGTGCAATCCAGACCCTATTGGAATAATATTGGTTAGATGAGCTGAGTAGCTGCGCTTTCACTATGCAAAAGGACAATGTACAAATGTGTGGAAACAAATATTACGTGATTCAGTTCACTTATGTGTTAAGAGGCAAATTCAATTTGAATGATAGTATTTCAAAATGTAAAGTATGTACCTAGTCAGTATAATAATGAGGGCTAGATAATTCACAAAATCGGGCTGCTTGCAACTGCAAATATACTTTTTGAAATGTACCAAATTCCAATTCAATAACTTGTTACCGAATAGCAGTTTGGGTTTGTGACCCAAAACAGAATCGCTATTTTGAAGGGTTGTGTGCAGGGTGTCCCTTAGAAACAGAGAATCTTAATAGTATGCACTAATATCTTGCAACAGAAATGAGGTTACAAAACATTCACACTTTACCACCAATTCAAAGTTGGTGGTAAGCCATTAGTAAATGGGAAGGGGTCACAGTGGGACCCCTGCCTCTTTGAGAATGTTTAAATAATATTTTTTAAGAGCAAGCTTAAGTCCCACAAACCACTTGTTACTCTTAAAAAATTAAAAAAGTTATTATTAAACATATCCTGTTTTCCTTTAGGAAAAATGGGCTGCATTTAAAAAAAATGTTGCATTGGATGCAGAATCAAGACCGATTTACATATGGCTGGGTCCAAACTGGAATGGCATGGTGAGCAAACAAACTATGGGTTTAGGCCCAGATCTCTGTACTGGGATGAATGTATGACATTGTTCTGTCCATCAATTGTTCTTTTTGCATTTTTCACCCCGAGTGGGACGGGTATGCCCGGACTAGGGTCCTGTGCTCTCCATGCCACTGGAGTCAAGCTATCCTGGCTGATGAAGGCTGAAAGCCCGAAACTGGTCTTAGGATGCTTGTTTCCAGTCCAGAGAGGACCTGGCCTGGCAGTTTGGGCTGAACTGTTCCCATTGGGCGTAGGGTCAAGGGTGATTTGCATATGACTGGGTCCAAAGTGGAATGGCACGGTGAGCAAAAAAACAATGGATTTGGGCCCAGATCTCTGTACTGGTGTGAGTGTATGACATTGTTCTGCATGCTGTCCATCAATTGTTCTTTTTGCAACCATCCATGTGATGACAGTGAATCCTAGTGCATTAAACATTGTCACCTTCCTCGTTAAAATTCATTAGGTAGGTCTATTTGCATTCCCACCACCAGTCACTATTAAGGGAATAGGGGTTATGTGGTCATGTGACCTCGTGACGGACCGTCCAACCCCTCTAGTAAGTAGTACCAACACACTAATGTGCTCTTTGTTGTCCTCTTTTTATTACTCTGTGTATTTTAACAACACATACATCAAAGTCAGTCTGTAGCCTTAACAGGGTAAAAGGGTGGGGGGGTTGTAGCTCGTGGGGTCCTGGACTTGGGCTCCTCTGATCTCTGTACTCCGGGCTTCTTCTCAAAGTGTCAGGCGAGCGTTGACCCAGAAAAGAAAAAGAGACAAAAGAAAGGCTCAGGCTACTGTTCATACTTCCCAGGCAGAATAGGGGAGGGAGAAGAGTGCACTGCCACCAGAGCCCTGACGTTTGTGGGGTGCCTATTGTATAGGGAAAAGAGGTGCTCACTCACTGATGCCCTTTAAGCATGCCCATAGCCCCTTAACTAACACAGTGCATGCACTCGGCACTTGCCTGCTCCCACGACCCTCCTGGGCCATGATGATGGGAGACCCAGCCTCCTCACTGTTGGGGAAAGCAGGGGTCCCGTGGGCAGTGCTCCTTGAGCAGTTGCTGTCCTTTTCGTCTTCCACCCGATTCGTAGGAAGGCCCCGAGTTGTTCCTCACCTGCTCCGGATGGCGGATTCTTCCTCCTCCTCGTGGTTCTTGACGTTTGCTCTCCACTCTTCCTCCTGGTCACGTGGCATCCCCTCCTTATCCCGAACTCCAGTCCGACACACCTGACGATCCTCTCACTTCCCACCAGTCCTCTTCAACAGGCATGTCTTCCCTACATCGTGGGTGAGCTAGACCGCTGACTTCACTTCCAGGTTTCTCTGCATCAGCGACCATATTGGATTGGTTGTCGCCGTCTGATGTTCGCAAACCATCACAAGCTAGATAACCCTTTTGTACATTAGTAATATTGACGACCAAATAGCGAATCAAAAAGAATCGCTATTTGGTAATCACTATTGCTATTAATAGTACATCTAGCCCAAGGTGTATGCAATGTATTGTGGACACAGAAGCATACAGACCCAGACCAAATTGATCTAAAAGAAATTGAAAAAATAATATGGAGGGACTGATCCAATGACCCCCCCAGGCCTGAATGAATTCCCTTCCACCCTGTATAAAACTGATCCTGAGCACTGAGCAATAAACCTCGGCCTTCTCTTTAGTGCAGTGAATCTCCAGGTAACAGTCCCAGTATCTTGGCAGGGAACAATAATCCACCTGATCTTCAAGTGGGAGATAGAGGCAAACCTTCACATTATCATCTAATAGCCCTGCTTAAAATCGATTCCAAGTACTATGCAACCTTCTGCAAGACCTACAAAAATGAGTGGACAATCAGGCGCTTATTCCTTGGAACTAAGTTGGGTTTCGTATTGGCGAAAAAACTTCATCCAACCTTGCTGCCTTGACTCTTTGCATTGAGAAGACACTTGTCTCAAAATCAACTTTATATGCAGCTTCATTGACTTCAAAGCAGCATTTGACAGGGTCCCCCAAAATTGTTATGGGAAAAACTCACTAGCCTTGAGGTATGGCTGAAAATCATGAGGGCCATCCAACTCCTTACACTGACAACTGGCTGCATGTTAAATTGGTGGGTGGCTCAAAGCTCTCAAAGATAATACACAAAACTACTGGGCTGAAACAGGAGTGAGTGCTCTCCACTTTACTTTTTAATATATACCTTTCAAGCATTTCCACAGACTTGGACTCCATAAATGCCCATCCACAAAAACTTGGCGGCCACCCCCTTACTTATATGCATACGCAGATGACCTGCTTTTGTTGAGCATGACCCTGATAGGCCTGCAATAGCTCCTAGATACCTATTCAATCTTAACCGAGCAGCATAAACTACAAATTGACCTTAACAAAGCAAAAGTGATGTAGTTCAGTAAGAAAATAAACACTCAGTAAGAAAATAAACACACCCGGAGGCTAGTGGACTAAGGGGTCAGACTAGCAGGTGAGCAAAAATGCAAAACTCTCGTTATATACTTCAACTCAGAAAGCATCTTCTCTGCACACATGGATGCAATGAAATCTGAAGCTATATCTTTAACCTTTTGTTTTTTCACCTTGTCAAAATCCTTACAGGGACCAATGCTGGCCCCCTTCACAAGGCCATTGCCGCAAAACTACTCCCATCTATCTTGTATGGCTGCGAAATGATTTCTTTTTTTTCTTTCTTTTTTATTATTTTATCAGTCATTCAGAAACACAGTAAAATTGTAACAACAATTACACATCGCAAATGATTATCCTCAAATATTGAAGATTTTCTTTCAAGGATGAGACTTGTACATAAATAATTTCAAGCATTATTGTAACAGGTCATCGTGTAAAACATCACAAGAAAATATATCTTAACAGTTAACAACTTAACAACCCCCCACTCCCCGCCTCAGAGTCGCGTAAAGGAAACTCCCCCTCATACCATACATCCCAGGTCAGACTATGTCTCACTGATTATATATATTGACTACATTCTCAAAGTGCAGTTGCCCCCAGACGATGCCACCACCCCGAGTCAGCTAAGTCGTCTTGAGTCTCCGCTATCTCTTGCGAGGTAGGGACTTCTCTCATAGAAATTTCTGTGATCATGCTAGACCAGGACCTCACATCACCTTCCAACTTTTCGTCTCTCCTAACTCGTCTCATGCGGATTAGCTCTGCTGTAGCCCATTCCCGCAGATCTTTAGCCCGACAGTCCGTCGTGGGGGAACACCAAGCTCATCCACTTGATTGCAATTCTCGATTTGGCTAATACCAATCCCAACTGGACGAACTTACTTGTACGTTTTTTCCCTTTAGGTCTAGGGAGGAGTCCTAGGAGTATCTCCTTTACGGAGTACGGCAGCGTCCACCCAGTGAACTTTTTTAGGCTATCTAGCACCAACCTCCAGAATACCAACAGTTCCGGACAGTCCCAGGTCAATGGCTGCAAAATGATGGTAGGAACAGATGGGGCAAAGTTATTGGATCAGATAATCGCTAAAACATATCGGACCAAACATAGACTCCCAAACTAATCATCAAAGGTCCAACTATGTATAGAGCTAGGCTTGATAACACAATCAATTGCTATAAAGTGATGCATCCTAAATATGTGTCACAGATTCAGATTAGCAGTGACAACACATTAGTAGCACACTTCTGGCTTGAAATAAACCAGCCAAACTCAAAGCCAATTTTTAGACATTTTTTCTGTGATGTTTTACAGCTGTTGTAAGCCTACAATCTATGGAACACAAGGACTTCAACAGCGAAGTTTAAAAAAACTTAAATATATCTAACAGACTTATTTCTCTGCAAGTAGACAAGAGAACCCGGCTAAGCAGGCACATACAAGGCAAAGTATCAACTTTAATGACACTTTAAAGTCTCAAGCATACTTTGACCACAGATTTTCCAACTACTATAAACTCAAATTCATGCAGCTCTACCTAGGAATCCTGCTAACTCTGGATCAACTACCCCACTGGCTGAAGCCAGCCTTATCAAACTGTAGGAAAAAGAAACCCTAACATACATACTCTATCTCTGCCTGGCAAAGCTAACAGATCACAGAAAAATGTTGCAGGCCCGTTTAACCAGATAGCTTTACGAAAATTGCAGGCAAGCATTAATTGTTATACTGTAATTCTAATTTATACAGCTTAACATCTGGGCGGTAAAGAACCTGGAACGTTTTGAATCCAACATAAAAGCCACAGGGAGGAAGCAGGGACAACGCCCTTTAAAGCCCTGGATGATGCACTGACACTTTGAACTCTCTTTGGACACCTCTGATCCACTTTAACCTCCAAGAACAGTGCTCGATGTGTTTTAGAAATGTGACTTACGGTCATACACAGACACCTAAGAACTTTCACACAACCTAATGCCTAATGAACGTCCCTCTTTTCTTTTGCGTTTTTTTACTACTTTCAACTGTTCGCTCTTAACATCTGATCACATCATATTTAAACATGGACACTAACATAGAAATTGTAATTTTTACTGCTTTCTTTAATGGCTGGTGTAATGGTTCTGATTACCTTTGGACTTTTATAATAAATGTGACTCCTATGCATACATCAAACAATCGTTGGCATCTTGATACTCTACCAATGCACTGTTTAATCTCTTATCTGTTCCAAGAGGAGTTTGTTTATGAAATATTCAGAATCAGTGGTCTGTTCAATTGAAAGGCCTTGAGCCAACTGCCAAGTATAAGTAGGCCCTTCCCACATGAAGAAAGGGCACAGGTATATTGCATGGGGAGGGTCTAGCCCAGGTGCGCTGCTCTGTAAGGAGCAGGCTACGAGTGCTTCTTGCAGGTATAACAATATATAGGCACTTATCTTGTACAGGGGTAGGCGGCATATGATTAGCACATTCTTTGACAGACTACTATTTCCGAGAATAATGGGTATATGCTACAAATGTAAGACACAGTCAGTGAAAGCTACAGATAAGGGTACATGACGGGACGTACCAAAATGTAGGTAATAGATACACTGTGAACACATACTAGATTTTAGCACACATGCTAAAAACTTCATATTTTAGAGAATTAGCGATAGATCAATAATGCTTCACAATTCCCCCAAATGTAAGTAGAGCTCATAGTTTCAGCTCATCAGGTTGAAATGTGGCCTTATTACCCATAACTGTTATGCATTTATTAAGTGCAGGTTCAACCCTGAGGAGTCTCTTGGCACTAGCAAGAAAAAATCTTCAAGACACAAGGATTCGACATTCAAAAAGCGTAGTTTCTTCCTGAAAAAGGGAAAGAGAATGATGGAAGACAAATCCATAAGCAGCAAGATACATTGACAGGAGGAAAAAAGGAAGCTCTTCCACCTGCCCTTGCCTTCCTAATAAGAGGCACCAATAATAGATTCATATTTGTCAAACAGAGAATCTGTGAGGATGGTACAGTTTAAAATATACCCATAGAAAAATAACAGGCAGTTTTAAGTGGATAATTATTTGTATTACACATAGATTTAACTATGATCTGTTAATGGATGAGAAGCCAGTGGAACAAAGCCAAAGTTTCACTAGCTGAGGCAAACCAATGGACTTGAGCAACTAAAATGGCTGCCAGACTGTGGACCGTCTGCAGTCTGTAGAGTTATTGCTTTGCACTCGAACCATATGTCGAATTAAAGTAATCTAGTCGAGTTCCAAAAGAGCAGCAAGGACACCTCTATGAGAGACTTGTGATAGTAGAAGCAGAACAGGCTTAAGTCTCTGCATGGTCATGTGACAGGCTGATTTGAGAACTAAACTTTTGTTTCCCATATTTTTGACAGTAAAGTTAGGAGTTGTAAGCTCACCAAGATCTTCCAACCATGAAACTGCCTGCCAAAAAGACAGATTGTTTCCTACTTTAAGAACTTCAGCCTTGTCCAAGTTTATCTTAACCCCTTCGGTGTGCATGAGGGCCCCCGGCCATCATGTGTCACAGTGGGCGTGTGCGGAGGACGGCCGGGGCCATCCAAATCCCGCCCACCATTTAAATTGCCCTCACAGTGTGAAGATATACGCGGCGCCGAAGGGGTTAAGCCGGTTGCTGATCATTCATTTCCCAATGTTGTTTATACAGTTAAATAATGGTGAGAGGTACTGATCTGTCTGTAAGCTGGCTAGATAAGCTGGATGTCATTGGCGTAAGAGTATAGTAAGCATCCTGATTTTCTGAAAAAGCCATCAGAGATCTAATATAAATGTTGAAAAAACAACAGAGATAGTATAAAGATTTGAGGTACTCAAGTATGTACTACAGATGGGTGATGCCACCTAACTCCCTTGGGAGACTATCCGGGACCTTTTGGTGAAAAAAGGGTTTGAACTCTCAAGTGCCACCTCCTCATATTGTATTCAGGTAGGAAGATAAGAAAAGATTGTGATCAACTGTGTCAAAGACTACTGACAAATAAAAAATCATTAACACACTTGTGATGTTCATATCAGCTGCTCTTAAGAGGTCATTCTTTACTTAGGGCAGGGCAGATTCTTTTGTTATGTAGCTGAGTTATATCTTTGTGGTGTTGTAAATGAATATAGGACCCTAGTGTAATTTTCCCGATTCATGCCCTTATATAGGTATATTTTATCATCCTTATATAGGCATAGAAATCACTACCATATTTGGCCTAAGCCATACAGCCCAAATACGGCATGGCTACTTCCACTAAGTTCCGAGAATCAACAACAATTTCTTGTAAAAACCTGCTTCAGCAGCTAGGGACTTCCCCCTGCTTGAATATGAAGTTCTCCGAGAACTCCTGGCGTTTTCCAAGAATGTAGCCCTTGAGTGACATTATTAAGTCCAAACATGCGTCAAACTCGGCACCTTCAAAGTTTAAATATGCCTAGGTTTGCCCAGACAAGCACACAGGGGTTTGGAGCAGATCGACTATCTACTTGCCCGACGCCATGCAGCAGCAAGTGCCGAAGGAATCCGACCCTCCAACGGACGCACTGAGAGAGACGCTGTCTTTTCTCTTGCCGAGAAATCCAGCTCCATTGTTTGCGGCTTACCCTTGTGGGTATCTGGGATATCGAGTCCTGAGAGAGAGATACAAGACCTCCTTCATTCTAAAACCAAGGTACGGAGCTGATTATTTTATACATTTTATGCACTTTATGGTCTAGAAACCATATCATGCTTTTACAGTACTACTTTATAATACTGTTTGTATTATATGCCTTGCACTTTATAACCAGTATTACGATTGTAGCAGTTCATTTAAAATGCTTGAGAAAAAAGACTGTTCAATGAATACTTTTATTGAAAACGCCCGTCTCTCTATTTCTCTGCATCTATGGTGAAACGAAGCATGCACGATTGACTGAGTAAAATAGCTATCTATTGTTTCCGCGACTCTAGAGATTTGATTTCTTATTCTTGGGAAACAAAGTTGTCATGTTTATGCGATTGTCAGAAACTAATCCCTTCTTGTTTATTCGAGAAAGTTTCTAGTGATCTCTGAGCTAGCTGGCACTCACTATTAAGTTTAATATGTTCGGTAGAGACCTAGTCGACGTCAGTCCTACGTCTAAACTACAGTATATATTACTCCAATGCGTAGAGCCTATTGGGAATATAGGAACTACACTACAGTAGTTTCTTTATAAAGTCCAAGTTACAGGTTGGTATTCATATAAAGCAGCTCCGCCAGCCTGCCTGCTGCTCAGCCCATCTCAACTGTCACACCTCACTACACAGGCACCCAAACATTCAATACATCTCCATCACACCAACATTCCACTTAGAACACTCACACTGGCTGAGCAGCTTGGAGCTAGGTAACTTAGGAGAAACATTAGTACTTTGGCAGGATATAACATGTCCTCCCCCTTTTAAACTAAAATAAACACTACTAAGTGTGAAAAACAATACACTAAAGTGTACGCATACAGCAAGTAGTTCAGAACCAAGGGGTGCAAAGTAAAATACAACATCTCAAAAGGGACAGAACAATTAAGAAAACAGAGAGGATGAATAGATACACAAGAAATATCACCCATCCTCCCAATAACATTTAAAATGTAGTAACAAGTTTTTCAAAAAAGAAACTAGACAGCTGAGAAGAAAGAAAAACTCAAAAGCACTGAATGTGAAACTGAATCGGAAAGACATAGAAGACATGAGTGGAAAACACCCGACCAATACAATCCCAAAGCAGGGCATAGAAATTGTAACGTGAAAGACGGGTGACACGCACCCCGAAAATTCAATCCCTAATACAAGGGGAACAAAAGAAAAGAGTAGACAAAGGAGAACTGTACTTTATCCAAGGATTCCTCATGTAAGGAATAGAAATCTAAGGAGTGAAAATGGGATTGTGAGGGAATGTAACATGCAACGGAGATAAAGTCCCATTTCACAATATGACGATCACCCACCAGAATCATTAGACCACCCTCATGTAAGAGTGTGTAACCAAGAAATGGGTGATAACCACCCACTAGAACACTGGGAACTCCCTCAATCTGGTGTATACGGTGCGAATGCAGCAAAACACATTTAGCAAAACCGGAGGAAATGCAGAGTAACTTTTGAACAGGGCAAACATGCCCCAAAAGACATTGGTGAGAGAAATCTCACCCCCACTAACTGGAACGTGACTAGTACCAACACACAAAAAGAAACACCATAAGCATGGCAAGAATCTAAAATACCGGAAATAATGCACATTCCTAAGACAAGGAATATTAGATTTGAATAAAACATAACTTGAAACATGTGTCACATTCATTGGAACAATGCCAGATGTTAAATTTTGCATCCTGAAAGTACAAATTAAAACACTGCAGCATCCATGCGCTCTCACATAGACAATGAATACAACATGAACTGAAAAACAATGTTACATTAAACATTTACATTTACAAAAACACCTCCAGATACGCAGAAAAATGTCCTTGCAACAGTCAAATTGACCATGCCACGTCACATCCAGGTGGAAGGTGTTACCTATTGCTGACAGCTCCGTGCACTTAGTTTACCGAACTGAAAACTACTGAAAAATGGAGACAGTCACCAACCCTAAGGTTTATTTTCCCTGAATAATTTCCCATTTGAAGTTTGCACTAGAAAACATGAAGGAGGTGAGAGTACACTTCACTCGCACATTGTTCACGGCTGACCAAACACAAGCGTGCTGGAAAATATGGAACACTCCGTAGGCCCAGGGCTTGAATGCTGCCTCCTTCACCAAGATGGTGGCAAGCAGGTACACCAGTGCTGGGTGGCTGCAGGTGGGAATGTGCTGAACAATGTCCTAGGGCAACTCACGGTGCTGCCAAGCCATAGAGATGACACAGAAGTCCCTGCTGCACATCCACGCGACCCACTCGAGCAGGTAAGTCTGTGAGCTCTCAGAACGGCTTGTGCCTCCATTTTCAAACCGTACCGATGCGGTTCAACTGCCGTAACATTAGTCAAGACCATGGCCAAAAAACGCAAAGTCATAACTAAATATCTATCTCACCTCAGATGACCTCAGATGGCCTCAGATGGCTCCCTCTGTTCCTCGATGCCGAGACCAATTTAGCCAAGATTATCGTGCACAATCCTGTAGTTTTTACACAAGGAATGTAGATGGCAAAATTAAATGTGCCCACTATACATTGCAGGCAAAGTCCAAAAAGTCAGTGGTTACAATACTCAAACAATACAAAACTCAAACCCAGAGCTGACAGAAACATTGATCTTGGACCATAACAGAATTTCAGCCATCGCCATTCCTGTCCTCAACCATAGATGACTGTAAAGCATGAGAAATCCTAAGATTAAAATTCCACTCATTCCTGGTAACAGCAACTTGGAGCTGAATTCCACTACAATGTTGAATGTTCCACAAATCAGATTCTCAACAGATATCCAGTTGCATGAAAAAAAATATTGTATGCAAATGAAGCATGTCCAACACGGGGCTGTCTGCTGTGAAGGACACTGGTGGGGCTGCAAGGCCTGGTGCTCCATTTTCTCTGCTTTTTGTTGACACCTGTTCCCTTCTGTGAACATCTTCCGTCTGGAAAAGTACTGTCTGCATCTGTAGTTACTGTAGCTTCCTTCAGCGCTAAAGACTTCTTTACCATGTCAACTTTATCTTCAATAAAACCACTTGTACGCATGAGTAAGCCTCCAGATTGTCGCCAAAATTATGTTGTGCTGTACCAGACGTAGCTGAGTTGTATCTTTGTAGTTTCTTTAATAAATCCAAGGTAAAGGTTGGCATTGATGTAAAGCAGTTCCAGCAGGAGGAGCCTGCCTGCTGCTCAGTCCATCTTCAACTGTCACACCTCACCATACAGGCACCCAAACATTCCATGCATCTTCCATCACACCAACATTCCACTCAGAACACTCACACTGGCTGAGCAAATAGGTGCTAGGTAGCATAGGAGAAACATTAGTACATACGCTGGGTATAATGTATTCTGTGCTACATCATGATCTAAAATCAAATTGAGCATTATCAAGGAGCAGATTTGAATTCAGATAGGTATTAAGTAGATTAGTGACCACTTTTTCTAAGCTCCTGGATAAAACAGAGTAATGGGGCGGTAATTGGAATTAACTTTGTGGTTTACTCCACTTTTTTTCAAAAGAAGCTTAATGTTCCCAACTGCTAGGGGCATATTATCAAGGACAGGCGATACATTATCGCCGCTTTTATCGGCAGGAAACTGCCGATAAAGCGGCGATAATGGCCTTGATAATATGCTCTATGAATTCCAATCGAAGCCCATGTTAGATGTGAACAGATCTAACACGGGCTTCGATTGGAATTCATAGAGCATATTATCAAGGCCATTATCGCCGCTTTATCGGCAGTTTCCTGACGATAAAAGCGGCGATAATGTATCGCCTGTCCTTGATAATATGCCCCCTAGTTCCTTACCTGCGGTTGTTACTTAGGGTCCCCATGAAATACAACACTTGCAAATGGCTCAGTTCAGGTGCAGTACTGCAGGCCATTTCTAGAGGTATCTGCCTGTCCCATCACTAACCCAACAGTATCAATTCGATCCTCATTACAAGTAGTTTAAAATTCTCGATTAGGATGGTAACTCCAGTTAATTATACAACTAAAACTTCTTTTCAGGTTGTCTTACCCCATAACATGTAATCAGCAAAATTAAGCGAAAATTTACAATTGGGAAACAGATGACAATTCTGAATATTCATAATTTTTAGGTGCTGAAAAACTAATTCCTGGGGCAATTTCACCTTTCTTAGTCGACCCATACAGTACATCTCTGAATTACGTATTATTCTTGCATTCTGGAATTCCCAGCAAAATGGGGTCACTATGAAGGAAAACAAATATCAATTACAGCTTCACAAAATAGGACAATAGAAAACCACACAGTTTATTTAGTTCTGCTTTTTCTAATGTTTCCAAATGTTTTTGTGTCTTGTGTGATTCCATCAATAAACCCTGGCTCTTCAGCTAAAAACAATTTGCACTCTGCGACTTCTAGCTACGGTTTTACTAAGGCATTATGATCTCAAATATCCATATATACAAACGGTTGATGAGGACTAACTGAAGGTGTACCATGACACGAAATCCCTTCACAGCTACAGTTTACAAATTTACAAAGTAGTCAATTTGAAAAAGTGTGACTGGTTTCTTCATATGAAAAAAAAAAAGTGAAATATTTTCCATATTTTATGTTTACTCTTTGTCAACACCTCAATGCTGAGGAAGTCTGCTAATCCACCTTACTAATTATAAGAGGAACCAGTGTCTCCTTCCAGTAGCGCCTATGTCACTATGCATTGAACAATACATTTACAATGTGCCAAATATCTCCATAAAATGGGTAGCAGTTAGGAGGAAATCCCACACAGGGGAAATTCTCCTTGACAATTGTTGTAAATAGATTAAGTAGGCAGCAGGACACGTCTTCAGAATATTAAGGTAGGTTTATTAAATTACACAAGATAAGACAGCAGAGCAGTAAAACCTCACAGCTGACCAGACCAACTGCCAAGGCTGGAATCCCACACACCAGATAGAACACTACTTGGTTAGAAGATAGAGACACTAAGAAAGGACTACAGACACCAAGTAGCCATATTGAACCAAGTAAGAATATACAACAACAATCTTGCAGTTTGGGATTAAATATGGGGATTAGTATTGGAGAAATCGGCAGGGCTACAACCTCCTTCTGACATCAGGAAAAATAAAAGAGCCAAGAAGAACCCATGAACAGTGTACGAAATTGGGTGATTTGTTGAAGAGGTGGAGGCACCACTCAGGCAACAACCACAATCTTTGACAGGGTGAACCATAAAAGTCACTAAATCAACCTATGCTTAACCCTACAGTAGATTGGCATAAAGCAGTCAAGCTTAACTTAGAGGCACTGTGTGAGGTATCTATGCTGCACACAAGCAGTAATGAAGTGAAAACAAAACACAAGAAAAATACCAAACCAATTTATGAAAATAGAATAAAATGCAATGGATGAAATTATACTAAAACAAAATATATCCAATCAGTAGGACCGGAGTTATCAATTCTAAATGTTTCCAGTACAAAATTGTGGCTAAAAAGATCACAGCACCAACCCCAGTATCTGGTTATGAGTGACCGTGGCCAAGATAAAAGTAAGGCCTACTACAATGGAGTGTGGGTTGGATACATGAGGCGGATTGGGCCTGTTGTCAGCTCACCTCCGAACTTGAAAGAAATTTTTGAAGAACCGTTCCTGAGAAGGTAAAATTTTGCAGTGCGAGCCAGCAGGCTGTGCCATTGGGGATCCACTGGTTGAGGTTGCAGTGAAGATTTTTACCTTTGGACTTTGTCACTTTTTGGAAAGTCAAGAATGTCTAGCTGGATGAAGCAGCAGGCTGTAGCCAAAAAGGGCTCCACAAGGCTGAATATGTTTGCCTAGAGGTCTCACTGACCAGAATTTGCTGCTATGGAGCAGAACGTGAAGAAGGAAGAAAAAAAAGGAAAAGTAGCTCTCACAGGACAAAAAATACAGGAAATGTATCACTCCACTTTTTATTTGTGGCTGATGTGTGATAACTTGCCTACTGTAATTGTTTATATTATTTAAACAGAAAGAGGGAGTGAAAAGGTGATTTTCACTCAATGATAAAAAAGGAATTGCTGAGCCAAATCTAGGGATTTACTTGTTTGCCTTGTCTATTTCAAGCATGCCCTTGCTACACAAACGCTGTACAAATATTGTTGAGCATGCACCATCAATCCTGTGTGGCTGGTTTCAAGTAGAGACACATGAAAATCATGTTCATAGCTGTGTCTCATGCAGAGCAAGGCCTTTGTTTGACGTTGTCACAACCCTTGTTTTTTTTCTATTACATTTTGTCGGGTACCTAAGCATGGCTTACATCACTGTGATTTGTGGAACTGAACGGCACTTCGAACAGTGTAACTGGGATTGAGTTATTCAATAGGATGCACAGCTAGCAAACCTGTTTTCTTGAACTCTTTTCTTTTGAAATGTTGCATTGCTTACTTTATTGTGTGTATTAATCATTATGCTAATTATATTGTGTTCTTTCTAAATCAGCCATCGAGGGACATGAGCATCACTGAGACCCACTTCGAGAGTGTCCCAGCTGCTTTGATCTTTACCCTACCAGCTGTTTGTCCCTGATCGCGAGGTGCATCTTTGCATACCCAGCCCAGCCAACCAACCCACTCTACTCCTGGTTCCCCCGGCCAGGCCATGACGAACCAGCTCTGTTCCCATGCTCTAAGACCTGTTGTGACATTAGCCCCCGTTTGGGAGCCTTTAGACTTGCCTGGAAGTTCCCTGTGCAGCCTCTTTTCAGATGCCCCCCCTTTCTCTGTAGCACCAGCTACCAGCCTCACCAGCACCCTGCTCCTTGTAGAACCTGGGAGGTTCTCAACAAACTGCTGGTTGAACCTTGACCCACTACTAGTCTGATCCCAGAAGGTGAACCCCTGAAACCGACTGTACCTACCTTTATGCTTCTTTGACTTTTCCTCAAAAAGGATTGCAATGGGGACATAAGTGCACATTTTTTAAACGTTTACTTACCTGTGTATATTTTTATTGAAAACTGTATTTACGTTGAAACAAAGTTCTTGAGTTTGAAATATATACAAAGAAGTGTTATTTTTCTAAATTGGTCTCGGATTTATTCTTTGAGTGTATGGCTCATTTATTGCCTCTATGAGTACAACAAATGCTTAGCACTACCCTCTGAAAAGCTTAACGGCTCGCCCACACTACCACAAAAGAGAGTATTTGTATTATCTACTTTAGCCTCTGGAAACCCATTTGGGACCCACTGGACTCTCTGCACAGTGTACTTTGGTTTAGTACACTATTTAGTGATCCAGCTTTGTACATCACCTCTTTTTATAGGCAGAACATGTCAGCACAAGAACATAGGGGTCCATTAGGATGATGGGCGGACTCAGTCCGCCCGCCATCCCATCGTGTGAAGGGACCGCCCGCCATAAGGGCGAGGGTCCCATGGGGGATATTAGGATGCGTCCGCCACATTGGCGGGCCCATTCCGTATTCTTAGCATTGTGGTGGGCGTTGCTGACAGCACTGCCCGCCACAATGCTAAGAATACATCTTGTGCATTTCAAAGCACAACGTGACAGGCACCGCGCGGTGCCTGCCACGTTGTACCTTGAAATGCAGGGGGTATCATTGGTACCCCCCATGTGGACCCCCCAGGAGTCCCTGGGGGCCTCAACTGGCCCCCGCAGAAAGACTCCGCATACCTTTCCGTGGCGGCAATGCAATGCGGAAAGGCATTGTTGAATGCCCATTGTAATATGGCTGACGGTGTCTGATAGACACCACCACCATATACAACCCTTTTCCCCGCCGGTCGCAAGGCGACCGGGGTGGAAAAGCATCGGACGGTCTTTCCATCCGCCGCAGACCCCCCAGCCATGTTAATATGGCGGGGGGGTCTTTGCAGCAAGGATGGTGGGCGGATCGCCCCCGCCCGGCCGGCAGAGGCTACCACCAGCCTGGTGGGTGCGATCAGCCCGCCATCCTAATGGGCCCCATAGGGTGTTGAGGCAGGGGGCAACTGAATAACCACCTGAGAGGGCTTGGTACCTCTGATTGCTTTCGAAGGTGAAAGGCAGCATAGGTCAACCCCTGAAGAACCAACAACTGCACTCTATTTATCAGTTGATGGGGTCTAGAGGGAAACCCATTTAAGCATGGGCGGAAAATCCATTCCGCTCGCGGATTTTGCGGATTTTCGGTAAATTCGCGACCCGCAAACTCTAGCGAATTTACCGAAAATCCGCAAATTCGCACGCAGCGGATTTTTTTTCTTGGTGATACAATATTGTGGCATGCGGCGTTCACTTACCGACATTCAGCGTTTGCCGAGTTGTTTTTCTCTATATTTTGCGAGTGCTGCGCCATTTTGGATCTTGCTGCGGGATTCCGCGGGAGTTTGGCGACCGCGAATACGTAATCGCGGCTTGCCACTTTGCACAGCACGCATCGCGAGAGTTCGCAATTGTGAACACGTAGATGCGGCGGGCAGCAACAATCTCGCACTCGCTAAATGCAGAATTTGAAATTCTGCACAAGAAATCTACCAGCAACCAGCATAAACTTTCTGAAAATGATGATTTTTATCAGAATAACACCTCAGGTTGACATTTCCCTGCGCTTTTTTTTGCAAGGAGTCCATTTTGGGGGTGGGGGGGGGACTGGGAGGAAGGAAGTGCCCCACAGTCTCCAACTTCCTGTTCCTGTCCAGCAGGCTCCTCCCAGTGCTTTCTTGATGTGCTGGTCACTTTCATTCGGATTCCTGACCTGGAAGGATTACTTTTTGTGGATGCTGCTGGATATTTGGATTTGAGGCCTTTTTGACTTTCTTTGGATCACTTTTGGATTAGAAATTTCACAAGTAAGTTTGTTTGGGGGTTAACAGTTGCTGCAACAACAATTTTGGAATTTTCGATTTTTGGGCTGTTGTTGGGGCCTTTTGACCAGGGGTAGTGAGTGGTGCATGGGCCTAGTCTTTCTGTGGGGTGTCTTGAATTTAAACATCATGGAGGGCATGGATGGCATGGATGGCATGGGCTTGTGCTGATTTTTCTGTGTTTTTCGATTTTTGGGCTGTTGTTGTGGCCTTTTGACCAGGGGTAGTGAGTGGTGCATGGGCCTAGTCTTTCTGAGGGGTGTCTTGAATTTAAACATCATGGAGGGCATGGATGGCATGGGATTGTGCTGATTTTTCTGTGTTTTTCGATTTTTGGGCTGTTGCTGGGGCCTTTTGACCAGGTGTACTGAGTGGTGCATGGGCCTAGTCTTTCTGAGGGGTGTCTTGAATTTAAACATCATGGAGGGCATGGATGCATGGGATTGTGCTGATTTTTCTGTGTTTTTCGTTTTTTTGGGGTGTTCATGGGGACAGGCCATGTGGGTGAGGGCCATTTTGAGTGCTGGTACAGGCAGGCCCTGGCCATGTGCTGGGAGGCAAGGGGCCATTTTGAATGCAGGCAGTGTTCTTAGGCCTGCAAGCATTTTGCCTAGCTTTCAACCATTATGCCCAGGGGTAGTGAGTGGTGCATGGGCCTAGTCTTTCTGTGGGGTGTCTTGAATTTAAACATTATCAAGGGCATGGGAGGCATGGGATTGTGCTGATTTTTCAGTGTTTTTCGATTTTTGGGCTGTTGTGGGGCCTTTTGACCAGGGGTAGTGAGTGGTGCATGGGCCTAGTCTTTCTGTGGGGTGTCTTGAATTTAAACATCATGGAGGGCATGGATGGCATGGGATTGTGCTGATTTTTCTGTGTTTTTTGATTTTTGGGCTGTTGTTGGGGCCTTTTGACCGGGGGTACTGAGTGGTGCATGGGCCTAGTCTTTCTGTGGGGTGTCTTGAATTTAAACATCATGGAGGGCATGGATGGCATGGGATTGTGCTGATTTTTCTGTGTTTTTTGATTTTTTGGGGTCTTCATGGGGACAGGCCTTGTGGGTGGGGGCCATTTTGAGTGCTGGTACAGGCAGGCCCTGGCCATGTGCTGGGAGGTAAGGGGCCATTTTGAATGCAGGCAGTGTTCTTAGGTCTGCAACCATTTTGCCTAGCTTTCAACCATTGTGACCAGGGATAGTGAGTGGTGCATGGGCCTAGTCTTTCTGTGGGGTGTCTTGAATTTAAACATCATGGAGGGCATGGATGGCATGGGGTTGTGCTGATTTTTCAGTGTTTTTCGATTGTTGGGCTGTTGTTGGGGCCTTTTGACCAGGGGTAGTGAGTGGTGCATGGGCCTAGTCTTTCTGTGGGGTGTCTTGAATTTAAACATCATGGAGGGCATGGATGGCATGGGATTGTGCTGATTTTTCTGTATTTATCGATTTTTGGGCTGTTGTTGGGGCCTTTTGACCAGGGGTACTGAGTGGTGCATGGGCCTAGTCTTTCTGTGGGGTGTCTTGAATTTAAACATCATGGAGGGCATGGATGGCATGGGATTGTGCTGATTTTTCTGTGTTTTTCGATTTTTTGGGGTGTTCATGGGGACAGGCCATGTGGGTGGGGGCCATTTTGAGTGCTGGTACAGGCAGGCCATGGCCATGTGCTGGGAGGCAAGGGGCCATTTTGAATGCAGGCAGTGTTCTCAGGCCTGCAACCATTTTGCCTAGCTTTCAACCGTTATGCCCAGGGGTAGTGAGTGGTGCATGGGCCTAGTCTTTCTGTGGGGTGTCTTGAATTTAAACATCATGGAGGGCATGGATGGCATGGGGTTGTGCTGATTTTTCAGTGTTTTTCGATTTTTGGGCTGTTGTTGGGGCCTTTTGACCATGGGTAGTGAGTGGTGCATGGGCCTAGTCTTTCTGTGGGGTGTCTTGAATTTAAACTTCATGGAGGGCATGGATGGCATGGTATTGTGCTGATTTTTCTGTTTTTTTCGATTTTTGGGCTGTTGTTGGGGCCTTTTGACCAGGGGTACTGAGTGGTGCATGGGCCTAGTCTTTCCGTGGGGTGTCTTGAATTTAAACATCATGGAGGGCATGGATGGCATGGGATTGTGCTGATTTGTCAGTGTTTTTCGATTTTTCGGGGTGTTCATGGGGACAGGCCATGTGGGTGGGGCCATTTTGAGTGCTGGTACAGGCAGGCCCTGGCCATGTGCTCGGAGGCAAGGGGCCATTTTGAATGCAGGCAGTTTTCTCAGGCCTGCACGCATTTTGCCCAGCTTTCAACCATTATGCCCTTGGGTAGTGAGTGGTGCATGGGCCTAGTCTTTCTGTGGGGTGTCTTGAATTTAAACATCATGGAGGGCATGGATGGTATTGGATTGTGCTGATTTTTCTTTGTTTGTTCGTTTTTTGGGCTGTTATTGGGGCCTTTTGACCAGGGGTAGTGAGTGGTGCATGGGCCTAGTCTTTCTGTGGGGTGTCTTGAATTTAAACATCATGGAGGGATTGGATGGCATGGGATTGTGCTGATTTTTATGTGGTTTTCTAGTTTTTGGGGTGTATAACTGAACTGATGTTCCTCTGTCTTCCATTGCTTTTAGGTGCACAAGACTCAAGAGAACCACCAGTGCCAGGAAGAAGTCCTGCAGCGGTGTGTGTGTGTGCAGCATAACGTCACACGACGTCACGTCTGGCCACAGACAACTCTGCAACTGGTGCAACTGCGGCCTACTATTCTGACCTCTGAAGAAGATGGCCCCAAAAAAAGTTCCCCGTAGCTCCTCTAGCATGAAAGTTGCCAGTAAGGAGCAGAAGAAGCAAGTTACCAAGGGGACTGTCATGCCGCCCGCCACATTTTTTGGGAGTAAAAAAAAAGTACGCCTGCAGCAGCAGCGGAATCTGATGGGGACCAAGCTGTGAGCAGCACCACCGCTCCATTGGGCTCAGTGCCACCACCACCACGCCAACTTAAGTCCAAGCCCTTGAGTGCTGCAGAGGCACTTAGTCTAGTTGTTCAATCACCATCGACCAGTGATGTTGGCTCATCGCAAGAAAGTAGCAGCAATTTCCCTCAATCAACACAGGTTGTTGTAACTCATCTGACGAGTGTTGAACAACCACAGCCGCAACAACAACCACATGTGCAAGTACAAGCCCAAGTTCGTGTGGAAGGAGAGGCAGCGCAAGGAGATGCGCAAGCAGAGGTGCATGGAGGGTCACAAGTGCCCACAATAGTTGTTCCTCCCGAAGTAGGGGCACATCAGGAAATCGAAAATCAAGCCGAGGTATCATTTGAGGAAGCCACTCCTCCTGATGATCATTCATTGTCTTCCACATCCCTAGCAAGGAAAAGATCAAGGGTGGTGTCTACATCTTCTTCAAGCCCACCTCCTTCTGATGATACGGATCTAAATTGGGAACCATCACTGCCGTCTGAGAGTGAGGCACACCATGATCTGACAAAGGTAGTTAAGCATTAAAGGAAGGTCGTTGAAAGTCTCATAGTTATGGAGTGTGATGAGGCTCAACAAGAAGTGGCGGATACTCCTGCTGATGAAAACTCTCACCACGACGACGCAGTCATCATAAAGGTCACTGCAGCCCCAACGGGCATGCAGCAAACAGACATTTTGACCCTAGCCAGAGAAGCTGCTGAGCGTGATGATGTTGTCGACGAGGAGGCAATGAAAATACCACAATCATTGAAGTTAACTAGTACACCAACACCTACCGCTTCCATATTTCTTCCTCGCCAGAAGAGACCTCCATCCACCTCGACCTCAATTAGTGGTGGTGAAAGTGCACAACGTAGTAAAGTTCGGCAATCCACATCCTCCACTTCATCTGGCATTAGCAGCATGACCACCACCAGTATCCCCGCCTCCTCCGGCCCCCACAGACATTTCAAGTCCGCAGTTTGGGACTTCTTTAGTGTTTGCCCAAAAAAGGAAAACATCGCCATTTGTAGCATTTGTAAGGTTGCAGTTAGTCGTGGTAAGTTTGGTACCAACTATGGTACTGGAGGCCAGAGAGGTCTGCATTCCTCAGGTTCACAAATTCACAAGAACATGCTCCTCTATCCTCCTCCTCCAGACTCCTATTTCCCTCAAGGCAGAGGGCTGGATTACGCCCAATGAAGAAAGACTCTGCACTTGTGGGGGTGTTCTACTTCTTTGCGGGTGAGTTGGCGGGTATTGGGGCATTGCTGGGAAGGTCTAATACCGGATAGAAGTGGTTTGGACAAAATCCATGAGGAAAAGGTTTTTGCTATTTCTGACATTTCGCTCAATGTAGCGTTTTCGAGGGCCTGTTTGGGGGGCTTCCTGGTGTTTGTGGGTGGGTTTCGGGGTCTGGGAGCACTGCTGGCTATTGATACTTTTGATTGCAAGAGGTTTGAAGTAAATCCATGGTGGCAGAGGGGAGTTAGGGCCTAGCTGCAGAGCGCGCGCGGAGTGATTTTGGAAATTGCCATGAAAATGACTAAGTCCCCATTTTTGTACTTTTGCTTTTTGTCTGTTTGGGGTTCTTCTACTAGTTTTCGCCTGGGTTGACGGCTCTGGGGCCATTGCTGGGAAGCTCTAATACCGGATAAAAGTGGTTTGGACCAAATCGGAGGCGAAATTTTTTTTGCGTTTTTTCTGACTTGCTTGCCTTTGAGGTACTCTTTGGGGGGGTTCCAGGTGTTTGTGGGTGGGTTTCGGAGTCTGGGAGCACTGCTGGGACAGTCTAATTTTGATTGCATTTGCTTTTCAGGAAATCCGTGGTAGAAAACGGGAGTTATGACCTAGCTGCACAGCGCGTTTGGACCGAAGGCCGATAAATATTGTAAGAATGAGATTTTCCTTTTTGGCTGTTTGGGGGTGTTGTGCTTTTTTGTGGGTGGGTTGGAGGGTCTTGGGGCATTGCTGGGAAGGTCTAATACCGGATAGAAGTGGTTTGGACAAAATCCATGAGGAAAAAGTGTTTGCTATTTCTGACATTTTGCTCAATGTAGCGTTTTCGGGGGCCTGTTTGGGGGGCTTCCTGGTGTTTGTGGGTGGCTTTCGGGGTCTGGGAGCACTGCTGGCTATTGATACTTTTGATTGCAAGAGGTTTGAAGCAAATCCATGGTGGCAGAGGGGAGTTAGGGCCTAGCTGCAGAGCGCGCGCGGAGTGATTTTGGAAATTGCCATGAAAATGACTAAGTCCCCATTTTTGTACTTTTGCTTTTTGGCTGTTTGGGGGTCTTCTACTAGTTTTCCCCTGGGTTGACTGCTCTGGGGCCATTGCTGGGAAGCTCTAATACCGGATAAAAGTGGTTTGGACCAAATCGGAGGCGATTTTCTTTTTTGCATTTTTGCTGACTTGCTTGCCTTTGAGGTGCTCTTTGGGGGGGTTCCGGGTGTTTGTGGGTGGGTTTCGGGGTCTGGGAGCACTACTGGGACAGTCTAATTTTGATTGCATTTGCTTTTCAGGAAATCCATGGTGGAAAACGGGAGTTATGACCTAGCTGCACAGCGCGTTTGGATCGAAGGCCGATAAATATTGTAAGTATGAGATTTTCCTTTTTGGCTGTTTGGGGGTGTTGTGCTTTTTTGCGGGTGGGTTTGCGGGTCTTGGGGCATTGCTGGGAAGGTCTAATACCGGATAAAACTGGTTTGGAGAAATTCCATGCGGAAAAGCCTTTTGGCACTTTTTGTAACTTAGGGTTCGTTAGGGTTAGCCCTAGTAGCAGGATTGCATGTGTTTCGTGGTGTTCTAGATTTTTGCAACTGAGTTCTGGGGTCTTAGAGCACTCGTGGGAATGTGTAATTTTGGTTGCAAGTGATTTGAAGAAAATCCATGGTGGGAAAGGGGGGATTTGGCATAGTTAAAGAAAGCGTTTGCCACTATTCTTAACTTAGGGCTCATTAGGGTTAGCAGTATTTGTGTTGCATGTGTTTGGGTGGGGGGCTGTTTGTGGGGGGGGTTTGCGAGTCTTGGAGCGATGCTGGGTATGGATACTTTTGCTTGCTTGCAAGTGGTTTGAATACAATCCAAGGTGGGTAAGGGGGTATTTGGGCCTACTTTTACTTTCAAAGTACGTTTTGTCACCAGTTTTCTACTAGGCCTCGTTTTTTGAGATCTGATTGGGGGTCTTCTACATTTTTGCGACTGGCTTTAGTAAGGGTCTGGGTGGGAGCACTGCTGGGAAGGTATAATTTTGTTCTAAAACACAGTTTACAGTACACCTAGCTTGAGGGGAAAGATCCGCTAAATTAATTTGCCCATACTTATTTATCCTTCAAAAGGGGACTCAGACAGAGTACGCACTTTCAAAAATATTGTACTGTCTATTAGGAAACTCAAAGTGTGACTTTTTGCACTACACAGCGTACATACCTTATATTTATTTATCAGTGGTGTTCTAATATCACTTCCTGTTTTCCCATCAATAATTACAGGCCGGGTTTCAGTCTGTGCAATGGGAAAAAAATGGATGAAGTCAGGCTTCACATTAGCGAGCCGCAATTCAGCATCCCCCAGGCAGGCAGTGGACAGGGTGTCTTCTGGTCACCAACATTGATGGACGAAGCGTCAGCTGGAATGGAGGGGTGCCGCTAATAAGAGGAATTGTTTGATGCGTGCAACTTACTTACCAAATTCAACAGGACAACTACAACAACATACAGATACAGTATCCATTCTTTTCAAATTATTTTTTAAGTAATGTTATTGCTGTGAACTTCTATGAGTGTGACTCTGCATTTCTTGGATCTCTCTCTGCTTCTAAATTGATCCCTACAGCCATTCTATAGGTTTTACTTCAGCTATTTTTTAAACCTAATTTAATGTAAGAAGTGTTTCTCTGAGTGCAGAGATAGGCAAGTGAAAACGCTGCAGCCCTGTACTGTTGCATTCTGTCATTCACGGTTGTCGAAAGTACTACTTACTTTTCAGTAACAATGCATGCAGTAGTGCATGCACTTCCTTTATGTCACTTAAAAGATTTATGGTTAGCTTTGTACCCAAAGATTTCTTTATCTTCAATTATTGTTTGTCCATGCTGTGCTTTTTTTTTCTTCTCTCAACAAAACTTACCTAAAAATAAACCCCCATTCCCATCCATTTTCCAAACCCTAACCCTCTTCCCCCGGGCTGTGTGGTTTTGATTGATGTGTGACTAAATAACAGCAAATTTCCACACACTTGCTGGGGAGGATAAGGTCATAGCAACAGGCTGGTGAAGGAATCCGAGGATATATTCTAGACTTACTCAGCTTCAGTACTATTTCTTGTAGTAGTAGCCAATGTCAAAGAAATTCAACGCAAGTACTAGTTATACTTTCAATACTTTACCATTTGTTAGGCTACATTGTGGCACTGTTCTAGTGTACTGTCACCTGCTATATTCTCTATCATACCGTTCTAATGCTACGGTAAGGACAAACAAGGTTTCATTTTCTTTTTTTTCAGATGCTGCAACTGCCACTGTGTAACACCACTAGTACCAACGCAATGGTGACATTTCATCCGCCAGGATTGCCATATCGCCATTTGACGTGCAGCCAGCCCTGTGCCTAGCCCTATTTCCAAACACAAATTACAGGTAAGATAAGCGTTTGGGGGGAGGAAGTATAATGGAGTATTAGGAGAGACGAGAGACTGACGCTAGTACTTGTAAAGTCCTAGGACTATTGAATTCACTTACTCTGTGAGAGGCACTTAGTTTTGAAAACATTTGGGCAATTAATTACACAACTTGAATCAAGATGCCACTTGAGTGTCACCAAAACAAAGTTACTGTTAAACCCCCACCCACCAGCCTCAAAAGCAGTAAAAAAAACACGTATGCTAAGATAGAGTTTAAAGTATATTTATATCCCTGACAAAAATAATCTCCCACAAGACCCAACCCACCCCCACTCCCTAACCCCAACGAATGTCTGTGAAAAGTCCAAAAAAGTGAAAAAACCCAACTCCCAATTCCCACCCCCCCCGAAGTCTTTAAAAAAGGGGCAAGGGACAGTCTCCTCCTACTGCTGGCTGCTGCTGGTAAATTTCCGGGCCAGGTCGGAATGCTCCTTGCGGAGGGTCTCGAGCAGGGTTTTGGTGTTGAGCAGCTCCTGCTCGAGGTAGGAAACCCTCAGGGAAAGGCGGTGCATACGTTTCTTCCAACTGCTGTGGGGTGCAGCTGATTTCTTCGCTCGGCGGTGGCGGGTGGCTGTGGTACCCTGGCTCCGTACCGCTGGAGACCTGCGCTGTCTGGGTGACCCAGGGAGCGCGGAGGAGGATGCAGCAGTCCCTGTAGCAGTCCCTGTAGATGTAATGGTAGACTGTGTGTCCCCCTCCTCCTGGGCCACCTGCCGCCGATATTCAGCGGCAGTGGCCTCCAGCATCCGTTGCCGGGCCCGTGTAGCCAGCTCCTTCCGGGTTGATTTGGAAGGAGCATCTATATGAAGAAAGAAAAGACATAGTCTGTAACCAATGCTCTTTAGGATTAGCAAAAAATGATTCAGCAGAAAGTTGTGTCACAGTAGGACTAGCAACTTGCAAGTGCAGTACATAACTATTGTGGCCAGTATCTATCTAACCTCCCACTTCTTCTCCCTTGATCTAACATTAGTGGGAGTTTAAGGAATCAATTCTACGAGCACTATGGACTCACTCCATTAGAGTCGACTATGACAGTACACTAGTCTTATTCTTCTTCTTCTCTCTTGTTTAGCAAAATTGGTACGTTAACTTCTGCAAGCCGGCATAATGCCAGCGCAGTCAACTTGCACCCGAGAAAAACAGACGCCCGCCATGATGAGTGAGACAGACTTGCGTTACTGTACCAGTCCAGTACATACAGGTGGTGATGCTCTTACTTTTCTATTACGGGTGGCACTGAGAATACACTGTTACAAGGGCTACTGCTTAATTAATTTAAGTTTCACCCTACAGTGCCAATGAATACTAGAAAAGGAAAATGAAGAAGATAAATAATCTGATTATCTATCACTGCACATGGTATGTATTTACTTACCTATGGGATGACTTTAGGTGCTTTGCTTTTTATTGAGTGAACAGTGATACATCCACACATGAATGACCAATTTCTACTAAACTTATTAACAGAGGTAGTGAGTGACCATCGTAATAGCCGGATATATGCTGTGCTTGCAATACAAACTACTGCTACTATGCATGGTAGTATTCGGACAAAATTACAACTTATTTTCCTTACCTTTCCTACACTGGGACGGATGTGCGGGTGCGGTGTTACATGCTCTTCAAAGTAACACTTAGTTCATCCAGTGACCGTCTACTCTCTCTAGATACACATATGCTATCTAAGAGTCAGATAGTATCATGATCCAGGCATCCATCCATTCAAACTAAGGGGCAGATTAGGATTGCGGATTTCCCGCATCCTCCGGGCCGGCGGAATCCACCGCCGGCCCGGAGGATGCGGGAAATCCGCAGCGGACTGAAAAAGACCCCCCGCCAGATTAGGAGGGCTGGGGGATCGTTTTTCAGTCTGCAGCTTTTCCGCCGCGGTCGCCTCCCGTCTGCTGCGGAAAAGCACTAACATGGCTGGCGGTGTCTATCGGACACCGCCAGCCATATTAGGATGTCTGGAGGAACACATGCCTTTACACGGCGGCATTTCTGATGTGCAAAGGCATACGGATTTTTGTTTGGGGGCCCCCAGCGGTGAAGGGGGGTGGGGGGTGCACATGGGGGGTACCTATGGTACCCCCCTGCATTTGCCTGCACAAGGCGGCAGGCACCACGCGGTGCCTGCCGCTTTGTGCATGCAAATGCACAACTTACATTTTTATCATTGTGGCGGGTGCTGCTTCAAGCAGCACCCACCGCAATGATAAAAAATTCAGGATGTGACCGCCAGGGTGGCGGTCACATCCTAATTACCACGGAGGGACCGCCACTGCACCTGCGGACGGTCCCTCCTACTCAATGGTGGCAGACGGACTCAGGTCCATCCGCCATCGTAATAGGCCCCTAAATGTCAATCATTCTTCTTCATGTCTCTCATCTGGACAAACCTTACGTTTTCTCACGGGGAGCAGCACACTATGCAGTCTGCAATCTCAATTAGTAAGGAATATAAGAGCTTACCACGGCCCGCCACTACCGTGGCAACCCGCTCAGCAGTTTGGTCCGGCTCCGGCACTTGCACCGCCTCCTCCCCAGAGCTTTCCTCCTTCACCTCCGCGCTGGGCCCAGCACCAGATGTTCCACCTACAAAGTACATTTAAGAATGTTAGATTTCATAGACATACACCACTCGCTAGAATTTTGTCTAGGAATGAAGAAATGTGAATACAGAAACCAATCTAATAATTTGTGACTGTCTACTCTAAAGTAAAATTTTCCAGTGAAGGGCCTTGTCTTGCTGCACTTTTTGGCACAACTGATGAATGCTTGCTTTATAACACGCACCATTTTTCTCATAACAGACAGAAGCTTCACTTCTAAGAAAAAATCATCATCATCACCACTAGGACAGAGGGACCAACGATTCATCACCAAAAAGAAAAATTAAAGTTCAAACCAGGTGAGGGCTCAGCCTGCCCACAATAAATGTGTGAAATAAATCACTATTAGCACTTTTCCATTTTTAATCAACCGTTTCTGTTTTATGACAAGCTTGATTTTAATAAATATTTTTACTTTTAATAAAGCTTTAAAACTTAAATAGACCCTGTGGTTTTTGGTCATGAGTGAATGAGCAAAAGGTTTTGCAATTTGCAAGTGTGAGCCCGTGCCTCTGACACTTCTGGACTCTGACTCCGTACTCTTGTCCTGCATTGGATAATCATTATTGGGGATCAATCATCAATGAATTCGGTATCTAAATGACTCTGCCACACTATCTAGTCAGTAAGGAGATTGGGGGTTCGTCAAAGTCTGATATCACTGAGGTATGTGGAAAGTCTACCTGCGCCTATTATAATTGATAAACAATGCACTATTTAGTGTCCATAGTTCTGTTTGTGCAGATTTGTCCCTGCAACAGTAGTAGAATGGATTGTCCTCCTATCCAAACCAAAAGTAAAGTAGTATCTTATTCTTTCTTGGTGGTCATTCACCTTTTTATTGTTGGCAATTGTCAAAGCATACATTTTTAGAAGACTTGAAAAGACATTATCGACAATCCCAGAGGACTGCACTCAGTGCATAGAGCTATTGCTGACTAGAATGGGAGTCCAATGGAATTGCCAAATGTGCAATCTTACTTAGCTACACAGACAGACTAATAAGAATAATCTAGTAATACCACAGGGAGTCATAGTCGAGGCAGGATAAGAATTTAGATACAGTCTACAAGAAGATCAAAGACGATTTAGAAAAAATCGAATGAGGAACGCTAGGAAAAAATAGGTACTCTATATTAAAATTAAAACGTACCGGGCCAGCAAAGGAGCCCTCGCCTGACCAATCCTGTTCAGCAGCAGCAGCAGCCTCCTCCAATGCCCTCTTGCCCCTGGGGGGAGCTGATGTACAACATGAAAGAAAAAAAGACCAGAAAACATGGCTGATATTTGTCAACCAAATCAAACATTTCAAAAGAACAATAACAAAATATTTTGGCGAAATAGCAAATAGACAACTGTTCCACGGGATATATTGATCGATCTCATGTGGTCTACTACATTATTAGTATTGCTTCATTTGCGGACCGTCGACTTGGAAAGTTCTTATGTAACTCACTAAACAAACTACTAAAAAGGTTCGCCTAGGACTGGCAGGCAGCAGTCCGCAGCACGCGAAGTGACAGACAAAGTCCATCGTGATTGCAGATCAGCGACAATACAAAAAAGTTTCCTACTACATTAACCAGTCATTAAAATACTCAAACTATCAATCCACCACCACTATTTCTTCTTATCGCCATGTGCACAAAGGAAGGACTGGACTTGAGTCTGTAGGGGCTGATTTAGAAGCCCCTTGCGGCTCTTTTGCTCCATTGTTGCGTGACTTTTGTGAGGCAGCAGCAGAACAAAAGAAGCGCCATGGTGCGGCGTATATTAACAACGTGACGCATATGGGAGATGCATCACGTTGTAAAGCCCTGCGCCATCAGGGGGCGTTCCGGCGCAAGGGAGGGCGTGCCTGCGCAGGAACGCATCCTAAAAGTGGCTGAGGGAAATCTACAAGATTTCAATCAGTCACTTTGAGGACATTGGACAATGGTGCATGACTCAAACCCTGCGCCTGCTTGAAGCAGACGTACGGCTTGACGCAGCATTGGGGAGATAGGGCACCCCAGAGCATTGCTGGAGCT
Organism: Lissotriton vulgaris; assembly: GCF_964263255.1. Lineage (NCBI taxonomy): Eukaryota > Metazoa > Chordata > Amphibia > Caudata > Salamandridae > Lissotriton > Lissotriton vulgaris. Next base: position 514,352 of record NW_028253351.1, read on the forward strand.
GCGCCATCGTTGTGACACAACTCCAGCAATGCGCCGCCTTTACGGCACAGATGCGTAACACTTTGGTGACGTTTTGGGCCCCTGAAATGCACAGAAGATTTTGAAATATAATTTACCAACAATGTAATCAGCAGCATTAATGCTCTTGATAAAAAACAAAAATTTGCAATATAATAACACACAGAGCAGGAGAAAACAGAGTAGTAAAGAAATAGCTACTACTACTCACCAAGCCCAGGGATCTCAAGGCCGAGCAGGTCGAGCAGATCGCGTTCCCGGTCCAGGAGATCCGTCCAATGGTGGCTGGCCTGGTTGTAGGTGCGCCGAACACGAGAGTGTTGGTACATGGCCCGGCACACCTTCTCCCACCGCTTCCAGCCCTCCTGGATCCCGTACCCGCTAGCGATCTTGCCGCCTGCCATGATGGTCCTGGGGAGGCGGTGCTGAACATAAAAAATTAGTGCGGCCACCTCCTCCGCGCTGAAGATCTCCCGGGGTGCGACCTGCTCCCCCCTCAAACGCCCGCAATGGAGCCGGGCATGGGGTGCGGGACCCTTCCCCTTCTGGGGATGCTTCCCAGCTCCCTTTACCATGGTCTGGGCAGGAAGGAAGCTAAATAATAAAGAAGAAATAGAATAGGGAAGAAGAAAAGAAAAGAGTTTAAAAAAGTAGTTTAAAATTAACCAAAAGTAGCAGAAAACACAAAAATATAGAGCTAGAAAAATAGAGGGATAGATAATAAGTAAAATAGATTAAAAAACTTCAAACAAGCAAAGGATGGCAGAGATTCAGAGAGGATACAAAAAGCATGCCCAGAACCATAGCAATGAATGAGAAACAAGATGGCCGCGCCCGTTCACGACCGCGTGGGTAAGTTCGCGCGAGATTTTCCTCGCGATCACACGCAAAATTGTACTAGCGAGCCGCACACTTTGCGAGATTACACATCGTGCCCGGAAACAGAAATACATCATGCAAACAAGATTGCCGCGCCCGAGAATGACCGTGAGGGTAACTTCGCGCCGTTGCGCTACAAGCGGCTCGCTAAAACGCACAAAACCTTGAAAACTAACACGCCGCAAAAAAACAAATCGCATATTCGCACAAATTCGCGGCTTCCGAATTCGATCTCGCGCAAGTTCGCGCCCCGCGAATCCCGCGAAATTGCAGAAAAACGGGTTTTGCAAAACTGAAAGCACTCAGCAGGTGCAAAAGTTCAAACTCATAATTAGTAACCATTCCCTGTAGTGCTTCCTGACTGGGGCCCCTCCAGAGTTCAGTTGCTAGTTGCAACTATTCTATGACCCTGCTCTGACCCTCACAGCATGCTCATAGAATAGCTACAAGTAGGCCAGAAAGGTCCTGGAAAAAAAAATTGCACTGCAACAGAAAGCAAATTACAGATAAGGAAGCAGGTGCCAGACTGGAATTTTAAAACAGTGACACATTAATAAATCAACCCCAAATTAATTCATGTCAGTTGAAGCAGGGCAGGTGTGCTTGCTTTTCCCCCCATAATCTACAGTGATGAACCAGAGGGTGGCATTGATGTACCGGAGGGTGGCATGGGTGAAACAGAGGGTGGCAGTGGTGAAACAGAGGGTGCTGTGAACCTGTGATGATGAACCAGACGTAGAAACAACATAGTCGCCACCGTTGCGAGCCGACAAGTAAGTTCGCAATTGCGAACTGGTACAAAACCCTCGCGAACTGGCAGAAACCCTTGCGAACGCAAAAGAAAAAAAACCCCGCAAATTTGCGAGAATTCGCGGATTTTGCGGATTGCGAGTTCGCAAATTCGCGAACGCCAGATTTGCAAAATTCGCCCATGTTTAAACCCATTACAAGTTCTCTCCACAGTGAGCGGAAAATCTGTCCACTTATTATTTATAAGAGGAGCGACCACCAATGGGGCTTAGGGATGCATCCTATGTTCCCTAGGCTCATTGAGAGAGCAGAAGATTTCTCTATAGGGAAGTTTGTGCACAAGGGCAAACCTTGGGATGGGACAATCGCCACATCATGATAGGTGTTGGGCTAGGAAACCATACTAAGTAGTCCATTTTCACTTTTTCTAGTGATCAGGAGATACGCCCAAGGTCCCCCCAAATTTCGCCACCATCCCCTTTAAATAAGATGAACGTGAGTTAAACGCATCAAAGGTTTCATAGATTTTTTACTCCGAACTCTGGAATTCACTTGACTGTTACATTTATAAGATTTCATAGGTGTGACTGTTTTCTGGTATAACGTCGCCTTCTTCCCCCTTTTCCTGGCTTGCTTTCTGGATTAACCCGATAAGATGCAACAAAAGTCTTTTTTGTCACCCTAGTTCATTTTTTGGGAAATCCAACCACAGAACCACTAAGGGCTTCATCAGAGTCATTGAGTTGCACTCCTGCAGCTTTCTTTTCTGTTGATAAACCATTATCATTATCAATTAATGTGGCCTGAGATAGCATGGTACTGGACAAGACTTCTATCTGAGTGTCACCAGCGTTTCCCTCAGAATGACTAAGTGCCAATTGAGCCTCCACATTGATGATCTCTTCCAATATTACTCCCAATGCATTGTTAAAAAAAGTCAATATTGAGTTATGGGTCCTTGGTCGCTTGTCATCCATGTTGCTTTTCCCTCATTTCCTTTTCTACATATCACTGGCCCCGCAGACCACACAGTGGTGGAGAATATTAACCTTGCGGGACAAGCAGTGCACTCATCTCAAGAGATGTAAGAGGAAAAGTCGGTCAGAGGCAGCAAACAAATAAAACATTGGGGGGGCCAAGTGTCACGCTCCCCCTTTGTATGTAGCAGCCAGACCCTGGGGGATAGCGTCCTTGGGCCGAAAGGGGCTCAGGGAGGGGAGCCGCTTGTCTCCCTCCCCCTTAGTATTTAGTGGCTGGGCCCTGGGGATGTGTTCTTTGGGCCCAAAAGTGGCTAGGAAGAGGGCTGCATGCCCCCTCTGCCTTTGTATTTAGCAGCCGGGCCCTGAGGGTTAGGGTCATTGGATTCGAAAGCAGCCCATGGAGTGGCCTGTGTGCCCCACCTCTCCCATATTATAATCAAGTTTTCCCCCCTGGGACATGGCCTATCAGGGGGCCTAAAAAAATAAGCGCGGAAGACCACACTTTTTTAATTTAAATCTATTTTTCCTTGGATCCACTTATCCTCTTCAAATTTGCTGCAAATAAAAAAAAAATGGTACAAGGCGAGGTTCCTATAGGATGCCACCACCAAGCCTTGGAGGTCAGGGTATTCCTACCCTGGCCCTTTGTGGTTTTGTTTACCTTTTTCTTGAGACTGGAAGTCTGAGTCCCAAAATGGCTGCCATCACATCCTGTTTAAAGTGGTGGCAGCCAATCACTGCATTGCTGTTGACGCTTGTATCCACGATACTGCGGTGGAACTGCATCTCTTGATATACGGAAATCTTTTTTTTGTAATAACTCCAAAACTACTGAACAGATTTATATAAAATTACAAAAAGCACTCTTTCTGGATCAACACCTAGTTATCTGCCAAATTTGGTGTAATTCTGTTCAGCAATTTGGGCTGTAGCCGCATTTAAAATACAGATTCGAAATTGCATGGGGAAAACGAGTTTTGGGACCCCGGTTTTAAAAGCGCCCGCTTGATGAATCACCCAAAAGTTTCCAAACAGCAGCTGAAGTGAGTGGCAAACCAGTTTTGAAAATGTTATGAAAATTCTTCAAACAGTTATAAGGTTATTAGCAAAACAAAAAAGGATTTTCCTTTGGAAACTAAGTCCTAACTATAACTACCTTCTGGCTATTGCCAGTAGTTAATGCACATATATATTATTATTGTATATATATAATTTAATATATATAGTTAGGTCTGTCTTTCCATGTGAAGAGGATTTTTTGACATGTGTGTGTAACTTTGACACTGTGTGACAAATCTTCATCAAACTTTCTCAAAAAAATGTTTATCCACCATAGCGCTATCCTTGGAAAGTTTGGGGTGATCCATCAAACAGTGTTCGAGAGAAAACAGGGTCCTAAAACCAAATTTCCCCATGCACGTTCCATAGATTTTGTTAGGCACTGATGCCACAAAAACTGCTGAGCAAAATTGCACCAAATGTGGGAGGAAGCTAGATCTTGGTTCAGAAAGTGTGCTTTTTGAGATTTTGTGTAAATTCCTTCAATAGGTTTTTGAGATATTGAGGTAGAAATTATTTGTATACCTGGATGGTTGGGTTCAAGGGACTCTCCCAAGAGTCCCTCAAACCCAGTTTTAAAAACACAGCATTCTGATTAGCCAGGGGGCATTTTTTCCATTGAGCCAATTTGGTACTCTCCCGTTGTACTGAGCGCTCTAAATGGCTGACACCAACATAAAGAAAAATATTTCAGGCAGCCACTACAGGAAACGCTGCAATACAGCTTCATTAGAAAAAAGAAAAATCATGACCAGAGGGTGCTGTGGAAAATAAAGGGGGTGGTGTGCAGCCACTCTCCCTGAGCCGCATAGAGGCACAGGAAACCCCACTGCAAAGGGCTGCAGTTTAAACATAAGGAAGGGGGCATCCAGACCACGTAAAAGGCCCCAGGTTCCCCCTCCTTTGAGGGTCAAGGGGAGGCCTCCTCCGGGATATAGTTGTTTTCCTGCCCAAAGAAGAGCGAGCATGAAAAAAAGTGTGCTCCCACACAGCCAGGTGGGAGCAGATGTTTGTTTCTTTGCCCACACATCCATTGGCAGGGAAATCAGATTCCTCCCACCGGGCGGGAACAAGCAGAAACAGCTGTTCCGGGGTGGGGGCAGCAAGTCCTCTACCGTTAGGGCCCCAAGAGATGGGGTCCCTAGGGCATCATAATGTCAGGGAGGGTGGCCTCATGGCTCTTCCCCTTGAAGAAATGAAGACCATAGGGGATGAAGTCCCCAGGGCTGTAAATGGTTGGATAAAGGGCGTGAGTGCCCACCTCCCCATAAAAATCGGAAAGGCCCCCTTCGATGCACTCACAGGCCACGCTACATCCAGAACTCACCTATCACCCTCACCACCCTGAGGGTATGGGATAGGGTTGCTGTCCCATGGGGCCTCACGACCTTCCCTTCCCCGCTCACTCCCCTCTGGGATAATCCGGAGTTCCCGCCTGGCACCGACCCCCACTCTTTCCCACAATGGCGAGATTCCGCCTGTAGATCGGCTGGGCACCTTTTCGATTTGCAGGGCATTCTCCCTCTCTAAGAGCTCTCCCGGGGTAACAACATCACCTGTAATCCCTGAGTGCCCTCGGGATTGGGTGTGAACCTATCTCTCAACCCGTGGCGCACCTGCGCCTTAAGAAAACAAACTGAATCCAAATGTAAGGTTTGAAGGTCTTTATGAGCAAGCTGAACTTCTACAATGGTACAACATGCGCTAGAAGTACACAAGGGTTAACTCCACCCTAGATGCTCATTATCTCCCTGGATCGTCCTCCGCATGAGTGCCCGTCCAGACACTCTCCAACGGAGGGCACCCGACTATGAAATGGCCGACAATGCCAATCGACCGTCCTACAACAAAACCGTCCCCCGCACGAATGCCGGTCCCGGCACTCCCCAACGTGGGAGACAGTATTTCTGGTTAACCTCACCGAGAGTTGAGAACCCAATGAAAGCAAGTCCGTGAAGCACTGGTAATGCAATAATGTTCGCTACATCGAGAGAGCAGTTACGTCAATGCCTCCTCAACGTTGTTGGTTAGTAAGTCCTAACCTCTCTCAGTTTTCGGTTCTTAGCTGAGCACCTACTTGGTGCCGAGAGTTCGCACACAGCAAATGTAGACTCCGGTAACACAGTGTTTGCCGAGCGTGGGGGAGGGTGTGCGCAGAACTCCGAACAAGGTGGCCGTAGGGTAAGTGCTTTGTGAGTTCCTTGGGAAGCCTTAGGATGCAAGCGCAGGAGAACGTATTCTCTTACCTTGCGGAGAGTCTTCAGCTTCAGCGGCAGCAATAAACGACAGTGTTCGCGGGCGCCGCCATCTCTGAAATACTGCCTGGTGAAGTGCGCATGAGCTGCGCATTGCCTCACGGGAATTGTAGTTCCTTCCGGAGTCGCGAACCCGGAAGTGTAGTCCGTGGCATTCGCGACGGTGTTCTGCATCCCCGTCACTATTTCCTTCGCCCCCGGGAAAGGTATGACAGCACATCCCTCCTCACACGGCTCCCACCGACGGGCCTGGCTTCTCAGGATACTTCCTGTGAAATGCCGTGATCAACCGGGCGGCAGAGATGCCCGCCACGGGCTCCCACGTCTGCTCCTCTGGACCGTACCCCTTCCATGCCACCAGGTACCATAGCTTGCCTCTTTTCCACTCCGAATCGCGGATACCCTCCACTTCGTAGTCTTGGTCGGCCTCCACCCAAACCACCACGGGAGCCGGGGGCCTTGCGGACACTGAGGGCTTCAGAAGGGATATGTGGAAAACAGGATGTATCCCCATAGTGGAGGGCAAGGACAGCCTCATGTTCACCGGACTGATGCACTTCTCGATACGGAACGGCCCGATGTACTTAGGGTGAAATAGGCTATGTTTCCTGAAGTGCATGTTGCGGGAAGATACCCATACAAAATCACCCACCTTGTACAACGGACCAGGCCTCTGGTGTTCATCAGCCTTGGTTTTGTACCTGTCTTTGGCTTTGGCCAAGCACTCCTGCGTACGCCCCACCAGTTCCTTCAAATGGGCTGATCTCCGTGTAGCCTCAGGCAGACTCCTGGTCCCCGTTGGGTGGGCCAACGGGAGAAACCTGGGATGATGACCGTAGTTGCCGTAGAACGGCGATACCTTCGTGGAGCTGTGCGTGGCGTTGTTGTATGCTATTTCGGCAAGCCATAGGTGTTCCACCCATTCCTCCTTCCCCTGATCGATGTAACACTGGAGGTATTGTTTGAGTGTCTGGTTGAGCCTCTCCGTTTGGCCGTCCGTTTGAGGGTGGTAGCTGGTGGACAGAGCAGACTTGACATGTAAGGAGGAGCACCAGGTTTTCCAAAACTTTGCCGTGAACTGGGACCCCCTGTCCGACACAATCACTCTGGGTAACCCATGAATACGCACCACCTCCCTCAACAGCATGTACACCAGTTTCCCGGCCGTTGGTACTCTTTGACATGCTACGAAGTGCCCCATCTTGGTGATGTAATCCACCACCACTAGAACCGCCGTCATCCCTTGATCCACCGGGAGTCCTACCACGAAATCCAGGGAAATGCATTCCCATGGCCTCGAGGGCGTTGGAAGTGGTTGCAGCATTCCTTGGGGTTTTCGGTGATCGGCTTTCATGGAGGCGCACACCTCACATGACGCTACCCATGCACCCACGTCCCGGCGTAGACTGGGCCACCAGAAGTTCCTCAGAATGTACTCTCCCGTTTTCTCGGACCCGAGATGTCCAGCGCTTGGCGATTCGTGGCACCATTTGAAGGCTTGTTTTCTCAGTTGTAGGCTAGGTAGTAGCATGCGTCTCCCTTTCATAGGAATACCGTCCTGCAACTGCCACTCTGGGTGGTGTTTCAGCCACGTCGTCCACTTGTGTGTACGTGCTCCCATCAGCACCCCTTTCAGGAAGTTAACGGGTTGGATCGTCCCGATTACGTTTTCGGGTGGAATGATGGAGGCCACCAGTGCAGGGAGGAGTGTGGACACCGAGGACTGGCGTGAGAGAGCATCAGCCTTACGATTCTCTGCTCCGGGTCTATAGGTGATAGTGAAATTGAACCCCGAGAAGAAGAGCATCCACCGCATCTGCCTGGGAGAGAGTTGCCTGGCCGCTGTCATGAACTGGAGGTTCCTGTGATCAGTAAAAACGGTAACAACATGTTTAGCCCCCATCAGCAGATGTCTCCATTCCGAGAAGGCGTCCTTGATAGCCAGCAGTTCCTTCTCGGCTATGTGGTAATTGCGCTCGGCTTCGTTCAATTTCCTGGAAATGAAGGCTACAGGGTGTAGCTCATTAGTACTCTGTTGCCTCTGAGACAATATGGCTCCCAAGGCTACGTCCGACGCATCCGCCTCCACGATGAACGGCATGTCTGTATCCGGGTGAGCCAACACGGGCGCCGTTCCGAAGGCCTTCTTTAATGCAGAAAAGGCTGATTCCGCTTCAGGGGTCCATAGAAAGACATGCGCTTTCCGCAATAACTGGGTGATAGGGGCCACTAGTCCAGAAAAGCCATCGATGAAGCGCCTATAGAAATTGCCAAAGCCAATGAAGCTCTGAACTTCCTTGACGTTCCGAGGCGTTGGCCATTCGTTTATCGCCTTTACTTTCCGTTCTGCCATCGTCTGACCCTCGGGGCTCAGCATTACTCCCAGGAACTCCACTGTTGTGACATGGAAGTCGCACTTGCTGAGCTTACAGTACAACAGGTGTTCTCGCAGAACCTGCAGAACCTTAGACACATGCTGTACGTGTTCCGTTTCGTTATCTGAGTATACCAATATATCGTCGATATACACTACGACGGATACGTCCAGCATGTCCCGGAGGACATTGTTCAGGAAGAACTGAAAGGCCGCAGGGGCGTTACACAGGCCATATGGCATCACCAGGGATTCATACAGCCCAAACCGTGTTTTGAACGCCGTCTTCCATTCCTCCCCTGTTCTCATGCGCACTAAGTGGTATGCCACTTTCAAGTCGAGCTTGGTGTATATCCTGGCCATTTTCACTTGCTCCAATAGTATGTTGATAAGAGGCAATGGATAACGGTTCTTTACCGTGATGGCATTGAGGGCCCGGAAGTCCACACAAGTGCGGAGTTCCCCATTGGCCTTGGGGATGAAGAACAGGGGAGACGCGGCTGGTGATTTCGATGCGCGTATGAACCCTAGGCGTAACATGTCGTCGATGTATGCACGCAGGTGTACATTCTCTGGTTCGGATAACGCATAGAGCCTTCCACTCGGTATGCTTGCCCCAGGGACCAAGTCTATTTGGCAATCATATATCCGATGCGGTGGGAGCTCTTCGGCTTGTGTGCTGTTGAACACGTCGGCGTACTCCTGATAGACGTCGGGTAACTCCAAGCTTTTTTCTGCCGCTGTGGCCACTGCATGCGGTATCGCGTGCTTTTCCTCCTGAATGGGAATGGACACCCCGCACTTGCGGGCACAGTAACCAGACGTCATGCTTATGGTGTGGGTGATCCAGTCGATCGAAGGGTTGTGTTTCTGGAGCCATGGCAACCCTAATATCACTCTGTATTGAGGGGCTTGTATGATATTGAAGTCGATGACCTCTGTATGTTCCTTTCTGTATCGTGTTCGGATGCCCCCTGTGTGTTGACTGATGGGCCCTGAGGCCTGACACCTTCCATCCACCGCAAAGACTTCCTCTGCCACCGTCTTGGTTGTAAGACTGAGAGACAGGTCTCTTGCCTTCTCTGCGTCCATGAAGAGACCCGTGGCACCTGAGTCTACCATGGCTTCTACCGGAGACCACTCCCCATTGACCTGAAGGTGAATGTTTATGAACAAGTGTCTCGGGTTTGGCAACGTTTTCACCTGTACGGAAGGGATCAAACAACGACTCCCGGAATCCCCTTCTCTATTCCTGGAGCACTTCAGTTTTCCGCAGGGTTGTCGATAGAGGCGGCTGTTGTTCTTGGGCCCTTGAAGCGGCTGGTCTTTGGTTTAACCGGACACTCCCTCACATAGTGGCCTTTCCTGCCACAATACAAGCATAGGCCCTGCTTACGTCGTGATTCTCTTTCTGTGGCAGTTAGGCTGGCCCTTATAGCCCCTACTTCCATGGGCTCAGATCGTACTGAAGGGGTGTTTCTGAGGCCCCTGGAGTCCCATGGACGGATAGGGTTTTATCTTTTTTCTTATGATCCCCACGGCGTTCCCTAATCTGTGATCGAGTCGAAGAACCAGACTGATGAGAGCTTTACACGTGGCGGGTTGGGGGTCAATTTGGGCTACCGCGTCCTTCAGCTCTTCACTCAAGCCTTGGTGAAAAAGCGCTGCCCGCTTTTCATCAGGCCATTTGGTTTCCAACACCAGCCTTCGAAAAGAGTTCATGTACTGCACCAGCCCGTTATTTCCTTGGCGTAGCTCTAGCAGCTCTCTGTCTGCCGTATACGAATCGGCTCTACTGTCGAACACTTTTATAAATTCCTCCTGGAAGGTGTCCCAGTTGTGAATGAGAGGGTCGTCTCTGCTCACTAGTGGCACCGCCCACTGGGCTGCGTTTCCGTCCAGATACGAAATCAGAAAGGCGACTCTCACCTGATTCGTGGGGAACGACCTTGGCTTGCAGGAGAAATGCAATGCTACTTGTGTAAGGAACACTTGTACCGTGCTCGGATCACCGCTGTAACATTCCGGTGTAGCAAGCGGTATAGACACTGGTAACTCTACAACCACTGCAGCTGGTTGAGCCACCACAAGCGTACCAGCGTTGAACGGGTTCCTTTGGAGATGCTCCATTCTGGCCCTTATGTCAGCAGTCTCCAACCTTGAGGCCGCTAGCTCATTCTGGACCGCCTGGAGGGCAGCTAGCACATCGTCCATATCCGCCATGTTCCACAACCCAACCGGGAGGCTGATTAAGATTGTGCAAGGTCGTTTATTTTGTAATCCCTGAGTGCCCTCGGGATTGGGTGTGAACCTATCTCTCAACCCGTGGCGCACCTGCGCCTTAAGAAAACAAACTGAATCCAAATGTAAGGTTTGAAGGTCTTTATGAGCAAGCTGAACTTCTACAATGGTACAACGCACGCTAGAAGTACACAAGGGTTAACTCCACCCTAGATGCTCATTATCTCCCTGGATCATCCTCCGCATGAGTGCCCGTCCAGACACTCTCCAACGGAGGGCACCCGACTATGAAATGGCCGACAATGCCAATCGACCGTCCTACAACAAAACCGTCCCCCGCACGAATGCCGGTCCCGGCACTCCCCAACGTGGGGTACAGTATTTCTGGTTATCCTCACCGAGAGTTGAGAACCCAATGAAAGCAAGTCCGTGAAGCACTGGTAATGCAATAATGTTCACTACACTGAGAGAGCAGTTACGTCACTGCCTCCTCAAAGTTGTTGGTTCGTAAGTCGTAACCTCTCTCAGTTTTCGGTTCTTAGCTGAGCACCTACTTGGTGCCGAGAGTTCGCACACAGCAAATGTAGGCTCCGGTAACACAGTGTTTGCCGAGCGTGGGGGAGGGGGTGCGCAGAACTCCGAACAAGGGGGCCGTAGGGTAAGTGCTTCGTGAGTTCCTTGGGAAGCCTTAGGATGCAAGCGCAGGAGAACGTAGTCTCTTACCTTGCGGAGAGTCTTCAGCTTCAGCGGCAGCAATAAACAACAGTGTTCGCGGGCGCCGCCATCTCTTAAATACCGCCTGGTGAAGTGCGCATGAGCCGCGCATTGCCTCACGGGAATTGTAGTTCCTTCCGGAGTCGCGAACCCGGAAGTGTAGTCCGTGGCATTTGCGACGGTGTTCTGCATCCCCGTCGCTATTTCCTTCGCCCCCGGGAAAGGTATGACATCACCTCACCACAGCTGTTCCAATACTTTCAGCTCAGACATTGGCTCACACAACCGGACACAGCCCCACTCGTTAGCTGCCGCCTGACCGACTTTAAGAAGTGGGTGGTCATGAAAGAGTCAGATAAAGGGCTTATCACAGACATATACAAGATGCTCACCCCCCCTCCCCCGAGACACGTTATGCTGCGGGGCAAAAACACTGGGAGGCGGAGCTGGGGAGAACATTGTTATCTCGGGAGTGGCGCTCGATCTACCTTAGGGCCAATCACACGGCGTGCAATGCAGCAGGCAGAGAGACAGCGGTGAAGCTGGCCACATATTGGTACCTCACGCCGGTGAGACTTAATAAGGGCAACCCGACACGTAGCGCATTCTGTTGGAGGGGTTGTGGGGAGAGGTGTACCCTGACTCACTTGCTCTGGGACTGCAGGGAAGTTAAGGAATATTGGACAACCGTGCTCAATGACATAGACAGCACTTTTGACACAGACAGGTAGATTCATCAAGCATTTTTGCGAGCGCAAACGGTGCGTATCGCAAAATTCAGCCGTTTGCGCCCGCAAAAATGGCATTTAGAATTCATCAATGGGTCATGAACTTGCAATTTGAAAAATCGCAAATAATTGCGATTTCTCAAATTGCGATCACATTTAAGGAATCTCAATTAGAGATTCCTTAAATGCTATTCATGAACCTTTGAAAAATTGCGAATTCGCTATTTTTTATCGCTATTTACCGCGAAGTATGACTTCGTGGTAAATAGCAAAAACTTAGAAAAATGCACATTAGTGCATTTTTCTAAGTGGTATGTTACACACACACATGTCCTTTGGACATGTGTGTGCGCAACATCAGTCTACATTGACATTTCAGGGGTGCTAAAGGGTGTCCTTTGGACACCCCTGGCACCCTTGAAATCACATCCTTATTTGCGATTAGCAAATTGCTAATCGCAAATAAGGATTGACTCCCCATTCATTCCTATGGGCCTTTAGGCCCATAGGAATGAATGTGGAGTTATTCCCTATTTGCGATTAGCAATTTGCTAATCGCAAATAAGGAGGCTGTAGGAATCGCAATTTATTTTGCAATTTCTACATGAATCTCAATTTGCAAGTCCTTAATAGCGATTCCTTACTAATCGCTATTAAGGACTCGCAAATCCGGACATTGATGAATCTGTGTGAGAGATCCCACGATTCCCGGCCTACACCATTCTTGGTCTTACGAACGCACTTACCTTCCCCCTGACATTGATAAGAGGGTGCCAGATGGGTATTGCCTTGCAAGCTGCCTCCCAACATATCCTATCACTCTGGGGGACCAACACTAGGCCTACCCACACGGGGTGGTTGCATAAGATATGGTTTACACTGGGAATTGAACGTATCCAGGCTACACTCACACAATCGACAGCAACATACCAGAAAGTTTGGCTGCCAATGCTTACCCTTCTCTCCAAAGAATTCAATGAAATCACATGCCCCAGATATCTCCGCTTTCTCCACTTGACAGAAGCTAAACCTGACCCTCCGGGGGCTGCAGATGGGACGCGATAAGAGAGCAGAGTGCACTAGAATCCACACTCCGAGAGCCCAAAACACTGGTTGGGGAGGGGGGTGGGCAGGTTTGTTTGGTTCTTCCTCTTATGGATGTTCTTGTTTAACAGGCTATATGCGGACTTCTTCTTCCTCCATGTCATACAAAGGTCTACGCACCCTCAAAGCTATTTCGCTACCATGTTTGATACGAAAGTCTGGATTGCACTTTCTTTCCTCGGTAGACCTTCATATTGCCTTGTAATGCCTGTGATTTATACTGAAACTAATAAAATAAATGTAAACAAAAAAAACCCAGAAAAGCCACTAGGAGCCCCAAAGGCTTCAGGGGGCTGCATGCCCATCTCCACCTAATAAAAGAAAAGAGGGATGGGGTCCCTGAGGTGCATTGTGGATCAGGAAGAGGAGCCTTGTGCCTCGTTCCCTTAAGTAAAAAAAGGCTTGGGCAATGGGCTTCCTAGGGCTTGAATAGTCTCTGGAACTGGGACAGTTCACTCCCCTCTCCGCATGGAAAAAAAACGTCCCCGGGGAATGAGTCCCCATGGCCTGCAAAGGCATATTCAACCCTTCACAGGCATCCAACCCTGGCAAATTGGCCCCACGCGGTCAGGTTGGATGCCTTTGAAAGTTTCAATGTAGGTCCGGCCGCAGGTCGTGTGCAGAGGATGTTGGCTGCCTGCAGGGGGTTAAATGTGGGGACTGGCCGCAGGCCATATGAAGATTGGTGTTGATTGCCTGTGAGGGGTTGGCCACATCATGAAAGGCCTAACCCAAGCAAAGCAAGGTTTAGACTTCTGTCAATCATGTTTGCTAAGTATAGGTTATCTAGAACTTGTTTGATTATTCAGACCAAATATGTCTACCAGTGGTTGGTAATCCATCTGAGATTACAAGCCAATATTTTGGCCCACGTTAAGATGATATACTACTCCCAAAATACGTGTCAGCATTTTGTTTTTGTTACTAAAAAGATCTCGGGGCATATTATCAAGGGGGTCTATCTCCGCTTTTTTGGCTTTAAAAGCCAAGAAAGCGGAGATAAAATTATCTCCCTGTTACCTAGCTGCCGCTAACACCAGTTAGCGACAGCTAGTAGGAGATAGCGACCATCTTGGGCCCCACTTTGCATGTTAGTGATATTTATCACTAATGAGATGCAAAGTGGGCGTGCCAAGATGTTAGAGACTGAAAACAGTCGCTAACATCGCTATCTCCTATTACCAACTTTTCGAGATATTCGCGCTAAGCAGGAATATCTCCAAAAGCTAACACCTGCCCTGAGCAGTTCTTAGCCATGTTATCCAATGGGAGGTGGATAACATGGCTAAGAGCATTAGCTCGCTAATGCATGAATATCGCTGACTTTTCAGCGATATTCATGTTTTGCGGCGATTTTTACAGCATTTGCGTTAAACCTTGGTAATACCAAGGTTTATTTGCGGTAAAAATCGCCGCAGCTCAGCGGTAAATTTTTCACGCTAACCAAGCAATAGCGATAATTATCACTATTGCTTGGTAATATGCCCCCTCATTTTTTAACCCCTTCCATGCTGGTGACGAACCCCAGCCGTCACGCTCTGTGGCGCTCGTGTGCTGATGACGGCTGGGGTTCGTCACGGCCCCGCCCTGTTCTTTTGTTTACCGCACAGCGGCGGAAACGGCCCAGCATGGAAGGAGTTAAAGTATAGTTAAATGATTTCCTACATGCCGTTTCATGTAAAAATGAATGCAATACCATTACATTTTGCAGTTTAAACAACCATGGAATGCTGTTTCAGAGCCTTCATGTCAAATGTTGTTAGTCATCTAAACAAACATTTTTTGAGCTGCTAACATTTCTTTTTTATTTTGATTTATGTTCTCATTTCTTTCAAGTACACAAATAGTGATTGATGGAATGCTTGAAATAATCTCAGCCACTGGTAATTACTCTGGCCGCACCCAGTCCATTATTATTTTGCACACCATACCACCTCAGTTTGGACCTAGCCATACGCAAATAAGGCTTAACCTTATTCCAATGAGAGCAGTGCAGCCCATTTGAGAACAGTAGCTGCCAATTAAGAGAAAGCCTTATATGTTGGTCCAACATGTGTTATATGCACTTCACAAACGAAATTCTGTTCCTTATCTGCTTTTAAAGAGCCACTTGGAATTTCAATAAAGAGACTTTATGCATAATGGTAGCCTCTGATCTTGACATAAACTTCCAGGTTTCTACTTTTTAATCTTTTCAATATATGAAGGTTCTTGATAACTGTCCGTACACAGCGAATTAGTTTTAAATACATTTTCCATAAAATAGCTGTAAGTCTATAGAAGCCAAATAAAGTTAGTTGTTGACATTATTCCATATTAGATGTCAAGGTTTGAGACCATCTTGCAGATAAGGTTATGTTGTCCGACTATTAGCCTGTATGAATTAAAATGTTTTATGGGTTATACATTACTTTCAAATTAATTTGTGAGGTTCGTTTTTTTTATTTCTATAATATTTGATTGAGATATACCATGAAACATTTGCATTTGGAACCACCTCAATGTGCTAGGCTGCTAATTTATGTGTTCAGGAAAAATATCTTTCCACCTAAAAACTATAAGGATTGAGTTTGCACATAAGGGCCATATGTAGGTAATCTAAATTTACCTATTCTTAAATACCGAATTTTACTGATTCAATATTTAAGAATAGCTAAATGGGATGTAGATAATTATTCAGTAAATTTTACCGAATCGGTAGGATTCGGTAATTAAGAATTGGTATTTACTGATTCGGTAATTCCCATTCATTCCTATGGGTCTGGAGGCCCATAGGAATGAACGGAAAGCCAGTCAGTATTACCGATTCGATAAATACCGAATCGGTAATATGGGGAATATTTTCAAGGGTATCAGGGTGTCACATTGACACCCTGTTGCACCCCTGAATAGTGCATGGGTGCACATGTGGCACACATACATGCCCTAAGGGCATGTATGTCTGCCACATCGCACTGTTGTGTTAAATAACGAATCCTTAACTCAGGAATGCACTAACTTGAGTGCTCCCTACATTACGGATTCGGTAATTTACTGAATCGGTATGTTAAGAATTTGGTAATTTACCGATTCCTTAAATTACCGATTTGGTAAAATACCGAATCCAGGAATCATGCCACCCACATCTCAAAAGCTAAATACCAGTCAGTAACGGACGAAATTCGGTAATTTTGGCCGTTACCGACCGGCATTGTCAAATGAAATTTGCCAGAAAGTATTGCTTTCTACTCGTTTTGTATTTCTGATTGAATGGATAGTAGAGTGTTTTTTATCCCTTCTCAAGTAAACTTATTCACTGAATTTCACCGCATTGCTAGTCATTTTTTCGAAAGTGGATTAGTATCACATACCCATGGTTGTATTGTTGTATTTTTGAGATGTGGGCAGCTGTATTTTCGAGATCAAATCTGAGAGGATAATATAATCTGGGTTAATTGTTTGCCAAAAATAGGCAGTTTGCGAACAATTAAAATTTTATCAGCTTCAGTTTTCTTTAAGTTTGATGTATGGGCTCACCAGACACTTTTATCCACTTACAACATCCAGAAGGCTAACTAATTCCTTTCAGAAATCATGGTAGCTCCTGATATAAATCCATAGCATGATTTCTTAGCTGTCTTCAAAAACAGCATTTTTGTGCTATTCCAACAAATCAGGGAATCATTTGTAAAAATAATTAAACATTGAAAATGTCCTGGTATCAATTATGAAATCATTTGCTCACCCATGCTTAAAAAAATATTTCTATTTGTAATTCCAACGTAACAACATTTGCAACGGTGTACTTTAGATCATAACATGGAAAGTATTTGTATGAAAGATATTTAGGGCCCCATTAGGGTGTCGGGCAGATCGCCACCGCCATGCGGGTGGTGGCGATCCGCTCGACATCCTTCCCCGCCCGCCACCCATTTCCCCCCGCCATATTACTATGGCCGGGGAGACCGCGGCGGACGAAAGACTGTCCGCCGCTTTTCTGCCAGTCAACGAGTTTGCCGGGCGGAAAAGAGTTTCATATGGTGGCGGTGTCTGTTAGACACCTCCATCTAATATTAAGATGTGGGCAGGAACATGTTTTTCCGTGGTGGGTCTTGTGGGGGCCCGTTGCGGGCCCCCAGGTACTCCGGGGGGTGGGGGGTGCATATGGCTTCCCTGTACAACGTGGCAGGCACCGCACGGTGCCTGTCACGTTGTACATTGAATCAATGCATTTATAAAGCACACTACATATCCGTGAGGGTCTCAAGGCGATGGGGGGGGGGGGTGGGAGCTGCTAGTGTTCGAAGTGCCAGGTCTTGAGGAGTCTTCTGAAGACCAGCAGGTCCTGGGTCTGTCGTTGGTTGGTAGGGAGAGTGTTCGATGTCTTGGAGGTGAGGTAGCAGAAGGATCTTCCGCCGGCGGTGGTTTTCCGGATACGAGGAACTGTGGCGAGGGCGAGGTTGGCAGAGCGGAGGCAGCGGGTGGGGGTGTAGAAGCTGAGTCGGTCATTAAAGTATGCTGGTCCGGCATTGTGAAGGGTTTTGTGTGCATGGATGAGGAGTTTGAAGGTGATCCTCTTGTTGACTGGGAGCCAGTGCAGGCCTCTCAGGTGGGGTGTGATGTGGCTGCGTCGGGGGATGTCGAGGATCAGTCATGCTGAGGTGTTCTGGATTCGTTGTAGTCGTCTCAGGAGCTTGGTTGTTGTTCCTGAGTAGAGGGCGTTCCCGTAGTCGAGTCTGCTAGTGACAAGGGCCTGGGTGGCGGTTTTTCTCGTGCCAGAGGGGATCCATTTGAAGACCCTGCGGAGCATTCGGAGGGTGTTGAAGCAGGACGCGAAGGCGGCGTTGACTTCTTTTGTCATGGAGAGGGCGGAGTCGAGGATGATCCCCAGGTTGCGTGCGTGGTCGGTGGGTTCCGGGGCTGTGGCTAGCGATGTGGGCCACCAGGAGTCATCCGCAGCTGATTGGGTGGGCCCGAGGATGAGGACCTCCGTCTTGTCTGAGTTTAGCTTCAGCCTGCTGTCCTTCAGCCATTCGGCGATGGCCTTCATTCCTCTGTGGAGGTTGGCTTTGACGGTGTGGAGGTCTTCAGTGAGGGATATGATCAGCTGGGTGTCGTCGGCGTAGGAGATGATGTTGAGGGTATGTTGTCATGTGACGTGGGCGAGGGGTGCCATGTAGATATTAAACAGCGTCGGGCTGAGGGAGGATCCCTGTGGGACGCCGCTGATGATCTTGGTGGTTTTAGAGCGGAAGGGTGGGAGGCGTACGCTCTGGGTTCTGCCGGAGAGGAAGGATGTAGTCCAGGCCAGGGCCTTTTCTTGGATTCCGGTGTCATGAAGGCATGCTGATAGGATGCAGTGGCAGACCGTGTCGAAGGCTGCTGATAGGTCCAGAAGGAGGAGGGCGGCTGTTTCTCCTTTGTCCATCAGGATCCTGATGTCGTCGGTGGCGGCGATGAGGGCGGTCTCGGTGCTGTGGTTGCTGCGGAAGCTGGATTGGGAAGGGTCCAGGATGTTGTTGTCTTCGAGATAGCGGGTTAGCTGTTTGTTGACAATCTTCTCTGTGACTTTCACCGGGATCGGAAGCAGGGAGAGGGGCTGGAAGTTTTTGAAGTCTTTGGGGTCCGCCTTGGGTTTCTTTAGAAATGCGTTGATCTCGGCGTGCTTCTAGCTTTCCGGGAAGGTTGCTGTCTTGAAGGAGATGTTGATGACTTTCCGGAGGTGGGGCGCGATGGCTGGGCTGGCTTTGTTGAACACGTGGTGAGGGCAAGGGTCAGATGGGGATCCGGAGTGGATGGAGTTCATGGTTTTGATGGTGTCTTCGTCGCTGACGCTGGACCAGGTGGTCAGGCGACTGGTGCGGGTGGAGGTCGCAGGGGTGGTGGTCTCGGCGGTGGGTGCGGGGGTGTCGGAGTTGAAGCTGTCGTGGATGTCAGTGATCTTGCGGTGAAAGAAGGTGGCCAGTGAGTCGCACAGGTCTTTTGATGGTGGAATGTCTTTGGTGTTGGAGCTGGGGTTGGAGAGTTCTTTTACGATGCTGAAGAGCTCTTTGGTGTTGTGTGCGTTGTTGTCTAGGCGGTCCTTGAAGGCGGTCCTCTTGGCGGTCCTGATGAGTTGGTGGTCCTGCAGGTGGCGTTCTTGTGGGCTGTGTGGCTTTCTGGTGTTTGGTCGCGGAGCCATTTCTTCTCCAGTTTCCGACAGGTTTGCTTGGAGGTTCGGAGGTCTTCGGTGAACCAGGTGGCTTTCTTGTTGGTGTGGTTGGTGGTGGAGGTCTTGATAGGGGCGAGGGTGTTGGCGCAGTTGTTAATCCACTGTTTGAGGTTGGTAGCGGCGATGTCAGGATCGATGGGATCGGCGGGTGGTCTCAGGGTGAGTGTGGTGGTCAGTTGGTCCTTGGTGACCTTGCCCCAGCAGCGATGTGGCAACTGTTGGGTGCGGTGGTGTGTGGTAGGTTTCCTGAAGGTGAAGTGAATGCATCTGTGGTCCGTCCAGTGGGGTTCAGTGGTGTGGTTGAAGGAGACGTGGGGGCTTGCGGAGAAGATGGGGTCAAGCGTGTGTCCAGCGGCGTGGGTGGGTGTCGTCATGAGCTGTTTGAGTCCGAGGTTGGCGAGGTTGTCGATCATGGCGGTGGAGTTGGCATCGTTGTTGTTCTCGAGGTGGAAGTTCAGGTCCCCGAGAAGGATGTAGTCTGTGGAGGCGAGGGCGTGGGTGCTAACTAGGTGGGCGATGGTGTCGCTGAACTGTGGTCAGGTCCGGGTGGTCTGTAGACGAGTGTTCCTCTAAGGTCGTGTTGGGGTCGGTGTGGATCTGGAAGTGCATGTGCTTGGCGGTGGTGAAGGTTTCGTCGGTGTTGGTCGAGACTCTGAGGGTGTCTTTGTGGACGATGGCGATACCTCCTCCAACTCCGTTTGTGCAGTCTCTGCGGGAGATCTTGTAGCCCTGTGGGATGGCTATGGCGATGTCTGGCGCTGAGGTGGCGTTCAGCCAGGTCTCCGTCAGGAAGGCAACATCGGGGGGTAGAGTCTAGGAGGTCCCAAACTTCGATGGCGTGCTTGCAAGCGGAGCGGGTGTTGAGGAGGATGCAACGGAGGAGGTTGGGTTCTCTGGTTGGTGGTTAGGCGGGCTAGATGCTGGTGAGGCTGCAGTTCCAGCAGGTGAAGGGCCCTTGGGTGTGCTTCGGGATGGGCGGTCCTCTTGGCGGTCCTGATGAGTTGGTGGTGCCTGCGGGTGGCGTTCTTGTGGGCTGTGTGGCTTTCTGGTGTTTGGTCGCGGAGCCATTTCTTCTCCAGTTTCCGACAGGTGTGCTTGGAGGTTCGGAGGTCTTCGGTGAACCAGGCAGCTTTCTTGTTGGTGTGGTTTGTGGTGGAGGACTTGATAGGGGCTAGGGTGTTGGCGCAGTCGTTAATCCACTGTTTGAGGTTGGTAGCGGCGATGTCAGGGTCGATGGGATCGGCGGGTGGTCTCAGGGCGAGTGTGATGGTCACTT
The DNA here is from genome assembly GCF_964263255.1 of Lissotriton vulgaris. Lineage (NCBI taxonomy): Eukaryota > Metazoa > Chordata > Amphibia > Caudata > Salamandridae > Lissotriton > Lissotriton vulgaris. Next base: position 534,920 of record NW_028253351.1, read on the forward strand.
GGTCCTTGGTGACCTTGCCCCAAGCAGCGGCGTCGCAACTGTTGGGTGCGGTGGTGTGTGGTGGGTTTCCTGAAGGTGAAGTGGACACATCTGTGGTCCATCCAGTGGGGTTCAGTGGTGTGGTTGAAGGAGACGTGGGGGCTTGCGGAGAAGATGGGGTTGAGCGTGTGTCCAGCAGCGTGGGTGGGTGTCGTCACGAGCTGTTTGAGTCTGAGGTTGGTGAGGTTGTCGATCAGGGCGGTGGAGTTGGCATTGTTGTTGTTCTCGAGGGGGAAGTTCAGGTCCCCCAGGAGAATGTAGTCCGTGGAGGCGAGGGCGTGGGTGCTGACTAGGTCGACGATGGTGTCGCTGAACTGTGGTCGGGGTCCGGGTGGTCTGTAGATGAGCGTTCCTCTAAGGTCGTGTTGGGGTCGGTGTGGATCTGGATGTGCATGTTCTTGGCAGTGGTGAGGGTTTCGTCTGTGTTGGTCGAGACTCTGAGGGTGTCTTTGTGGACGATGGCGATACCTCCTCCAACTCCGTTGGTGCGGTCTCTGCGGGAGATCTTGTAGCCCTGTGGGATGGCTATGGCGATGTCTGGCGCTGAGGTGGCGTTCAGCCAGGTCTCCGTCAGGAAGGCAACGTCGGGGGCGGTAGAGTCTAGGAGGTCCCAAACTTCTATGGCGTGCTTGCAAGCGGAGCGGGTGTTGAGGCGGATGCAACGCAGAAGGTTGGGTTCTCTGGTTGGTGGTTAGGCGGGTTGGATGCTGGTGAAGCTGCAGTTCCAGCAGGTGAAGGGCCCATGGGTGTGCTTCTGGATGGCCTGGTAGCAGGGGTTGTCTCGTCCGGGGTTGAGTGCGTGGAGGGTGCTGGAGCCGTAGTGCAGTCTGGTGTTGTGGTGGCCTCTGGGTCCAGGTGTTCTGGCGCTGTGTGCGGTCCAGGCACGGACAGGCGCAGACGGGCTTGCCTTTGGCGTGCCTTCAGCGCAACAGCGGCGCGCCTGCTGCGCGCGTCCTTGCGCTTCCGCCAGGCGTCCTCCATAAGAGGCCAAGTGGGAAGGAGGAGCAGCTGGTTGGTGGGAGCGGGCCGGCCAATGGGTGATGGGGACAGGACACAGAAAGCAAAGGGGCGGGGCCGCAGGGGAGCAGCGGTGGGAAGCGGGTAGCAGGGGGGGCACAGAGGGCAAGGGGCGCGAAGGGACCGACTACAATGAAAAAAATACAGAATACAAATGCAAATAAAGATTTAGAGCAGTAAACATTTGGAGTGCTGAGCAGAGAGTTGCTTTGGGTTCAGACAGGGGTTAAGGTGCCCTTGAGGAGCATGAGAAGACTGAGAACTAAGCAGATGCCGATAGGAAAATAGCTACAAAATCATGGAGCATTTACCATGGAGAGACATCTCAGTCTTAGGTTGCTCCTAAAATATAGGGTCTGACCCTAAATGTGGACCAGTGCTTGACCAAAGATGAGATGATGTTGTATAAAAACAAATTAAAAAAAACTTAATTAAATAGCAAACAATATGCAAGTAAACACGTGATAGTATATCCATACTGATGTCTTCAATATGTTCAATGAAATGCAATATATAATATCACAGTGATGCTGTCAATGTTTTCATGTATTTTTTATGGCATATAGAACATTCATTGTGCTCTTCCTGCGTAGTGAATTGAGGTAAGTTATAATTAATTGTAACTATATTTTTTTACTGACAGTCATCACCTCATCGAGTAGCTATGACTTTCGTACAAATGTTTTATGGACAAGAATATCCGCAGCTTAATTTGACCAATGTGTGTAGATTAAAACTGGGGGTCTTTGTGAAGCATATTGAATTGATATTCTCTCTTTATATAATGTAGTGTGCATAATATTCTGAAATATTCCGTACATTAGCCCCCATGCTGCCATTGCCTTTGTCTGTACGAAGAGTAGTCTTGGTGTACGATCCGGCCTGTGCCCAGCAGCCACGGCTGGCAGTGGGAGTACCTGCAGGGTGGTGACATTGGGAGGGGGAGCGGCAGGGTGGGGGGTAGTAATGTATGGATTACGGAGTTTTACAGGTAAGTAAACATTTAAATAAATAAAACGAATTTTGTTGCACGCACTGCATCGCATTTGGGGATGCAGTGCACCCAACAAAATTTGTTTTATTTATTTAAATGTTTACTTACCTAGGAAGCTCCACATCAAATGCAAACCAACTATGATCAACCTTCAGTTGTGCACATGAGATTCTGTGTATAGGGACTGAACTATGATAAGACCATCCAAGCTCTGTCTCACATAATATCTATGCACATCTTTTGGCCATGTACAGCAGCCTCTGAGCACACATTTGTTTCTCTGATAAACTTTGATGTTCTAAATAATGAGAAAAAAATATTTGTTGCAAAAATATTGACTCACATACGTTAACAGGTAAGTGCAAAAATATTGACTCCAAAATATGAAGATAACAAATATAGATGTAAAAAATATAGATTAAAAAATATATATAAAATAAAATAATATGCATGAAATACTAACATTATTGTTCACGGCTCAGCTTGTTTAGATTCCTGTAATTGACTATTTTATTTTGGATTAAAACATTTGTGAAAATCTTTCCACTGAGTGGGCTCCATTTGTTCTCCAGTAGTGAGAAATTCCTGATGGATTTATTGCGGCATGGCTCAGCTGAGGAGATATAGCACCATCCATCAAGTAGGCGCCGCACTGCCAGCAAATTTGAGCCCTGCTTCGACATATATATATATATATATAGGTTGGAGTGAAATGTTCTGCGGTTGCCAGAGACGCAGTTCAGAGGTCCCGCTTCACAAAGTGGCCCGGAGGACACTGGCTTTGTTACGGCAATTTTTGTGCTCCAAGGGATTGGAAGGCTCCTGGGTCCGCCGCGATGTCCTGGAAGAGTTGCTGCGGTTGCCAGGTATTTACCTGACACTGGGTGAGATGGATTTTCCGATTTCGCCCCCGCAAAGATTTTGGACTTGGACAAACTGGTTGAAGCGTCAAGGGGACCCGAGGGAGAACTTTATTTATTTCAAACTGCAAAGCGGAGATCACAGGCTCGCGGAATTGCTTTCCCCTTACACAAACGTGTGTTTACATTGCAAAACGCTACCTACCTGGAGTGAAGCAAGGGACTCTGGGTGTTGCAGTCCATCACCACGCGAGGAGCGGCAACAGATGGTGTTCCAATTGGACAAGGGGGTGGAGCCGATCCATACTACTAATTGGGCGGCAGAAGCACGAACTTGTAAAACTATGCAGTACATCTGGGGTGCTGAGGAAGGCTTACAATGCCGAAATGCATCCGCCACATGTATCTGAATAAAGCTGCTCCCAAAGAAATTTCCCCGATGTGGCCTCTGCTCTTGAGACGCAGTTCAGAGGTCCTGCTTCACAAAGTGGCCCGGAGGACACTGGCTTTGCTACGGCAATTTTTGTGCTCCAAGGGATTGGAAGGCTCCTGGGTCCTCTGCGATGTCCTGGAAGAGTTGCCGCAGTTGTCAGGTATTCACCCGACACTGGGTGAGATGGATTTTCCGATTTCGCCCCGCAAAGATTTTGGACCTGGACAAACTGGCTGAAGCGTCAAGGGGACCCGAGGCAGAACTTTATTTATTTCAAACTGCAAAGCGGAGATTTCCCCGATGTGGCTTCTGCTCTTCTTTGCTGGGAGAAGTTGGAGTGATATATATACATACATATATATATCCACTAAATAAACAAATTGAAAAACATGAAGAGGAAGTGAGAATCAGAAAACAAACTAAATTCGAAAGGGACGCTAATGACTATGCCCAAGGGCGCATATTCACGTACGCCAGAAAATATGACCCCTTCAGACCGCCAAGATCAAACCCGGCAAGCTCATCGTCCAGCATGGCGTCACTAACGTCAGCAGACCTCAGTGAGGAAGAAGCCAACCTGGATCCCCAACAAAAGATTTTTTTAGGGGATATGCGCCTAGTCTTGTCACAACGACAATGGGAATACAGCCACGGGGCGCAAAGAAATACACGCGGCAGGGCCAGGGGGAGAGGAAGAGCATGGCAACCAAGATTCACAAAACCCACACCAGGAGGGGCTACAGGAGAAACAGTTACAAACGAAAAAATCGGCACGGAAACCAGATTGATGAAACAAAAGAGGGGGAAGTAAATGAGGAACTACAGATAATCAACTTATCAGGAACGGAAATTTCTGAGGCAGAAACCTCTTTACTTAAAAAAGGAATAAACTTTTGCCCATCGGCACATATAGACATAGCCCAAACAAGGATTGACCTATACCTGTATATCCGCAAAATCAAGTTAGCTAAATTCTTCACTGAGAGGGAAAATAAACCCAAAATACCGAAAACTCAACCCAAACCAATATCAACATTATTGGCAAAAGAATCTGAAGCGTACTTAACATTATTAAACTTAAATGCGGAAGAGGATATGGATATCAATCTGGAATCAGCAATAACACAGTTGGGAGCAGGAACTAGCGGTTTCAAAGCAAAATCCAAATTCTACCCCCAATTAGCCCCAGGGAACAAAATCGACTTATTCCAGGAAGCGGTCATTCATGACCTATACAACATAAAACCGAAAAACAACAATAATGACAACCTCTCCAAAAATGAAAGGCAAGCTCTGGCATCACTCAAAACCAAATCAAATTTTGAAATAAAAATGGCCGACAAGGGCGGGAATATCGTCCTATGGGATCACCAACTATACATTGAGGAAGCCATGAATCAATTGAATAACTCAAACTATTATGAAAAATTAGACATTAATCCGACTTATGACAACAAGAGGATCCTGGACGGAAAAATAAAGCAATGGGAAAATGCATCATTATTAGACTCTGATGAGACCAAATACCTAACGGTAGATTTCCCGAAAACAGCGACGATATATTTCCTTCCTAAGATCCACAAAAATGCCACGAAGCCACCAGGGAGACCTATAGTGTCGTCAAATGGTTCCCTGCTTGAACCTCTATCTAACTTCATAGACTTTTTTCTAAATCCTCACGTGAAACAACTCAAATCATACATCAGGGATACGACGGATTTTCTATGCAACCTAAAGCTCATCACATGGCAGCCGGAATTTATAATGATCACAATGGATGTGATTTCATTATACACGAACATCGACAATGAGATGGGTCTAAATGCCTGCAAACATGTCTTTCAGGAACGCAATATACATTACGCCAACCACAACAACATGCTGATGGATATGACACAATATCTATTGAACAACAACATCTTCTTATTTGGGGACTCAATATACAGGCAAAAGAATGGAGCAGCTATGGGCTTCTCCTTTAGCCCAAACTATGCCTGCACCGCCATGGGCTGGTGGGAAGAAACAGTGGCATGGAATACCAAACTAAACCAGTTCACAAAGCACATCATAATCTGGAAAAGATTTATCGATGATCTGTTCTTGATATGGAACGGTGGAAAAGAAAAATTCCTTGAATACTTTGAAATATTGAATTCGAGCTCACCAGGTATAAAATTCACTCACAACATCAGTGCTAGCAAAGCTATCTTCCTGGACACCGAAGTCTATATCAAAAACAACAGAATGGAAACCACCTTGCATCGGAAAAGTACAGCCACTAACGCAACACTTGAAGCCACCAGCTTCCATCAACGATCCCTGATATCAAGCATCCCCTATGGGGAATTTCTTCGGCTCAGGAGAATCTGTAGTGAAGAAAACGAATGGCAAAAACAGAGCCAAACTTCGGCAATGCGCTTCCAAAAGAGACAATACAATCACCAAACAGTAAAAACTTGTTGGGAAAGAGCAAACAAGACCACAAGATCGGACAGCCTGAAATCCAAAGCAGTCCCTATTCAAACAGAAGATGAGCCGATCAGGTTGATCACAACATATAGTAGAGAAACAAAACAACTAAACCAAATCTTAAAAAAGAATTGGAAGATTCTACAGTTGGACCCAATCATAGGAAAAAGGATGGGCAATCATCCAACCGTAACCTACAAAAGGGCGAAAAATCTGCAGGACCAATTGGTTCACAGCCATTTCCAGCCACTAACAAAAAGAAAAAATTGGCTACAAACAAAAGGATTCGTGAAGTGCTACCATTGTAAGGCCTGTGAAATCGCAAAACCAACCCAGGAAATAACCATGCCGGACAAAAAAAACTGGAAAATCAATCAATGCATAACTTGTAACAGCAGATACACTGTGTACATGATTGAATGCCCGTGCAAACTAAGGTACATTGGTAGCACAATTTGTGAACTTAAAAAACGGATCCTCGAACATGTTCGCGCAACTGTGCATAGAGATAGAAGCAACGCAGTTGCAAAACACATGGAGTCAGAGCACAATGGGGACTGGAAGCAATTGCGTTTCTGGGGTATTGAAACATTGAACCCATCGCCCAGAGGAGGACATAATGAAAAAACACTACGCCGCAAGGAATCGAAACATATCCTTGGTTTCAGAACTATGACCCCATTAGGGTTAAATCAATCGGAGGAACTTTACATACACCTCTAAATGAACTTAATTGACTTCCGTTACAATTTCCGCCTGCCATGAACTATTAATTCCATTTTAGTCCCCCAATTATAATTTTCTCACCCCCCCACCAGTTTTCACCTTTGTTTTGAGCTCACTTGGGCGAGTACTCACAGATTAAGCCATGAATTATGACATACCAAGCCCACTGGAGGGCTATATTTAAACTACTGATTAATTAATTAATTAATTATAATGTTGAATCACTAATCCAACACACATGTGAAATGCCCACTGGAGGGCTATACCAGGGTTATTCAGTGATGTTTCAAAATGTCCAATGGCTAACTGTACCCACTGGAGGGCCACACTCCCCTAGTTTAAAGCGGTTACAGTACCAACAATGGCTTTAGGAGGATTAGTAACATCTAATTCACCCTAACGCATAGTTAGCCACTATGCCCCATTAATACACAATTAACCCCTCACATGTAATCACTAACATACACAGTAAATCATAACAAAGGGCTAGACTACAAGTCCCAGAATCCCTAAACATATGTGTCAGGGAACATGTGACACATGGAGGCGGGGCAATCTTGTTGTTTGTTTGTTGGTTGCTTAAAACTGTTGAGCGATGCACAGTATACTGACCGTGAGCAAGACAGCGGACGCTGTCGAAACGCGTTGGTTTCTATATTGTTTTACAACCCCCAAAGGATTAATGCATTAAATTAATTCGAACACTTGAGAACGTCTGCAGCCTGTTCCTTTCTGCGACTCCACCTGCCCCTTGCTGGGGAAACCTGTTGAAATACATATATATATATATAAATTATACAAATCATTGTTGACCATGTAATATAGTAAGGGTCTGAATTGCTAATGTTAGATTTTGAATTTTATTTTATATCACGTTGTATTGATATGTATTACATCTTATATTAATTTTGGGTCAGTGACTTTGATTATGTTGATGCGTTAATTTCCATGGGTTAATCACAGAGGAACTCTTTTATGTCACTGGTAGTTCTAACATGACTACACGAGGGTAACCATACCAACCAGTAACCTATCACAGTGATTTAACTGTTTTCACCTATTGTGGAGTACGTGGGTGTGTGCATATATACCAGCATTTTTGTTTGTTGTAGATGAAGTGATCAAGGCGGAGGCTTCCGCCGAAACACGTCTGTAAGCAGCTTTTGGAAAATAAAATGTAACTTGAGTCGAACTCACGGAGTCAGTGCCATCCTTGATGCTAAGGAACGCGGCTTGGTAACCAATATATATATATATATATATATATATATATATATATATTCACTGAAAAAACCATAGGTTATAGACCATATATAGTTAGGAATTCGCATTTACAAAACCTTATTTTACTCACACAAAACCATTGAAATTCCATATATAGTTAGTTGCACTAACTATATATCGCGCACCCGCAATCCACTGCTGATGATGTCACATATTACATCATTCATGACATGGTCAGTGACATCACTGATGACATCACTGATGACATCTCAAATGACATCACTGATGACATCTCAAATGACATCACTGATGACATCACTGATGACATCTCATTTGACATTACTGATCACATCACTGATGATATCATTCATGTGATAATACGATGAACCTCTTCAGACTCTAATATAACCTTAGATACAATCAGTGTAAACAGACACTCACAGACTGTCACTCATCCATGGAGTTACTCACACACCTAGTCAGTCATGCAAAGAATCAATCACACCTCCATTTCCTCAACTATACAGTTATACAAACTTTACTTATTCAAACATATACTAACACATATTTACTCTCTTATACAATCCCTGATACAAGTTCACAATGATCCATACAGCCACTCACACATTCACTGGCTCTTATGCACAGTTATTTATATAAGTCAACTCTCACATGTACTGTGTTTTACATATGTACTTACTTTGACATGTAGCACTGAGATATCCATTCACTCACCAATACACTCATGCACACAGTCAACCGCCCATACAGCTGTTTCCACATGCACTTTTGAAACCATACATCTAGTGAATCAACTGCTCACACATCTATGCACAGAGTCATACACCTCCCAGCCACCCACACACACACTCAGTCTCCCATACAAATACTTGGGCAACCAATCAATAACCCATATAGTTACTCATATAGCTACTTATCAACACATGCAACAGTTTAGAGAACAACAGACATAATGATGCACAAATTAAGACAGTTTAGTCACTAACCCATGCACTCAGTGAGACACATTTAATCACTCACTCATACAGTCAGTCATGCATCTACTAAATCCTTCATCCAGACACTTATACATCCACTCATTCTTCAATATGTAAGACATATTTTAACTTTACAGAAACATACAGTCACTGGATGTTGTCATCAGTGATGTCATCAGTGATGTCATTTGAGATGTCATCAGTGATGTCATCAGTGATGTCACTGACCATGTCATGAATGATGTAATATGTGACATCATCAGCAGTGGATTGCGGGTGCGCGATATATAGTTAGTGCAACTAACTATATATGGAATTTCAATGGTTTTGTGTGAGTAAAATAAGGTTTTGTAAATGCGAATTCCTAACTATATATGGTCTATAACCTATGGTTTTTTCAGTGAATTTTCAAGGTTTTGTAAATGCTAATTCCTAACTATATATGGTCTATAGCCTATGGTTTTTTCAGTGAATATATATATATACATACATATATAAACATATATCATCTGTATATCTATATAAATACAAACATAAATGCATGCATACATATACTTATATGCATACAGATGCATGTTATTTACATGAAAGATGAAAAAACACTAATAAAAGCAAAGCTAAAAAGCCACCTCATTACAAACAGAATGGCTTTAACTTAAACGAGGACGAGATCTATTGCATTTTCAATGCTTGTTTACTTTGGTTCCATCAAGAAGGCATTCAGATGTGTCACACATTTGCCATAAATTCTGAATGTTAGCACTCTAGTTGCACATTAGATCACTGTAGTAAAGCTACTGCTCACCAGGGACGTCTGCTGCTGGTATTCAAAGTGCATGTTTCAGTCTGCATGTCAGAATTTTTTAATGAAATAGAAGAGGATTTGAGAAGTCACTCAAAATGATCCCTAATTTTTCTTTCTGAAGCACTAATCATACTTTCTATGGCAAAATTAACCCCCTCATGTTGTTCCTTTTTAAATTGAGTGTTTTCAGACTTACCACTTCATTCCAATCAAGATGGCTTCTGGTGTGCCATACTTTTGTCATAAGTAAGACTGTTAGCGCTCTAGTTGTTCTTTAGAACACTCTGGGACATTCTGTCATTGGGCTATACTTGGGGTACATCTGGGTGATATTTGGGATACATTTAGGCTCTTTTGTCTCTGGTGGCCATCTTGGGAGACTGTATGTCAGAATTTTTTAATGAAATTAAAGAGGGTTTGAGAAGTCACTCAAAATGTGCCCTAATTTTTCTTTCTGCAGCACTAATCATAATTCATATGGCAAAATATACCCCCTCATTTTGTTCCTTTTTAAATTAAATGTTTTAAGAGTTACCACTTTATTCCAATCAAGATGGCTTCAGGTGTGCCATACCTTTGTAATAAGTAGGACTGTTAGCGCTCTAGTTGTTCTTTAGAACACTCTGGGACATTCTGTCATTGGGCTATACTTGGGCTACATCTGGGTGATATTTGGGCTACATTTGGGCTCTTTTGTCTCTGGTGGCCATTTTGGGAGACTGCATGTCAGAATGTTTTAATGAAATAGAAAAGGATTTGAGAAGTCACTCAAAATGTGCCCTAATTTTTCATTCTGCAGCACTAATCATACTTTCTATGGCAAAATATACCCCCTCATGTTGTTTCTTTTTAAATTAAATGTTTTAAGAGTTACCACTTTATTCCAATCAAGATGGCTTCAGGTGTGCCATACCTTTGTAATAAGTAGGACTGTTAGCGCTCTAGTTGTTCTTTAGAACACTCTAGGAGGCTGCAGTAGAACACAAAGGAATCAACTGACAGTCTCTGTCCTTGTTGGATGTACATGTTTTACTGAGAATGTCAGACTTCATTTTCACATGACTGAGAAAGATAATGTGAATTTACAGAAAATATGCTTTCAGTTTAGCTTATAGATCCCCTTCCAAACCACTGTGGGAAAATCATGAGATATTAGTTTTCTTTCAAACAATATTCATGATATCACAGCAGAAGGTTTTTCACATGGTAAAATCACCTTAGAACCCACCACAATTCCTAAAACGAGTATGGTACCATCAACAAATGATTTATAATGTAACTAAAGTCCTAAAACCCTCTATTAACTACAATGCGTTTTAATGAGGTGCTATCATGTATATTGGTCCCAAGATGGCTGCCAACACTTCTTGGATGAAGTGCTGACAGCCAATCAGATCAGATGTGTGGTTAGGCTCCGCCCAGATATATATCTTTTTTTGTACCTAAATTACTCAAAATACACTGGAGCACATATATTGAGACCTAGCAAAGGCACATCGGGCTAACAGTCCCTACAATTTTGCCAAGTTTCGTGCAAATCCATTCAGCCGTTCGAGCTAAAAGTGAGGCCAACCGCCCTATGGAAATTAACATGGGAAAACGCGTTTTGGGACCCCCCTTTTTTCTCGGCCCCCCCTTGATGAAACCCCCCCCACATTGTCAGGGGCTGCTCAGAAACAAAATGTTCCATTTTCCTGAAAATTTCAGCCAATTCCGTCCACAAACGCCAAAGTTATTAGACATAGAATTTTCAAAAATCCCATAGAGAAAAAATCCTAACTATATATACCTACTGGCGACCGCCAGTAGGTAATATATATATATATATATATATATATATATATATATATATTACCTACTGGCGGTCGCCAGTAGGTATATATAGTTAGGATTTTTTTCCTATGGAACTTTTGAAAATTCTATGTCTAATAACTTTGGCGTTTGTGGACGGAATCGGCTGAAATTTTCAGGAAAATGGCACATTTTGTTTCTGAGCAGCCCCTGAAAATTTGGGGGGTTTCGTCAAGGGGGGGCCGAGAAAAAAGGGGGGTCCCAAAACGCGTTTTTCCCATGTTAATTTCCATAGGGCCTTTGGCCTCACTTTTAGCTCGAACGGCTGAATGGATTTGCACGAAACTTGGCAAAATTGTAGGGACTGTTAGCCCGATGTGCCTTTGATAGGTCTCAATATATGTGCTCCAGTGGATTTTGAGAAATTAACGTTCAAAACAAGATATATATCTGTAACAGCGCTCCGGGCTGCGCTCCGGTCCGCTTACTTTTCGCGAAACGGAACTTTGCGATGCGAAGCTGATTGGCTCCCCGGTGTCTGTCAACATTCTAAACAGTCCTGAGCGGCCGCCATCTTATCTCTCGGTAGGATCGAGAGAGAAGAAGAGGTGAAAAACGAAGGGGGAATTTAATGAAAGGGGGCAAGGTATACCCCTCTTGACCCCCTAGGAATGTTGTTGGGGTTATTAAAGGGTCCCGTGGGGAAAATAAAAAAAAAAAAACTTTTCACGGTAGAAGCGCTTCACGGGCCGCGAACTGGGCCGCAAACTGGTAGCGAAACGGGAATTCGCCATTTTGTGCTTCGTTTTAATTAAATTACTAGGTATAGGGGGGTGCGGGAGACGTATCCTAATCCCTTATGTTTTCTGAGGGTGGCTGAGGAGGCTCATATATGTTGATACATGTCTTCCAGCGGCTGTGCGTGAGCTTTTTTTTTTTTTTTGCTGCGTGACGTCTGTTAACGTTCGATTCGATGGAAATCAGGAAGTGTTGACCGCCAATTTGTCAGTGCGATAAAATATTTTGTTATAAATGAATCCTTATTGATAAACATTGTCTGCGCCATCTTGCCTTTTTTCCAATGCCACAATTTTGTCGTGCACGGCAGCCATTTTAGATACCAGGCCGGTCCCAGGCTATCACCTAGCCCTGCGGATGTAGTTTATGGCCCCAGCTGTAGAGAATCCAGACATGCCAACCCTCCCGATTCAGGCGTGAGACTACTGATTTCAGTGCTAGTCTCCCGCCTCCCGATTTCTGCAAGCAAAAACCCGGGGGCATATTACCAACAACTAGCGATAATTTTTGTCTCTAACTTGTTTAGAGACAAAAATTATCGCCGCACATCGGCGATTTTTATCGCAGATAAACCTTGCTATTAGCAAGGTTTATCGCAAATGCGATAAAAAACGGCCGCAATGCCTGAATATCGCTGTAAAGTCAGCGATATTCATGCATTATCGAGCAAATGCTCTTAGCCATGTTATCCACCTCCCATTGGATAACATGGCTAAGAACTGCTCAGGGCAGGTGTTAGCTTTTTAAGATATTCGCGCTTAGCGCGAATATCTCCAAAAGTTGGTAATAGGAGATAGCGATGTTAGGGACTGTTTCCAGTCGCTAACATCTTGGCACGCCCACTTTGCATGTCATTAGTGATAAATATCACTGACATGCAAAGCGGGGCCCAAGATGGTCGCTATCTCCTTTTAGCTGTCACTAACTGGTGTTAGCGACAGCTTGGTAATAGGGAGATAATTTTATCTCCGCTTTCTTGGCTTTTAAAGCCAAAAAAGCGGAGATAAACCCCCTTGATAATATGCCCCACGATTCCTCGGGGGTTTCAGCTGACAAGGCTTGGTATTGTGTTACGTGGTAATTCTTCCAGGAAACGTCAGAGGGTCGATGCAGGGGTTCTAGAAGGGGTGATAAACCATTTAAGCCTCATGAACAAGCGCATGGTCTTTTAAAGATCTGTGAAGTACTCGGGGCGGCGGTGTGTGTGTGTCCTCTTTCAGGAGCGGGCGGGGGGGGGCACTGCCAGCAACTTGCCAGGCCAGGCAGTGTTCAACACTTGCATCACCCTTTCTCTGCCTGCTATTGCGCTCCATGCTTCGGAAAGGTAAGAAAAAGAACGTGCATTTGAGTTTGAAATGTCCGATCCTGTAGCAGTACACTTGCAAAGCCCACACATGACAATAACCCGATTCAAGGCCCCATTCACCCGATTTTTTAAAAATATATAGCACTCCAACAAAGTAGGATTATAAAACTTTATTAACTTTTAAATATAACGAACGGAACAAAAACTGTAACAAACATTTAAACATTTTTGACAAAAAAAAGCAACAATGGTCAGAAGCTGTCTTTTGTGCGAATAGTCCCAAGGCAGCACAACGTGCTGAGTTCTGGACGGCACCCAGGTGATGTCACCTGGGTGCCGCACTGGTTTTTGGGATCCTACAATGCAGCTCAGAAAAACAGCGTGGGGCGTCCCGGGTGGTGCGGGGGGAGGCCTCGTCAGTAGCGGTCTGTTGTGCGAATAGTCCCAAGGCAGCAGAACGCGCTGAGATGTGGATGGCACCCAGGTGATGTCCAGTAAACTGCCGCACTGGTTTTGGTATCCTACAATGCTGCTCCGAAAATTGGCGTGGGGCGGCTCGGGGGAGGCGTGGGGGAGGCGGCGTGAACGGGCCTCCCCAGGTGGCGGCCATCCAGCTGAGTTGCGCCCGCTCTTGCGGCTACAGCGTCTCGCTCACCATGTAGTTGAGTTGCTCCCACTCTTGCAGTGCAGCGATAGGCGGCTGCCACAGGACTCTTAAAATGGCGGCCGGCTCTTCGGTTTTGGGCCTGGTCCACTAAAATGGCCCTGGGACACCTTGGAACTCGGACGCTTGCCTGCTAGGGCTTGGGCTCCATTCTCGAAAGCGTCCCCTCAGCCGTGAAGATTCTACAAAAGTCTTGGGGGCCCTCGACTCCTGCAGGCTTCCGGTGGGGAGCGGCTGCCATGATTGCTCGCGGAATGACCACGACGGAGCCACGAGATGGTGGTGCTCTCATGCTGACGCCAGCTTCAGTCTGAATCATCCAGAAACAAGGTGGGGCTTTCATCGTTTGGGAAAATAAAATGTTCTAAACCAATGAAAAGTGTTATTTTTGGGTCATATGACCAAGCCTTCCATCTTTAGGAAACCAAAAGTAAAATGAACCAATGAAAAGTTTTATAAACAAGTCACATGACCTGTTATGCGGCATAGGGCTACAAAAAGCGTAGAAAATCCGTTGGCACGTGAGGCGGCGTCAGTAGCGGACCGATGTGCGAATAGGCCGAAGGCAGCACAACGCGCCGAGATCCGGATGGCACCGAGGTGGTGTCCAGCAAATTGCCGTACTGGTGTGGCTATCCTACAATGCTGCGCCGAAAGACGGCGTGTCCAGCTGAGTTTCGGTCACTCTTGCGGTACAGTGACTCGAACGCGCCGAGATCTGGATGGCACCGAGGTTGTGTCCAGCAAGTTGCCGCACTGGTGTGGCCATCCTACAATGCTGCGCCGAAAGTCGGCGTGGGGTGCCCCGTTGGCTTATGAGGTGATGTCAGTAGTGGACCGATGTGTGAATAGGTCGGAACCAGCACAAGGCGCCAAGATCCGAATGGCAAGTCCTGGATGTTGAGTGCCATAGTTGAGAGTTCTGAGCAGTGCTTGTAAGACTATCTGAAGCTTATTTGCACCTGCTGCAGCTTCACTATTGCCCGAGGTGGTGTCCAGCAAATTGCCGCACTGGTGTGGCCATCCTACAATGCTGCGCCGAAAGACGGCGTGTTCAGCTGAGTTCCGGTCACTCTTGCGGTACAGTGACTCGAACGCGCCGAGATCCGGATGGCACCGAGGTTGTGTCCAGCAAGTTGCCGCACTGGTGTGGCCATCCTACAATGCTGCGCCGAAAGTCGGTGTGGGGTGCCCCGTTGGCTTATGAGGTGATGTCAGTAGTGGACCGATGTGTGAATAGGTCGGAACCAGCACAAGGCGCCAAGATCCGGATGGCAAGTCCTGGATGTTGAGTGCCATCGTTGAGAGTTCTGAGCAGTGCTTGTAAGACTGTCTGAAGCTTATTTGCACCTGCTGCAGCTTCACTATTGCCCTGGTGTGGCCAAAGATCGCCCATGACATAGGCGGCCGGCTCCCGAGGTCTGGCGGAACTTTTTTCCTTTTCCTTTCTGCTTCTTGTCCCACAATCCGTTTCACCTGAAGACACGACCAGGTCCCTGAATGTGTGCAGGGGGACGCTATTGATTGAATGAAAATGGCGGCTTGACACAAAGCTGACTCAAGCGTTGCTGTTGATGCTATACAGACAAAAATTGGTTTTCAGTTTGTACATTCTTCAGGATTTTTTTTTCCATCCAAGGCTGATTGAGAGTTTGTAGAAAAATGGCTTCAGATTTTCCACATATTACTCTTCAACATTCTTCCTAAATGTAACAATGTGAGACTCACTAGGAGAACGTCTGTTTATCTTTCCTTTCAAAATGCTGCCAACATTATTTTCTGAATGGAAGACACCATCTTGTAGCATAAAGGGCCGAAAGGGGTTCTGGTCTGGCCGATGGTTGGTGGAGACATTTTGACTATATCTTGGATCTGCCCGGCCTCGCCCAAAATGGCGCCGGTATAAATGGGACTCGTAACTCCTTGTTGTGTACTGATTGAACAAACTTGATATCACGAGATATGAATGCAGTTTTGATGCTCATGGCGGGCGGGGACGAGAATTGATTGAATATTTCAACATCCCTATTGATATTAAGTTCTGATGTGTTATTGATTACTGTACTATTGAAAGTTCGAATTAACATCACCCATGGTACTTGCACGCAAATGTATATCTAGATAACTTTTTTGTAAGTGGCCCTGTCGTATTTTAATTACAAAATGTACGTCCACCGATTCCGCAACTGTTAGACACCTTAGTTCTTGCAACCTAATGGCTCGTTCGTTACGTTCCTCTATAATGTAAATGTCTCCTCATCATATACGATTTCAGTTTGCTCCGTGGCCGGCCCACGTGGTTATAGGCCCGTATTTGTATACTGACATTTTCACAATAAAGGTTTTTAAAACAAAACATGGTAGTAGTATTTACATTGGTAAAGTTTTTACTTTTAGTCACTGTTTTCGAATCAGTAAAAGGCAAGTGAAATAAAGCAGTCCAATTACATGACGGATAAAAGGTATAATATGTAGGAACGCAGTAAAGATAAATGGTCAAGGGCAGTTGTGTTTTCCACTCCTGCAACATAAAGTGATCGATAAGAATCTGATAATCAGGCATATCGGCGACTAAGACAGCAGGCCGAGTCTCTTTTACTCAACGGCTCCGTCATGGAACGAAGAAACGCCCTTTTTCTCAAAAAAGGAATATATTTTACTTGCTTGCAGGACAGTTGAAAATTTTCCGGGAAAGTACATTAGCCTGGAATATTATAACATATATGTTATAAAAAAAAAAGTTCGAAATCAATAAAAAGCGTATTTTTTAGGTCATATGACCAAGCTTTTCATTATTAAAATAACAAAAGTAAAATGAACCAATAAAAAGTTTTATTAACAAGTCACATGACCTGTTATGCTTACGTTACGCGCTGCGCGCCGCGCCCCGGATCACTTCCGGGCGCGCTAACGCGGCGTGTCATATAACGCATTACGCGACAACGTAGGTCAAGAATATAGTCAAAATGTCTCCACCAACCAGCGTTCGGAACACAACCCCTTTCAGCAGTCCAAAAAGTTCTGTAAAATGACAACAGAGGGGACAGGCAATAAGAACCATCAGTCAAAGAGGGGAGGGCAAGTTCTTCTCTACCGGGTCATGTTGGGGCGCTACCGGAACTGATCGAATTTGTAGTCTACAGTGTTTCTGGATGTTTCAGACTAAACTGGCGTCAGCATGAGAGCACTACCATCTCGTAGCTCCGTCGTGGCCATTCCACGAGCAGACATGGCAGCCGCTCCCCACCAGAAGCCTGCGGGAGTCGGGGGCCCCCAAGACTTTTGTAGAATCTTCACGGCTGAGGGGACGCTTTCGAGAATGGGACCCAAGCCCTATCAGGGAAGCGTCCGAGTTCCAAGGTGTCCCAGGGCCATTTTAGTGGACAACGCCAAAATCTGAAGAGCCGGCCGCCATTTTGAGA
Organism: Lissotriton vulgaris; assembly: GCF_964263255.1. Classification (NCBI taxonomy): domain Eukaryota; kingdom Metazoa; phylum Chordata; class Amphibia; order Caudata; family Salamandridae; genus Lissotriton; species Lissotriton vulgaris. The sequence continues at coordinate 552,466 of NW_028253351.1, forward strand.
GTCCTGTGGCAGTCGCCTATCGTTGCATCGCAAGAGCGGGAGCAACTCAACTACATGGTGAGCGAGACGCTGTAGTCGCAAGAGCGGGCGGTAAACAGCTGAATGGCGGAAGAGGCACAGTGTAGCAAAAGCGGGCGGAATGGCAACTAAAACGGTAAAGGGGCGCCCCACTACAGCGTGTCTTCAGGTCAAACGGATTGTGGGACAAGGTCCAGAATAGAAGAGTCATCAAAAGGCAAAAAGTTCCGCCGGACCCCGGGAGCCGGCCGCCTATGTCGGGGGCGATCTCAGGCTAAACCGGTGCTATAAGACTTGGGGAGGGGGTCGGAGCCAAGCGTCTTCTCCGAGTCCGTGCCATCACACTGCCCCTCGGGGGCCTCCGTCAAGCGGTTTAGGGAGGTACCATATCACATTGTTTTCAAATGCAGTCAGGTCCACAAACGAAACTCACTTACTTTGAGAATAGTGAAGCTGCAGTAGGTGGAAATAAGCTTCAGACAGTGTTACAAGCGCTGCTCAGAACTCTGAACTATGGCACCCAACATCCAGAACTTATGCCATTTGAGAATGGCAGTGATATTGAAGCAACTCAGGGACCAAAACCATTAACGTACTTTCACGTATGAAAATCTTACTTGGGGAGGGGGCAGGAGCGAAGCGCCCCCTCCCAGTCCGCGCCACCACACCGTATGTTGAAAATCTGAAGCCATCGTTCTACAAACTCAACCAACCTTGGATGGAAAAATCTAGGAAAATGTACAAACTGAAAACCAGTTTTGGTCTGCATAGCATCAGTAGCAACGCTTGCTATCAGAGTGCATGAGTTTCATGCTCGATCGATTGAGCTAGCCGGATCGGGCAATAAAAAGTATAAAATAGTTATGTAAATAGTTATTTAATAAAATGTTTTACCCTGTTTCTTTGCTGGTGTGTTGTCTATATTTTTAATATTTGCATAGGGTTTGTCGTTATTTTGGGCGGGGTGGGTGACGGAGCCGAGCTGTCTTGCAGCCCTCATGGTGTGGAGCTCAGTTCATCTCACTATTTTCGTATTTCTCATGAAGGGTTGTTCCTAATATTTCTATTTTAGCGAGGTCAAAAAGAGATCCAATTAGTGGCCTACTGATTTTGCTCGATTAATTTTATTTTTTTACACGATTTTTCACGATTTTTCACTATCTGCAAAGACTAAACAGAGTATTGCGACTTTGTGCTTGTTTGTAAATAGAGAATGAACCAAAGAGAATCAATTGTAAAACAGTAAATGCTTGGATAACAATCAATCAAATGGAGAGACAAGCAGGCACGACGGATTACAACGGGGGTAAATGCCTGCGTTAACTACTCTTCACTATCTGCAAAGAGAGAGTACTACTAAGAGAAAAGAGGGGAGGGGGGCAGCGTTCAAAGCACATCAGCGTGCATAAACACGAAAAAGTTTTTACCTATCACGTACTTGACATTTTACAGCTTTTGATATTTGCTATTAAAAAACCAATGAAATTCACTGAAAAAACCATAGGTTATAGGCCATATATAGTTAGGAATTTGCATTTACAAAACCTTGAAAATTCACTGAAAAAACCATTGGTTATAGACCATATATAGTTAGGGATTAGCCTTTTCAAAACCTTCTTTTACTCACACAAAACCATTGAAATTTCATATATAGTTAGTTCCACTAACTATATATCGCGCACCCGCAATCCACTGCTGATGATGTCACATATTACATCATTCATGACATGGTTAGTGACATCACTGATGACATCACTGATGACATCTCAAATGACATCACTGATGACATCTCAAATGACATCACTGGTGACATCTCAAATGACATCACTGATAAAATCACTGATAACATCTCATTTGACATGACTGATCACATCACTGATGATATCATTCATGTGATAATACCATGAACCTCTTCAGACTCTAATATAACCTTAGATACAATCAGTGTAAACAGACAGTCACAGACTGTCACTCATCCATGGAGTTACTCACACACCTAGTCAGTTATGCAAAAAATCAATCACACCTCCATTTTCTCAACTATACAGTTATACACACCTTACTTATTCAAACATATACTAACACATATTTACTTTACTCTCTTATACAATTTCTGATACATGTTCACAATGATCCATACAGCCACTCACACATTCACTGGCTCTTATGCACAGTTATTTATATATGTCAACTCTCACATGTACTGTGTTTTACATATGTACTTACTTTGACATGTAGCACTGAGATATCCATTCACTCACTAATACACTCATGCACAGTCAACCGCCCATACAGCTGTTTCCACATGCACTTTTGAACCCATACATATAGTGAATCAACTACTCACACATCTATGTACAGAGTCACACACCTCCCAGCCACCCATACACACACACTTAGTTTCCCATACAAATACTTGGACAACCAATGAATAACCCATACAGTTACTCATATAGCTACTGATCAACATATGCAGCAGTTTGTAGAACAACAGATATAATGATGCACAAATTAAAACAGTTTAGTCACTAACCCATGCACTCAGTGAGACACATTTAATCACTCACTCATACAGTCAGTCGTGCACCTACTAAATCCTTCATCCAGACACTTATACATCCACTCATTCTTCAATATGTAAGACATATTTTAACTTTACAGAAACATACAGTCACTGGATGTTGTCATCAGTGATGTCATCAGTGATGTCATTTGAGATGTCATCAGTGATGTCATCAGTGATGTCACTAACCATGTCATGAATGATGTGATATGTGACATCATCAGCAGTGGATTGCGGGTGCGCGATATATAGTTAGTGGAACTAACTATATATGAAATTTCAATGGTTTTGTGTGAGTAAAAGAAGGTTTTGAAAAGGCTAATCCCTAACTATATATGGTCTATAACCAATGGTTTTTTCAGTGAATTTTCAAGGTTTTGTAAATGCAAATTCCTAACTATATATGGCCTATAACCTATGGTTTTTTCAGTGAATATATATATATATATATATTCACTGAAAAAAACATAGGTTATAGACCATATATAGTTAGGAATTCGCATTTACAAAACCTTATTTTACTCACACAAAACCATTGAAATTCCATATATAGTTAGTTGCACTAACTATATATCGCGCACCCGCAATCCACTGCTGATGATGTCACATATTACATAATTCATGACATGGTCAGTGACATCACTGATGACATCACTGATGACATCTCAAAAGACATCACTGATGACATCTCAAATGACATCACTGATGACATCACTGATGACATCTCATTTGACATTACTGATCACATCACTGATGATATCATTCATGTGATAATACGATGAACCTCTTCAGACTCTAATATAACCTTAGATACAATCAGTGTAAACAGACACTCACAGACTGTCACTCATCCATGGAGTTACTCACACACCTAGTCAGTCATGCAAAGAATCAATCACACCTCCATTTCCTCAACTATACAGTTATACAAACTTTACTTATTCAAACATATACTAACACATATTTACTCTCTTATACAATCCCTGATACAAGTTCACAATGATCCATACAGCCACTCACACATTCACTGGCTCTTATGCACAGTTATTTATATATGTCAACTCTCACATGTACTGTGTTTTACATATGTACTTACTTTGACATGTAGCACTGAGATATCCATTCACTCACCAATACACTCATGCACACAGTCAACCGCCCATACAGCTGTTTCCACATGCACTTTTGAAACCATACATCTAGTGAATCAACTGCTCACACATCTATGCACAGAGTCATACACCTCCCAGCCACCCACACACACACTCAGTCTCCCATACAAATACTTGGGCAACCAATCAATAACCCATATAGTTACTCATATAGCTACTTATTAACACATGCAACAGTTTACAGAACAACAGACATAATGATGCACAAATTAAGACAGTTTAGTCACTAACCCATGCACTCAGTGAGATACATTTAATCACTCACTCATACAGTCAGTCATGCACCTACTAAATCCTTCATCCAGACACTTATACATCCACTCATTCTTCAATATGTAAGACATATTTTAACTTTACAGAAACATACAGTCACTGGATGTTGTCATCAGTGATGTCATCAGTGATGTCATTTGAGATGTCATCAGTGATGTCACTGACCATGTCATGAATGATGTAATATGTGACATCATCAGCAGTGGATTGCGGGTGCGCGATATATAGTTAGTGCAACTAACTATATATGGAATTTCAATGGTTTTGTGTGAGTAAAATAAGGTTTTGTAAATGCGAATTCCTAACTATATATGGTCTATAACCTATGTTTTTTTCAGTGAATTTTCAAGGTTTTGCAAATGCTAATTCCTAACTATATATGGTCTATAACCTATGGTTTTTTCAGTGAATTTTCAAGGTTTTGTAAATGCTAATTCCTAACTATATATGGTCTATAGCCTATGGTTTTTTCAGTGAATATATATATATACATACATATATAAACATATATCATCTGTATATCTATATAAATACAAACATAAATGCATGCATACATATACTTATATGCATTTTAGGGTTGGTAGGGCATTTTCGTGTGTATTATGTTGCTTTTTTAGGGCTTTTGGGTCAATTAAGTAGGGTTCCCGGAGCCTAGGGCTGAGGGGCCGGTTCAGTTTCGTGCGTATTGGTGTTGGCAAGGTTTTGAGGGATTTTGGCGGTTTTTGGTCGAGATTTGGCCGTTTTATGGCTTTTTTTTGTGTTTGCGGGGGGCGCGTATTCGGGTTGAAATTCGTCCCCGTTCCAGTGGATGGATTGGGCTGATTTTTGGTGAGATGTTAGGGAATCGCTGGAACTAGTGTCCAGCCAAGTTTGAAGCGGATCGGAGCAGTGGAAGTGCTTTAAAGAGCAATTTTTGTGCGGAGTAGCGAATTGCCATGTTATTCAATGGGAGTTTTTGGTGCGCATGGAGAAGGTGAATTTGGGGTGTTCCAGTTGCGCTAGAGGGACGGGGCTTGGGTGAGCTGTAGGGAGAGTGGATCGGCAGGTGTGCCGAATTTTTGGGATTTGTTGGCCGAAGGGAAGGGTGTGCTTGGGCAAAGTCGATTTGGTGAAAACGGTGCGTTATTTACATGAAAGTTGAAAAAACACTAATAAAAGCAAAGCTAAAAAGCCACCTCATTACAAACAGAATGGCTTTAACTTAAACGAGGGCGAGATCTATTGCATTTTCAATGCTTGTTTACTTTGGTTCCATCAAGAAGGCATTCAGATGTGTCACACATTTGCCATAAATTCTGAATGTTAGCACTCTAGTTGCACATTAGATCACTGTAGTAAAGCTACTGCTCACCAGGGACGTCTGCTGCTGGTATTCAAAGTGCATGTTTCAGTCTGCATGTCAGAATTTTTTTAATGAAATAGAAGAGGATTTGAGAAGTCACTCAAAATGATCCCTAATTTTTCTTTCTGAAGCACTAATCATACTTTCTATGGCAAAATTAACCCCCTCATGTTGTTCCTTTTTAAATTGAGTGTTTTCAGACTTACCACTTCATTCCAATCAAGATGGCTTCTGGTGTGCCATACTTTTGTCATAAGTAAGACAGTTAGCGCTCTAGTTGTTCTTTAGAACACTCTGGGACATTCTGTCATTGGGCTATACTTGGGGTACATCTGGGTGATATTTGGGCTACATTTAGGCTCTTTTGTCTCTGGTGGCCATCTTGGGAGACTATGTCAGAATTTTTTAATGAAATTGAAGAGGGTTTGAGAAGTCACTCAAAATGTGCCCTAATTTTTCTTTCTGCAGCACTAATCATAATTCATATGGCAAAATATACCCCCTCATTTTGTTCCTTTTTAAATTAAATGTTTTAAGAGTTACCACTTTATTCCAATCAAGATGGCTTCAGGTGTGCCATACCTTTGTAATAAGTAGGACTGTTAGCGCTCTAGTTGTTCTTTAGAACACTCTGGGACATTCTGTCATTGGGCTATACTTGGGCTACATCTGGGTGATATTTGGGCTACATTTGGGCTCTTTTGTCTCTGGTGGCCATTTTGGGAGACTGCATGTCAGAATTTTTTAATGAAATAGAAGAGGATTTGAAAAGTCACTCAAAATGTGCCCTAATTTTTCTTTCTGCAGCACTAATAATACCTTCTATTGCAAAATATACCCCCTCATTTTGTTCCTTTTTAAATTAAATGTCTTAAGAGTTACCACTTTATTCCCATCACGATGGCTCCAGGTGTGCTATACCTTTGTAATAAGTAGGACTGTTAGCGCTCTAGTTGTTCTTTAGAACACTCTGGGACATTCTGTCATTGGGCTATACTTGGGCTACATCTGGGTGATATTTGGGCTACATTTGGGCTCTTTTGTCTCTGGTGGCCATTTTGGGAGACTGCATGTCAGAATGTTTTAATGAAATAGAAAAGGATTTGAGAAGTCACTCAAAATGTGCCCTAATTTTTCATTCTGCAGCACTAATCATACTTTCTATGGCAAAATATACCCCCTCATGTTGTTTCTTTTTAAATTAAATGTTTTAAGAGTTACCACTTTATTCCAATCAAGATGGCTTCAGGTGTGCCATACCTTTGTAATAAGTAGGACTGTTAGCGCTCTAGTTGTTCTTTAGAACACTCTGGGACATTCTGTCATTGGGCTATACTTGGGCTACATCTGGGTGATATTTGGGCTACATTTGGGCTCTTTTGTCTCTGGTGGCCATTTTGGGAGACTGCATGTCAGAATGTTTTAATGAAATAGAAAAGGATTTGAGAAGTCACTCAAAATGTGCCCTAATTTTTCATTCTGCAGCACTAATCATACTTTCTATGGCAAAATATACCCCCTCATGTTGTTTCTTTTTAAATTAAATGTTTTAAGAGTTACCACTTTATTCCAATCAAGATGGCTTCAGGTGTGCCATACCTTTGTAATAAGTAGGACTGTTAGCGCTCTAGTTGTTCTTTAGAACACTCTAGGAGGCTGCAGTAGAACACAAAGGAATCAACTGACAGTCTCTGTCCTTGTTGGATGTACATGTTTTACTGAGAATGTCAGACTTCATTTTCACATGACTGAGAAAGATAATGTGAATTTACAGAAAATATGCTTTCAGTTTAGCTTATAGATCCCCTTCCAAACCACTGTGGGAAAATCATGAGATATTAGTTTTCTTTCAAACAATATTCATGATATCACAGCAGAAGGTTTTTTCACATGGTAAAATCACCTTAGACCCCACCACAATTCCTAAAACGAGTATGGTACCATCAACAAATGATTTATAATGTAACTAAAGTCCTAAAACCCTCTATTAACTACAATGCTTTTTAATGAGGTGCTATCATGTATATTGGTCCCAAGATGGCTGCCAACACTTCTTGGATGAAGTGCTGACAGCCAATCAGATCAGATGTGTGGTTAGGCTCCGCCCAGATATATATCTTTTTTTTAACCTAAATTACTCAAAATCCACTGGAGCACATATATTGAGACCTAGCAAAGGCACATCGGGCTAACAGTCCCTACAATTTTGCCAAGTTTCGTGCAAATCCATTCAGCCGTTCGAGCTAAAAGTGAGGCCAACCGCCCTATGGAAATTAACATGGGAAAAACGCGTTTTGGGACCCCCCTTTTTTCTCGGCCCCCCCTTAATGAAACCCCCCCAAATTGTCAGGGGCTGCTCAGAAACAAAATGTTCCATTTTCCTGAAAATTTCAGCCAATTCCGTCCACAAACGCCAAAGTTATTAGACATAGAATTTTCAAAAATCCCATGGAGAAAAAATCCTAACTATATATACCTACTGGCGACCGCCAGTAGGTAATATATATATATATATTACCTACTGGCGATAGCCAGTAGGTATATATAGTTAGAATTTTTTCTCTATGGGACTTCTGAAAATTCTATGTCTAATAACTTTGGCGTTTGTGGACGGAATCGGCTGAAATTTTCAGGAAAATGGCACATTTTGATTCTGAGCAGCCCCTGAAAATTTGGTGGAGTTTCGTCAAGGGGGGGCTGAGAAAAAAGGGGGGTCCCAAAACGCGTTTTTCCCATGTTAATTTCCATAGGGCGGTTGGACTCACTTTTAGCTCGAACGGCTGAATGGATTTGCACGAAACTTGGCAAAATTGTAGGGACTGTTAGCCCGATGTGCCTTTGCTAGGTCTCAATATATGTGCTCCAGTAGTTTTTGAGAAATTAACGTTCAAACCAAGATATATATCTGTAACAGCGCTCTGGGCAGCGATCCGGTCCGCTTACTTTTCGCTTATCGGAACTTTGCGCGCAGAAAGCTGATTGGCTCTCCGGTGTCTGTCAACATTCTAAACAGTCCGGAGCGGACGCCATCTTGTCTCTCGGTAGGATCGAGAGAGAAGAAGAGGTGGAAAACGAAAGGGGAATTTAATGAAAGGGGGCAAGGTATCCCCCTCTTGACCCCCTAGGAATGTTGTTGGGGTTATTAAAGGGTCCCGTGGGGAAAATAAAAAAAAAATGATTTTTCACGGTAGAAGCGCGGCCGCGAACTGGTAGCGAAACGGGAATTCACCATTTTGTGCTTCGTTAATTAAATTACTAGTTATAAGTGGGTGCGGGAGACGTATCCTAATCCCCTTTGTTTCCTGAGGGTGGCTGAGGAGGCTGATATATGTTGATACATCTCTTCCAGCGGCTGTGCGTGAGCTTTTTTTATTTTTTGCTGCGTGACAGTCCGGAGCGGCCGCCATCTTGTCTCTCGGTAGGATCGAGAGAGAAGAAGAAGTGAAAAACGAAGGGGCAATTTATTGAAAGGGGGCAAGGTATACCCCTCTTGACCCCCTAGGAATGTTGTTGGGGTTATTAAAGGGTCCCGTGGGGAAAATAAAAAAAAAATTATTTTTCACGGTAGAAGCGCTTCACGGGCCGCGAACTGGGCCGCAAACTGGTAGCGAAACGGGAATTCGCCATTTTGTGCTTCGTTTTAATTGTTTAGAGACAAAAATTATCATCGCACATCGGCCACAATGCATGAATATCGCTGAAAAGTCAGCGATATTCATGCATTATCCAGCAAATGCTCTTAGCCATGTTATCCACCTTCCATTGGATAACATGGCTAAAAACCGCTCTGTGCGTGAGCTTTTTTTTTTTTTTTTTTTTTTTTGCTGCGTGACGTTTGTTAACGTTCGATTCGATGGAAATCAGGAAGTGTTGAACACCATTTTGTCACTGCGAGTAAATATTTTGTTATAAATGAATCCTTATTGATAAACATTGTCTGCGCCATCTTGCGTTTTTGTCCAATGCCACAATTTTGTCGTGCACGGCAGCCATTTTAGATGCCTTGACCAGGGCCACTCTCTGCACGCCGTCGATTCTCAGCATGGCTCCCCACCCTCGCACGCATCTCCCCCACGCAATGGTCACCCCCGCTCTCTCTCTCATGCATGGGCCATATACTTCCCCCATCTGCGCTGCTCTTCTCTGAGAATCACACCCTGTGCCCGCCCGACACCTCCCTTTCACCCTATTCACTACCGCACCCTCTGACACTCCTCTTCCTCTGTGTCCGATTGTCCAGGCCGGACCTAGGCTATCACCTAGCCCTGCGGATGTAGTGTATGGCTCCAGCTGTAGAGTATCCAGACATGCCAACCTTCCCGATTCAGGTGTGAGACTACTGATTTCAGTGCTAGTCTTTCGTTTCCCGATTCCTGCAAGGAAAAACCCGGGGGCATATTTCCAACAAGTAGCGGTAATTTTTGTCTCTAACTTGTTTAGAGACAATAATTATCGCCGCACTTCGGCGAATTTTATCGCACATAAACCTTGCTATTAGCAAGGTTTATCGCAAATACGATAAAAAATGGCCGCAATGCATGAATATCGCTGAAAAGTCAGCGATATTCATGCATTAGTCAGCAAATGCTCTTAGCCATGTTATCCACTTCCCATTGAACAAGCGCATGGTCTTTTAAAGATTTGTGAAGTACTCGGGGCGGGGGGGGGGCATTGGCAGCAATTTGCAGGCCAGGCAGTGTTCAACACGTGCATCACCCTTTCTCTGCCTGCTATTGCGCTCCATGCTTCGGAAAGGTAAGAAAAAGAACGTGCATTTGAGTTTGAAATGTCCGATCTTGTAGCAGTACACTTGCAAAGCCCACACATGACAATAACCCGATTCAAGGCCCCATTCACCCGATTTTTTAAAAAAAATATAGTACTCCAAGACAGTTACATTTTAAAACTTTATTAATATTTAAATATAACGAACGCAACAAAAACTGTAAATATATTTAACCATTTTTTGAAATTAACCAGAACTATAACGATAACAACAACAACAACAATAATATAACTTTTATGCCTAAATTACGGAAACATTTAGCTAATCTGCTAAAGGGGGGAGTCGCCATTTCTTTACAATAATCAATAGTGAAAAATCCACATCAATAGGGTTGCCCGTTTTGTCGATGCAGCAGTATAGTGCAATATACACAGCACCTGGGGTGTCAAGAGTGAACAGGTCTTTCTTTGTTCCTTAAGATGTTATCTCCGAGAATGCTGATGCATTGGTGTCTGTACACTTCTTTGTCAATTCTGTCAAGATGATAACTGCTTTATAAACAGACGATATCTTTGTTTCGTCATTAGTGTTAAGTGTGTCTGAAACTACAGTGCCCTTCTGTTTTTTTTTCTTCAGGCTCTACAGAGTTTTGTGTGTTGTTCTTTTGAGCGACAATTATTCCAGAGGTTTCAGGTTCACTTGTTTTGTTCTGCAGTGAGTTAACAGCTTTAGAGAGTTCATGTTTATTTGCTATGTCCTGCTGTTCGTGAACTGCTTCAGAGACGTCAGCCTCATTTTTTATGTTTCAGTAGATCCTGGACCTGCCCGGCCGCCGGTGTAAATGGGACTCGTAACTGCTTGTTCTGTACTGGTTGCCCAACCTTGATATCACGAGATACATATGCAGTTTTGAAGCACATGGCGGAGGCTTGTCTGCTGTAGTGGGGCGCCCCTTTATCGTTTCAGTCGCCAATTGTAAAACAGTAAATGCTTGGATAACAATCAATCAAATGGAGAGACAAGCAGGCACGACGGATTACAACGGGGGCAAAGGCCTGCGTTAACTACCGTTCACTATCTGCAAAGAGAGAGTACTACTAAGAGAAAAGAGGGGAGTGGGGGGGGGGGCAGCGTTCAAAGCACATCAGCGTGAATAAACACGAAAACGTTTTTACCTATCACGTACTTGACATTTTAAAGCTTTTCATATTTGCTATCAAAAAACCAATGAAATTCACAGAAAAAACCATAGGTTATAGTGGATATATAGTTAGGAATTTGCATTTACAAAACCTTGAAAATTCAATGAAAAAACCATTGGTTTTAGGCCATATATAGTTAGGGATTTGCATTTACAAAACCTTATTTTACTCGCATAAAACCATTGAAATTCCATATATAGTTATAAGCGCTAACTATATATCGCGCACCCGCAATCCACTGCTGATGATGTCACATATTACATCATTCATGACATGGTTAGTGACATCACTGATGACATCACTGATGACATCTCAAATGACATCACTGATGACATCACTGATTACAACATCCAGTGACTGTATGTTTCTGTAAAGTTAAAATATGTTTTACATATTGAAGAATGAGTGGATATATAAGTGTCTGGATGAAGGATTTACTAGGTGCATGACTGACTGACTGATTGAGTGAGTGATTAAATGTGTCTCACTGAGTGCATGGGTTAGTGACTAAACTGTTTTAATTTGTGCATCATTATATCTGTTGTTCTACAAAGTGCTGCATATGTTGATCAGTAGCTATATGAGTAACTGTATGGGTTATTGATTGGTTGTCCAAGTATTTGTATGGGAAACTGAGTGTGTGTGTATGGGTGGCTGGAAGGTGTGTGACTCTGTACATAGATGTGTGAGTAGTTGATTCACTATATGTATAGATTCAAAAGTGCATGTGCAAACAGCTGTATGGGCGGTTGACTGTGCATGAGTGTATTAGTGAGTGAATGGATATCTCAGTGCTACATGTCAAATTAAGTACATATGTAAAACACAGTACATGTGAGAGTTGACATCTATAAATAACTGTGCATAAGAGCCAGTGAATGTGTGAGTGGCTGTATGGATCATTGTGAACATGTATCAGAGATTGTATAAGAGAGTAAAGTAAATATGTGTTAGTATATGTTTGAATAAGTAAGGTGTGTATAACTGTATAGTTGAGAAAATGGAAGTGTGATTGATTTTTGGCAAAACTGACTAGGTGTGTGAGTAACTCCATGGATGAGTGACAGTCTGTGACTGTCTGTTTACACTGATTGTATCTAAGGTTATATTAGAGTCTGAAGAGGTTCATGGTATTATCACATGAATGATATCATCAGTGATGTTATCAGTCATGTCAAATGAGATGTTTTCAGTGATGTCATCAGTGATGTCATTTGAGATGTCATCAGTGATGTCATCAGTGATGTCACTAACCATGTCATGAATGATGTAATATGTGACATCATCAGCAGTGGATTGCGGGTGCGCGATATATAGTTAGCGCTTATAACTATATATGGAATTTCAATGGTTTTATGCGAGTAAAATAAGGTTTTGTAAATGCAAATCCCTAACTATATATGGCCTAAAACCAATGGTTTTTTCATTGAATATATATATATATATATATATATATATATATATACACACCCACATATATATATATATACATATACATACATACATATATATATATATATATATATATATATATATATATATATATATATATATATATATATATATATATATATATATATATATATATATATATATATATATATATATATATATATAGAACACCAAGTCACTGTATCCACAGATAAACGTACTCTCAATGCACAAACTGGTTGAATACTCAGGAAAGATTTGTTCTGCGTCTCCACTACGCTGAGAAGCTCCATACACACAGTGTTGAAATACCATGGACTTAACAGTGAAAATGGACAGAACAACCACAACGTGGTACTCACAAAACAATGCTTTAAATACACATATCAACCGATACTACAGAGTTAATATACAGAGAACAGAATGCAACGAAAAGGGTGACAGAAAATGAGTAGCTATTAAAAAAATGGTATAATGATATGTAGCTGGACATCTACTAAGTTCAAATACATCATCAGTCAGAATACATCACATAGTATTCACATCATGGTGACAAGAATTTGTACACATGTCGTAAGACATGGTATGTGTTATTAATGGGGGAAGAAATTGTGTATTTCTCTGGTGTGGAAACAGAGACTTTAAATGAGAGTCGGCCATCTTGGAGTGGCATTTGCCACCAGCGTATACCGGAGAATATCAAGCCCTGTATTGATCAACTGGTCAGTACCAAGAGGTCAGCAGGGCTGGAAATAGACCGCAAAGACTGTCATGAATGTGCAGGAATCAACAGGGTATGGGTCCACTCAGAGACAAGGATGTAAATGAGAGGCTAGCTCAAATCCAGAAACAGGGTTGTCGGCCGCAGATAAACATATGAATGGTGCATCTTAGAGTGGTTGCACCAGATCACACGCCCTCTCACATTGGGTGATACCCCAGGGTGCCTGGTCAGAGACAATTCAGCTGGTTATATCCCGGGATGAAAAGTGTCAGGCCATTGCCTGGACTGGCTGACTACCTGCAAGAGGTATAGATCGATCTGGGGTCATACAGTGTAATGATCTGATAGAGAGCAAAAGGTACATGAGTGTATCCGTTTGCTTAAGGATATGGGAAATAAAGGGCAAGTTCCCGAATACACACACACAAGCTAAAACAATGTAAATGGCTGTAAATGGACTCAAAATATGTATTGAAATTCACAGTAAAATGACGGGTAAGTTCCCACGTCCTAAACCCAGGTGGAAGTGACTCAGAAGGGAGTATAAAGAGTGAAAAACATATAAAAAAAACAAACACTGGTGTACACTGGTGTCCACTGGTGTACAGTCTTGACTGCAGTGATTAATCACGGCCAAATGCCTCTGATCAAAAGGGTAAGGTGCCCGTGAGGGTGAACTACTGTGGTAGAGTGGGTCCCTTCCTTTCCTCCTGTAGTGATAACAAGGGAAACAAAAGAATATGTTAAAATCATGAAATTCAATTTTGTTAACATGTGATAAAAACAAAGTACAAAAGTACTACATTCCCTAGAAGCAAAAAGAGGTTATAAACAGGCACATATTAAATAAATGTCAAGTTTCATACAGATGTATTCCTAATTATTCATCAAGATTATGACCACCAGGGCTCTTTGTTTGACATTCAATGATATACTTGGATTCACATTGCCTCAGTTTGAGTGTTCTATCCCCTCCCCTGTGAGGTTTGGGGAAGTGTTCGATGAAAAGCAAGCTGAGCAACGAGCTGTATAATGGTAGAATAATGGTATGCTTGAAAATGTTGTGCAAGCAGGTATTGTTGGTCATTTTTTGTGATTGCTGTCATGTGTTCCAAAACACATTTCTTGGCTGGTTGAATGGTGCATCCAATGTATTTGAGTTTGCAATGACACTCCAGCACGTATACCATGCCACATACGGGGTGTTACATGTAAGGAACTGTGTGATCTTTCTGTTGAACCCTTTGTTGGTAATGAGTTCTTTCTTCATGTAGCTATTTTTACACACTTTTCAGTGTCCGCAGGGAAAGAAGCTGGAAAGGTCCTGATCCCTCTTGGTAATGTAATGTGTTAGATCACTGTGGACAAGTTTGTCTCTGAGACTGTGTCCCCTTCTGTATGTTATACTAGGTCGTTCTTTGATCAAGTGTCCGATGGTTGGATCACTTGTCAGTATGTCCTAGTGTCTGGTCTGGTTTTGTTTGATGCTCTTTGTATTCATGTTGTGTGTGAGAATGATCCTGGTGTTATGTTCCATATCAGCATTATCAGTTTCCCTGTCCGGTTGGACGAAAAGGTATTTGTTCTTTCTATCTTCTCCACTTTCCTGATAACCTTGTTGAGAACCCATTGAGGATACCCTCTTTCCTTGTACCTGACAATCATGATTTGCATTTCCTCCAGAAATCCTGGGTTGGAACTACAATTGCATTTTGCTCTTAGCAGTTCCCTGTATGGTATACTCCATTTCAAGGGATCTGGGTGACTCCTGAGAGCGTGGAGAAAGATGTTGCCCGATGTTTCCTTGTGGAACAGTTTGGTGTGAACAGTATCGTCCTTGATTTCAATTTTGATATCAAGAAATTCAACTGAGTGTTTTTTGACTGTTCTAGTGAGTATATTGTTGCAGCAGGTGTTCTTGTTCAGTTTGTCGATTAATTTGTTGATCTCATCTTCACTGCCTTTCCAAACCATAAAAATATCATCAAGGTAGCGAAGCCATAATATGGCCTGCTGCACCTCAGGAAAGTCAGGATTGTCCATAAAGATGTATTCCTCCCACTGGCCTAGGAAGAGGTTGACAAAGTTTTGGGCAAAGCATGTGCCCATCAAGGTCCCAAGGACCTGTTTATAGAGTGCCCCATTAAACAAAAAGATGTTTTTGATGAGACACAACGTAATCATCTCAAGTATCATGGTGGTGTGGGCTTTGAATCTTATGTGTATGGATTTAAGATAATGTATGCATGCCTGGATGCCCTGCTCATAGTCTCTGATGGGATAAAGTGAGTTCACATACAGGCTAACCAACAAGAAGTCGCTTTCCCAGTGTATACCCTCCAGCTTGCCCAGGAAATCGTTGGTGTCTTTGACATAGGAAGAAGGTTACTCACAAAATCTCCAAGAAAATGATCAACATATTTGTAAATGTTTTCGGTGGTACTGGCCTTAGACAATATGATGGGCCTTCCTGGAGGGTTTTTCTTATCCTTGTGGACCTTGGGTAGGTGGTATAGCACAGGGATAATGGGATGATCTTTTTTTGGGAACAGTATTTCTCCCACTTTAAAATACCTTTTTTCCCTCCAATTTTGTAATTTGTCCCAGATTTCCTCTACATCCTGTGAATATGTCGTTCAGCCCCCCTTACATGTCCCTACTGAGAAACACTATGTTACCCCCTTTATCTGCAGGGTGAATGATGATATTACTGTCATCTGATATATATATATGCGTATATATATATATATATATATATATATATATATATATATATATATATATATATATATATATATATATATATATATATATATATATATATATATATATATATATATATATATTCTTGTTCCAAAATACACCAGCCTGCTGTACTCACGAGCGGGTGCTCTCCGAGACGGGGGTGTACCCGCCAAAAACAATTACTGCTCCTGAAATCCCTTCACAATCCAATGCGAAAAGAGACAGCACTCACAGGGGGGTTATCCAAGCCAACATATCTTTATTTGGCAAACCAGCACGGACAAGACGCGTTTCGGCGCTGAGCCTTTGTCAATTGCGAGAGTAAACGCGCCGCCATTCTTTTTAAACACATTAATTGCATCACAGTGAAAAATGGCATCAACAGAAAGAAAGGACAACAAAATGGAAAATATATCGCCATCTTGTAACATACAATTCTACCATGAGATTAGAAAGTATTTCAAAAATCATGTTGTTTTTACGGGGAAAAGGAAAAACAATTAATATTTCCATTAACATTGCAATATTTACAATATTTACAATCTTTCATTACAGCCCTGTATGGGCTCAACCCCTGTATATTTTTCTCATTAACGCCCACAGATGGGCTATGCCAAAGTAAAAACTTTTACTGTGATAGGAGTAC
The DNA here is from genome assembly GCF_964263255.1 of Lissotriton vulgaris. Lineage (NCBI taxonomy): Eukaryota > Metazoa > Chordata > Amphibia > Caudata > Salamandridae > Lissotriton > Lissotriton vulgaris. The sequence continues at coordinate 569,308 of NW_028253351.1, forward strand.
AATGTGTTTGTGAAATTACAGTTCATAAAGCATAAATGAAAAGAGATAATTATTGAAAGAAAAATAGTATTTGAAAAACGAGATCCTACTATGTACAGCAAAAATTCATTCAGCGAAATCAGTCTATCTCTATATGGAGCATTAATAACCTAAATGGACTGCCAGTTCTTCATGTGTGTTCAGCCCTGTCGGATGTTTACTCAGTAGGTCTATGATATAGCGAGACTCAAGGCGTTGTAGTTTTTGTAGACGGCTCCGCATCGTGGAAGGGGTGGCACACTATCCAAACAAAAATAGGACAACAGGTCCCTGTTGTGCCCATGTGTTTTGTTGAAGTGTCTAGCCACCGGATAAGACTCATCTATATTGTTAATAGCATGCATGTGCCCCAATATACGTAGTTTGACAGGGTTAATAGTACTGCCTATGTATATCAAACCACACGGACATACCAAGCAGTAGATGGCATAAGGTGTTGTACATGTCAGAAACTTGGTTATTTTCTTGGGGGATTTGATACCAGGAATGACATAGGTGAGGGTCCTTTTGCTGATTTTACAGGCATTACATCGACCACATGGAAAAAATCCATTCAGAGGTATTTTTCCTGAGATATTAGATTTCACCATGTGGTGGCTGTGTACCAAGTCATCTTTTAGGGCCCTGGCTTTACGGTAGGTGACAAGTGGATTAGATGGTAAATCATCTCTAATTGTATTGTCCGCTAATAGAATATTCCAGTTCTTTTTTAGTATCTTACGGACTTGTTCTGAATTTTCCAAGTAGGTGGTAATCATTCTAAAGGTACCCTGGTCATTATCCTTGATTACTTTGGGTTTTAGGAGTTCATTTCTTGATCTTTTGCTCACTTTTTTTAAAGCTTGTTGGAGCACTCCTTCTTTGTAACCGCGAATCCTGAATCGGTCTAAACAGAGTTTCGCTGATTCTTCAAATTCCCTTTCTGTGGTGTTGTTTCTCTTCAATCTTAAAAGCTCTCCATAAGGGATGCTTTTGATTAACTTTTTCGGATCGTTACTGCTAGCATGTAATGTGCAATTACCTGCGGTTGTTTTCCGAAAAAGTTTGGTACATAGTCTACCCTGGTACGTATATGGTAAGATCTAAATAGTTAACCTTAGAGTCACTGATATCACCACTGAATTTTAGATTGATGTTATTGTCATTTAGAACATTCACATACATTTTCGCTTCTTCTATCGATCCTTCAAAGATGATAAAAAGATCGTCGATATAACAATACCATGCTTTGATCTTTTGATTCCATCTAGCGTATATTGCGACGCTGCCCGGTGGCAGAGGGCTAGCGCGCGATAGCTGGAGAGTTGCTGTGTCATTTTACCCTTCGTCCTGCTGATTGCGAGCAGCGGCGTTTATTATATCTTTGACCATTATTGTGACTCCTAACTAACCTGACTTCAAAGTTATTAGGTTACTTACCCTGCTTTCTCTTTACAGAGGCTACACGGCCGGCTGAGGGCTGATTGTTGGGGCGGGCTTTCAGCGGCCGCGGGCGCCATCTTGGGTTGGGTTGGCCGGCGCATTGGATCTTTGCCACACCCCCCTCGTTACTCCTCTATTTAGGAGCAAGCATGCCCTTCTCCCAGCGTTTGCGACGCTGCCCGGTGGCAGAGGGCTAGCGCGCGATAGCTGGAGAGTTGCTGTGTCATTTTACCCTTCGTCCTGCTGATTGCGAGCAGCGGTGTTTATTTTATCTTTGGCCATTATTGTGACTCCTAACTAACCTGACTTCAAAGTTATTAGGTTACTTACCCTGCTTTCTCTTTACAGAGGCTACGCGGCCGTCTGAGGGCTGATTGTTGGGGCGGGCTTTCAGCGGCCGTGGGCGCCATCTTGGGTTGGGTTGGCCAGCGCATTGGATCTTTGCCACACCCCCCTCGTTACTCCTCTATTTAGGAGCAAGCATTCCCTTCTCCCAGCGATTGCGACGCTGCCCGGTGGCAGAGGGCTAGCGCGCGATAGCTGGAGAGTTGCTGTGTCATTTTACCCTTCGTCCTGGTGATTGCGAGCAGCGGCGTTTATTTTATCTTTGGCCATTATTGTGACTCCTAACTAACCTGACTTCAAAGTTATTAGGTTACTTACACTGCTTTCTCTTTACAGAGGCTACGCGGCCGGCTGAGGGCTGATTGTTGGGGCGGGCTTTCAGCGGCCGCGGGCGCCATCTTGGGTTGGGTTGGCCGGCGCATTGGATCTTTGCCACACCCCCCTCGTTACTCCTCTATTTAAATGGCCACTATGTGTCAGCGCAGCGGACGAGCCCAGCGGGCGCGTCGTATGCGCGCCGTAGTTGCGCCAGAGTTTAGCCCATCTGCGCCCGTCCGCGGCCGGCCGGGCCAAGGGGCAGGGGATGCTAGTCATTTTATTTCATACTCAGCTAGGCAACTCTCGGATTTTAATTCACCCTGCCATGTACCCTCATCATCCACCATGGGGAAGCTCACTGCTTTTGGTATCCTTCGCACATCCCCCTCCCCTCATGGCCCCCGCACTCCTCTGATAGTTCCACCAGAGAACCACACTTCAATTCGGGTGTTATATCTAAATACCCGCTCAATGGTGAGACACCAGACAGATATTTTTATCTTGTTGACACAGGAAAAACCTGACTTACTTTTGCTGACCGAGTCCTGGCTCACTGAGGACTCCCTTCCCGACATCCTGGCTGCCCTCCCTCCAGATTATTTTATCCTCCACGCTGACCGGCCCCCTGGTCACCCTGGAGGTGGCGTGGCGGCTATCATCTCAAAACGATTCCATCTTATTTCTTCGTCCTCCTCTGCATTATCACAAGTAGAGAATCTGATCATTAGTCTGGGAACGGAAGCCGGGGCTTTCTCTTTCGCTCTGCTATATCGCCCTCCACGTTCTATGCCGGACTTCTCTGAGAATTTATGCAAATAGGTGACTGCTCTTCTAACCTCACACCCTAGCTTTGCCCTTTTCGGGGATTTTAATTACTGGTTTAATGATGCCAATGCAGGTGCACATGCCACGGCACTATCTGAGACCCTGACAAGTCTGACCATGACTCAACATATTTCTTCACCTACTCACATCAAAGGTCACATACTAGATCATGTTTGGACTACAAATCTTACCCTTTCTCAGCCTTCTATATTTCCATGCGCGTGGTCGGACCACCATATTATCGACACTACCATCACTCTTAGTGGGCGGACTAACCCCACCCTGATGGCAGGCGGTTCCTCACGCAAATGGAACAACTACGATTCAAAGGGATTTTTAGCAACCCTGGCCACCACTCGGCCCATTACCGGCACCCATGATGATGTTAATAGGATGGACACTGATATCGGTAGCTGGCTAAAAGGGGCCAGTGATCAATTTGCCCCATTAATCAGGTTCCCCTGCACCAGACATCCTAACGCCAACAGGTGGTTTTCTGACAACCTCAAGCAACTAAAACTTGAGGTCCGCCAATTGGAACGCACATGGAGACGGGATTACTCTAAGTCATCTAGACGGAGATATGTGGCAGCCCGCAGAGAATACAAATTAGCTATTCTCTCAGCTAAATCGGAGCATATCTCCGACAGAATCTTCTCTGCTACCAATAAATCTTGAGAAGTATTCAAGATTATGAACGAGCTGACCACTGACGATAGGACCCTCCCAGCCCAAACCCCGACTAAGGAGACCTGTGATGCCCTCAATCTCTTCTTCATTGAGAAGATCATCAAAATAAAAGACTCTATCATTCCTACCCCACAGTCACCATTCTCTGATGTTTCCCCTGATAATCTTCTATCCCTCATTCAGCTCCCCATCATAGATCCTCCCGCCTTAGCGGAATTAGCTACTCGTGTAAGATCTGGCTCACCGAATGACCATTGTCCTCCTTCAGTACTGCGGGACATCTGTCTTAAGCTACCAGAATGCATATTACCATTCCTGAATGCATCCCTCATCTCTGGCGCAGTCCCTAGCTCCTTCAAGGAAGCAATCCTCGTGCAGCTCTTGAAAAAACCAGGGGCGGACCCTGCCGAACTTTCTAATTACCGACCAATATCCCTGCTGCCCTATTTGTCAAAACTTCTTGAAGCCCATGTCACCCGGTGCTTTTCCAACTTTATCGAGAGCTCTTGCTTCCTTGAGCCTAATCAGGCCGGATTCAGGCCGGCCCATTCCACGGAAGCGGTTATCTTGGCAGTTATGGATACTTTGAGAGGGAATGCAGATGCAAAAAGACCTAAGGCCCTTGTGCTTCTGGACCTGTCGGCCGCGTTCGACACGGTGGATCATGACATCCTTCTCCACCGTGTCGGACAGGCTGGCATTCAGGGCTCAGCTCTTAGGTGGGTCGAGTCATTCCTCACAGGCAGGTCACAAGCTGTACGTTTGGGTCCCTTCACTGCGCCGAAGTCTCCTACCACCTGCGGAGTCCCCCAAGGCTCCTCACTTTCCCCTTTATTATTTAACCTATACCTTCACCCTTTAATTTGCTCTCCCCATAATTGGGATGTCACAGTCTTCAATTATGTGGATGATTTGCAGCTCGTCTTTCCACTTGATTCTCCACAGGCGGTCAACAACTTTCACGCCGTTATGACCCATATCCAACAATGGATGAATCAAAATCAATTAAAACTCAACCCTGGAAAGACTGAGCTGCTCCTCCCTGGCTCGAGTGCTGCATACTGGGGCCCGCAGTTTTGGCCCCTCGATCTTGCCCCCACACCAGTCAAGGCAGTTAAGAGCTTGGGGGTGATGATCGACGCGGAGCTGTCACTTAAAGCTCAAGTGGGTGCCACGGTCTCTTTGTGCATGTTCCAGCTCAGAAAGATCCGGAAGATCAGGCACCTACTTCCACATGCGGCTCTGTGTCAGGTCGTCATGTCCCTTGTTCTCTCTCGCCTCGACTTTTCTAACTCTCTCTATCACGCACTCCCCCGATTTATTTTGTGTCGTCTCCAGGTCATGCAGAATCAGGCAGTCCGTCTTATCTTTAAGATCCCTAGGTGGCAATCTGCGAAGCCCTTGCTCCGCAAGCTCCATTGGCTTCCAGTTGAGGAGAGGGCAGCCTTTAAGGCGGGCTGCATGGTTTTCAAATCTCTTCACTGCCCCTGCCCCGCTTTTCTTAACTCCCTGATCACTCTGTATCGACCTGCACGTTCCCTCCGTTCAGTTCACCATCACCTACTTGTCACTCCCAAATTCAAAACTAATAAATTTGGGGGCCATCGTTTTTCTCTCCTTGCCCCTAAATTCTGGAACCCCCTTCCCCAGGCCATCAAATCCAATGGTTACCTTTTTCAGTTCAGGAAACTTCTCAAAACTTTTCTGTTCACTCTCTCTGGGTAATCTCTCCTTGTCACTCTACACATGCTCTGTCAGCAAGCGCCAGGAAACCTCCGGGTGTCAGTGCGCTCAAAAAGTGCCATTTAACATAACATAACATAACATAGCTTTCTTGTTGTTCCAGGCTACCTGTTCCTCCCACCAGCCAACGCACAAATTAGCGTAGCTGGGAGAGGAACAGGAACTCATTGCCACACCTGACATTTGTTTATACAGTTGGTTATTGAAAACAAATATGTTGTTGTTAAGACTGAAAGTAAGGAACTCTATAAGCATTTTGTTATGTTCAAAGTATTCTAATTTTCTCATTTGTAGAAAACTTTGTATGGCCATCAGGCCATCCGTGTGGGCGATGCTTGTGTATAAACTGGTGATGTCCATCACCATCATACATTATCCTGTTTCCCAAACGAATTCACTCAACAGATTCAAAAGATGTGCGGTATCCTTGAGATAGGATTTCAACGCAATAACAAAAGGACATAGAAATGAATCAATGTACATAGACAAATGTTCCGTAAGTCCTCCCATTGAGGCCACAATGGGACGTCCTGGAGGATTAAGATTGTCTTTATGCACCTTTGGAAGGTGATAAAAAGTCGGTGTAATGGGATTGGTGCAACGCAAAAATAGTAGTTCGTCACTGGTTAACATGTCTTTGTCATACCATTTACCAATCATATCATGAAAATCTTTGATGCTATTCTGATAATCTAAATTAGTGATTTTTTGGTAGCAACTGGTGTCATTTAGCTGCCGATAGGCCTCCACTTCATATTGGGATTGTGTAATCAGTACAATGTATCCCCCCTTGTCAGAAGGTTTGCATACAAGGGAAGAGTCTTCACATAATTTTATGAAAGCCATTTGCTGCTGTTGATTAAAGTTGGTGGTGTTGTTCCTTTGATACTGAACATTGTGTCTTAATTTGATCAAATCTTTAATCACATCTTCAGAAAAGATATCTATGGCATCAGTTGTAGTAGGAGTCACGAAAACCGATGCAGGTTTGAAAGAACTGATGCCTCTTTTTTGTTGGACATCCATGGTGGAGACCATCTGTGTGTTCGTTATGTTAGAGCCCTGTCCTTCCATGCTTTCAGTACGTAGTTCTTCCATTGTGATTACCCCACCAAGATCTTTACATAACAACCCATCAGTCATTTCTTGTTGGTCTTTTCTGATAGGTTTAACAGAAACAGGGTTGAGTTTGAAAAATTTGTGTAGTTTTAACTTCCTTACAAATTTAAAAAGGTCTATACGAGTTTGGGAGAATTCAAATTTTCTCTGTGGACAAAATGAGAGACCCAGTTTAAGTATAGTTTCTTCATTAGTGGTTAATGTCTTAGTTGTTAGATTGATGATGGTTAGATCCTCTATCATTTTTAGTTCCTTTGGTTGTAGGTCTTTCTGCTTCGGGTCATTGGGGGTGAGCTTACCACATTTTTTGCCACAACCCCCCCTCTTCGTCTTCCTCGTGCTCCTTTTTGTTCCGGGGGTTTCCCTCTGCCCCCTTCCAACTGTTGTTTTCTCATTACTTTGAATTCCTCGTAAAAATGGGAAGAGGTGGGATCCCCCACTTCTTCTTCCAATGATTCTTCATCGGGTGTAATTTCAGACTCTGATGTTTCTGGTACTGTGGGTGGAGGACCTGTTTGTTTTTTCCGAATTTCTTTTCTTGGATTGTCGTATTTCTTGGAAAAAGTTAGTACTCTGCCCAATCTATAGTCTCTTTCATTTCTGTCAAACTTGTCTTCTTTGCGTTGTTTGATATTTTGCTCATATGTTTTCGGACGCTTTTTTATTTGTTCTCGTTTTTCTTTTATATTTTCTTGGTCCTGTTCTTTTTCCAGTTCCTCCTCTAAATCTTTTATCGCTGCTAGCGCTTTTTCGCGATCACTCCAGGCAAATCGTATTAAGATCACTAACATGCCTATACATGAGTCCGCAATATGTTCTGCACAAGCGTCTAGAAGCAAAGGGTCTGGGTTTTCATAGGCAGGTATGGTGTAAATCCTCAGCCCTCTAGGTACACGATTGACTTCAATATAGTTCTGCAGGGAGGTGGCCTCCCACCACTTTCGAATTTCGCGTTCATATAAACGTTCTAGGGAGGATAATTTGGTGTTAAGACTGGAAACATTTGTGCTTCCTTTGCTTGGACCCGCTTTATTTCCATCATTCTCATTTTGCTTTTTTCTGAACATGCCTAGTGCGGCTTCTTTGCGTTCTGACTCGCAAAACATAGTTTGTTTGTAAGATGCTGCAGCCGCAGCTTTTACAAATATGCAAGTGCTAAACCCCTTCGCTCTATGCAGATAGGACCCGTGAAACGTTTCTGAGGACAATGATAGGATTTAGTATCATCTTACCGGAATCAGGTGTATTTTCCAAACCTCCACTGTATTGATTCACAGCTTGTTTCCGACGCTTATGCTGGAAAGATAAAGATCCCGGTGTCAATGTCTCTGAAAATCCTTTACATCCACATGAGTCACGTTGTCTAACCTTACGGTGCAGCCGGAAAAGTTCAATTCTTGCTCTAAAATACACCAGCCTGCTGCACTCACGAGCGGGTGCTCTTCGAGACGGGGGTGTACCCGCCAAAAACAATTACTGCTCCTGAAATCCCTTCACAATCCAATGCGAAAAGAGACAGCACTCACAGGGGGGTTATCCAAGCCAACATATCTTTATTTTGCAAACCAGCACGGACAAGACGCGTTTCGGCGCTGAGCTTTTGTCAATTGCGAGAGTAAACGCGCCGCCATTCTTTTTAAACCACATTAATTGCATCACAGTGAAAAATGGCATCAACAGAAAGAAAGGACAACAAAATGGAAAATATATCGCCATCTTGTAACGTACAATTCTACCATGAGATTCGAAAGTATTTCAAAAATCATGTTGTTTTTACGGGGAAAAGGAAAAACAATTAATATTTCCATTAACATTGCAATATTTGCAATATTTACAATATTTACAATTTTTCATTAGAGCCCTGTATGGGCTGAACCCCTGTATATTTTTCTCATATATATATATATATTGCGCTCCAATTCCTCCTCATTAACGAAGAAGACAAAACAGCACTCGAAAGGGTATTTGCCAATCACGCTAGATTTATTTCGCGGAAGGGGCTCACACAGACGCGTTTCGTCAGTGTGTGTATATATATATATCTATATATGTATATATATATATATTTTACAGGTATTATTTATTGCTTCCAAAGTATGAAAAGTTTTTACTGTTGTAAATAACTATTTATTACTAAGATTGCACAATGTATTTTACATATAATCACAAAGCTGAAAAGAAGTTTCAAAACGATATAGAAAGAAAGACTGTCTATATTTATATGTGTAAATATCTCTTCTATGTTTATTAATGGGCACTTGCACTTTAAAAGGAGATGTGCTTCACTGACGTGTTGTCATGTGATCAAGGCAGGGATCTGCCGAAACGTGTCGTGAGGACTGGTGAAATAAACTAAACTGCACGAGATGGGTCTGCCTCGTTTTCTTTTCTAACCCTGCTGGAGTTGGTGGCTGAAGCGAGCAACATTGGAAATTTATACGGGCTGACTTTTCCCAGTAAAGCAAGACCCCCTCCACATAAGATTTGGCACCGTGGAATAAAAGGAGATTCCAAGGTACCTGACTTCCGGAGATAGTGCTTTCCCGGAGGGTGCCGGCTACAAAACGAACCGGAGACGGAGTAAAACACGGAGCCCTCTGCCGCATTTGGAAGGATAACGTCCAGCTGAGTAAAACGGAAGGTGACACGCCCAGAGTTTCTGAGTGCAGTTCGGAAGAGCTGAGACGAGGGAGCTTCTGTGGCGGGATAATCTGACGGTGTCAGCGGAAGGACGAAATCCAAGATAAACGGCAGGTGAGGATGAGTGCTGTGCCTAGACTAGCGGTGACGCTAAGCGTTTTGTACGAGAACGCTGTGCGGTTCACTGCAGTAGTAGGCAAACAACAAGTTTTCTAAAAAATAAATCACCACCATGTCCGCGACAACACTGAGGAACAGGGAGAGTGCGGCGGCTGACGTGTTCTCGGACGAGACACCGCAGTCAGCAAATACCAGTAAGACTGCCGGCACAAGTAACACCAATGTGGGAGCAGGACTAAGGGACAAATACAAACAATTGGAAAAACTAATTCGCAGGGAAACAGCGAAATGGTGGGAGTCCAAATCGCTTAGAAGATATTTGGATGTGGGTCGTATACCGAGGGGGCTACGAATAATGATTGCCCCAAGTTACGACACCCCTAACCCGCGATTAATGGCTGAATGGGCACAGTGCAACCTAGATTCCTCTCGCAAACTGGTGGAACTGCTAGTTAAATATGCTGAAAGCGATAGGGAGGAACTAGTGCCTCAGATTGAAAACCTAAGGAGAGAAATAGAAGCCATGAGTGACCCACAAGAACAGAAAAACAAATACAACGAGGAAATGGAACAAAAATTAGAGAAGGAAGAGGAGAAAATTAAAGCACGGAAACAATACAAATTTAGGCGAGATAAACAAGATTATGAAGATGGAAAGATCTTCACTTTCGCAAGAAAATTTGATGTAATGCGAAAGACAGCAGCAAAGAAAGGTATACAGAACAGCAAAAAGTCACCTGCACATGCGGAAGAATCAGAGCCTGAGATCTCATCTATGATGGATGGCAGTGGGATAGTAGAAAACAGCTCGGACTCTGAGGGTATGGACAATGTTGCTAAATTAACCATGGCTGAGGAATTGGAGTATGTAAGGCAAAGTCGGCGGGAAACTCTACGCTCAAGCACCGTGCAATCGGCAAAAAACGGCGCACAAAGAGGAGGAGGGCGAGGAGGACCGCAAACAAACAACGGAACAAAGAGAGGAGGCAGGGGCAGGGGGTCGTGGACAAACAAGAAAACCAAATAATGGAAACTACGACCACCCCCAGTAATGCCAATACCATCGTCAATCTGGCAGGAATCGACCTAACAACTGCAGAAAAACAGCTCCTATCCCTTGACCTGTCATATTGTCCGGAATCAAATTTCCATTACACAAAAACCAGGGCTGATGTGTATCAATATATAAGGAAATTGAAATTGTGTAAATATCACAAACAGGCAAATATCAAAGCCAAATCCAATATAACATCAGCGGACATAACAACTATGCCAAACCTATTGGCAGGAGACTATGATCTATTAATGGATGTTCAATCTATTGTGAATACGACACCAAGCACTCAGACCATCAGTACCCCCCAAGGAAGTCAAGGGAGCCGGGGGGACTTTCCAATTTTGAACACCCAAGAAACAGACAACATTGGAAATAAAAAACCAGACACTCCATTACAAAAAAAGTCGAAATTTGTGCCAATAATGACAAAAGACGCCATCGATGTATTCAATGATGTGGTAGTTTCGCAAATAAAAAAATTGAATATTAAAATAACAAATTCAAAAAGGAAACTTACCATCCAAAAAAGATATTATGGGGCACTAATGGAAAAACTAAAAAAGCTAAAGAACATTGTGATAAGGAACTCGGACAAGGGGGGAAATATTGTTTTGTGGCCCCTCAAAGACTATCTAACCGAAGCGGAAAGACAATTAAATGATACACAATGTTATCACCATAGTACGCCCCTTAAGTATAAGCAGATGCAGGATGAACTCTGGAGTAAACTACTTGCTTGGAAGAGCAAAGGACTCTTAAGTTTGGAAGAATTTAAATTCTTAAAGAAGGATTTCCCAAAAACACCGGTAATTTACTTTATCCCCAAAATTCACAAGAATAAGGAACAACCTCCAGGTCGCCCTATTATCGCGGCCTGTGATGGACCACTTGAGAATGTGTCAAGGTACATAGATTTCTTTCTCCAAGAACATGTACAAGGTCTAGATTCTTATGTGAAAGACACTGGAGATTTTCTGGGTAAAATAGGTAAAGTCAAATGGTAGGAGGGATACATGTTGATTACTCTAGATGTAACGTCATTATATACATGCATAAGAAACATTGATGGCATCAAAGCAGTAGAATATTTCTTGGCAAGGAGACCTATAGAGTACACCATGCATAACAAAATGCTTATGGATTTGTTGGTTTTCTGCCTTGAGCACAATTTCTTTCTCTTCAGAAAGCAAATGTTTCGACAGGTACAGGGTGTTGCGATGGGGGCCAGCTTCTCCCCCACCTATGCCTGTTTCTTTATGGGTTGGTGGGAGGAGCTGGTCCTCAGGAGACAACATGGCAACACCTATAAGGACAAAGTTATATCGTGGTTACGGTATATAGATGATCTGATGATCATATGGAATGGGACTGAGGAGGAAGCAGAGGAATTCATTACAGAATTAAATGATAATGGCATAAATCTCAATTTTACTTCACATATCAGTAGGGAACAAATACCGTTCTTAGATGTCCTCATTAAAATAGAGAACCAGACTATTAGCACTACGCTATACAGGAAGGAAACTTCTGGGAATACACTCTTGCACGCAACAAGTGCTCACCCAGTTCATCTAATCCAAAGCATCCCCTATGGGGAAATGCTTAGATAACGTAGGATATGCAGTAGTGAGGCAGAGTTATTTAAGAATCAGCAGGCAAGCAAATTGAGATTTATTGAAAGGGGCTAGAGTGCCAAAACAATCAAGAGCGCAATCCAAAAATCTAGAGCCAGACCAAGGGAGGATTTACTGTTACAGACTAATACAGAATCAGAATCCCAGAAATCTAAAACATCAGAAATAGATGGGAACCCAAGGCTCATATTAACATATAATCGTCAGCATAAATTGTTGCGCCAGATAGTCAAGAACAATTGGCATATTGTTAAAGATGACCCCATTATCGGCAATTCCCTATCTGAATACCCTGCCATAACATTTAGAAAGTCAACATCGATGGCGGACATTCTAGTCACGAGTAGTCCAGAATGTGAAAATACCACAGACTGGCTCAGTGCAAGGAAAGGGTTTTTCAAATGTATCAGCTGTAAAGCTTGTACATTTGGAACAAACAGAACGTCGTATATGACAGCCTTCAGCCCGAAACCCAATATGATCAAACAACATCTTACATGTAGAAGTGAATACGTGGTGTACATTTTAGAGTGTAGTTGTAATCTCAGGTATGTGGGAAGCACAAAGTTGCCTGGGTATCAAAGAATACTGCAACACATCAGGGCGATAACCAATAGTGACCCTAGTTACCCGGTAGCCCGCCACTTTAAAGAACATCATGGTGGAAAACCCAAAGATCTGAAGTATTACCTGATAGACAGTGTACCGGTACAAAGAAGGGGAGGTAATAGGGAAGGGGTTCTGCGCCGCCTTGAGACCCATTACATACTGCTATTAGACAGTAAACAACCCAATGGGTTGAACATGGGGGAAGATCTATACACATACCTAGATTAGAAAGAGACAATACACTACGTAAGCACTGTATCAGCCTACATAAAGAAGAAACTGTCCGAATATGAAAATGAAAAAATGAAAAATGACAAAGAAACATTTGAACTCGTTGTATAAGGTGGATCTGTAAAACATGAAAATGTATGCAATTGTTTAATAATATTTTTAACTTGTTAGGAATATTAATTGTTGAAATTATTTCTTTCCTTTTGTGATCAAACATTAGGTTTTACAATTTTAAATGGATCGGAACTTTTATTGTTTAAACATGAAATTCGTTTTTAAACATTTTACTAAGGTGTTTTTTTTAAATTAATTGTGGGAATCATGTTTTATAATTCAAGTCCAGTGAAGTTTTTGTCCATTTGTCCTGTATTCCTATTGGAGTGAAAATTGCAGACAGATATAAAGATACAAAAAAACATAGATAAACCGCACATTGGCAATAACAGTATACATTTTAGTCACATTTGCACTTTATTATTTATAGCACTCGTAAGCACTTTTTGGTGTAAAACACTGATTAGGCGAATCATGGGTTGTTCCTGGGGGAAGCACAATGTTATGAAGCTTAGAAGAGAAACCAATAAGATCATAATACAATAGTTGCAATCGATAAATGGAAATGTATGATGGGGCAATAAGGGTGTTTACACCCAGATACACAAGGTACTATTTTTAAATATATGTATTTATACAAATCATTGCAAAACTTGAAAAATGTATTTTACAGGTATTATTTATTGCTTCCAAAGTATGAAAAGTTTTTACTGTTGTAAATAACTATTTAATACTAAGATTGCACAATGTATTTTACATATAATCACAAAGCTGAAAAGAAGTTTCAAAACGATATAGAAAGAAAGACTGTCTATATTTATATGTGTAAATATCTCTTCTATGTTTATTAATGGGCACTTGCACTTTAAAAGGAGATGTGCTTCACTGACGTGTTGTCATGTGATCAAGGCAGGGATCTGCCGAAACGCGTCGTGAGGACTGGTGAAATAAACTAAACTGCACCAAGATGGGTCTGCCTCGTTTTCTTTTCTAACCCTGCTGGAGTTGATGGCTGAAGCGAGCAACATTGGGATATATATATATATATATATATATATATATATATATATATATATATATATATATATATATATATATATATATATATATATATATATATATATATATATATATATATATATATATATCAATAATCTAAAATGAAAACTTTCTATAATAAACTAAAACATTAAGCTATCGTTTCCCAATGAAATAAGTGCAACAGTAATGAAAGTGTTGGATAGCTGAATAATTAAATTTACTATTCCAACTCCAGTGAGTGCTGGATAGCGGAGAAGTAAGAATTGCTATTCCCACTCCAAAGAGTGCAACAGTACGATAAGTGTTGGAGGGGTAAATTTTTTTATTCCCACTCCAGTGAGTGCAACAGTAGGGAAAGTGTTGGATAGTGGAAGGGTAAAAACATACTAATAATACTTAAACAAATGAAAAAAAAACTAAAAATATTACAAATTAAAGAAATCATAAGACTAAAAAAACAATATTTTAAAAATATAAATTTAAATATAGTAAACATATAAAAAGAACACATATTAAAATATTCATTACATATAACAAAAACCAATTTCCATGTATAAACAATAATTATTTTAAAGTAGCAAATATCAACAAACAAAATTATTTAAAACATAAATGTATTCATTTAATTCCCTATAACACCACACCAATAACAAAACACTTCAACATTTTTAATCACATTCATTTCCATAATTAACATCGTGAATATTCAATTAAAAACATATTATTAATAAAAATAAACATTAATTGAGTATATAATATTTAACACTCTAATATCCACAACACACACTTAAGTGAAACTATAAAATAATAATAACACAATTATATATTATTTTTTAAAGAAAAACTATTACTATTAACAACTAATAATTAAATAACGAAATGTTATTTAATACCCAACCTTTACCCCTTTAAATGTAAAAACAAAACACAAAAAATAAACATTTACCCAAATTAAATAACAAATAACTAACATTAATTAACTCCTTATTAATTAATTAAACACAAATTACTTCTCACCCGTACTTCTATGCACACCACAACACACACATAAAATTGATTACAAAGATACCATAAGTAATTACCAATTAATTAATCAAAATTAATTAAAAACTAATTATGAATTCCTTAATTAAAAATCATTTATTCTCACCCTTTCCACCCGTTACACCTATAATAACTACCACACACACAAATATTTATTACACAATTACCAAAATTAACAACAAATTAATTAATTAAAACTAATTAATAACCAATTATTACATCATAAATAAGAAATAGATTTCTTTCCAAAATTTACACCTATAACCACCACAAGAGACATCTAAAATTATTTACACAATTACAATAATTATTACCAACTTTATTAATTAAAATTAATTAACAACCAATTCATAATTAATTATTAATATATTAAGTTATACATTCAACACTATAACATCTCAATTAAACAAAAATGAATACATTCAAATTCATCAATAAATTAAATATAATTTAATTACTTCCCACCCCATTCCCCTATCAACCCATAACCTGCTGCAGAACTAAACAATGGAAACATTAAATTAAAAAAATTATTACGTTTAATATAGTTACATTATTTCCCACCCTAGTCCCCAAAACCCCTATAAACCCAGAACCCGCAACTGAACTAAAAACACAAAATTCAAATAAAAAAATAACAAAATGTAATATAACTAAATTACTTCCCAGCCTATTCCCCTATAAACCCACAACCCGCTATGGTTCTAAAAGCGCGAATTTCAAATAAAAGAAAAAAAATAATAACTACTAAAAATGTAATACATATATTAAAACAAATCATACAAAAAAACATACATCACATACATATAAATGATATACTAAAATACAAAACAATAATAAAAAACGATATTTTTAACAACTATATTTTTGCAAACGATATTAAACACTTCGGTATTTTTAAAAACTTTGGGGCATATTTACAAGCCCCTTGCGCCGCTTTTGCGCCGCTGTTGCGTTTTGTGACGCAGTGGCGGTGCAAAAGATGCGCCATGGTGCAGGATATTTACAACGTGGTGTATCTGGGAGATGCATCACGTTGTTAAGCTATGCGCCAGATGGAGGCGTTCCTGCGCGGGGGGCGTTCCGGCGCAGGAACGCCTCCTGAAAGTGGCTGAGTGAAATCTACAAGATTTCACTCAGTCAATTTGGGGCCCATGCTGCGTCAAAACCCTGCGCCTGCTTGAAGCAGGCGTAAGGATTGACGCAGCATTGGAAGAATAGGGGCCCCGAGCATGGCTGGAGCTGCGTCGTGCTTGCGACCCTGTTTAACATTTAACTTGCATATCATTACCAATACAGTCTTCTAGTATTATTGAGGCTGAAAGTTTGCAACAAACAACAGAAGTGGTGAAAGGAATGCTTTAAACAATCTCAACCAAAGGTGACCACTCTGGACTACTTTACAGTCCATCATTCCTGCAGTAGCTGCCGCATGTGTAACAGGAATGACCGTATGTGGGTCCCATCTGTACTGTCCTACAACACTCCAGCTATATTTTACTAGCAAAGAAACCAGTCTAACAAGACAAGGAAATTAGTCTGGTCTTGCATGTGTTTCCTTCTGGTGGTGCCTCTCAGTTTGGGCGTGACTGTTCCCGTTAGAGCTGGCGATAGACGGATTTGCTTATGTCGGATCTTTGTTCAGAGAGGCATAAAGGGCAAACAATAAAGGTACTGGGATGCAGCCCTGGCCTTTGTGTAGAGTGGCATAGTGGGTAAAACATGGTGGTCCAAAATGCAGCCCTAAAGGGTTCGCCAGTGGCTGAGATGAATTCAAGCATACCATTCATCACCTTGGTGACTGTTGCATATGTGTGCGAAATCCATGAAAATAATCTTAAACCTAATGCCAATTATTCTGGAGAACTGAATATGTCAGAGTAATTGTTAGATGATGAACTGAAGTTAAAAGATTGTGGGGCATATTACCAACAACTAGCGATAATTATCGCTATGTTGGTTTAGCGGCGATATTTTTATCGCCGAGCTGCGGCGATTTTTTCCGCTTAGGAACCTTGCTATTATCAAGGTATATCTCCTAAGCGATAAAAATCGGCCGAAATGCATGAATATCGCTGAAAACTCAGCGATATTCATGCATTACCGAGCTAATGCTCTTATCCATGTTATCCACCTACCATTGGATAACATGTCTAAGAACTGCTCAGGAGCAGGTGTTAGCTTTTGAAGATATTTGCGCTTAGCGCGAATATCTCCAAAAGTTGGTAATAAGAGATAGCGATGTTAGCGACTGTTTCCAGTCGCTAACATCTTGGCACGCCCACTTTGCATGTCATTAGTGATAAATATCACTGACATGCAAAGCGGGGCTCAAGATGGTCGCTATCACCTACTAGCTGTCGCTAACTGGTGTTAGCGACAGCTAGGTAATAGGGAGATAATTTTATCTCAGCTTTCTTGGCTTTTAAAGCCAAAAAAGCGGAGATAAACCCCCTTGATAATATGCCCCTGTGTGCTCAAAAAATTCACTATTTAGTTATCAGACCTGCTGATGTTCTTGGGAAACACACTCGGAATGTACAGGAACATGCCGATTTTGATGTGGTAAATCCCAAGATGTTCTTGTGATTCCACAAAATGTATTTGTTTGTTTGTGATCACAAGCAATGCAATTAGAAAGGGATTGGTGATAGTTGAATTATTAAGCCAACAGAATTTCATTTCACTATCCTCATAATGTCCTATTGGCTGACATTTTATCATGGAATTCAAAATCTCTTGTAGCAACAATATGGCTATGTTTCAGGCTATTAATCAGTGGGAAAATCCAATGTTTCTATCCCCTTTGAATGTGGCTGTATTTGATGAATCTGTACCAAACTTTAAAAAAAAAACACAAACATTTATTTTTTACTCTGGACAGTGCTGTGCGTATTACTGAGCAGGAAGTCGTGAAGACATTTCACATTTTTCTTCCTAAAGACAGACAGAATAATAACAATTTTTGCCAGAAGTTAGAACTTGTTCTAACTCGTTACCTCTTTTCGTTTTGCCTTGAATCTGTCTGTAGCTGCCTGAAAATAACTCAAATAAGTCAGAAACGTTATCGAGATAGTTTTACTTTTGTGAAAACCAAGTAAAAAGTCAAAATTGATTCCCAGGTTAGATTCTAATTAGCTGCAAGTGATGACCATTTTTTCAAATATTTTATTGTCATTTAAATGTTAACATTACATAAACGTGTAATCATCTCATAATATTGAAATCAGCTGTTACACTAGTAATCATTTTGCCGATCGTAGAATAGCAGATGGCTCGTCAGAGGTACCTCAAAGGGATTCATTTGGAGTGCAGGTCCCTGAACGGAGAGGGGAAGCGTCTTCGATCATTAATCAGTTACATTCAATTGCTTGAGCTGGAGGGCCGGAATGAGGTGGAGAGGGCAGGAGGACGGGACTGTGAGGTCCTTCATGAGGTCCTTCATGAGACAGCTTTTGTGTAGACTTGCCTAGCAGATGTATCACCACTTCACTGTGTTCCTTGTGTGTCGAATTATGGCGATGCTATTTCCGAGGTGCAAATGCAGTTGTAATAATGTGTGTGTGCTGGAATAGCCTATAAAGGGTGCCCTGTCTGTCTTGTCAGCCTACAATGGTCTCTCTGTCTTGTTTATCAAAATACTGTAGTAAGATACTATCCCACATCGGCGTTAGGTCTGGGACCTCGTCAACTCTCTGTGACAGAGGAATAGATGTAATTTCCACCTCCATATATATGAGTAAATCACTCTTCCATAGTGCTATTGATGGAGCATCAGTAGACTCCAGACGATGGACAGGTGCTTCTTAATATGACCAGAGCCAGGTCTGCAGATTTGCATTAAGTCATGACCTTCTTCGTCTGAGCCAATTCGCCACTTATTCCTGGGGTAGCACAAGTTACACACTTTACCATTAGACTTTCTATCATCTGGGTGATATTTGTCCATTATCACCCCAATTATCGCAAAAGCTCCAGAACATATGCATAAAGTCAACTTTCTTAGAGCTACACTTGGGGCAGGTTTCAGGCACCGGTGAATGGTTAGGGAGGTACTGTGCAGAATGGTGAATTGGGTCCATTTATGTCTAGTGCTTCTAGACATCCATTTGTTGTAACCTATTTTTCATTAACAATCTAAATCCATCATTTCGTACCCCATGTCACCAGCCTAACTGTCCACAGTGGTTGCAAGTCAATGCACATATACCAATCAAAGAGGATTACAGTTGTGTCAACACTTTCCTTCCCTCACGCTGTGGCACAATGTGTCAAGCACTGCATTTGTTGGTCTTCCAGGTCTTCCAAACATTGTCTAATCCAGGTGTTACACATCATGAATTGAGCCATTAACACAGATAGGACCAGGGTTTGAAATGTGTGCAGTTTTTTCCTGAGCAATGGATATTTTTCCTCTGGCACCATCTTGATATTTGTGTATCACCGGGCTAATTCACAGCTTGTGGCACAGATGTATCAATGGACTACATTGCCCTTGTGTCACACAAGATAAACCTGGAGTAATGCAAGGCAGCGCGAATCACTGCCTTGCGTTACTATCCTCCGGTAAGGCGTTACATCGGTATAAAGTTGGAGTTCCCACGCATCCACCCATGTATTTTGGTGAATTTCCAGATTTTCCAAGCCAGGGGAACCTGGAAATGTATCAAAATTGTATGCTTTCCCATTAGGAGTGCCTCAAGAAATATCATTTTTTAACCTCAAGTGTTCCTCTAAGTGGACTGGATTCTGCAGCACAGATAGAAAGAAGAAAACACATATAAGGATTGTTTTTGTGCTTGCAGGGGTTCTTTCTTGCATACAAACAATCCTGCCTGCAATGCAGGCACCCCTGCATCATAGCTCAAGGGTGCCTGCATTGGCACTAGGCAGTACACAGCCACCATGCAAATGGATTAAGCATGGGCGAATTTTGCGAATTCGCGGTTCGCGAATTAGCATATTCACGAATTCGCAATCCGCAAAATCCGCAAACTCTCGCGAATTTGTGGATTTTTTCTTTTTTTTTGTATTTGCAAGGGTTTCTGCCAGATCGCAAGGGTTTTGTACCAGTTCGCAAACGCGAACTTACATGTCGGCTCGCAATGGTCGCGACTATGTTGTTTCTACGTCTGGTTCATCACAGCACCCTCTGTTTCACCACTGCCACCCTCTGGTTCACCCATGCCACCCTCTGGTACATCACTGCCACCCTCTGGTTCATCAATGTAGATTATGGGGGGGAAGAACACCTGCCCTGCTTCAACTGACATGAATTAATTTGGGGTTGATTAATGTGTCATTGAATTTTCACAGGACCTTTGTGGCCTACTTGTAGCTATTCTATGAGCCTGCTGTGAGGGTCAGAGCAGGGTCATAGAATAGTTGCAAGTAGGCAACTGAACTCTGGAGGGGCCCCTCAGGAAGCACTACAGGGAATGGTTACTAATGATGAGTTTGAACTTTTGCACCTGCTGAGTGCTTTCAGTTTTGCAAAATTCGTTTTTCTGCAATTTTGCGGGATTCGCGGGGCGGGAATTTGCGTGAGATCGAATTCGGAAGCCGCGAATTTGTGCGAATATGCAATTTGTTTCTTTGCGGCATGTTAGTTCGCAAGGTTTTGTGCGTTTTAGCGAGCCGCTTGTAGCGCAACAGTGCGAAGTTACCCTCACGGTGGTGCACGGGCGCGGCCATCTTGTTTGCATGACGTATTTCCGTTTCCGGGCACTATGTGTAATCTCGCAAAGTGTGCGGCTCGCTAATACAAGTTCGCGTGTGATCGCGAGGGAAATCTCGCACTAACTTACCCACGCGGTCGTGAACGGGCGCGGCCATCTTGTTTCTCATTAATTGCTATGGTTCTGGGCATGCTTTCTGTATCCTCTGTCAATCTCTGCCATCCTTTGCTTGTTTGAAGTTTTTTTTAATCTATTTTACTTATTATCTATCCCTCTATTTTTCTAGCTCTATATTTCCTTCCTTCCTTTCTGCCCAGACCATGGTAAAGGGAGCCGGGAAGCAGCCTGAGAAGGGGAAGGGCTCCGCACACCGTGCCCGGATCCCGTGCGGGCGTTTTAGGGGGGAGCAGGTCACAGCCCGGGAGATCTTTAGCACGGAGGAGGTGGCCGCACTAGTTTTTCATGTCCAGGGCCGCCTCCCTAGGACCATCATGGCAGGCGGCAAGATCGCTAGCGGCTACGGGATCCGGGAGCACCGGAAGCGGTGGGAGAAGGTGTGCTGGGCCATGTACCAACACTCTCGGGTCCGGCGCACCTACAACCAGGCCACCCACCGTTGGACGGATCTCCTGGACCGGGAACGCGACTTGATGGACCTGCTCGGCGTCGAGATCTCCGGGCTGGGTGAGTATGTTATGTTATGTTATGTTAAAAATTCTTATACCGCGCACGTTCACCGAAACGGTTTCTTGGCGCTCATAACAGATGCGATGGGCAAGGGCCGAAGTTTACTCAAATGCAGCTTTAAAGAGGGACGTTTTCAATGTCTTGCGAAAACATTCATAGGAAGGGCAGTGACGGAAGGAGGAAGGGAGGGAGTTCAAAAATGAGGGGGCTAATAAAGAAAAACGGAGACCACCATGTTTCTTGCGATGGACTTGTGGGATGCACAGGAGATTATCAGCGGAAGAGCGTAAATTTAGTGTTGGTATGTACCGCTTTAAATTGGAAGAGATGAAAGCAGGTGCAAGATTGTAAAGGGCTTTGAAAATAGTGCATCCGAGTTTAAAGGTGCAACGTTTGGCCACAGGAAGACAGTGAAGGCTCCGTAATAGTGGCGAAACGTGCTGGTGCTTGGGCTGGTGGAAAACTAAGCAGGCTGCCTGATTTTGTATCAGTTGAAGCCTCTGGAGCTGGTAAGCGGGGATCCCCATGTATAAGATGTTAGCGAAGTCAACCCTGGAGATGACAAGAGCCAAGATGACTAAAATGAGTGCATCTCTGGTGAGAAATCTACAGATCTTGCGTATCCTGCGCAGATGGAAAAAACAGGATGATGTTACCGCAGAGATCTGAGACTTCATGGATAAATCACCAGAGATGACTACTCCGAGGCTTTTCACAGAGTTGACAGGGCGGGGGGGGGGGCCCCGAGTGAGTGGGGCCAAAAGCTGTCGTTCCATGGATTGGCAGGCCCACCCACCAGCACAAGTTCCGTCTTAGTAGGATTTAGCTTGAGATGGCTGTGAGCCATCCAGTCAGAGATGTCTAACATGGTGGTTTGAAAGTTGGTGAGGGAGGAGGAAGAGGTATCAATAGGAAAAATCAACTGCAAATCATCTGCATAGTTGAAAATTGTTGCAGAGGATTTGCGGAGGGAAACCATAAGGGGTTGCATATACCAATTAAAAAGAAGAGGGGATAACGCCGAGCCCTGGGGGACTCCACAGGAAAGAGAAGAAAGAGGAGCAGAGAAGGTGGAGAGATGGACCGCTTGGGAGCGCCTGTCAAGGAAAGATCGGACCCAATCAAGGGCCACGCCCTGAATGCCGGAGTTAGTGACACGGTCGATCAATATAGAGTGATCGACCGTGTCAAAAGCCGCCGACAGATCTAGCAGGACGAGGGCTTGAGAGATGCTATTATCAGCCCCAGTTCTTAAAGTATCCATGACGGCAGCAATAACCGCCTCAATGGAGTGAAGGGGGCGGAAGCCGGCCTGTTGAGGGTCCAAAAAGGATGAACTCTCAATGAAGGCGCTCAAGCAGCGTGTCACATAGGTCTCCAAGATCTTTCCTAGGTAAGGGAGCAGGGAAATAGGCCTGTAATTACTCAGGACCGAAGGGTCTGCATTAGCTTTCTTTAGAATTGGTAGCACCACTGCCTGTTTAAAGGAGTCAGGGACTACTCCAGTGGCCAACGAGGTGTTAAGAAGTGCCAAGGCAGGGTCAGGGCAGGCCAAGAAAATTTCTTTGAGGATATGGGGAGGGCAGCAGTCATTAGGAGACCCAGAGCTAACTTTGTGCAGGAGTCTCTGGAACTCAGTGATGGAGATGGGGGGAAAGCATCCAGATGCTGGGAATTGTTGGGGGGTAACGAGAATGAGAGGGGCGAGGAGGGCGGAGAAATATTATTTTTAATGGTGATGATTTTGTCCTGTAAATAAGTGTTTAATGCATCACATAGAGCCTGGGTGGGCACGGGGGGAGAGTGACCCGGTCCGGAAGGGAGAGCTCATTGACGATCGAAAATATATCTTTTGCCTTAGAAGCAGACTCCATTATTTTACGGGAGAAATAGGTTGTTTTGGCCTCGAGAATAGAGGATTTATAGGTTTTTAGATGGTTCACGAATTCAAGCTTGAGGAGGGGATCATAGTTATGGCGCCAACGGTGCCCGGCCTGGCGAAGAGCCAGTTTGTCAAGTTTTAACTGATCAGTGAACCATCGCTGAGCGTCATGAGGGCGCATAGCTTTTATGGTTTTTAATGGAGCTACAGAGTTGCAAGCCGACACCAGCCATTGTTCGAGGATGGAGGCTTGATGAGTGGCTGAGCCGGAGAGCAAAGGGACTGAAGCTGCCAATAGGGAGTGTAGTTCAGGTAGGTTAGCTTTCTTCCAATTACGAGCTAAGATGTTTGTTGTGGGGGGGGACGGCGGGGAATAGATAGGTCAATGGAAAAGGAAATAAAATAGTGGTCTGACCAGGAGCAGGGAGTCACCAAGGGGGGCGAGATGTCAAGGTTTGCCGTCCAAACCTGGTCCAATATGTGACCCTTGCAATGAGTAGGTGTTGAGATAAATTGCCGGCAATTCATGCTTGTAAGAAGATCTGAGAATTCTTCGGAAAGTCGGCTTTCCCGAGGGTCGCAGGGCCAATAATTAAAGTCACCAATGATGATGACTTTAGCGTTGTTAATGATTAATTGGGAATTAAGAGCCCCGGCTTGTTGTGGGAAGGTGGGCATATAGACAGAGGGTTTATACATAAGGACACAGGTAAGGGAGGACCTGGTGGAACTGAGTTTAATAACAAGAGATTGAGTTTTGGGGATCGTAGTGCAGGCCAAGGTGGAGAAAATATGCTCTATGCGTATAATGGCTGCGACCCCACCACCAGCTTGTTCCCCTGGACGATTGGATTGAATGATGTAATAACCAGTGGGGATGGCAGCGAGGATATCGGGAATGGAGTCGTCTGATAGCCAAGTTTCTGACAGAAGTAGAATGTCCACAGCACTGTCATCTAGCAGGCGGTGAATTTCCAGCTGATGTTTTACCATGGACCGTGTATTGAGATACAAGACGGTCAAGGGACGCGTCCCCGGTAATGGGCAGGTATAGAGCAGGGGTACGGGTTTAGGGGAGGGAGGGGGAGGATCAGAGGTCAGTGAAACCGGGGTAATCAGAATGCCACAATCCTGGGCCGCCCTGGTGGCACAAGACGATAGGGGCACTGCATGCCGTAGAGCATGTAAATTGGCAGACGAGTAGGTAAGGGTTTAAGCAGAGTGGTTGGCCGCTGGGCGCGACCGGCCACGGACAGGCGCAGACGGGCTGGGCTTAGGCGCGACTTCGGCGCGAAGTCGGTGCTCCCACTGCGCTCGTCCGCTGCGCTTCCGCCATGTCGCCATATTATATAGCACCTAAGTGAACCACTAGACCGCTAACCTGCGCTGTGTAGGGGCAGGGCGGAAGTGGTAATGTGAAAGCGGAAATGGCGCTCGAGAAGGCGGCCCTCCGCACAAACGGCACTCTGCCGGGGCGGAACGGGGCCTGGAGCGATAAGTAAGCAGGTGAGAAGCGCTCACAGGAATGTGCAAACTGTCACAGTTAAAAACATTACACACAAGATTTTACGATCAAATTTTAAAAATCGAGCTATTAATCAGCTATCAGGTAAAATGGCAAGAGCATCACACATCAGCAGCCTCAATCGCCGCGTCTGTCAAATGAATAGAGGCATTTGCGCGCTAAATATAGAGTTCCCAGTCAGTAACCACTAGTAGTAGTAGCTATTTCTTCACTACTCTGTTTTCTACTGCTCTGTGTGTTATTATATTGCAAATTTTTCTTTTTTACCAAGAGCAATAATGCTGCTAATTACATTGTAGGTAAATTATATTTCCAAATCTTCTGTGCATTTCAGGTGCACTGCTCTCCTTCTCAGTAGCGTTGCTACTATGCTTATTTGTTTTCGATTTTGTGTTCATTTCATTGGCCTGAGAAATTATGTATGAGTGTAGTTTAAAGAACGGCGTAATGCTAGACACTAAGGGTCAGATTTTTAATTACCGGCGCATCCCTGCAAAGTAGCAGGGATGCGCCAGTAATTGTGCGCCACGCCACCACCACTCATGGTGCGCCGTATTTACAATGCGGCGCACCATGGGCCAAAAACGTCACCGAAGCGTTACGCATCTGTGCCGTACAGGCGGTGAATTGCTGGAGTTGGGTCGCAATGATGGCGCAGCTCCAGCAATGCTCTGGGGTGCCCTATCTCCCCAATGCTGCGTCAAGCCGTACGTCTGCTTCAAGCAGGCGCAGGGTTTGAGTCACGCATCATTGTCGTAAAAGTGACTGATTGAAATCTTGAAGATTTCCCTCAGCCACTTTTAGGATGCGTTCCTGCGCAGGAACGCCCTCCCTTGCGCCAGAACGCCCCCTGATGGCGCAGGGCTTTACAACGTGATGCATCTTCCTTATGCGTCACGTTGTTAATATACGCCGCACCATGGCGCCTCTTTTGTTCTGCCGCTGCGTCACAAAAGTCACGCAGCGTTGGAGCAAAAGAGCCGCAAGGGGATTGTAAATCTGCCCCTACAGACTCAAGTCCAGTCCTTCCTTTGTACACCTGGCAATAAGAAGAAATAGTGGTGGTGGATTGATAGTTTGAGTATTTTAATGACTGGTTAATGTAGTAGGAAACTTTTTAGTGTTGTCGCTGATCTGCAATCACGATGGAGTTTGTCTGTCACTTCGCGTGCTGCGGACTGCTGCCTGCCAGTCCTAGGCGAACCTTTTTAGTAGTTTGTTTAGTGAGTTACATAACTTTCCAAGTCAACGGTCCCCAAATCAAGCAATACTAATATTGTAGTAGACCACATGAGATAGGTCAATATCCCGTGGAATAGTTGTCTATTTGCTATTTCGCCAAAATATTTTGTTATTGTTCTTTTGAAATGTCTGATTTGGTTGACAACAATCATCCATGTTTTCGGGTCTTTCTTTCTTTCATGTTGTACATCAGCTCCCCCCAGGGGCAAGAGGACATTGGAGGAGGCTGCTGCTGCTGAACAAGGCCAGGATCGGTCATGCGAGGGCTCCTTTGCTGGCCCGGTAAGTTTAAATTTAGTCAGCAATAGCTCTATGCACTGCGTGCAGTCCTCTGGGATTGTCCATAATGTCTTTTCAAGTCTTCTAAATGTTTATGCTTTGACAATTACCAACAATAAAAAGGTGAATGACCACCAAGAAAGAATAAGATACTACTTTACTTTTGGTTTGGATAGGAGGACAATCCATTCTACTACTATTGCAGGGACAAATCTGCACAAACAGAACTATGGACACTAAATAGTGCATGGTTTATGAATTATAATAGGCGCAGGTAGACTTTCCACATACCTCAGTGATATCAGACTTTCAAGAACCCCCAATCTCCTTACTGACTAGATAGTGTGATTCAGAAAAGGGGGTGGTGATGAACAAAGTGTCTGAATTAAGCAGACCACTCTTACCCAGTCCAAAGATCAGGGCTTGATCCATCACCGTTTTTTAGCTCACTGCACCATCCCAGCTCAGAACCTGGCTACATGCAAATGAGTCTGTCCCTGGCCCAGTGCATCTTGGGAACAGGGCAGACCAAACTACCAAGCCAATTCTTTTATTGGAAAGGAAACAAGCTTCCGGGGACCGGTTTCTGGCATTACAGACGTCTTCGGCCCGGCTTGCTTGAATCCTGATGGTGCAGTGAGCAAGGGACTCATGTCTGAGCATACCCTTCCACGCTTATGGTGGACAAAATGATTCAGAAAAGGGCCGCAACAGTGCGAAGTTACCCTCACGGTGGTGCACGGGCGCGGCCATCTTGTTTGCATGACGTATTTCCGTTTCCGGGCACTATGTGTAATCTCGCAAAGTGTGCGGCTCGCTAATCCAAGTTCCCGTGTGATCGTGAGGGAAATCTCGCACTAACTTACCCACGCGGTCGTGAACGGGCGCGGCCATCTTGTTTCTCATTAATTGCTATGGTTCTGGGCATGCTTTCTGTATCCTCTGTCAATCTCTGCCATCCTTTGCTTGTTTGAAGTTTTTTTTAATCTATTTTACTTATTATCTATCCCTCTATTTTTCTAGCTCTATATTTCCTTCCTTCCTTTCTGCCCAGACCATGGTAAAGGGAGCCGGGAAGCAGCCTGAGAAGGGGAAGGGCTCCGCACACCGAGCCCGGATCCCGTGCGGGCGTTTTAGGGGGGAGCAGGTCACAGCCCGGGAGATCTTTAGCACGGAGGAGGTGGCCGCACTAGTTTTTCATGTCCAGGGCCGCCTCCCTAGGACCATCATGGCAGGCGGCAAGATCGCGAGCGGCTACGGGATCCGGGAGCACCGGAAGCGGTGGGAGAAGGTGTGCTGGGCCATGTACCAACACTCTCGGGTCCGGCGCACCTACAACCAGGCCACCCACCGTTGGACGGATCTCCTGGACCGGGAACGCGACTTGATGGACCTGCTCGGCGTCGAGATCTCCGGGCTGGGTGAGTATGTTATGTTATGTTATGTTAAAAATTCTTATACCGCGCACGTTCACCGAAACGGTTTCTTGGCGCTCATAACAGATGCGATGGGCAAGGGCCGAAGTTTACTCAAATGCAGCTTTAAAGAGGGACGTTTTCAATGTCTTGCGAAAACATTCATAGGAAGGGCAGTGACGGAAGGAGGAAGGGAGGGAGTTCAAAAATGATGGGGCTAAAAAAGAAAAACGGAGACCACCATGTTTCTTGCGATGGACTTGTGGGATGCACAGGAGATTATCAGCGGAAGAGCGTAAATTTAGTGTTGGTATGTACCGCTTTAAATTGAAAGAGATGAAAGCAGGTGCAAGATTGTAAAGGGCTTTGAAAATAGTGCATCCGAGTTTAAAGGTGCAACGTTTGGCCACAGGAAGACAGTGAAGGCTCCGTAATAGTGGCGAAACGTGCTGGTGCTTGGGCTAGTGGAAAACTAAGCGGGCTGCCTGATTTTGTATCAGTTGAAGCCTCTGGAGCTGGTAAGCGGGGATCCCCATGTATAAGATGTTAGCGAAGTCAACCCTGGAGATGACAAGAGCCAAGATGACTAAAATGAGTGCATCTCTGGTGAGAAATCTACAGATCTTGCGTATCCTGCGCAGATGAAAAAAACAGGATGATGTTACCGCAGAGATCTGAGACTTCATGGATAAATCACCAGAGATGACTACTCCGAGGCTTTTCACAGAGTTGACAGGGCGGGGGGGGGGCCCCGAGTGAGTGGGGCCAAAAGCTGTCGTTCCATGGATTGGCAGGCCCACCCACCAGCACAAGTTCCGTCTTAGTAGGATTTAGCTTGAGATGGCTGTGAGCCATCCAGTCAGAGATGTCTAACATGGTGGTTTGAAAGTTGGTGAGGGAGGAGGAAGAGGTATCAATAGGAAAAATCAACTGCAAATCATCTGCATAGTTGAAAATTGTTGCAGAGGATTTGCGGAGGGAAACCATAAGGGGTTGCATATACCAATTAAAAAGAAGAGGGGATAACGCCGAGCCCTGGGGGACTCCACAGGAAAGAGAAGAAAGAGGAGCAGAGAAGGTGGAGAGATGGACCGCTTGGGAGCGCCTGTCAAGGAAAGATCGGACCCAATCAAGGGCCACGCCCTGAATGCCGGAGTTAGTGACACGGTCGATCAATATAGAGTGATCGACCGTGTCAAAAGCCGCCGACAGATCTAGCAGGACGAGGGCTCGAGAGATGCTATTATCAGCCCCAGTTCTTAAAGTATCCATGACGGCAGCAATAACCGCCTCAATGGAGTGAAGGGGGCGGAAGCCGGCCTGTTGAGGGTCCAAAAAGGATGAACTCTCAATGAAGGCGCTCAAGCAGCGTGTCACATAGGTCTCCAAGATCTTTCCTAGGTAAGGGAGCAGGGAAATAGGCCTGTAATTACTCAGGACCGAAGGGTCTGCATTAGCTTTCTTTAGAATTGGTAGCACCACTGCCTGTTTAAAGGAGTCAGGGACTACTCCAGTGGCCAACGAGGTGTTAAGAAGTGCCAAGGCAGGGTCAGGGCAGGCCAAGAAAATTTCTTTGAGGATATGGGGAGGGCAGCAGTCATTAGGAGACCCAGAGCTAACTTTGTGCAGGAGTCTCTGGAACTCAGTGATGGAGATGGGGGGAAAGCATCCAGATGCTGGGAATTGTTGGGGGGTAACGAGAATGAGAGGGGCGAGGAGGGCGGAGAAATATTATTTTTAATGGTGATGATTTTGTCCTGGAAATAAGTGTTTAATGCATCACATAGAGCCTGGGTGGGCACGGGGGGAGAGTGACCCGGTCCGGAAGGGAGAGCTCATTGACGATCGAAAATATATCTTTTGCCTTAGAAGCAGACTCCATTATTTTACGGGAGAAATAGGTTGTTTTGGCCTCGAGAATAGAGGATTTATAGGTTTTTAGATGGTTCACGAATTCAAGCTTGAGGAGGGGATCATAGTTATGGCGCCAACGGTGCCCGGCCTGGCGAAGAGCCAGTTTGTCAAGTTTTAACTGATCAGTGAACCATCGCTGAGCGTCATGAGGGCGCATAGCTTTTATGGTTTTTAATGGAGCTACAGAGTTGCAAGCCGACACCAGCCATTGTTCGAGGATGGAGGCTTGATGAGTGGCTGAGCCGGAGAGCAAAGGGACTGAAGCTGCCAATAGGGAGTGTAGTTCAGGTAGGTTAGCTTTCTTCCAATTACGAGCTAAGATGTTTGTTGTGGGGGGGGACGGCGGGGAATAGATAGGTCAATGGAAAAGGAAATAAAATAGTGGTCTGACCAGGAGCAGGGATTCACCAAGGGGGGCGAGATGTCAAGGTTTGCCGTCCAAACCTGGTCCAATATGTGACCCTTGCAATGAGTAGGTGTTGAGATAAATTGCCGGCAATTCATGCTTGTAAGAAGATCTGAGAATTCTTCGGAAAGTCGGCTTTCCCGAGGGTCGGAGGGCCAATAATTAAAGTCACCAATGATGATGACTTTAGCGTTGTTAATGATTAATTGGGAGATAAGAGCCCCGGCTTGTTGTGGGAAGGTGGGCATATAGACAGAGGGTTTATACATAAGGACACAGGTAAGGGAGGACCTGGTGGAACTGAGTTTAATAACAAGAGATTGAGTTTTGGGGATCGTAGTGCAGGCCAAGGTGGAGAAAATATGCTCTATGCGTATAATGGCTGCGACCCCACCACCAGCTTGTTCCCCTGGACGATTGGATTGAATGATGTAATAACCAGTGGGGATGGCAGCGAGGATATCGGGAATGGAGTCGTCTGTTAGCCAAGTTTCTGACAGAAGTAGAATGTCCACAGCACTGTCATCTAGCAGGCGGTGAATTTCCAGCTGATGTTTTACCATGGACCGTGTATTGAGATACAAGACGGTCAAGGGACGCGTCCCCGGTAATGGGCAGGTATAGAGCAGGGGTACGGGTTTAGGGGAGGGAGGGGAAGGATCAGAGGTCAGTGAAACCGGGGTAATCAGAATGCCACAATCCTGGGCCGCCCTGGTGGCACAAGACGATAGGGGCACTGCATGCCGTAGAGCATGTAAATTGGCAGACGAGTAGGTAAGGGTTTAAGCAGAGTGGTTGGCCGCTGGGCGCGACCGGCCACGGACGGGCGCAGACGGGCTGGGCTTAGGCGCGACTTCGGCGCGAAGTCGGTGCTCCCGCTGCGCTCGTCCGCTGCGCTTCCGCCATGTCGCCATATTATATAGAACCTAAGTGAACCACTAGACCGCTAACCTGCGCTGTGTAGGGGCAGGGCGGAAGTGGTAATGTGAAAGCGGAAATGGCGCTCGAGAAGGCGGCCCTCCGCACAAACGGCACTCTGCCGGGGCGGAACGGGGCCTGGAGCGATAAGTAAGCAGGTGAGAAGCGCTCACAGGAATGTGCAAACTGTCACAGTTAAAAACATTACACACAAGATTTTACGATCAAATTTTAAAAATCGAGCTATTAATCAGCTATCAGGTAAAATGGCAAGAGCATCACACATCAGCAGCCTCAATCGCCGCGTCTGTCAAATGAATAGAGGCATTTGCGCGCTAAATATAGAGTTCCCAGTCAGTAACCACTAGTAGTAGTAGCTATTTCTTCACTTCTCTGTTTTCTACTGCTCTGTGTGTTATTATATTGCAATTTTTTCTTTTTTACCAAGAGCAATAATGCTGCTGATTACATTGTAGGTAAATTATATTTCCAAATCTTCTGTGCATTTCAGGTGCACTGCTCTCCTTCTCAGTCGCGTTGCTACTATGCTTATTTGTTTTCGATTTTGTGTTCATTTCATTGGCCTGAGAAATTATGTATGAGTGTAGTTTAAAGAACGGCGTAATGATAGACACTAAGGGTCAGATTTTTAATTACCGGCGCATCCCTGCAAAGTAGCAGGGATGCGCCAGTAATTGTGCGCCACGCCACCACCACTCATGGTGCGCCGTATTTACAATGCGGCGCACCATGGGCCAAAAACGTCACCGAAGCGTTACGCATCTGTGCCGTACAGGCGGTGAATTGCTGGAGTTGGGTCGCAATGATGGCGCAGCTCCAGCAATGCTCTGGGGTGCCCTATCTCCCCAATGCTGCGTCAAGCCGTACGTCTGCTTCAAGCAGGCGCAGGGTTTGAGTCACGCATCATTGTCGTAAAAGTGACTGATTGAAATCTTGAAGATTTCCCTCAGCCACTTTTAGGATGCGTTCCTGCGCAGGAACGCCCTCCCTTGCGCCGGAACGCCCCCTGATGGCGCAGGGCTTTACAACGTGATGCATCTTCCTTATGCGTCACGTTGTTAATATACGCCGCACCATGGCGCCTCTTTTGTTCTGCGGCTGCGTCACAAAAGTCACGCAGCGTTGGAGCAAAAGAGCCGCAAGGGGCTTGTAAATCTGCCCCTACAGACTCAAGTCCAGTCCTTCCTTTGTACACCTGGCAATAAGAAGAAATAGTGGTGGTGGATTGATAGTTTGAGTATTTTAATGACTGGTTAATGTAGTAGGAAACTTTTTAGTGTTGTCGCTGATCTGCAATCACGATGGAGTTTGTCTGTCACTTCGCGTGCTGCGGACTGCTGCCTGCCAGTCCTAGGCGAACCTTTTTAGTAGTTTGTTTAGTGAGTTACATAACTTTCCAAGTCAACGGTCCCCAAATCAAGCAATACTAATATTGTAGGAGACCACATGAGATAGGTCAATATCCTGTGGAATAGTTGTCTATTTGCTATTTCGCCAAAATATTTTGTTATTGTTCTTTTGAAATGTCTGATTTGGTTGACAACAATCATCCATGTTTTCGGGTCTTTCTTTCTTTCATGTTGTACATCAGCTCCCCCCAGGGGCAAGAGGACATTGGAGGAGGATGCTGCTGCTGAACAAGGCCAGGATCGGTCATGCGAGGGCTCCTTTGCTGGCCCGGTAAGTTTAAATTTAGTCAGCAATAGCTCTATGCACTGAGTGCAGTCCTCTGGGATTGTCCATAATGTCTTTTCAAGTCTTCTAAATGTTTATGCTTTGACAATTACCAACAATAAAAAGGTGAATGACCACCAAGAAAGAATAAGATACTACTTTACTTTTGGTTTGGATAGGAGGACAATCCATTCTACTACTATTGCAGGGACAAATCTGCACAAACAGAACTATGGACACTAAATAGTGCATGGTTTATGAATTATAATAGGCGCAGGTAGACTTTCCACATACCTCAGTGATATCAGACTTTCAAGAACCCCCAATCTCCTTACTGACTAGATAGTGTGATTCAGAAAAGGGGGTGGTGATGAACAAAGTGTCTGAATTAAGCAGACCACTCTTACCCAGTCCAAAGATCAGGGCTTGATCCATCACCGTTTTTTAGCTCACTGCACCATCCCAGCTCAGAACCTGGCTACATGCAAATTAGTCTCTTCCTGTCCCAGTGCATGATGGGAACAGGGCAAACCAAACTACCAAGCCAATTCTTATACTGGGAAGGAAACAAGCTTTGGGGGACCGGTTTCTGGCATTTCAGCCGTCGTCGGCCCAGCTTGCCTGAATCCTGATGGTGCAATGAGCAAGGGACTCACATCTGAGTATACCCTTCCACGCTTATGGTGGACAAAATGATTCAGAAAAGGGGGTGGTGATGAACAAAGTGTCTGAATTAAGCAGACCACTCTTACCCAGTCCAAAGATCAGGGCTTGATCCATCACCTTTTTTTTTGCTCACTGCACCATCCCAGCTCAGAACCTGGCTACATGCAAATTAGTCTCTTCCTGTCCCAGTGCATGATGGGAACAGAGCAAACCAAACTACCAAGCCAATTCTTATACTGGGAAGGAAACAAGCTTCCAGGGACCGGTTTCTGGCATTTCAGCTGTCGTCGGCCCGGCTTGCCTGAATCCTGATGGTGCAATGAGCAAGGGACTCACATCTGAGTATACCCTTCCACGCTTATGGTGGACAAAATGATTCAGAAAAGGGGGTGGTGATGAACAAAGTGTCTGAATTAAGCAGACCACTCTCACCCAGTCCAAAGATCAGGGCTTGATCCATCACAGTTTTTTAGCTCACTGCACCATCCCAGCTCAGAACCTGGCTACATGCAAATTAGTCTCTTCCTGTCCCAGTGCATGATGGGAACAGGGCAAACCAAACTACCAAGCCAATTCTTATACTGGGAAGGAAACAAGCTTCCGGGGACCGGTTTCTGGCATTTCAGCCATCGTCGGCCCGGCTTGCCTGAATCCTGATGGTGCAATGAGCAAGGGACTCACATCTGAGTATACCCTTCCACGCTTATGGTGGACAAAATGATTCAGAAAAGGGGGTGGTGATGAACAAAGTGTCTGAATTAAGCAGACCACTCTTACCCAGTCCAAAGATCAGGGCTTTATCCATCACCGTTTTTTAGCTCACTGCACCATCCCAGCTCAGAACCTGGCTACATGCAAATTAGTCACTACCTGTCCCAGTGCATGATGGGAACAGGGCAAACCAAACTACCAAGCCAATTCTTATACTGGGAAGGAAACAAGCTTCCGGGGACCGGTTTCTGGCATTTCAGCCCGCGTCGGCCCGGCTTGCCTGAATCCTTATGGTGCAATGAGCAAGGGACTCACATCTGAGTATACCCTTCCACGCTTATGGTGGACAAAATGATTCAGAAAAGGGGGTGGTGATGAACAAAGTGTCTGAATTAAGCAGACCACTCTTACCCAGTCCAAAGATCAGGGCTTGATCCATCACTGTTTTTTAGCTCACTGCACCATCCCAGTGTTCTGCTTAATTCAGATACTCTGTCCATCACCACCCCCTTTTCTGAATCGTTTTGTCCACCATAAGCGTGGAAGGGTATGCTCAGACATGAGTCCCTTGCTCACTGCACCATCAGGATTCAAGCAAGCCGGGCCGAAGACGTCTGTAATGCCAGAAACCGGTCCCCGGAAGCTTGTTTCCTTTCCAATAAAAGAATTGGCTTGGTAGTTTGGTCTGCCCTGTTCCCAAGATGCACTGGGCCAGGGACAGACTCATTTGCATGTAGCCAGGTTCTGAGCTGGGATGGTGCAGTGAGCTAAAAAACGGTGATGGATCAAGCCCTGATCTGTTGACTGGGTAGGAGTGTTCTGCTTAATTCAGATACTCTGTCCATCACCACCCCCTTT
This sequence comes from Lissotriton vulgaris, assembly GCF_964263255.1. Classification (NCBI taxonomy): domain Eukaryota; kingdom Metazoa; phylum Chordata; class Amphibia; order Caudata; family Salamandridae; genus Lissotriton; species Lissotriton vulgaris. The sequence continues at coordinate 604,115 of NW_028253351.1, forward strand.
TCTGAATCGTTTTGTCCACCATAAGCGTGGAAGGGTATGCTCTGACATGAGTCCCTTGCTCACTGCACCATCAGGATTCAAGCAAGCCGGGCCGAAGACGGCTGTAATGCCAGAAACCGGTCCCCGGAAGCTTGTTTCCTTTCCAGTAAAAGAATTGGCTTGGTAGTTTGGTCTGCCCTGTTCCCATGATGCACTGGGCCAGGGACAGACTAATTTGCATGTAGCCAGGTTCTGAGCTGGGATGGTGCAGTGAGCTAAAAAACGGCGATGGATCAAGCCCTGATCTGTTGACTGGGTAGGAGTGTTCTGCTTAATTCAGATACTCTGTCCATCACCACCCCCTTTTCTGAATTGTTTTGTCCAACATAAGCGTGGAAGGGTATGCTCAGACATGAGTCCCTTGCTCACTGCACCATCAGGATTCAAGCAAGCCGGGCCGAAGACGGCTGTAATGCCAGAAACCGGTCCCCGGAAGCTTGTTTCCTTTCCAGTAAAAGAATTGGCTTGGTAGTTTGGTCTGCCCTGTTCCCATGATGCACTGGGCCAGGGACAGACTAATTTGCATGTAGCCAGGTTCTGAGCTGGGATGGTGCAGTGAGCTAAAAAAACGGTGATGGATCAAGCCCGGATCTGTTGACTGGGTAGGAGTGTTCTGCTTAATTCAGATACTCTGTCCATCACCACCCCCTTTTCTGAATCGTTTTGTCCACAATAAACGTGGAAGGGTATGCTCAGACATGAGTCCCTTGCTCACTGCACCATCAGGATTCAAGCAAGCCGGGCCGAAGACGGCTGTAATGCCAGAAACCGGTCCCCGGAAGCTTGTTTCCTTTCCAGTAAAAGAATTGGCTTGGTAGTTTGGTCTGCCCTGTTCCCATGATGCACTGGGCCAGGGACAGACTAATTTGCATGTATCCAGGTTCTGAGCTGGGATGGTGCAGTGAGCTAAAAAACGGTGATGGATCAAGCCCTGATCTGTTGACTAGGTAGGAGTGTTCTGCTTAATTCAGATACTCTGTCCATCACCACCCCCTTTTCTGAATCGTTTTGTCCACCATAAGCGTGGAAGGGTATGCTCAGACATGAGTCCCTTGCTCACTGCACCATCAGGATTCAAGCAAGCCGGGCCGAAGACGGCTGTAATGCCAGAAACCGGTCCCCGGAAGCTTGTTTCCTTTCCAGTAAAAGAATTGGCTTGGTAGTTTGGTCTGCCCTGTTCCCATGATGCACTGGGCAAGGGACAGACTAATTTGCATGTAGCCAGGTTCTGAGCTGGGATGGTGCAATGAGCTAAAAAATGGTGATGGATCAAGCCCTGATCTGTTGACTGGGTAGGAGTGTTCTGCTTAATTCAGATACTCTGTCCATCACCACCCCCTTTTCTGAATCGTTTTGTCCACCATAAGCGTGGAATGGTATGCTCAGACATGAGTCCCTTGCTCACTGCACCATCAGGATTCAAGCAAGCCGGGCCGAAGACGGCTGTAATGCCAGAAACCGGTCCCCGGAAGCTTGTTTCCTTTCCAGTAAAAGAATTGGCTTGGTAGTTTGGTCTGCCCTGTTCCCATGATGCACTGGGCCAGGGGCAGACTAATTTGCATGTAGCCAGGTTCTGAGCTGGGATGGTGCAGTGAGCTAAAAAACGGTGATGGATCAAGCCCTGATCTGTTGACTGGGTAGGAGTGTTCTGCTTAATTCAGATACTCTGTCCATCACCACCCCCTTTTCTGACTAGATAGTGTGGCAGAGTCATTTAGCTCCTGAATTCATCGATGATTGATCCCCAATGATGATTATCCAACGCAGGACAAGAGTACGGAGTCAAAGTCCAGAAGTGTCAGAGGCACGGACTCATGCTTGCAAATTGCAAAACCTTTTGCTCATTCACTCATGACCAAAAACCACAGAGTCTATTTAAGTTTTAAAGCTTTATTAAAAGTAAAAATATTTATTAAATTCAAGCTTGTCATTAAACATAAACGGTTGATTAAAAATGGAAAAGTGCTTATAGTGATTTATTTCACACATTTATTGTGGGCGAGCCGAGCCCTCACCTGGTTTGAACTTGAATTTTTTTTTTGGGTGCTGAATCGTTGGTCCCTCCGTCCTAGTGATGATGATTTGTTCTTAGAAGTGAAGCTTCTGTCTGTTATGAGAAAAATGGTGCGTGTTAAAAAGCAAGCATTCGTCAGTTGTCCCAAAAAGTGCAGCAAGAAAACACCCTTCCCTGGAAAAAGGCACATTTTTACTTTAGAGTAGACAGTCACAAATTATTAGATTGGTTTCTGTATTCACATTTCTTCATTCCTAGACAAAATACTAGTGAGTGGTGTATGTCTATGACATCTAGCATTCTTAAATGCACTTTATAGGAGGAACATCTGGTGCTGGGCCCAGCGCGGAGGTGGAGGAAGAAAGTTCTGGGGAGGAGGCGGTGCAAGTGCCGGACCAAACTGCTGTGTGGGTTGCCACGGTAGTGGCGGGCAGCGGTAAGCTCTTATATTCCTTACTTATTGAGATTGCAGACTGTATAGTGTGCTCCCCGTGGGAAAACGTAAGGTTTGTCCAGATGAGAGACATGAAGAAGAATGATTGACATATAGTTTGAATGGATGGATGCCTGGATCATGGTACTATCTGTCTCTTATGACTGGATGAACTAAGTGTTACTTTGAAGAGCATGTAACACCGCACGTCCGTCCCAGTGTACGAAAGGCAAGGAAAAGAAGTTGTAATTTTGTCCGAATACTACCATGAATAGTAGCAGTAGTTTGTATTGCAAGCACAGCATATATCCGGCTATTACGATGGCCACTCACTACCTCTGTTAATAAATTTAGTAGAACTCGGTCATTCATGTGTGGATGTATCACTGTTCACTCAATAAAAAGCAAAGCACCTAAAGTCATCCCATATGTAAGCAAATACATACCATGTGCAGTGATAGATAATCAGATTATTTATCTTCTTCATTTTCCTTTTCTAGTATTCATTGGCACTTTAGGGTGGAACTTAAATTAATTAAGCAGTAGCCCTTGTAACAGAGTATTCTCAGTACCACCCGTAATAGAAAAGTAAGAGCATCACCACCTGCATGTACTGGACTGGTACAGTAACGCAAGTCTGTCTCACTCATCATAGCGGGCGTCTGTTTTTCTCGAGTGCAAGTTGACTGCGCTGGCAATATGCCGGCTTGCAGAAGTTAACGTACCAATTTTGCTAAACAAGAGAGAAGAAGAGCAATAAGACTGGTGTACTGTCATAGTCGACTCTAATAGAGTGAGACCGTAGTGCTCCTAGAATTGATTCCTTAAACTCCCACTAATGTTAGAGCAAGGATGAAGAAGTGGGAGGTTAGATAGATACTGGCCACAGTAGTTATGTACTGCGCTTGCAAGTTGCTAGTTCTACTGTGACACAACATTCTGCTGAATCATTTTGTGTTAATCTTAACCCCTTCGCTGCTAGGCCTTTTCCCCTCCTGTGCTAAGCCTTTTTTTGGCGATTTGGGGTAGTGCGCGCTTAGGCCCTTGTAACTTTTTGACCACATAAGGTATCCACGCCAAATTTGCGTCCTTTTCTTCCAACATCATGTGGATTCTAAAGGCGCCCAGGGTTTGTGTATTCCCTTGGAGGGGTCCCGGAAATTAACCAAAATATAGTGATTTTTTTGTTTTTTTCAGAAAAATGGGAAAAACGGGCTGCAAATGAAAGCCTCTGGGTTTTTCCCTGAAAATGTTATCAAAAAAGGGTTTGTGGGGCTGTAATCTCCATTTTCTCAGCTTTTAGGAAATGACAGTCTTTTGTCAGAGAACCGACATTTTTCACACAGTTTTGGCATTTTTCTGGGACATAGCCTATTTTTGCTATTTTTAGAGCTTTCCACCTCCTTCCAGTTAATGGTAGAAATGAGTTTGAAAGCAATAATGGATCCTAGAAAGCTGTACATTTTCAAGAAGTAGACAAAATTCTGAATTCAGAAAGGGGTCATTTGTCTAAATCCATGAAGGTTTCTTTATAGAAACTAACAGTTAAATATTGGAATAATTGAAAATTTGTTGAAAAAAACAGCCTTTTGTCTCAACGTTTTCACCTATAACTTTTTCTAATTTTGACAGCTCTTGGAAAGCAATATACCGTTACATCCGTTAGACCTTCCTGGTTGTGGGGATAAATAGGACTTGTAGTTTCACCAAGAACCCGACGAACCCAGATCCAAAAACTGAGCAGCAACTTGCAATGGTATTTTTTCATTTACTGGGTATAGAGCACTTTGTCTTGGAAAATGTATACATGGAAAAATCTGTATGAAAGACACCTATGTATTTCTGAATTGGGTACAAAATATAGAGTTCAGAAACAGTATATAATTGCTAATTTTCAAAATTGGGAATACTCATACTAGCATGAGAATTATTGGTCATTTTTCAAAATTTTTTTTTTTTTACACAATGTCTTTCATTGAAAGGGAGAAATGCGCAAAAGCTCAATTGGTAATAACAGTTGATTTACAAATCTGAATTACCCCAAGTCTCCCGATAAAAACGGTACCTCACTTGTGTGGGTCGGCCTTGTGCCTGCGACAGGAAACGGCGCAAAATGCAACGTGGTGACACCTAAATTTTGCAGTTACAAATTGACCCTTTTTTAGCAAAGTGCCTACCTGTAGTTTTTGCACCCTAGCTCTGCCGGCACCTAGGGAAACCTAGCAAACCTATACATTTCTGAAAAGTAGACACCCAGGGAAATTCAGGATGGGGTGACTCGACTGCCTACCACCAGGTCTTGTTACCCAGAATCCCTTGCAAACCTAAGAATTTGACAAAAAAACACATTTTCCTCACATTTCTGTGGAGGAAAGTTCTGGAATCTGCTTGGATCAACAAATTTCCACCCACCCAGTGTTCCCCCAGGTCTCCCGAAAACAATGGTACCTCACTTGCGTGGGTAGGCATAGTGGCTGCGACACGAAACAGCGCAAAACGCAACGTGGTCGCACCTCAATTTCCCAGTGAAATCTTGCGCTCTTTGGACAAAGAGACTACCTTTTGTTTTTGAGCCCTAGCTCTGCCAGCACCTAGGGAAACCTAGCAAACCTATACATTTTTGAAAAGTAGACACCTAGGGGAATTCAGGATGGGGTGACTCGTCTGCCTACCCCCAGGTTTTAATACCCAGAATACCTTGCAAAGCTAGGATTTTGACAAAATAAACACAGTTTCCTCACATTTCTGTGGTGGAAAGTTCTGGAATCTGCGTGGATCTAGAAATTTCCACCCACCCAGCGTTCCCCCAGGTCTCCCGAGAAAAATAGTACCTCACTTGCGTGGGTAGGCATAGTGGCTGCGACACGAAACAGCGCAATACGCAACGTGGACGCACCTCAATTTCCCAGTGAAATCTTGCCCATTTTGGAGGAAAAGACTACCTTTTGTTTTTGAGCCCTAGCTCTGCCAGCCCCTAGGAAAACCTAGCAAACCTATATATTTTTGAAAAGTAGACACCCAGGGGAATACAGGATGGGGTGACTCATCTGCCTACCCTCAGGTTTTGTTACCCAGAATCCCTTGCAAAGCTAAGAATTTGACAAAAAAAACACATTTTCCTCACATTTCTGTGGTGGAAAGTTTTGGAATCTGCGTGGATCAACAAATTTCCACCCACCCAGCGTTCCCCCAGGTCTCCCGAGAAAAATGGTATCTCACTTGCGTGGGTAGGCATAGTGGCTGTGACAGGAAACAGTGCAAAACGCAACGTGGTCACAACTCAATTTTTCAGTGAAATTGTGCCCTTTTTGGGCCAAGAGACTACCTTTTGTTTTTGAACCCTAGCTCTGCCGGCATCTAGGGAAACCTAGCAAACCTATACATTTTTGAAAACTAGACATCCAGGGGAATTCAGGATGGGTTGACTCGACTGCCTACCCCCAGGTTCTGTTACCCAGAATCCCTTGTAAAGTTGAGAAATTTGAAAAAAAACCACATTTTCCTCACATTTCTGTGGTGGGAAGTTCTGGAATCTGTGTGGATCAACAAATTTCCACCCACCCAGCGTTCCCCCAGGTCTCCTGAAAAAAATGCTACCTCACTTGCCTGGGTCTGCCTAGTGCCTGCGACAGGAAACAGCGCAAAACGCAACGTGGTCACAACTCAATTTTGCAGTGAAATTGTGCCCTTTTTGGGCAAAGAGACTACCTTTTGTTTTTGAACCCTAGCTCTGCCGGCACCTAGGGAAACCTAGCAAACCTATATATTTTTGAAAAGTAGACACCCAGGGGAATTCAGGATGGGGTCACTCGACTGCCTACCCCCAGGTTCTCTTACCCAGAATCCCTTGCAAAGCTAAGAAATTGGAAAATAAAACGCATTTTCCTCACATTTCTGTGGTGGAAAGTTCCGGAATCTGCGTGGATCAACAAATTTCCACCCACCCAGCGTTCCCCCAGGTCTCCCGAGAAAAATGGTATCTCACTTGCGTGGGTAGGCATAGTGGCTGCGACAGGAAACAGCGCAAAACGCAACGTGGTCACAACTCAATTTTTCAGTGAAATTGTGCACTTTTTGGGCAAAGAGACTACCCTTTGTTTTTGAACCCTAGCTCTGCCGGCACCTAGGGAAACCTAGCAAACCTATATATTTTTGAAAAGTAGACACCCAGGGAAATTCAGGATGGGGTGACTCGACTGCCTACCCCCAGGTTCTCTTACCCAGAATCCCTTGCAAATCTAAGAAATTGGAGAAAAAAAACGCATTTTCCTCACATTTCTGTGGTGGAAAGTTCCGGAATCTGCGTGGATCAACAAATTTCCACCCACGCAGCGTTCCCCCAGGTCTCCCGAGAAAAATGGTATCTCACTTGCGTGGGTAGGCATAGTGGCTGCGACAGGAAACAGTGCAAAACGCAACGTGGTCACAACTCAATTTTTCAGTGAAATTGTGCCCTTTTTGGGCAAAGAGAATACCTTTTGTTTTTGAACCCTAGCTCTGCCGGCACCTAGGGAAACCTAGCAAACCTATATCTTTTTGAAAAGTAGACACCCAGGGGAATTCAGGATGGGGTCACTCGACTGCCTACCCCCAGGTTCTCTTACCCAGAATCCCTTGCAAAGCTAAGAAATTGGAGAAAAAAAACGCATTTTCCTCACATTTCTGTGGTGGAAAGTTCCGGAATCTGCATGGATCAACAAATTTCCACCCACCCAGCATTCCCCCAGGTCTCCCGAGAAAAATGGTATCTCACTTGCGTGGGTAGGCATAGTGGCTGCGACAGGAAACAGCGCAAAACGCAACGTGGTCACAACTCAATTTTTCAGTGAAATTGTGCCCTTTTTGGGCAAAGAGACTACCTTTTGTTTTTGAACCCTAGCTCTGCCGGCACCTAGGGAAACCTAGCAAACCTATATATTTTTGAAAAGTAGACACGCAGGGGAATTCAGGATGGGGTCACTCGACTGCCTACCCCCAGGTTCTCTTACCCAGAATCCCTTGCAAAGCTAAGAAATTGGAGAAAAAAAACGCATTTTCCTCACATTTCTGTGGTGGAAAGTTCCGGAATCTGCGTGGATCAACAAATTTCCACCCACCCAGCGTTCCCCCAGGTCTCCCGAGAAAAATGGTATCTCACTTGCGTGGGTAGGCATAGTGGCTGCGACAGGAAACAGCGCAAAACGCAACGTGGTCACAACTCAATTTTTCAGTGAAATTGTGCCCTTTTTGGGCAAAGAGACTACCTTTTGTTTTTGAACCCTAGCTCTGCCGGCACCTAGGGAAACCTAGCAAACCTATATATTTTTGAAAAGTGGACACCCAGGGGAATTCAGGATGGGGTGACTCGACTGCCTACCCCCAGGTTCTCTTACCCAGAATCCCTTGCAAAGCTAAGAAATTGGAAAAAAAAACGCATTTTCCTCACATTTCTGTGGTGGAAAGTTCCGGAATCTGCGTGGATCAACAAATTTCCACCCACCCAGCGTTCCCCCAGGTCTCCCGAGAAAAATGGCATCTCACTTGCGTGGGTAGGCATAGTGGCTGCGACAGGAAACAGCGCAAAACGCAACGTGGTCACAACTCAATTTTTCAGTGAAATTGTGCCCTTTTTGGGCAAAGAGACTACCTTTTGTTTTTGAACCCTAGCTCTGCCGGCACCTAGGGAAACCTAGCAAACCTATATATTTTTGAAAAGTAGACACCCAGGGGAATACAGGATGGGGTGACTCGACTGCCTACCCCCAGGTTCTCTTACCCAGAATCCCTTGCAAAGCTAAGAAATTGGAAAAAAAAACACATTTTCCTCACATTTCTGTGGTGGAAAGTTCCGGAATCTGCGTGGATCAACAAATTTCCTCCAACCCAGCGTTCCCCCAGGTCTCCCGATAAAAATGGTACCTCACTTGCGTGGGTAGGCATAGTGGCTGCGAAAGGAAATGGTTCAAATTGTACGGTGGTGAATTTACAATACCAAATTGCAAAACAACCTTGATTTTTGGGGGGGGGCACCTGAGTTTTTGGCCCGGGGCTCGGTGGTATTTTTTGAAAAGTACAAAACCCAAACAGTTCTGAAAAGTAGACCCCCGGGGGAGTCCAGGAAGGTATGGCATGCGTGGGTCCCCGAACGTTTTCCTACCCAGAACACCTTGCAAACCTTAAAATTAGGTAAAATAATCACTTTTCCAAACTTTTTTGCGTGGGGTCACCGTGCTGGCAAAAATGTCCTACCACCCAGCGCTGCCCTTGTTCTCCCGAGTAAAAGGATACCTCACTTGTGTGGGTGCCCCAAAGCAGAACAGGCCAAAAACGAATGTTGAAAAAAGTAGTATTTCAGTGTTACAAATTAAGCCCCCCTGCCTTAGTCACAGGCCTTTGGCCCACCCACACAAGTGAGGTATCATTTTACTCGGGAGAACAAGGGGAACGCAGGGTGGTAGGACATTTGTGCCGACACGGCGATCCCACGCAAAAATGTATGGAAAACTGTTTTTTTAACCTAAATTTGTGGTTTGCAGGGATTTCTGGGAAGGAAAACATTGGGGGACCCACGCATGCCATACCTCCCTGGACTCCCCCGGGTGTCTAGTTTTCAGAACTGTTTGGGTTTGGTAGTTTCCAAAGATGCCCGCCGAGCCCCGGTCCAAAAACTCAGTCCCCCCCCCCAAAAAAAAGAAGGTAATCTTGCTATTGGTTATTGTAATGTCTCCACCGTACGATTTGGACCTTTTCCTGTTGCAGCTACTATGCCTACCCACGCAAGTAAGGTACCATTTATATCGGGAGACCTGGGGGAACGCTGGGTGGGAGGAAATTTGTGTGAGCCCAGTGACGCCACGCTTTCCCACACAAAAAAAGTGTGTCAAAACTGATTTTTCCATCAAAAATTGAGGTTTGCAAGGGATTCTGGGTAAAGGAACGTTGGAGGATCCACGCAAGCCATACCTCCTTGGAAGCCCCCGGGTGTATACTTTTCAGAAATGTGTGGGTTTGGTAGGTTTTCCTACATGGCCGTCTCGCACGGGGCCAAAAACACAGGTAACCCCTCTTGCAAAAGCTGGTGGTATTGAATGTGCAATTTGGTATACCATTCAATACCGCCAGCTTTTGCAAGAGGGGTTACCTGGGTTTTTGGCCCCGTGCTAGACGGCCATCTAGGGAAACCTACCAAACCCATACATTTCTGAAAAGTAGACACCCAGGGGCTTCCAAGGAGGTATGGCTTGCGTGGATCCTCCAACGTTCCTTTACCCAGAATCCCTTGCAAACCTCAATTTTAGCTAAAAAAAAATCATTTATTTCACACTTTTTTGCATGGGAAAGCGTGGCATCACTGGGCTCACACAAATTTCCTCCCACCCAGCGTTCCCCCAGGTCTCCCGATAAAAATGGTACCTCACTTGCGTGGGTAGGCATAGTGGCTGCAACAGGAAACGGTACAAATTGTACGGTGGAGAATTGAGTTTTCAATTTGAGAGCGTGTGATTCAAGGAAATTGTGACAGACAATTTCAAGTTTGCAGGAGATTCTGTATATAAATCAATAGAATTCACCAGAAAGACATGACCATATACTTCCATGGTTTAACAATAATAACTAAATTTAGTAAGTTATTTATAGCTATAATGTACACCGTAACAGAGTTACTCAAAAGTGAAACATTCAAGGCACGGCTAACTATTCCTCAAAGACACACACATACAGGTTGGATTTGGCACGAGGGCGAGTGATGGTTCAGTACATAAAATTTTACTAAAAAGAACTTTCGAAAAATGAAATGCTCTGTCAATAAATAAATGCATAAAAACCGAACCAGTGACTCGCAACTCGTGAGCTGTAAAGCCACGACAAGGCACCAACCGTTTTACAGGCCATTCACGCGCCTTTCATACCTGATACAAACCAGACCATTGACACCATCCAGAAAGAACAGCAACACATTACAACAATCACAATAAGGGACAAGGTACATCCTACTTCAGAAAGAGATAAAAGACAAACATTACTGCACAGCCATCTAATCCGCAAGCACACACACATTCTGGTTGGATTTGGCACGAGGGTGAGTGATGATTCAGTACATACAATTGTATTCGCAAGTAATTTCAAAAAAATGAAATACACTGCGTATAATTGAAAGTATGATAAACTGAACCACTGACTCACAGCTCGTGAGCTGTAAAGCCACGTCAAGGCACCAACCTCTTTACAGGCCATTCATACACCTTTCGTGCGTGTGACACATACAAAACATTCACACCGCCAGCCGCGGACCCATCACATTTCAACACTCACACCAGCAGACAGCGCCATTCAAGGGCCCATCACTTTCACATGCCCACATTTCTGACATTGCAACAACACAAAATGATGGACTGCGTGGAGTGTCACTCACCTAGCAGTGTGTGTAGTGACCAACAAAAAGTAACTACTCGCACACCGCTAGCCGAGCGCCAGTCCACCCACACCACCATCCAAGCACCAGACCATGCACACCGCCAGCCAAACACCACTCAGCGCGCACCGACAGCCAAGCACCACTCCACACACACCACCAGCCAAGCGCCACTCCACACACACCACCAGCCAAGCACCACTCCACGCACACCACCAGCCAAGTACCACTCCACACACACCACCAGCCAAGCAACACTCCACGCACACAGCAAGCCAAGCGCCACTCCACACACACCGCCAGCCAAGCACCACTCCATGCACACCACCACTCCACACACACCGCCAGCCAAGCACCACTCCACACACACCGCCAGCCAAGCACCACTCCATGCACAGACAGCCAAGCGCCACTCCACGCACACCACCAGCCAAGCACCACTCCACACACACCTCCAGCCAAGCGCCACTCCATGCACAGACAGCCAAGTACCACTCCACGCACACCACCAGCCAAGCACCACTCCACACACACCGCCAGCCAAGCACCACTCCATGCACAGACAGCCAAGCGCCACTCCACGCACACCACCAGCCAAGCACCACTCCACACACACCTCCAGCCAAGCACCACTCCATGCACAGACAGCCAAGTACCACTCCACGCACACCGCAAGCCAAACGCCACTCCACACACACTGCCAGCCAAGCACCACTCCACACACACCGCCAGCCAAGCACCAGTCCACGCACACCACCTGCCAAGCACCAGACCACACACACCGCCTGCCAAGCATCAGTCCACGCACACCGCCTGCCAAGCACCAGACCACACACACCGCCTGCCAAGCACCAGTCCACGCACACCGCCTGCCAAGCACCAGCCCACGCACACCGCCTGCCAAGCACCAGCCCACGCACACCGCCTGCCAAGCACCAGCCCGCGCACATCGCCAGCCAAGCGCCCATCCACACACACTGCCAGCCAAGCACCAGTCCAGACACACCACCAGTCAAGTGCCAGTCCATGCAGGCCGCCAGCCAAACACCAGTCCATGCACGCCGCCAGCCAAACACCAATCCATGCACACCGCCAAATACATTTTTTTTAAAAACAAAGAAAAAAATTACAAACCATTTGGAACTAGATATAAAACTACAACTACAAACAGCGTTAACTAAAAAACAAAATACTAATGCCACAGATGCAACTGAATAACCAATAAAAAACATTACAGACCAGGCAGTACACCATTAGACTCACGGTAGCTCCCAAAATTTCTTTTGAGTGTGATACATTTTGAAACATCTGGGCATACAAAGCCCAGGATTAGAAGGACAATCAGCACAGTGCATACGAGTATCCTTCCGCACATCTCTTCGATAGCAGACTTTACATCTCTTACAGGGATTGTTTTTTCTGGGCGTGGCAGGAATGTAATCAGCAAAGTGGCGATCTCGCAATCTAGCCACTTCCTCCACCACTCCGACTCTAGGAACATGTGCCTGTTCCACAACAACAAGGCTGCCTATCACAGACTCCTGAAACTGAACAAAAGTCGACTTTGACGCAGGAGAACACTCCTTGAACACAACAAAAGCATTAAAAGTTGCTAAATTGAACAGATGGATGGCCAACTTCTTATACCAAATATAAGACTTACGAATAGCAGTGTAAGGTTCCAACCTCTGATCAACTCTGTCAACACCACCCATGTGCTTATTGTAGTCTACAATGCACACAGGTTTACGCACTTCAGCAACAGCACCCCAAACAGGCATAGATGTAGTACTTTCATCATGGATGGTACTCAGCATGTACACATCCCTCCTGTCGACAAATTTTACAGCTAGCAGTTCATCACTACGCAAGGCACTGCACTGTCCCCTCTGAAGCTTTTTGCAAACAAGCTCTTTCGGATAACCTTTACGGTTAGAGCGGATTGTGCCACAGGCAAAAGTGTCTACTTTCAACAACTCCTTAAACAATGGCAAAGCAGTGTAGAAGTTATCAAGGTACAAATGGTGGCCTCTGTTAAACAGTCCTCTAGCAAGATCCCAGACAATTTTCTCTGCCACTCCAAAAGTGGACGGACAACCAGGGGGGTCAATAGTGGAATCCTTACCAGTGTACACACGTAAATTGGAGACATATCCTGTCCTACTCTCAGACAACATATACAGCTTAATTCCATAACGTGCCCTCTTGCTAGGAATGTACTGCTTAAAAAGTAAACGATCCTTGAACAAGACCAAAGACTCATCAATAGAAATTTCTTTGCCTGGAGAATAGATCTCTGAAAATCGATCTACAAAATGATCAATAACAGGCCTAATCTTAAAAAGGCGGTCATAGTCAGGGTGATCTCTTGGCAACGCCAAATCATTGTCAACGAAATGCAGCATCCGAAGCAAAAGTAAATACCTATCACGAGTCATAACTGCAGGAAATATAGACGTTGCCATCAAGGGACTGGAAGACCAATATGAAGCCAGGGAAGGCTTCCTTATCAAGCCCATCAAAAAAGTCAAACCGAAAAACCTATTCATCTCATCCAGATTTGTGGGAGTCCAACGGGTAGCTCTAGAGTGGGGCCTAAGTTTGGCACTGTTCTTCCTCAAAAACTGTTCCGCATACAAATTAGTATGCTCAACAATCTCAGCCAAAAAGACATCATCCATGAACAACTTAAAAAACTGTATAGGCAAGAAATTTTCACAATCCACTTTACACCCTGCATAACCAGTAAAGTCAGACAACACCGGCTGCACCATTTTTGGATCAACCCAGAGTCCAGCACTTCCAATGGGAATGCTTGCAGCACCAGGCTGCAAGCCAGATGTCTCTTGCTGCATCGGCACATCAATCTCCTCCTCTAAAACAGGCACTTCGTCCGCACTGAGAGTGGATTCATCATCCGATGATTCCATGTGGAGAGAAAACTCACTGCCTGAATCATCCTCTCCCTCAGACGCACTGTCAGTCTCATAATCCAGCTCAGAGGAAGATTCAAGAAGCAAACTAATCACCTGCTGAGCAGTCATTCTACGGCTAGCCATAATGCTAACTAAAAAAGATTATTTGTCAAACACGTGAACAACAAATCCTTTGAAAAAAAAGAAATAAACACAATGTTGCTTTATCTCACAGACCTATATACTCCAACACTATACCACTCACTTGACAGAAGCAGCTAGACTCAGCACCACCTACTCTGCACAGACACGGAAAGGATCAACATATCCCACTAAAATAGAAAAAGGTAAAAAAACAAATTACACATAAAACAACGCAAAAAACATCGCAATTAATTTCATGCTCAGAACACAAACAGAAATACAGCCATTATGACAGCACTTACAAAAAAAGACATTTATGCATAACAATAATACTCATTTGAAGTAAACCCTACAAAAATGTTTTTCTTACCAAATAAATGCAAATACGCAAAACTGCAGAACAACCACTGCCAAAACCACAAACAGGAATCACAAGCTTTACACTACAATAAAAAGGAGAAGAAAAAACATTACAATCACATATTCAAATAATGCACCAGTCAACACACAATACACCAAAAAAGCTAAGGGGTAAGTGGGCCTAAGAGTATAAATAAAATATTCACCCCTGTAAAAGGGGAGAAACCCTTGCCCTTGAGGCCACCCCCCACACATGGCTTCATTGGTGGTCCAGTGGGCCAATACATTATCAAACATTCAATTTACCAAAATAAATTGCACCCTTTGGGGAGCAACCCTTGCCCAAGGGGCCGCTCCCCATACACATCCCTGGTGGTCTAGTGGCCAAATGGATACTGACCCTTGCCCTAGGGGTCACTTTCCTTCTAAAGATCCCTGGTGGCCTAGTGGGCCCTACAAAAAACAAAAATACCGACGTGATCTGCCTACCCCAAGGGGGCAGACTGCCAGAAACATGCCCCCAAGGGGAGTGACCCTTGCACAAGGGGCCACTCCCTATAGAACGCAAAATCTGTGGTTCAGGCAGGCAGGAAAATACAAAATATAAGGGGGGCAGACACCATAGACATATTTGCACCCCTTGGGGAGTGAGCCTTGCCCAAAGGGGCCACTCCCCACACACATCCCTGGTGGTCTAGTGGGCCAAAATGGAAAGTGACCCTTGCCCAAGGGGACACTCTCCTTATAACCATCCCTGGTGGCCTAGTGGGCTACAAAAAACATAAAGCATGGCTTGATCTGCCCCCCCACGGGGGCAGACAGCCAAAAGCATGCCCCCAAGGGGAGTGATCCTTGCCCAAGGGGCCACTCCCCATACAGAGTAAAATTGGTGGTCCAGGGCGCTCAAAAATACATAAATATATGTCCTGCCCCTCCCCCCCGGGGGGCAGACACTGTAAAATTATATGCCCCCTTGGGGAGCGACCCTTGCCCAAGGGGCCACTCCCCACACACATCCCTGGTGATCTAGTGGGGCCTAAATGGAGAGTGACCTTTGCTCGAGGGATCACTCTCCTCCCTGGTGGCCTAGTGGGCTACAAAAAACAAAAAGCATGGCTTCATCAGCCCCCCCACGGGGGCAGACAGCCAAAAACATGCCCCCAAGGGGAGTGACCCTTGCCCAAGGGGCCACTCCCCAAACAATGTTGCATTGGTGGTCCAGTGGGCTACAAAAATCTAAAATATATCTCCTGCCCCCCCCCCGGGGGGGGGCAAGCACAGTAAAATATTATGCACCCCTGGGGGAGCGACCCTTGCTCAAGGGGCCGCTCCCCGAAACAGAAATCAATCGAAAATACAAAAAAATCGGACTATTCTGCATTCCTGCTGCATGACCGTGCAGCAGGAATGCAGAAAAGAGGCACCGGGGGGAAAGGCAAACCCTTTTCTGTCCCCCGGTGCCTCGCAAAGAAAGTTCGATGCAGCGAGATCGCTGTACGTACCTGTTTCCCCACCTAGGCGCAGCTTGGAAATGGCGGCCACCGGTGGGGAAACAGAAAGTAAACAAGTGCCGACGTCAGCGCGGCTCGCGCACTGACGTCATCGGTGACGTAGGAGGGGGCGGGTGGGGGAGGCAGGGGAAGGTCTTCCCCTGCCTCCCGCGGTAAAAAAAAAAAGATCACGGACACACGGGTGGAGCTGCAGCCCTCCTCCCGCAGGTAGGCGCCATGACGGCCGGGAGCCGTCATCAGCACACGAGCGCCGTGTGCCATGACGGCTCCCGGCCGTCATCAGCATCGAAGGGGTTAAAGAGCATTGGTTACAGACTATGTCTTTCTTTCTTCATATAGATGCTACTTCCATACCAACACAGAAGGAACTGGCTAAAAGGGCCCGGCAACGGAGGCTGGAAGCCACTGTAGCCAAATATCGGCGGCTGGTGGCCCAGGAGGAGGAGGACACCCAGAGTACATCAACAACATCCACGGTGACACCTGCATCCTCCTCCGCGCTCCCTGGGTCAGACAGTCAGCGCAGCAGGTCTCCAGCGGTACGGAGCCGGGTTACCGCAGCCACCCGCCACCGCCGAGCAGCAAAGAAATCAGCTGCCCCCACAGCAGTTGCAAAAAAAGGATGCACCGCCTTTCCCTGAGGGTTTCCTACCTCGAGCAGGAGCTCCTCAACACCGAAACCCTGCTTGAGACCCTCCGCAAGGAGCGTGCCGACCTGGCCCGAAAAGTCAACAGCAGCCAGCAGTAGGAGGAGACTGTCCCTTGCCCCTTTTTTAAAGACTTCTGGGGGGTGGGAATTGGGAGTTGGGTTTTCTACTTTTTTGGACTTCGTTTTCAGGGACATTCGTTGGGGTTCGGGAGGGGGGTGGGTTGGGTCTTGCGGGAGATTATTTATGTTAGGGATATATAAGTATACTTTAAACTTTATCTTAGCATACATGTTTTTTACTGCTTTTGAGGCTTGTGGGTGGGGGTTTAACAGTCCTGAAACTTAAGTTGCATCTTGATTCAAGTTGTGTAAGTACTAATGGCCCAAATGTTTTCAAAACTAAGTGCCTCTCACAGAGTAAGTGAATTCAATAGTCCTAGGACCGTCAGTCTCTCGTCTCTCCTAATACTCCATTATACTACCTCCCCCCAAACGCTTATCTTACCTGTAATTTGTGTTTGGAAATAGGGCTAGGCACAGGGCTGGCTGCACGCGAAATGGCGATTAAGGTTGGCAATCCTGGGCGGATGAAATGTCATCATTGCGGTGGTACTTGTGGTGTTACACAGTGGCAGTTGCAGCATCTGAAAAAAAAGAAAATGAAACCTTGTTTGTCCTTAGCGTAGCATTAGAACGGTACGATAGAGAATTTAGCAGGTGACAGTACACTAGAACAGTGCCACAATGTAGCCTAACAAATGGTAAAGTATAGAAAGTATAACTAGTGAATTTCTTTGACATTGGCTACTACTACAAGAAATAGTACTGAAGGTGAAGGACACAGCAGAGTGATAATTTGCCACGTCTAGGAGGAGGATGTTCTTGATGACCAATCAAGTTGATGGCGCACATGAAAATCTGCTTTCATTTGCCAATAGTGACTTAGTATAGTAAGAATAGAATATATCCTCGGATTCCTTCACCAGCCTGTTGCTATGACCTTATCCTCCCCAGCAAGTGTGTGGAATTATTGCTGTCATTTAGTCACATATCAATCAAAACCACACAGCCCGGGAGAAGAGGGTTAGGGTTTGGAAAATGGATGGGAATGGGGGTTTTTGGGAAAGTTTTGTCGAGAGAAGAAAAAAAAAGCACAGCATGGACAAACAATAATTGAAGATAAACAAATCTTTGGGTACAAAGCTAACCATAAATCTTTTAAGTGACATAAAGGAAGTGCATGCACTACTGCATGCATGGTTACTGAAAAGTAAGTAGTACTTTCGACAACCGTGAATGAAAGAATGCAACAGTACAGGGCTGCAGTAATAATTATGCGTTTTCACTTGCCTATCTCTGCACTCAGAGAAACACTTTGTACATTAAATTAGGTTTGAAAAATAGCAGAAGTAAAACCTATACAATGGCTGTAGGGATGAATTTAGAAGCAGAGATCAAAGAAATGCAGAAGTCACACTCATAGAATTTCACAGCAATAACATTACTTAAAAGATAATTAGAAAAGAACGGATACTGTATCTGTATGTTGTTGTAGTTGTCCTGTTGAATTTGGGAAGTTGTAAGATGCATCCAAACCTTCCTCTTATTAGCGGGACTCCTCCATTCCATCTGACGCTCCGTTCTTCAATGTTGGTGACCAGAAGGCACCCTGTCCACTGCCTGCCTGGCGGATGCTGAATTGCGGCTCGCTAATGTGAAGCCTGACTTCATCCTTTTCCCATTGCACAGGGTGAAACCCGGCCTGTAATTATTGATGGAAAAACAGGAAGTGATATTAGAACACCACTGACAAATAAATATAAGGTATGTACGCTGTGTAGTGCAAAAAGTCACACTTTGAGTTTCCTAATAGACAGTACAATATTTTTGAAAGTGCATACTCTGTCTGAGTCTCCTTTTGAAGGATAAATAAGTATGGGCAAATTAATTTAGCGGATCTTTCCCCTCAAGCTAGGTGTACTGTAAACTGTGTTTTAGAACAAAATTAGACCTTCCCAGCAGTGCTCCCAGACCCTTACTAAACCCAGTCGCAAAAATGTAGAAGACCCCCAATCAGATCTCAAAAAACGAGGCCTAGTAGAAAATGGTGACAAAACGTACTTTGAAAGTAAAGTAGGCCCAAATCCCCCCTTACCCACCGTGGATTGTATTCAAACCAATTGCAAGCAAGCAGAAGTATGCATACCCAGCATCGCTCAAAGGCTCGCAAACCCCCCACAAACAGCTCCCCGCCCAAACACATGCAATACAATACTGCTATCCCTAACGACCCTAAGTTAAGAATAGTGGCAAACGCTTTCTTTAACTAAGACAAATCCCCCTTTCCCACCATGGATTTTCTTCTAACCACTTGCAACCAAAATTACACATTCCCACGAGTGCTCTAAGACCCCAGAACTCAGTTGCAAAAATCTAGAACACCCCGAAACACATGCAATCCTGCTGCTAGTGCTAACCCTAATGAGCCCTAAGTTAATGTGCCAAAACGCTTTTCAGCATGGATTTTCTCCAAACCACTTTTATCCGGTATTAGACCTTCCCAGCAATGCCCCAAGAACCGCCAACCCACCCGCAAAAAAGCACAACACCCCCAAACTGGCAAAAAGCAAAAATGGAAAATCTCATACTTACAATATTTTTGGGCCTTCTTTCAATTCTGTCCAAACGCGCTGTGCAGCTAGGTCATAACTCCACTTTTCCACCATGGATGTCCTGGAAAACGAATGCAATCAACATTAGACTGTGCCAGCAGTGCTCCCAGACCCCAAAACCCACCCCCAAACACCAGGAACCCTCCAAACAGGCCCCCGAAAACATGATAGTGAGCAAAAAGGCAAAAACTTTTTCAACTCTGATTTTCTCCAAAACACTTTTATCCGGTATTAGACCTTCCCAACAATGGCCCCAGAGCCTTCAACCCAGGCGGAAACAAGTAGAAGACCCCCAAACAGCCAAAAAGCAAAACTACAAAAATGGGGACTTAGTAATTTTCAGGCAAATTTTCAACATCACTCCACTCGCGCTCTGCAGCTGGCCCTAACTCCCCTTTGCCACCATGGATTTTCTTCAAACCACTTGCAATCAAAAGTATCCATACCCAGTGTTGCTCCAGGACCCCAAAACCCACCCACAAACACCAGGAAGGCCCCCAAAAAGGCCCTCTCAAAACGCTAAAGTGAGCGAAATGTCAGAAAATGCAAAAGTTTTTCCTCATGGATTTTCTCCAAACCACTTTTATCCGGTATTAGACCTTCCCAGCAATGGCCCCAGAGCCGCCAAACCAGGCGGAAACAAGTAGAAGACCCCCCAAACAGCCAAAAAGCAAAACTACAAAAATGGGGACTTTGACATTTTCAGGCAAATTTCCAAATTCACTCTGCGCGCGCTCTGCAGCTAGGCCCTAACTCCCCTTTGCCAGCATGGATTTGCTTCAAACCTCTTGCAATCAAAAGTATCCATACCCAGCAGTGCTCCCAGACCCCAAAACCCACCCCCAAACACCAGGAACCCCCCCAAACAGGCCCACGAAAACATGATAGTGAGCAAAAAGGCAAAAACTTTTTCAACTCTGATTTTCTCCATACCACTTTTATCCGGTTTTAGACCTTCCCAGCAATGCCCCAAGACCCGCCAACCCACCCGCAAAAAAGCACAACACCCCCAAACAGGCAAAACGCAAAAATGGAAAATCTCATATTTACAATATTTTTCGGACTTCTTTCAATTCTGTCCAAACGCGCTGTGCAGCTAGGTCATAACTCTTCCACCATGGATGTCCTGGAAAACAAATGCAATCAACATTAGACTGTGCCAGCAGTGCTCCCAGACCCCAAAACCCACCCCAAACACCAGGAACCCCCCCAAACAGGCCCCCGAAAACATGATAGTGAGCAAAAAGGCAAAAACTTTTTCAACTCTGATTTTCTCCAAAACACTTTTCTCCGGTATTAGACCTTCCCAGCAATGGCCCCAGAGCTGTCAACCCAGGCGGAAACAAGTAGAAGACCCCAAAACAGCCAAAAAGCAAGACTACAAAAATGGGGACTTAGTAATTTTCAGGCAAATTTCCAACATCACTCCACGCGCGCTCTGCAGCTAGGCCCTAACTCCTCTTTGCCACCATGGATTTTCTTCAAACCACTTGCAATCAAAATTATCCATACCCAGCGTTGCTCCAAGACCCCAAAACCCACCCACAAACACCAGGAAGCCCCCAAACAGCACCTCAAAGACAAGCAAGTCAGCAAAAACGCAAAAAAAAATTCACCTCCGATTTTGTCCAAACTACTTTGATCAGGTATTAGACATTCCCAGCAATGGCCCCAGACCCCGGCAGCCACCCACAAAAAAAGCAGAACACCCCCAAACTGGCAAAAAGCAAAAATGGGCCTACTACCTGGAATTCTGCCCAAACGCGCTGTGCAGTTAGGACCTAACTCCCCTTTTCCACCATGGATTTCCTGAAAAACAAATGCAATCCACATTAGACCATGCCAGCAGTGCTCCCAGACCCCAAAACCCACCCACAACAACCTAAAAGCCCGCCAAACTGCACCCCAAAGACAGGCAAGTGATCAAAAGCGCAAAATCTTTTTCTGCTCCGATTTTCTCCAAACCACTTTTATCCGGTATTAGACCTTCCCAGCAATGGCCCCAGACCCGTCAACTCACCCGCAAAGAAGTAGAACACCCCCACAAGTGCAGAGTCTTTCTTCATTGGGCGTAATCCAGCCATCTGCTTTGAGGGAAATAGGAGTCTGGAGGAGGAGGATAGAGGAGCATGTTCTTGTGAACTTGTGAACCTGAGGAATGCAGACTGCGGCACCTTCAAATCAATAAACAAATAAGGGAAGACAGTTCTGCTGATGGGCTTGTTTTTGTGATTAGGTGATTAAAGTTGTTTTTATATAGATTTTGCAAAACAAAGAAAGACAGACACACAGGAATAAAAGTGAATAAGGACGAAAAAGAAAGTTATTGATTCATTGGCTCATTTTCAGGGCTCCGTGTCAGGGAAGAAGAGTTCGTCCACATACTCTGCGAATTCAGGCGGGAGTAGGTCACCTAACAGAGAAGAATTTCCCTCATCTAAGTTGGTGACCTCCTCGTCTTCTTCCTGCGTGTATTCTTGTAGTTTGTAATCTGGTGGTATGAGGTGCTGATTCATCTTGATCATTGTTAACCTCTCCACATTTTTGGGCGAGAGGCGGGTCCTTTTGCAAGTTACAATGCCACCAGCAGCACTGAAAACACGTGCAGAAGACACACTTGCGAGTGGGCAAGACAAGTAATTTATAGCCAGGTTGAAGATCTCTGGCCACAATTCTTTTTTCCCATGCCAATACGCCAATGGGTCATCATGAACATAGACCTCTTTTGAGTCATTCAGATAGTCCTGCACCATCGACTCAAGGTTCTCCACGGTTCCTCCACTTTGCTTACTTTTTGCTGGGACCTTTTGAGAAGCAAATCCTTCTGAGTTAGCCAATCCTGTTCTTCACACAATGTTACTGTTGTGTCTGGTGCAGATGATCCGGTTGCTGGTGTCTTTAACGGCTGAGAGGGAAAATCACTCACTTCTGCCACAGCCACAGGTGCAGAAGTGGATTCTTTTGACTCCGGATGGCCTGCTGATGCTGATGTACTGCCTTTTCCTTCAATTTCCTGCCATTCTCTTTCAAACCGAGTGGCTGACACAGCTAGCCAATGTTTGTACTTTGTAACTTCTGCGTCATCAAAAGGAAAGAATACTCTGCCTGCCAGTGCCTTTTTGTACCGTGGATCCAGAATAGTAGCACAAATGTAATGCTGTTCTGTGTGGATCTTTTGAAGACTTTCATCGCAAAGTGGCGCTCTAATAATTTCTCCGCCAAATCAAAAGCTTCTTGCTTTTTTCATCTTTTTCAAACGTAGAAGACACCGCCTTCAGTTGGTGCTCTAGCATGCGCAACAATATGATAGCTATTCCCAAATTACAGTCCTCCCTGCTGACTGCACGCGTGAAAACCTCAAAAGGACGAAGCATGTCTGTCAGGATTTGAACTAGCTTCCATTGCTCCGCATGTATCCTCAGGTCCTTCATAGCTGCACCCTGTGTAAAGAAATACTGATTGACTACCGCACACTGCTCAAACAGACGCTCAAGCATGTAAAAGGTTGAGTTCCAATGTGTTGCCACCTTCTGGATGAGTGCTTTCACTGGCAGTTTACGTTCATGTAGCAGGTGCCTCAGATGCTTACGGGCCTTAAAAGAATGGTTGAAATGTGTGCACATTCTTCGGCAGGTGGTCAGTAACTCGCACACTGGACTTTCTTCACTCAAGAATTTTTTAACAACCAGGTTTATACAGTGTGCCAAACACGGCACTCTGAAATAGTTACCCACATCCATGGCATTAACTACATTGGCGCCATTATCTGTGGAAACATAACCAATCTTGTGTTTTATTGGGGACAGTCATTGAAAGACCTTTGTGTTAAACTCCTGCAAAATGTTTTCTCCTGTATGACTTCTCTCCATGCCAAACATGGCTAGTGTTGCATGTTTCCGAGCAGCTTTAAAAACGTTGTCCGGGTCAACACCTGCCCTTAGCTTTGCTGTAACCCCTGAAAAAGAGACCCAGTGTGCAGTGATGCACATGTAATCAGTGGCTGCGCAACTGGTCCACATACCTGTTGTCAGATGTCAGATGTATAGTGTGAACAGCACTCTTCTGCAAAGCTGCCCCAATCACCTCCAGCACATCTTCATGTAGTGCTGGAACCGCAACTCTGGCAAAATAGAACCGGCTAGGAACCTTCCATTTAGGGCATAGCGTTGCCACTAATTCAAGAAAACCAACCCCTTCCACAAAAGAAAAAGGGAGAAGGTACAGAGCTAGCATTTTAGCCAGCTTAGTGTTATACAGATGCGTCATTGGGTGGTTGCGTTCAAATGGCGCATCTGAAAACAACATGCTTCCAATGGTGGAATGGACCATTTTACGGGATGATGATGATGATGACTTCTTCGACCCAGTTACGCTCGGTGATGATGAACTTTTTCGCATTGGTGTCTGACTCTCTCCCAAACTCTTAGTGTGGCTCATATATCTTGCAGGGGGTGTGCTGCTGACAGGGATACTGGGTGTAAGTGAAGAAATGTCTTCCTCCTCGTCATCATCAGATGAAACATCAACGGATACAGTTTCTTGACTTGCAATTCAGGCTACCTTGATCTCCTTTAGGTGCGCATGCCAATTGACAGTGTGCTGTCTCTCAAGATGACCTCTCTGGCCTCTGGTACCATAGTTGGTACCAAGCTTACCATGACTAACTCCAAGCTTACAAATGCTCCAAATGGCTATGTTTTCCCGTGTTGTGCTAACACTAAAGAAGTCCCAAACTGCGGACTTCAAATGTCTGTGGGGGCGGAGGAGGCGATACTGGTCATGCTAATGCCAAATGAAGTGGAGGATGTGTGTTGCCGAACTTTACAACGTTGTGCACTTGCAGCACCACTAATTGTGGAAATGGAGGTCGAGGTGGATGGAGGTCCCTTCTGGCAAGGAAATATGGAAGCGGTAGGTGGTGGTGTACTACTTAACTGCAATGGTGGTGGTCCCATTGTTGCCTCGTCGACAACATCACGCTCAGCAGCTTTTCGGACTAGGGTCAAAATGTCTGTTTGCTGCATGCCCGTTGGGGCTGCAGTGACCTTTATGATGACTGCGTTGTCGTCGTGAGAGTCTTCATCAGCAGGAGTATACGCCACTTCTTGTTCAGCATCATCATCACACTCCATAAGTACGAGACTTTCGCGGACCTTCCTTTTACGCTTAGCTACCTTTGTCAGATCATGGTGTGCCTCACTCTCAGACGGCCGTGGTGGTTCCCAATTTTCATCCATATCAGAGAAGGAAGGGGGCTTGAAGAAGATGTAGACACCATCCTTCATCTTTTCCTTGCTAGGGATCTGGAAGACAATGAATGATCAGGAGGAGTGGCTTCCTCAAATGATACCTCGGGTTGAATGTCGATTTCCTGATGTGCCCCTACTTCGGGAGGAACAACTATTGTGGGCACTTGTGCCGCCCCATGCACCTCTGCTTGCGCATCTCCTTGCGCTGCCTCTCCTTCCACATGTACTTGGGCTAGTACTTGCACATGTGGTTGTTGTTGCGGCTGTGGTTGTTGAACACTCGTCAGATGAGTTACAACAACCTGTGTTGATTGAGGGATGCTGCTACTATCTTGTGATGAGCCAACATCACTGGTCGATGGTGATTGAACAACTATACTGGCTGCCTCTAAAGCACTCAAGGGCTTGGACTTAAGTTGGCGTGGTGGTGGTGGCACTGAGCCCGGTGAACAACCTTTACAACGCATTTTTTACAACGCACTACCATTACAACGCAGGCATTACAACGCAAACCATTACAACGCATTGCGCTGGGGGGCGCTCTAGGATAGGGAATACGTTTAATTTTCTATCCAACACCTTCCCTAGTGTCCACGGGGACTGGAGTTGGAATAGAAAATTAAACTTTTCACTATCCAGCACCTCTAAGCGCTATTCGTTGTAATGGATTTGGATGTAAAAACCGCATTGTAAAGGCATGCGTGGTAAAAGCATGCGTTGTAACGTCATACATCCACTGAGCCCAATGAAGCGGGGGTGCTGCTCCCAGCTTGGTCCCCAGCAGATCCCAATGCTGCTGCAGCCGTACTTTTTTTCCCAAAAAATGTGGCGGGCGGCACATCAGTCTCCTAGGTAAGTGGTGCCACTTGCTTCTTCTGCTCCTTACTGGCAACTTTCTTGCTAGAGGAGCTACGGGGAACTTATTTTGGGGCCATCTTCTTCAGATGTCAAAACAGCAGGCCGCAGTTGCATGAGTTGCAGAGTTGTCTTGTCTGTGGCCACATGTGACGTCGCGTGACATTATGCTGCACACACCACTGCAGGACTTCTTCCTGGCACTGGTGGTTCTCGTGCACCTAAAAGCAATGAAACACAGAGGAACATCAGTTATACACCCCAAAAAGTCGAAAAACACACAAAAATCAGCACAATCCCAGGCCATCCATGCCCTCAATGATGTTTAAATTCAAGACACCCCACAGAAAGACTAGGCCCATGCACCACTCACTACCCCTGGGCATAATGGATGAAAGCTAGGCAAAATGTGTGCAGGCCTGAGAACACTGCCTGTCTTCAAAATGGTCCCTTGCCCCCCAGCACATGGCCAGGCCCTGCCTGTACCAGCACTCAAAATGTCCCCCACCCACATGGCTAGTCCCCATCAAAACCCCAAAAAGTCGAAAAACACACAAAAATCACCACAATCCAATGCCATCCATGCCCTCCATGAAGTTTACATTAAAGAGACCCCACAGAAAGACTCAGTCCATGCACCTCTCACTACCCCTGGGCAAAAGGCCCCAACAGCAGCCAAAAAAAATCGAAAAATACACAAAAATCAGCACAATCCCATGGCATCCATGCCCTTAATGATGTTTAAATTCAAGACACCCCACAGAAAGAGTAGGCCCATGCACCACTCACTACCCCTGGGCATAATGGATGAAAGCTAGGCAAAATGGGTGCTGGCCTGAGAACACTGCCTGCATTCAAAATGGCCCCTTGCGCCCCAGCACATGGCCAGGGCCTGCCTGTACCAGCACTCAAAATGGCCCCCACTAAGCATGGGCGAATTTGGCGAATTCGCGATCCGCAAAATTCGCGAATTTGTGCGAATTTGCGGATTTTTGTTTTTTTGCGTGTTCACGGGGTTTTTTGCGTGTTCGCGGTGTTTTTTGCGAGTTTGTGGGGATTCTTGCGTCTTCGCGAGCCGCTTGCATAGAGAAGTTACCCATGCAGTCGTTTATGGGAGAGGGAGAGAGAGATAGATAGATAGATAGATAGATAGATAGATAGATAGATAGACAGATAGATAGATAGATAGATAGAGAGAAAGAGAGAGAAAGAGAGGGAAAGAGAGAGGGAGAGAGAGAACGAGAGAAAGAAAGAGAGGCCGGATCACTGAAGGGCCAGATTCCTGAGTTGCCCCTACAGAAAATACAGCTTTTTATTTTTAGCAAAATGCATATGAAAATTGTGCTGTAAAGGTCTCTTTTAGTTTAACCCCTCCGAACAACTCAAAATGGGTGTATTTGCCATCCTCTCCCTTCTTCCTGTTTTTTATATCTTTAAGTGCTTCCTGATGAGGTTTAATTCCTTGGACAGGTGCCTCGTTGCCTACTTGTAACTATTCTCTGACCCTGCTTCAAGGGTCAGAGCAGGGTCAGCGAATAGTTGCAAGTGGGCAACGAGGTGCCAGGAAGCAATTAGCAGCAGGTGTCCAAGTTGAAGTTAATTTGTTTGTAACCCTTTTGTAAAAGGTTACAAAGAAATTAGGTTCAACTTTTGCATCTGCTGCTGTAACCCTTGCTTGGCTGAAAATTCGTCCCCGCTGATTCGCGGATTTTACCGCGATTTCGTGAGATTCGCGGATCGCGGAAAATTTGTAAATTCGCCCGCGAAACGGATTTTACGCCCACCCTTAGCCCCCACCCACATGGCCAGTCCCCATCAACACCCCAAAAAGTCGAAACACACACAAAAATCAGCACAATCCCATGCCATCCATGCCCTCCATGATGTTTACATTAAAGAGACCCCACAGAAAGACTCAGTCCATGCACCACTCACTACCCCTGGGCAAAAGGCCCCAACAGCAGCCAAAAAAATCGGAAAACACACAAAAATCAGCACAATCCCATGCCATCCATTCCCTCAATGATGCTTAAATTAACGACACCCCTCAGAAAGACTAGGCCCATGCACCACTCACTACCCCTGGGCATAATGGATGAAAGCTAGGCAAAATGGGTGCAGGCCTGAGAACACTGCCTGCATTCAAAATGGCCCCTTGCCCCCCAGCACATGGCCAGGGCCTGCCTGTACCAACACTCAAAATGGCCCCCACCCACATGGCCAGTCCCCATCAACACCCCAAAAAATCGAAAAACACAAAAATCACCACAATCCAATGCCATCCATGCCCTCCATGTTGTTTACATTAAAGAGACCTCACAGAATGACTCAGTCCATGCACCACTCACTACCCCTGGGCAAAAGGCCCCAACAGCAGCCAAAAAATCGAAAAACACACAAAAATCAGCACAATCCCATGCCATCCATGCCCTCAATGATACTTAAATTCAAGACACCCCAGAGAAAGACTAGGCCCATGCACCACTCACTACCCCTGGGCATAATGGATGAAAGCTAGGCAAAATGGGTGCAGGCCTGATAACACTGCCTGCATTCAAAATGGCCCCTTGCCCCCCAGCACATGGCCAGGGCCTGCCTGTACCAGCACTCAAAAAGGCCCCCACCCACATGGCCAGTCCCCATCAACACCCCCAAAAATCGAAAAACACACAAAAATCAGCACAATCCATTACCATCCATGCCCTCCATGATGTTTACATTAAAGAGACCCCACAGAAAGACTCAGTCCATCCACCACTGAGTACCCCTGGGCAAAAGGCCCCAACAACAGCCCAAAAATCAAAAATTCCAAAATTGTAGTTGCAGCAACTGTAATGCCCCAAACAAACTTACTTGTGAAATTTCTAATCCAAAAGTGATCCAAAGAAAGTCAAAAAGGCCTCAAATCCAAATATCCAGCAGCATCCACAAAAAGTAATCCTTCCAGGTCAAGATCCAAATGAAAGTGCCAGCACATGAAGAAAGCACTGGGAGGAGCCTGCTGGACAGGAACAGGAAGTTGGAGACTGTGGGGCACTTCCTTCCTCCCACCCCCCCCCCCAAAATGGACTCCTTGCAAAACAAAAGTGCAGGCAAATGTCAACCTGAGGAGTTATTGTGATAAAAATCATCATTTTCAGAAGGTTTATGCTGCTTGCTGGTGGATTTCTTGTGCAGAATTGCAAATTTTGCAATTTCGCGAGTGCAAGATTGTTGCTGCCCGCCGCATCTACGTGTTCGCAATTTCGCGCTCTCGCGATGCGTGCTGTGCAAGGTGGCAAGCCGCGATGACGTAATTGCGGTCGCCAAACTCCCGCGGGATCCCACAGCAAGATCCAAAATGGCGCAGCACACGCAAAATATGAAGAAAAACAACTCTGCAAACACTGAATGACGGTAAGTGAACGTCGCGCGCCGCAATATTGTATCACCAAGCAAAAAAATCCGCTGCGTGCAAATTTGCGAATTTTCGGCAAATTCGCGAGAGTTCGCGGATTGCGAATTCGCAGAAAATCCGCAAATCCCGCGAGCGGAACGGATTTTACGCCCATGCTTAAAATGGATAGCAGAAATATCCCACATATTGGTAAATAGGACACATTCCTACTTTCTGCATTTGACTCAATAATGATAGATCTGGCCCTCTTTTTGTTAATTATACTTAGAGACCTATAAATGAGCATCATTTAAAATCTCTGCCTTGTGATTGGGTAAGGGAATTCCCATAGGAGAATATTATTGTTCTTTTCAAAATAAAATCTACATGAGATTTTCAAATGGAAAGTTTGCTTTAGAATTCCCAGACACAAAAAGCGAATGACAATTAGACTATACCTCTAGCTCTAATTCTGCACCAGTACCACCCTGCAGTCTAACCACTAAGTATAAAATGCAGGTCATAAATGTAAGCCATGCCTTGCTTCAATATCAGTAAGTAATGGCTTGTGATTATATTGTCACATCTCAGTTAAAGCATTTTCTGGCTTGTGTCAGAGTGTAGTCGTCCAACCTGCAAACTTCGAGAACTAGACTTCAAAGTAAAGCTCCAATGGCAACCTACTCTTTTCATCAGCCACAACCAACTGTGTCGTCTGCCAACATGAAGCAGTGACAGTGACCTGCTATTTATGACGACATTGATCTGCTTGCAGCATCCAGCAGCGTAAACCTCCTGCTGAAGTGCCTCACTTGGAAATGGACTGAGTGAGCAGGAAAGCTGTCCATCGTGACAAACCTGTTCCCAATATCCGGCCAACACTACATTGCAGTTGGCCTGAACTTCTCACTTTGACCCAGCCAGGTAACCGCACTTAGTGCTTTGGGTTTCTTGGCACTATTTTTATCTTAAATTTAAAATATTCATAACTCTGGTTCTACCTACTGGATTTTCTCCATTGCTGATGTCATATTATTTATTACAATATTTTTTTGTTCGTAATATTGGATTATTCTTGTGTTGTGTTTTCACGTTGCTACTGTTTGAGTGTAGCATAAATAATTTACTCATTGTTTTTAAGTTCGGCCTGACTGCTTTTGCACCAAGCTACATGAGGGTAAGCACCAGTTTATGCATTGCCTTTTGTGGTTCATCTTCTCAAGGATTGTGTTTACAGCTTGAGTGGGACTCTCACCCCTCTCAACCAATTTCTTACATGCTATTCCCCACTTGTGCTGTTATGACACTCTAGAAAGAAGAGCCACTATTTATTGCAATTTCTGAGGTACTATGACCCAATGTTCATAACATGATTGGTTTTGGAAGGAGGGGAGTAGCCAGCGAAAGAGGGTAACCTGCCTCCCCCTCATCCTCCATCACAGAAGACAAGGACATTTTTGAGCAATTGAAGACTGGATCTTCGATTGTGTATAAGGCCCAGCTGAGGACCAAGAAGGGGTTTCTGAAGTCTGGATAATTTTCTTTATGAGGCAGTTGATTAGTGTGGAAGTGAGCCATGAGGCCAAAGCGAAAGTAAATACAATTTTGTTAGAACTTGGGTCTCTAGTTGGCAGACGTTTGCACTCGGTCCAATTAAGGACCACAATCCTGTCAAGGTAAGCTAGAGGCACACTTTAAATGAACCTGCCCTCACCCTTTGGTAGCTTGGCATATAGGAGGCAGGTTTAACTTAGAAGGCAATGTGTAAAGTATTTGTGCAACACACACAGACAGTAACATAATGAAAACACCACAAGAAGACTACACACAGGTGTAGAAAAATAGAGAGTATTTATCTGAGTAAAACATAGCTAAAATGACAATAATCTAATCAGTGTAAGTTGAGATATGAATTTGTAAACATTAAATGCAAAAATAGTGCTTAATTGTCACTAGCAGTCAAAAAGTTATTTGAGGTCACGAGAAAACCAGTACAAATCCAAAGTTATGGCCGACCTCGAGGAAGAGCAGGCCAGCTACGTGTTCCATGCCGGTTCCGCTGAAAAAAGTATCTTAAATGGAGCAAGCGTAGTTGTCGAGAGCACAATGCGCCAGTTCTGATTCATGCAGTGTATTCCCACATTGCTCTAGAGTTCTGATGATGTTAATAGTAGAGACTGCTAAAGATCTAGTTTACAATTTAAAAAATTAAATATTAGAACTAGTAGATAAAATCAAACAAACTAGTGCTTTGTAGGATGCAAAGAAAAAAGTGGAAGATGCAGAAAGAGAACTGTCCTAATTAATAGAATAATTTGTTAAACAGAAAACGGACAAACTTAACAAAGATATTCAACATAATTCTCGCAAAAAAACCTACCCTTATTTATCTGAAAATTACAATAAACAAGGTCAATATCAGCATGAGGATAATTCTAGAAATCAGAGTGTTCTTACTTTCTCAGATACATCAGATTCTGATGGCGAAGGGAGTACACAACATTTTGACCAACATGGACGACGTATACTTTTTGACCCTTATTTATCCAAAAATTACAATAAACAAGGTCAATATCAGCATGAGGATAATTCTGGAAATCGGAGTGTTCTTACTTTCTCAGATACATCAGATTCTGATGGCGAAGGGAGTACACAACATTTTGACCAACATGGACGAGGTATACTTTTTGACCCTAGTCAAGGCAGTGTGCAACCTTTTTTAGCCCAGCGCGACACATGCAGAGACAGACAGGAAATACATTTCCAGTCTCAATTCAGGTGCAATTTCTAAACCCAATACTACCAACAGAACAACCAACACATGTTGGAAACCAGGAATGGCCAGTATAGGAGACAGGGAATTTGATGCCCATTTTCAATTCATTCTCAGTATCCTTAAACCCTTCCTGCTTGACTTTAATGCCTAAAGGGCTTTTTTTTATCCTCATACAACAACTAATGTATTAGAATTATATCATGACATTTTGACTTTCTTCCACAAAATCAGGCTTAAAAAATTATTTGTAGACAAGGAGATACAAAATCTATCTCCTCTGAACTTTTCGGGCATATCTAAGCCATCCACTTTTACCCCTACGCCTGACCAATTAGGCCCTGAAGTAGCTGTATTTGAACATGCTGTACTTAATTGTTTAGATGGAGCTACACGATACATTCCCAAACCTAGTAACAATCTAAATAAAGATGAATTTTATTCACTTCAGAAAATCATGCATGAGAGATCTCTCACAGTTAAGAATTGCGACAAAGGATGGTTATGCTTTTGAATGACTTTAACTTTTACACCAAAATTAATCTAGACCCTAAAAGAAATAGCATCCAAAATTCAACATCTTACTGCAGCTGCGTTACAAGTAGGTGAGATCTGTGACAAAGAGTTTGAGTGTCTCAATGTTGTTGATCCTAAGATGTCATGTATTTATGGAATTCCTAAAATCCATAAAGATTCCACAGATCCTCTCTATCATCCCATTGTTTAAAGTATTGGATCTATTACTGAACCGCTCTCAAAATACAGCGATAACTTTCTGCGACCACATATATCCAAAATTCCATCATACATTATGAATACAAGAGACATCATCAAGAAAGTTGAAAACTTACCATTCAATTGTGAGACTAGTATTTTGGTGAAATTGGACATAGAATCCTTGTACAGTAATATCCCACAGACTGAGGCAATAGAGGCTGTGGCATGGATCATAGATACATATACCTTCAATTGTCCTAAGATCTTTTGAATGCTTACAAATTGTAGTAGCAGAAAACACTTTTGAATTTGGAAAAACCCTGTATTAACAAACTAAAGGGTAAGCATGGGGGCATCTGTAGCTCCATTGATAGCCAATATTTATATGGCATTGTTTGAAAAGAAAAATATAGACAACGAAATTGCACCTTTCTTTGAATCAGTGACAGATTGGTCACAATATAGCAATGATATTTTTTTCATCTGAACCGATACTGCAGAACTACTTACAGAAATTCTAGAATGGCTACACCTGTGTGACGCTAACTTGAAACTTACTGTCCATGCAAGCCACACTGAAGTTGAATTTATAGTAAGTATGGGCGAAATTTGCGAATTCGCAGTCCGCGAATTCGTGCGAAATGGCAAAAAATACACGAGTTCGCGAATTTTCCCACGAACTCATGGATTTTTGTGCCATTGGCACAAATATGTGACCACGTGTGCCTGTAACTTTGCCAGCGCGCCAAAAGGCCCCGAGGTCCCTTGAGTGAGCTGGCCATTATAGTGGGGACGGGCGGAAAGACGTTTCATCCCGCTAGTGTGTGGTGGACGGGGCCAAACAGGCGGGGCTTCTATGCGAGTTCACATGCATCTTGTTTATAAAGGGTCAGAGACCGAGCAGAGCAGCAGATGAGGAGTAAGCAGCCTCCTAGTCACAGGAGCTACACGGGGATGGCGCTCGGGAAACTCATGGATTCAAAAATAAGTTTGACACAGGACCCCAGAATCCTTCAGATGTCCAAGATAGCTCTGCTGTGCATGTTGGTACAAAGCCATTCTGATCCTGCTAAGTGGGTTCAGGTACATGCAGCTGCGGCTGCTGGACAATGTCCCATCTCATACTAAACTGCCCTGTACAGACATGTGCTGGCGCTGGGCAGTAGGGTGCAGTGGCATGAGGGTGCTGCACGCCTGGTACATGCGCATACAGGTGCCAGGGGGGACACATGTTTATTGCTGCTGTGTAGCAAGTTATGACTTTACATTTTGACTGCACCAGACGGTGGTACCACCTACACGGATCAGGAGCATCCAGGCACCAGACTTCATGGTGCAAGAGCATAATGGTGCTGTGCGGTACGGGTATATATGTACTGGGGGCAGGGGGAACTTAGCACAATGTTTGCTCACGCCCACAGGGCTCTCAGGCAATTGAGCACAAATGATTTTCACACTGAGAGGCCTCCGGGCAGTTCAGCAGTACGGGGGCTCACACCCACTGGGCCCTGGGGCAGTTCAGTAGCACGGGGGCTCACAACCCTTGGGCAGCTCAGCAGCACGGGGTCTCACACCCACAGGGCTCCCGGGCAGTTTAGCAGCGTCACCCTCTGGTTCATCACTGCCACCCTCTGGTTCATCACTGCCACCCTCTGGTTCACCACTGCCACCCTCTGGTTCACCACTGCCAACCTCTGGTTCACCCCTGTCACCCTCTGGTTCACCCCTGTCACCCTCTGGTTCATCACAGCACCCTCTGGTTCACCACTGCTACACTCTGGTTCATCACTGTCACCCTCTGGTTCATCAGTGCCACCCTCTGGTTCACCACTGCCACCCTCTGGTTGATCACTGCCATCCTCTGCTTCAACACAGCACCCTCTGGTTCACCGCGGCTACCCTCTGGTTCATCACTGCCACCCTCTGGTTCATCATAGATCCCTCTGGTTCACCACTGTCACCCTCTGGTTCATCACTGCCACCCTCTGGTTCATCACAGCACCCTCTGGTTCACCACTGCCATCCTCAGGTTCACCACTGACAATCTCTGGTTCACCACTGCCACCCTCTGGTTCATCACTGCCACCCTCTGGTTCACCACTGCCATCCTCTGGTTCATAACTGTCACCCTCTGGTTCACCACTGCCACCCTCTGGTTCATCACTGCCAGCCTCTGGTTCACCAATGCCAACCTCTGGTTCACCACTGCCACCCTCTGGTTCATCACAGCACCCTATGGTACACCACTGCCACCCTCTGGTTCATCACTGTCACCCTCTGGTTCATCACTGCCACCCTCTGGTTCACCACTGCCACCCTCTGGTTCATCACTGTCACTCTCTGGTTCATCACTGCCACCCTCTGGTTCACCAATGCCACCCTCTGGTTCATCACTGCCACCCTCTGGTTCATTACTGTCACCCTCTGGTTCACCACTGCCACCCTCTGGTTCATCACTGCCAGCCTCTGGTTCACCACTGCCACCCTCTGGTTCATCACTGTCACACTCTAGTTCATCACTGCCACCTTCTGGTTCACCACAGCACCCTCTGGTTCACCACTGCCACCCTCTGGTTCACCAATGACACCCTCTGGTTCACCATTGCCACCCTCTGGTTCATCACTGCCACCCTCTGGTTCATTACTGCCACCCTCCGGTTCATCACAGCACCTTCTGGTTCACCACTGCCACCCTCTGGTTCACCACTGCCACCCTCTGGTTCATCACAACACCCTCTGGTTCACAACTGCACCTTCTGGTTCATCACAGCACCCTCTGGTTCACCTGTGTAGATTATGAGGAGAAAGCACACCTTCCCAGCCTCAACTGGGGCAGGTTAATGTGTTACTGAATTTGAGCTTCAAGTCCGGCACCTGCTTCATTATCTGTAAGAGCTTCCTGTTGTGGTTTAAATTTTGTGACACCCTGGAGCATTGTGCCATACTTGTAACTATTCTATAACCCTGCTTCGAGGGTCAGAGCAGGGTCAGAGAATAGTTGCAAGTAGTCAACAACTCTGGAGGTGCCGCTTAGGAAGCACTTACAGAGTTACAGCAGGTGCCCAAGTTGAAGCTAATTTCTTTGTAACCATAAATGGTTACAAAGAAATTAGCTTCAACTTGGGCACCTGCTGTAACCCTGCAGTGCTTAATGTATTTCAGTTTTTGAAAATCCGTCCCGCTCGCGATTTTGCTGATTTTTTTGCAATTTCGCGAGATTCGAGGACCGCAAAATTGCAGAAAATTCCCAAATTCCGCGAAGGGAACGGATTGTACGTCCATGCTTAATTTATAGACATCTTGATTTGCCATAACAATTGCCCCCTTGAGGTAGATCTCTTTGTTAAACAAACATCAAGAAACACCCTGCTGCATTATGAAAGCTGATTCAGAAAAGGGGGTGGTGATGAACAGAGTGTCTGAAGTAAGCAGACCACTCTTACCCAGTCCAAAGATCAGGGCTTGATCCATCACCGTTTTTTAGCTCACTGCACCATCCCAGCTCAGAACTTGGCTATATGCAAATTAGTCTGACCCTGGCCCAGTGCATCATGGGAACAGGGCAGACCAAACTACCAAGCCAATTCTTATACTGGGAAGGAAACAAGCTACCGGGGACCGGTTTCTGGCATTTCAGCCGTCTTCGGCCCGGCTTGCTTGAATCCTGATGGTGCAATGAGCTAGGGACTCACATCTGAGTATACCCTTCCACGCTTATGGTGGACAAAAATGATTCAGAAAAGGGGGTGGTGATGAACAGAGTGTCTGAATTAAGCAGACCACTCTTACCCAGTCCAAAGATCAGGGCTTGATCCATCACCGTTTTTTAGCTCACTGCACCATCCCAGCTCAGAACTTGGCTATATGCAAATTAGTCTGACCCTGGCCCAGTGCATCATGGGAACAGAGCAGACCAAACTACCAAGCCAATTCTTATACTGGGAAGGAAACAAGCTACCGGGGACCGGTTTCTGGCATTTCAGCCGTCTTCGGCCCGGCTTGCTTGAATCCTGATGGTGCAATGAGCTAGGGACTCACATCTGAGTATACCCTTCCACGCTTATGGTGGACAAAAATGATTCAGAAAAGGGGGTGGTGATGAACAGAGTGTCTGAATTAAGCAGACCACTCTTACCCAGTCCAAAGATCAGGGCTTGATCCATCACCGTTTTTTAGCTCACTGCACCATCCCAGCTCAGAACTTGGCTATATGCAAATTAGTCTGACCCTGGCCCAGTGCATCATGGGAACAGGGCAGACCAAACTACCAAGCCAATTCTTATACTGGGAAGGAAACAAGCTACCGGGGACCGGTTTCTGGCATTTCAGCCGTCTTCGGCCCGGCTTGCTTGAATCCTGATGGTGCAATGAGCTAGGGACTCACATCTGAGTATACCCTTCCACGCTTATGGTGGACAAAAATGATTCAGAAAAGGGGGTGGTGATGAACAGAGTGTCTGAATTAAGCAGACCACTCTTACCCAGTCCAAAGATCAGGGCTTGATCCATCACCGTTTTTTAGCTCACTGCACCATCCCAGCTCAGAACTTGGCTATATGCAAATTAGTCTGACCCTGGCCCAGTGCATCATGGGAACAGGGCAGACCAAACTACCAAGCCAATTCTTATACTGGGAAGGAAACAAGCTACCGGGGACCGGTTTCTGGCATTTCAGCCGTCTTCGGCCCGGCTTGCTTGAATCCTGATGGCGCAATGAGCTAGGGACTCACATCTGAGTATACCCTTCCACGCTTATGGTGGACAAAAATGATTCAGGAAAGGGGGTGGTGATGAACAGAGTGTCTGAATTAAGCAGACCACTCTTACCCAGTCCAAAGATCAGGGCTTGATCCATCACCGTTTTTTAGCTCACTGCACCATCCCAGCTCAGAACTTGGCTATATGCAAATTAGTCTGACCCTGGCCCAGTGCATCATGGGAACAGGGCAGACCAAACTACCAAGCCAATTCTTATACTGGGAAGGAAACAAGCTACCGGGGACCGGTTTCTGGCATTTCAGCCGTCTTCGGCCCGGCTTGCTTGAATCCTGATGGTGCAATGAGCTAGGGACTCACATCTGAGTATACCCTTCCACGCTTATGGTGGACAAAAATGATTCAGAAAAGGGGGTGGTGATGAACAGAGTGTCTGAATTAAGCAGACCACTCTTACCCAGTCCAAAGATCAGGGCTTGATCCATCACCGTTATTTAGCTCACTGCACCATCCCAGCTCAGAACTTGGCTATATGCAAATTAGTCTGACCCTGGCCCAGTGCATCATGGGAACAGGGCAGACCAAACTACCAAGCCAATTCTTATACTGGGAAGGAAACAAGCTACCGGGGACCAGTTTCTGGCATTTCAGCCGTCTTCGGCCCGGCTTGCTTGAATCCTGATGGTGCAATGAGCTAGGGACTCACATCTGAGTATACCCTTCCACGCTTATGGTGGACAAAAATCACCACCCCCTTTTCTAAATCGCATTATGAAAGCTATCACCCCCGAACACAGAAATAGAATATCCCTTTTGGACAATTTCTAGAATTACTGAGAAACTGCTCTAATCTACAGGACTTTGACTCATAAGCTCTAATCATGAAGGAAAATGTTTTAAGAAGAGGATACAATAAAGGTTTAGCCAGAGAGTCCTGTAAAAGCACTAGATTTTACGATAGAGACACCCTATTGAGGTCACATACTCACTCTCCATTTACACAACTAGTTTGTGTCACAAAACACCCTACTATAAATAAAAGAGTGAGACAAATCATGAATTCCAACTGGCCCATTCTAAACAGTTACACCAACCCAGAGCTTAAACTTCTTAAGTCACTATTTGTTCATTGTCGCAGCAAAAACATCATTGTATATTCCCGTTTTTCCACAGGTTCTTCATTTATTCAAAAAACTATCAATGTCAATTTGCCAGTGAGAGGAACATTTGGATGCACTCAATGTAAAGCATGGACATAGTGATTCAAGGTGACATGTTTATTCATAACGGCTATACCATTCATGCTAAAAAACTTTTCAACTGTAAAACAAAAAAATCTCATTATCTCCTATTATGTCCTTGTAACCTTGGGTACGTAGGTGAAACGTCTCGTTCCATATCGACTCTCCTTACCAAAACATTGATTGGCGAAATGCACATTTAAACTGACAGCGCCCTTAGTCAAACACTACCTTAAAAATGAACACACAGCCAATGATATTAGGTGGTTCATACTCAAAAAAATTGAAATTGCCCAAAAAAGTAGAAGGAATGAAATTCGAAAAAGGAGAGAGGTGTTTTGGATTTTTGTCCTTGATACCTTTAACTGTGGACTAAATAGCGAGATGCCTTGGGAACATATTTAATACCTTATTAGTCAGAATTATCAATAAATGTTTCCATATATTTTGGCCTTCCTTGGAAATATTAGCTGTCTACGTTCTGGATGTATGGCATCATATCATCCACACCTCATATAGACATGCATCTTGATCCACCACTTACTCTATTTGATAATTCTTCTTCTAGCCATTTGGGCCACTGAGTCACAGTCCCTTGATTTTTGGTTATATTTGTGTCCCTTCCAGTAATGGGCCGTCATATAAGGATAAGTGCTGTGGATGTAGCACTATTAATATACATTTTAACATTTACATTTATTAGCTTGTTGTCCATTGTATATATCATGGTATCATAGCCACAGTTTCTGCACCCACGTCTTAGGATTTATGAATGTTTATTGACTCTTCCACTGCGTTGCGTAATGGCCAATTAAGCTTAAGGCAGTTCCATCTCTCATATTTCAACATATTTGATATCATTATAATTGCCTTTTACTATTCAGTATTTATGTCATTATGTAATAATTATTTAGTGATATATTTCATGTTCATGCACAGCATAGAATTACCGCACAATAGTCTGTCTTCGGTCTAGACACTCTTACATATAGGTTCACGGTCTAGTCTTCAACATCTGTTCAAGTGAATACTCACAACGTCACTTTTTTTGCGCCACGTACCATAGTATATATATTGGTGTATCAATAAACATGCTCCTAGACTGCTGCTTACAAATCCAATGTCGACTGTTTCAGGTAAGCCGTTATATTTATCAAATTGGCCACTGGCAGCTACAAATGTGGGATTGAGATGATGATTCCGACAATCCTGGTTTTAGAACAAGTATTTTCATTTTTAGACTATATTCGAAGGGTTCAGACTAATCAACTGTTATTTTGAACTTTTATACATATTAGAGAGGGCATGTATACATTTGTCCCTCGGCTTTTGTTGTCCATCATACATTGTCCTTCCTATTTGCCTTACGGGTCGGATTAGTCTGTTTTTAATGCTTACTGCATTGTAAAATATAGATGCAAGCTAAATGTACATTCTAGTAGCAGAATCCCTAGTTCAGTACTGATTGATTCTGGTATGGTTTGGATACACGAGTTAAAAGTCACTCTTCTTTGCGGATCCATACAGCCTACTTACATTGGGAATCATTGTTTTATATTTCTATTCGAAACATAGCTCCATATTCACTAAATGTAGATATCCAGATCAATCAGCTTGTATTGCTTACCCTACTCAATATCATCATTTCTCATTTGGGCAAAAAATCTTTAGTTTATTAAATCATACATTTGATTTATTTTATTCACCTTTTAAATATCGCAAGTTTGGGCTGTCACCTGGATCATATCTTGACCAGCTCCAGTCCCCATTCAAATCTAAGCCTAAGGTAATTCCACCTATTATGATGAAAGTCATCTTGTCAGTGGCAAATAATCTACCCCAATTCCTTATTGTAGTGATCACCTTTATCTTACTTATTTTTCAGCTTATTGGCAAAATCCTAATTATCAAGTAGGTGTATGATATGCATTTTCTGGACAGCCATCAAATGTGGTCCCGGTAAGTTAATTTTCCGTTCATTTATTATATACCATATTCACTATTGCCCGGATGAGAAGCATGACAAAGGTTTTTATCTATTATAATACAATTTGCAATCTTCTTTATGGCCTCACCATTTACTGGGAAGTTTTTCATATGAACTGGCAAATGACACACTTGGTTTGGTGATGGTGATCAGTTTTATATAATGATATTCTTTTTATTCACTTTGCCACTCACATAGTTAGAGGGCTTTATAACTTTTGACCATATGTTAGTTTTAACCATAGAATCAGTGTACATTTTTTGCTCTTTGTTTTTTGTATTTGTGCTTTGTATTTTTCATTTTAGGCATAGGATATACTGTGGATACCCTAATAAAGGCGCCTGGTACACTGAAAGGCGTGTAGAAGAACTATCATCAAATTTAAAGCCACCCCTTGCACTTTTTGATTTGCTATATTTTTGATTTTTCGTTTGTTCCACCAGTGTCATATTGAAATTAGTCTGTTTATGATTTACTGTATAAAATTCTTCCACATGGTTCATATGCACAAAATATATGTCTTTGATTACTGTATATCATTTTTATTGTCAGCACTGTTGGTTATGTTGTGGTTTAATAATTGTTTTTCTATGAAGTACTGTAGAACCGATGATGGTCGCTTTTAAAAACAATTTTGTATCAATAACATTATTTTGTATCGATAATCTCTGTACAGTGAGTCTTTAAATATCATGTTGTACTATATTAAAGTCTTATATGCTTCATAGACCTATTGTTGCCTAGTGTTTTTCTCTTCAATAAGTGGATTCCCACATTGTCATCGAGCTCCGCAGAGATGAAGGCACTGTAACGTCATTGAGCTACACAGACCATCATCGTCGGCAGGCCCAGACTGGACATAGCGGGCCACAGATGTTTTCCCGGTGGGCTGGAAGAGTGAGGTCCAGTTTTGGACCAGTATTTTTGGTACAGGGGGTCGGTTTTGCTGCAGTGCTGAAATATCAGCCCCCTGTACCAAGAACAGCAGC
The DNA here is from genome assembly GCF_964263255.1 of Lissotriton vulgaris. Taxonomy (NCBI): domain Eukaryota; kingdom Metazoa; phylum Chordata; class Amphibia; order Caudata; family Salamandridae; genus Lissotriton; species Lissotriton vulgaris. The sequence continues at coordinate 645,147 of NW_028253351.1, forward strand.
AGAACTTCCCACCAGCATCCTTCCTCTCCCCCCTTGGCGGCCAGATAAGCTTAATTTCCAAGGCCTGTTTGCATCCCCAGTCTGGCCCTGGTCATCAGGCTGCAGAGGCTATGAAACTGCTGTCATCAAACAGCCTCTGTGTCAGCTTCATAGGACGATACATAAGCTCTTTCTGGCGCAGTGGTGACAATGCATTGCTTTTGCAGAAAAACAACTGCAGAACCCAATTCTGAAGCCTATGACTGGAGGGGATACCTCAGGCAAGTGCAGGACTCACAGATGGCAGAGTACAGCACCACAAGCAGGATTGCTGGTAGTCTGTTGTGTCCCTCAGACTTCAGAAAAAGGTGGCAGGCCAGCAAGCCCTCTCAGTCACTCTGGGTTCAAGTGAGATAAGTACAGTCCTTGTTCTCAACAGGGCAGAGATCAGCAGGTAGCAAGGCACCTCAGCAAAGCAGAGAAGCAGTTTGTCAGAACAGTCTGTCAAGGCCAAGTTGCAAACCTTACAGCACAGCAGTCCTTACTCCAGCACAGTTCTTCCCAGGTCCAGTAGTTTACTGAATTGGTAGGGTCAGAGCCAATGCACTTATACCCAAAAGTACCTTGATGCAGGGGGTGACATCAAAGCAGCTCTCTGAAATGCAAAAGGATCCCTTTCAACCCAACCCTGTCTGCCGGCGTATATGTGGGGGTGCAGATGAGCACTCAAAATGCAGAAGAATTTCATCTTCCTGTGCTTTCGGCTATCTAGAGGAAATGTACAGCGTGTAGCTGTCAACCGGCCCAGACGTATATTGGAGACAGACTGAAAGCACACAGAGTAAAGTTTAGGGCAGAGAAATGTTCACTTTCTGTAACTGGCATTTCTATAATGGTAATGTCACTCCTTTCTAATCAGGAATTACAGTTTAAAAGTGTTTCAAGGAACTCACAATGCTAGCCTATGAGACGAGATGGCCTCACAGTAGTGAATAAAGTATGTATCTGTTGGTCATTGCCCGGACGTGTACATTTGAAAATGTCATGCCTTACCTTTTACTCACACAGCACCCTGCCCAGAGGGATACCTAGGGCCTAGGGGGTGACCTAGGGGGTGACCTACGCATAATAAATCAGACATGTGATGCCTGGTAATTGGTTATAAATGCCAAGTCCAAAATGAAGTAAACTGCACACACAGCCTTTTTAATGGCAGGCCTGAGAAAGGTTTGATAGGCTACGTGTGTGGGTAGCATTTAGATTACAGCCCTGGGTATATGGTATACCACTTCACAAGACACTTATAAATAAACTAAATATGCCAATCAGGTATATACCAATGCCACCATGTTTAGGGGAGAAGCGCATGCAATTTAGCACTGGTCAGCAGTTTTAAAGTGCTCCCAGTCCTAAGGCCAACAAAAAGATACAGCAAAAAGTAGAGGTAAGCAGGCAACACATTGGGGGAAGACCACCCAATTGATGACAGGTGTCTGGCCTGCTCAAAGTGGGGAGATCTGTCCAACCTCTAGGCAGTTCCCATAACCAAGGTGGAAAATCCTGGACAGACTGTCAGCATTGGCATGGTCGACTCCTGGTCTGTGTTCCAGCCTGAATTAAACACCCTATAGGAAAATGTGCCACCTCAACAATTTTGGGTTTTCACCCCTCATTTGCATGAACAACCTGAAGGGCCTATGGTCAGGCTGAGTCAGTAAATGAGTCCCAAACAGGTATGGTCTCAACGCCACATCCCAGATCACAGCAAAAGGTTCTCTCTCTATAGCACTCCAACTCTATTCCATGGGGAGTAACCTCCTGAAGATGATGGGTGCCGGTTGGTCCCGGCCCTCTTCAGTCAGCAGTGATAATACTGCCCCTAGGCCATGTTCTGAGGTATCTGTTTGAACAATAAACTCCTCGGAGAAGTCAGGGACCCTGAGCACAGGGTCTGTACACATGGCATGCATCAGGGAGTCAAATGGCGTTATGGCATGCCTTCCTCCAAATCGTATTTCTGGGCTGCTTCTTAGAAGTCAACTCTATCAAGGCTGCAGAAATGGTGCCATATTTCTTGACAAACCTCCTGTAGTACCTAGTGAGGCCCAAGAATGTTTTTATCTCAGTCTGGGTTTTGAGGGGCTCCCAGGTCATAATCGTCTCTATCTTAGTGTGGAGGGACTGAACCTTCCCCCTGCCCACCAGGTGTCCTTAGTACACCAAAGACCGCTGCCCTATCTGGCACTGCTGGCCTTGATAGTCAGGCCTGCCTTTTGCCGAGCCCAAAGCACTTTCTGGAGGTAAAAATTGTGGTCCTTCCAACTGATACCAAAGACAGCTATGTCATCTAAATAGGTAGTTAAGAAGGCCTTCATAACAGCGAGTATTTGGTTCATCAACCTCTGGAAGGTGGCAGGGGCATTCTTGAGTCCGAAGGGCATTACTCTAAAAAGATAGTTGCCATCTGGAGTGGAGAAGACTTACCTCTCCTTCACACCATCTGGTGGGAAAATCTGCCAGTAACCTGATATAAGCTTAAAGGTACTCAAGTACTGGGCAGGCCCTAATCTGTCAATCAATCAGTCTTTATCACAGAATTTAGGCCTCTATAATCCTCACAGAAACTCAGGTCTGGTATGGTTTCCTGCTGGGGCAGCTTTTGGTACGAAAAACACAGGACTGGACCAGGGGCTACTGGAGGGTCCTATTACCCCCAACTCCAACATCTTAGAGACTTCACTCTTGAAGCTTGCCCTCACCTTATCCAACAGCCTGTAATATTTTCTACTTAACAGGGAGGTTGTCTCCTGTAACTACAGTATGGTACAGAGGAGGGTAGTCCTAGACGTAAGGGAGAAAAGAGAAGAGTACTGCCCCAACACTTGGCATCTGTCACTCTGCTGTTTAGGAGTTTGAATGGGGAAAGCATAGCTCTCTCCACAGACCCTTCCTTCTTCTTGGAGTCCAAGAGTCCAGGAAGTAGTTCACTCTTCTCTTCTTCCTCTCCATCTGTCACCAACAGCATCATGCTACATTCTGGGGAGTCTTTCTGGGAGCTTGGCCCCACCCTTCCTTCACTAGATTCACAGGTCCTGTAACAGGGTGCCAGTACAGGAGCTCAAAGGGGCTGAAGCCTACTCCTTTCTGTGGTACTTCTTTGTAGGCAAATAACAGGCATAGTAAATGAATGTCACAATTATTCATCATAGCCTCAGGTAGGCCTCTAAACATGCCTTTCAGAGTCTTGATGAACCTCTCAAGACGCCCATTCATTTGTGGATTGTAAGGAGTGGAGAGCTTATATGTTACTCCACATTCCTTTCACATTGACTGTTTTACAAAGTGGAATCACAAAATAAGATGAATTAGGAAGTTTATTCCAAGAGAAAAACCCCATAGAAACAGTTACAGGCAACTGCTCTTCAAGGCTGCTCACTGCTACTACAAACGTTCTCATAGCTAGCCTTCAAACATTCTAAGGAATTAAAGAGATATAACATAAGAATATACACAGAGCATACCAAGATGTAACACATCCCTCTTCCTAATAAAACAACAAAAATAAAACAATTAAAAAAACAAAATACGATTAATTAAACAAAAGATAAGCATACGCATGTAAAATTAATGTACATTCAAGAATATAAAATATAGTCATTAAGCTTTTCTAAAATCCGTTCAGATAATCTTCTCGTAATAGGAGCACATTTTTCAACAGATAGAGATAACTTTGGATGAACGATGACAGACTTAGCTTGAACCTCTCCAGAATGTGCCTTTCCTGGAGACCCCACTGTTGATTTAGAAGGAAAAATGCCAGACTTTGATTGCACAGAAACATCAGTTGATTGAGAAGGAACAATGCCAGAATTTGATTGCACAGAAACATCACTATTCCTGTTCAACCAAATGTTACGTTCCAACTCATTACACAAAATAACACTGTTAAGATTCCATTTGCGCCCATCATCTAACAACACACGATTCCCTCTTACTTCCAAAATTCTCTTTGGCTGTGACCATTTGGAAGAACCATCCTTAGACAAACCAAACCGTGAGGATCTCACGCAATCACCAACACAAAAACTTTGCACACGTTTCTTAATTTTGTCGTTGTGTCTGTCAACTTACTTGCCTTGGTATACATTCATTCTATCTCTAAGACACTCCATGGAAATATTTCTAGAAGTCGTTTTAAGCATCCATGCAGGAGATACTTTATTACATGCAGAACATCTCTTAAGAAGATTGAACGGAGACACTAAGGTTGCAGAATGTGGCGTATTACGATAACTCCAAATCATATCCTTAACAGCAATTTTACAATCTGCACCTTTAACCACAGCCAACTGTATACACTCCTTCAATACACGGTTGAATCTTTCTACCATACCGTTTTCCCTTGGACAATATACCGCAGTAGTAACATGTTTTACGCCACACAACCGTAAATAATTTTGAAACTCACCAGCTACAAATTGTGGACCATTATCAGTAGTAATTGTCTCTGGAAATCCCTCTCTGTGGAATAGCTCTTCACAAAAACTAATCATGTTAGCGGCCTTAATATCCCTAACAAATGCTACCTCTGGCCATTTACTGTGATAATCCATCAAAACAATGGGAAATTTCCCAGCAATATTACCAACACTAAATGGACCACGAATATCCATAGCCAACCTTTGCCATGGTTTGTCTGGAAATGGAACAGGACTAATGTTTGATTCCTGTGAAACATGAGACTTATCACTACAAGTACCTGACGCACCTTTCAACATCCTTATCCATTCCAGGCCACCAAAAATCACACCTACACCTTCTCTTCATACCAGACATTCCTGCATGCCCCTCGTGATGGTACAACAAGTTTGTCTGCTCTCCTAACAATGCCATCTACAGGATCATAAGAAAGTTCTGCCCATACTGTCTTATACTCAGACAATTCACAATCGCTCCATGAAAAACAATTGCACACTGAAGCTAACCGAGCAATCACTTGTTTCAACACAACACCCTCCTGTACAGCTTGTCTCCACTCAACCAAATCAATAGCACCATTGCAAGCTTCATCCACCGTAGCCACTGACCAATCTTCATCCTGATCCATTACGATGTCACCCTCACATATTGGAAGACGCGATAAACAATCAGCATTAACATTTTTAATTCCAGGTACATACTTCAGTTCGAAATCATATTCCTGCAGTTTGTAAATCCATTTTGCAATTCTGGAAGTGCCCCTGCCTGAACCTTTAGTAGTAAATATGTCCACAAGAGGTTTATGATCAGTTCTTAACTCAAAATTCGTTCCCCAAACATAATTCATAAAATAATTTACACCCCAAAAACAAGCAAGCGCCTCTTTCTCTATGACAGAGTATGAGGGTTCAGCACCTTTTAAAGTACGCGATGCAAACGCCACTGCCCATTCAAATTTGTCTTTCCCTTGCATTAAAACAGCCTCCAATCCATATGCACTCGCATCAACCACAATGACCGACTTCTTGTTGGGATCAAAAGCTTTAAGTGCTACAGCATTTAAGATGTCCATCTTAACATCTTCAAAAACAGATTGGCATTCAGCATTCCACAAAGATTTAGCTCCTTTTTTCATTAATAACCTTAAAAAAAAGACTTTAGAAGCAAAATTGGACACAAATTTAGAGCAATACTCTGCCAGACCTAAAAAAGAACGCAGTTGAACCTTATCAGATGGTGATGGAGCATTCTTAATTGCATCTAATAAGTTTTTCTTAGGTCCAACACCTTCTGCTGACAAGGTATGACCAAGATATTCAATTTCATTTGTGGCAAACTTACATTTCTCAGCAGCAACTGTCAAACCAGCACACTGAAGTTTGGATAAAACATCATTTAACACTTTGTCATGGTCAACTTTACTTTTCCCCCAGACAAGCACATCATCTTGAAACACTAACATATTGGATATGCCTTCAAGAACCCTGCACATAACTCTCTGAAAAACAGCTGATGCAGAGGATAAACCGAAAGACATTCTTAAAAACTGAAAAGCTCCTTCAGGAGTAATAAAAGATGTTAAATGACGAGATTCCGGGTGTAATTTTATCTGGTGGTACGCATTAGATAGATCAATCGATGAAAAATACTCAGCATTCTTAACCGATCCAACCATTTCATTAATTTTAGGTAAAGGGTAGCGATCCACCCAAATGTTCTTGTTTAAGTCCCTTAAATCAACACACATGCGTAATTTGCCATTGAGTTTTCGCGCTAAAACTACTGGACTAAGCCAATCAGACGCCTCTATGGGCTCAATGATGTTCTGTTGACATAATCTATCCAGTTCTATCTTTGGTTGTGATCTTAACACCAAAGGAACATTGCGTACTGTATGAACTACAGGTATACAATCAGGTTTAAGGATTATCCGATGTTCAAACATTTTAAGACATCCTAATTTTGGACTAAATAAGTCTGGAAATTTTTTATGCCATTCGAAACCAGCATCACTTGGAGTTAATAACACCTGGTTCTGATTTTTTTTATGCCAATTGGAGGTTAATAAAACTTGATCAGGATGATTTGGATCCAGAATTATCCCTAAATTCTTTTGTTCCTTCCACCCTAACAAAGCTCTTCCATTTTCTACAACATAAACTGTTCCCTGTGTATTTCTACCTTTAAAAATGATATCACTAACAAAACAGCCAATCATTGGTAATCTGATGCCCAAATAGCCCACAGGAGTTTTATCAGGAGATGTAAGATCACATTTTCCGCATAACTCCCAAATGTTCTTGTCAATTATAGTATACGGTGAACAAGAATCTGCCCACAAGAACAAACCGCGATTGTTGACAAAAACCTCACATTTAGGAGGTTGAGTTTCTTCAGATATTTCATTTACCTCATTATTCCAGATTGCCATAACTTCAACCTCACTATCACTACTTAAATAAGTAAACTGATCAACCAAATTAACAGAATTTTTCCATGCACCCGGATTGTCAGATCTGCACATTTTAGCAAAATGTCCAGTTTTGTTACACTTGAAACACGTGACATTTGATGCAGGACACCAAGAATTTTCAGCGACATGTCTACTGTTCCCACACCTAAAACAGAAACGTTTGTTAAAACTTGGTGTTTTGTTGGGAATTCATTTAGTTTGTGGCATTGTACTCTTGTTGTAAGTAGGGAAGGTACGAGGTTTACTTTTGACACTATCTCGCTTAGAACTGTATTTGTTGTCAAAATATTTTGGTTTGTTATTAACAATAGCACATACATCACTACGATCTTTTGCATTTACATCATTACGATCCTTACTAAGTTCAACACTAAATTCCTTGACATAACGAGAATTGTTTTCTACTCTTCTAGCTACACTAATAGTTTTTTGAAGAGATGCATCCTTTAAATCTAACAACTTCTCTTGGATTTTAATATTATTGGTTGTATTGATAAATTGATCCCTTATAATTTCTTCATGCAATTCTCTAAATTTACATGTGGCAGCCAACCTTCTTAACACAGCTATATATTGTTCAACTGTTTCACCAGCTAGTTGAGCTCTTGAGAAAAACTTGTGTCTCTCCACAACAACGCTTGTTTTTTTTCCACAGTTCTCTTCTAATGCTTTTATCGCATCAAGATATTCATCAGATATAAATTGTTCAATTTTTGAACTATCAAACACTATTTCCTCATCACTGCTACTACAAACGTTCTCATAGCTAGCCTTCAAACATTCTAAGGAATTAAAGAGACATAACAAAAGAATATACACAGAGCATACCAGGATGTAACAGACTGCATTAAAGCAGACATGATGTTTGTGCCCCTGATAGACACAACATCCTTGGAGAAATCCTCTCAGATAAAAATCCACATCAGGCCCTTTGCCCCTGCATGTGCAGTCATAATCTTCAGAAGGATTGCCTCTGGTACCTAGAGACATGATCCACCAGAAGCAGTATGAACATGTTAACGGAAGCAGTATGGGGATCCATAGGCCCTGCAATGTCAATGCCCACCCTCTCAATGGGTGTGCCAATGACTGGAAGCTGGTTAAGGGGGGCTTTATTCTTTTGCCCTGTCTTCCGACTATCCTAAAAATTACACAGGTCCTGCAGAATGCATCTGAGGACGTCCTGATCTTGGGCCAAAGGAAATGTGTGACAAGCTTTTCAGAAGTCTTGTCTTGGACCAAGGGTCCTGCCAGGGGTATCTTGTGAGCTCGCTCCAGTAGGAAGCCCCTGTAGCATTTGGGGATCACCAGTGCCCTTGCTTCCCATGCACAGTATCCTTACGCTCACTATAAAAGTGGTTGTGCTCCCAGTAAACGTGATCGCTACCAGAGACTTCACATGCTGCTTGGGCTTCATCCTGTTTTCTCATACCATCAAGAGTTGAACACTCACTCTTTGTCTGAATATACTCCTCCTTGGTGGGTTCTCCATCTCCATGTCGTCAAGCAAGTGTTGGCAGGTCACCAGAGGAAGCAGTGCCTCCTCAGAGTGCTCAGGTGTGGCCAGATCAGGTGCCCCATCAACCTCACTAGGAAGACTTTCAGGGGTTCTTTTACTATTCCTCTGCCTTTCCGCTTTTTAGCAACTGGTTGGGCCAGTGTTACAGGTTCCAGCGCTTTTTGACTCCCATCCTTGGCAGCTAAGGACCTTGCCATATGAGCCTTGCGTTCCACCTCTTTCCAGATAGTGTGCTCAAGGTAATTGCCCAAAAAACATCTCACATGCATGGCTCGCAACAAATTTTAGAAGACCTGTACCCCCTACTCCATTACAGCCAGGGACACAGAATAGTGAACGTCCCTGTTGTCAGTCACCACAACCTGATGGAATGCATTATGAATTACTTGCTGTAGGGAAACCATCTGAACCATACCATAGTCATGCTGGCTCCTATATCCATCAGAGCCTCAACACATTGCCCACTGACCGTGATCCATTTCCTATACTGTATATGTATCTTAGGAACCCTCTCAGTGTCACCCAGGGACACTAGATTAACCCCACTAAACGCCCCCATTAACTGAAACAAACTCCTCCCCCAGCATTACACTACCAACCCCTGGATTCTTTCCTCCAGTGCGAGGTGGTGCTCTTTTTGTACATTTTGGAGCCGCTTGTAGTGTCCAAACTCATAGCACTCATAGCACATAATGGGCTTGGGCTGCTGACCTTTGTCAGATTCAACTTTCTTCTGGTGGCCATATTGGTAATGAGAACCAGACTATTTGCCCTGTGGGTTGTTTAGGGGCTTTTAAGAGAATTTAGTCTTTCTATCTCCCCCCTCCTTACTCTCTTGGGAACCCTTTTGGGAGTAGCCCAAGCTGGCTTCTTGGAAACTCTGTTTCTGACACAGATGTCTGCCTCCTCAGCAAGTTTCCTGGGGTCAGTTAACTTGCTATCAACCAGGTGTTGGCACAATTCTGAAAAGAATATCAAGCATGGGCTCCTTCAAAATCAAATTCCACAGCCCTGACTAGTTATCAACCATGCAGTGCCTCACCCTTGCCTTAAAAACCTTGCTAGCATAATCCAATAAATCCATCCATGTCTGTGAAGATATTGTGAGGCTGCCCCAGAACCTGAGCCTATACCTCTCAGAGGTCAGTCCAAACCTACTGACTAGTATGGACTTTACTGCAGTGCAGCATGTGTTATCCCCTAACTCTAGTGCAAGGAGTTTGTCCCTCCCCATATTGGTACCTTGTGCATACTCAGAGCCACTTAATAGGCTGCAAACTGTTTATCTATGTTATCTCCCACTACATAATCCTTTGATATCCTGACTCTGAACTCACCAGTGGCTACTGTAGGTATGCTGCTACCATGGCTGTTGCTGAACCCCACCTGTATGGCTCGTATGTCCATCTCTCTAGGTTTGAGCTCATTGGTAAGTTTCCTCTCCTCAATGGATAGCCTTTATTCTGTATGAGCCTACTGAAACTTAGCAAGCTCTAACTTGTATTATCTTTGTTCCCTCCTGTCTGACTGCTCCTCTAGGGACAGTCACTTTGAGGATTCACTGCTCTCTGCTTTGCAGACCACTACTGCTCCTGGCAAGTTGTTGCCCCATTGCACAGGCAGTTCCAAAGCCACTTCAGACTCCAGATTCAGGTACCCTCCTCCTCAGGGATCTCCTGCTCCTCTGCTGGGATGTCATCCCATGGATCCTGGATCTCTCTTCAGGCCCTCAAAGCTCTCTGTAGCTACCCCTTCCTGATGAAGCCCATTGGAGAAATGTGGAAGTCCATGCCGAAATCTTTCAGCTGTTGCACAGTGTAGAATTCTTACCTGTCCAGCTCAAACTCAATTTCGGTGGGTGCCGTTGCGGCTTCTCCAGAGAGGGACATAATATAGCAGAAAAATTAAAAAGGCTGAACAGGGAGAATTAAAAAAGGCATGAATGTGTCTTAGGTATAGAGTTGTAGTGAACACTGAATTATACATCAGTGTATGGTATTCTACAAACAGTTCAGTTCAGTTCAAAAGTCTTTATTTCGAATATCAATTCATAAAAGACAATACATAGAAAAACACCATTATTTTGTAAAACCATTATAGTAATCATTATCTAAAAGTTTACCTCATTTAAAAAAGATATTAAACAATTCGATAGACAGTTTAATAAAGACTTCTAGTTATGATAACAATCCACTGTATAAAATGTGTAAAAAGTATATAAGAGAAATAGGCAATAAGAGACATTGGGGTTTCTAGTTCGAATAATCCAGGCCCAGCCTAGATACTTGGCCACACCAACCACCACCATCTCAGATATATTAGAGCGAAATATCCTCATGGCTTCTAGAAACCCTTTAATTTCAAGATTTTTACATATGGGTTTAGGCCATTTCAGCCGCGGAACGCGGTAGGCTGGGCATGCAAAAAGAAAGTAACCCAAGCTTTCCGGTTGATTAGGGCACCAAGGACAAGTATGATTTGTATTCCCAAGCCATTTCTCGGCAAAGGAATTGACTGGGAGTGATCCGACACGGAACTGGTGGTATAGTTTCCGGTCGAGGGTTTTTAGTGATCACATCCCAGTAGGATTCTAGAGAAGGGGTCAGTTTAAGAACCAGAAAATGCCCAGTTAGGTTGGAAGCATCCGACTGGGCCACAGCTAGATGTTTTATTGTGGCCCAGTATAAATCCTTGAAGTCCTGTTTGGAGGGAAAGAGGGAATCCCCCGGGTTGGACCAAAGGTGGTTGAGACCCATCTCATCCAGCACAGATTTTACTTGCCTTAACCAAGGGATTTGGGAAGCCCCCCACAATGACCTAACTTCATCCAATTCCTTGGCGAATAGGTTAAGCTCTGGAGTGGTCCAGAGGCGTCGCCATAGGGCCACCAGGCGGAACCGAGCCATGTCATTGAAGGGTTTGCAACCAAAATCTAACAACAATGGTTTGGTAGGTGTAGATTGCGGTAGACCCACCAGATTACGCAAAAATTTGTTTTGTGCCTTGACAAGGAGAGACAGATCTTTGTACCCCCACACATCAGCGCCATATAATATGGCTGTATTGATTTTCGCTTCATACATTTTTATCACTGGGGCAATACGTTTGGTCAGTGACTTTTTTTGCTCCTGTAATAAGCAGCCCGAGAGGCGGACAAACTTAAGATAAAGGGCCACAATCTGGGGTTTCCAGGTAAATCGGTAGTCCAGGGTCACACCCAAGTACATCATTGTATCCACTTGTTCAATCAGGGTACCATCCAAAGTAATAGAGGTTTTAATGGGGCTTTTATTACTGAAAACCATAAATTTTGTTTTGTCAGTGTTGATCTGCAGATCATTAACCCTGCAAAACTCAGCAAACCTGCTGAGGGCTATTTGCAACCCCCTACGAGTTTTTGAGAGAAGCAGGGTGTCATCTGCAAAAATCAACATCGGGTATTTAAACCCGCCCAAAGATGGTGCATCGGTCGGGGTATCAGAAAAGAATTTCACAACCTGATTGATAAACAAAAGGAATAAGGTGGGTGCCAACACGCATCCCTGTCGCACACCGCGTGTAACTGGGAAGCTGTCAGTCACCTGACCTTGTTTACCCCATCTCACTTTGGCGAAATTTTCTTCGTGAAGTCTAATCACTAAATCAAGAAGTTCAGGAGGCAGACCCATGAGTCTAAGGGACTTCCACATTTTCTCTCTGGGAACTAAATCGAAAGCCGATTTAAGGTCTACAAAAGCGGCATAGATAGTGCCTCCACCCAACTTGACTACCTTCCAAAACAACATGTTAAGTCTAAAGACCTGATCTAGGGTGCTGGTGCCTGCTCTAAACCCAGCTTGCATAGGGGACAAAATATTTTCTTGCTCCATCCACCCCTGGATTCTCACAAGTACCATCCTGGCAGCTGTTTTTTGGATAGAATCTATCAGGCTTATGGGGCGATAATTCCCCGGGGCTGAGCGGTCTCCTTTTTTAAAAAAAGTCTGACTGCTCCTTTAGGGACAATCACTTTGAGGATTCACTGCTCTCTGCTCTGCAGACCACTACTGCTCCTGGCAAGTTGTTGCCCCATTGCACAGGCAGTTCCAAAGCCACTTCAGACTCCGGATTCAGGTCACCCTCCTCCTCAGGGATCTCCTGCTCCTCTGCTGGGATGTCATTCCATGGATCCTGGATCTCTCTTCAGGCCCTCAAAGCTCTCTGTAGCTACCCCTTCCTGATGAAGCCCAGTGGAGAAATATGGAAGTCCTTGCCGAAATCTTTCAGCTGCTGCACAGTGTAGAATTCTTACCTGTCCAGCTCAAACTCAATTTCGGTGGGTGCCGTTGCGGCTTCTCCAGAGAGGGACATAATATAGCAGAAAAATTCAAAAGGCTGAACAGGCAGAATTAAAAAAGGCATGAATTTGTCTTAGGTATAGAGTTGTAGTGAACACTGAATTATACATCAGTGTATGGTATTCTACAAACACACTTTCTATCCTCACCGCTGATCACCAATGTTAGAAATTGGGTCTCTAGTTGGCAGAAGTTTGCAACCTGTCCAAGTAGTTACCACAATCATAGTCAGGGTAAGCTAGAAGAACACTTTAAATTAACCTTCGCTCGCCCTCTGGTAACTTGGCAGAGAGCAAGTAATGTGTGAAATATTTGTGCAACACACAATGGAAACACCACAAAAAGACTCCACACAGGTTTAGAAAAATAGAGAATATTTGTCTAAGTAAAACTAGACCAAAATGAGAAAAAATCTAATCAGTAGAAGTCAGATGTCTCAATATCCATCAAGGCCTGTTTGAATTTCCGAAGGTAGGCTAGCGTCTCTGAGAGACATCAATTGGGATCTGTAGACCAGCTATCTGTCTCTGAAGGTGTCTCAAGGGCGGTCTGAGATATCTAATGACAAAAAAAAGTGTCTGAAGGCTGGCTGAGCCTTAAAGTCTCTTTGGGTATGATGATGATCACTGATGTATGGTTCATGACATTTCATGTTGGATGGAGGGTTTGACAGTGGTTAGTGGTTGTCTCAAGGCACATCAGCGATTTCTAGAGTCCAGCAGAAGGCCTGTGTTGGCCTACCGGTGGTTCTAGAGAACACACCAGAGGTCCCTTGATGGTCATTTAGGGCTGTTGACAAACCAGCAGGGGTTGTCTGGTAGAAATTAACTTTTTTAGGTGGGCAAAAGGTGCCTATTGACCAGTTTTGAGTGTTGGAAGGCTAGCTAAGGGCTTCTAATTGTGAACTATATGTCTCTGGAGGACAGCCAGGGATCCTTGAAAGATAGTTGATACTGCCTAAAGGCTAGCCAATGTGCCGAGGTTCAATGGGGGCTTCGAAGAGGTGTCTCTCTAGGCCAACTGATGATCTCTAAGGGATACGCAAAGAGTGCAGGACCTTGTGGTGTGACTGAGGGCAGCCAGAGAATCTATTATTGAATGCTGGTATTTTGTAGGGACACTCCAAGAGTTTGTGAGGACATTCCATTGGTGTTCAAGCAGGGTCAGATTGGCCATAGTCGGCAACAGGCATTTACCCGGTGGATTGCCAGGGTTTCGGCCGGTTTTGGGCTCCTGAGGGGCTGTTTTTGTTACCAGTGGTCAGCAATATCGACCTCCTGTAACATAATCGGCCGAAACCATGCCTTGCAAACAGCTCAGCTTCCCCAGGGGAATGGCCGAGCAGTTTGCCAGGGCCAGTTTCAGTTCCCAGTCCTGCCCCATGTTTAAGTATCCTCTGTAGGTAACTGGAAACATGGTGGAAGTCTCTAATGAAGTACTAAGGGTCTCTGAAGGCAAGCAGACATAGGGTGTCTAAAGACAGGCAAAGAGCCTCTAAGTAGAGTTTAAGGGCTAATTGGAAGCACCTGAAGGCTGGATGCAAGACCCTGGTTTTGTTTAAGGACCATATGGGTATTGTTGAAAGTGGATAATGGGATGACTATGAGCATCTATTAATAAACTCTTGCCAGAGTGCTGGCTGGCAGTCTCTGAGGACTGAGGAAAGTATCCAAAAGAATGCTAAGCATCTCTGAGAGAAATCTGGAGGTGTCTAATGACTAGGTAATGATGTTTCAATGTGAATCATTAGCTGGCCGAGGAATCTAATGTGCAAATGGGTATTTTAAGGCTAGCTGAGGTTCTGGATGGCATACGGAGGAGCTCTAAGAGCTTGTCTGGAGTGTCTGGGGTGAGCCATAGGTACTTGTGATTTGGATAGGGGTAACTGAAGGCCGAGAATGGGCCACTATGTGTATTACTAAGGGATCCTCAAAGGCCTTCTGGGTGTATCTGAAAATTAAAAAATTAGAGGCTTCCCGTGTTGAGAAGACAACCAATGATAACTACTAAAGGTGTCTAAGAGACAGTTGTGGTCTGTGAATTCTCTTAGCATAGACTGTTAGCCAGTTCTCAGTGGCCTGAATGACCAACTGCACCACTATTGAGTTACACCAACCAGATAATGAGGCAGTCACCCATTTTACTTGTTTGCATTTGTGTCCATGGCACACCTGCTAAACCTCTGCTGTAGATGTCTGATGCAGAGCCATTATGGGCAGGGGACAGTCATTATTTTTTCTAAGTCCCAGCACCTTTGATGGCCCCTCTCTGTAATTTCCAGATACTGAAGGCAGGAAGAGATGACATATGCAGAGCCTATCTCGCTCGAGTTCTGGGCTTCGCAGTGATATCTCACAAAAGAACAGATGCTTCTTAAAATGTAGCTCTTTTCTGGACTCTGGCAGGAGTCCAGATGCTTTCAGTGTTAATTTCTACCAGCATTACTATAGGGAAGCCCTGCTGCCTGTTAACTGTGTAGCTAATACTCTGAGGTATTTTGGTTATTTTTCATCATTTACAACAATTCCATAGGTTTGGTCGATAAGGCATTTCATTTTTTTCGCAGAGGATTATTTCAGTGAGATCAAAGACAGTGCTTTTCTAAAGTAGTAGGTTATTTCAATTAAATTTTTTATAGTCTCCTTGCAGATATGCTCGTTAGTGACTTTTCTGTTGCTCAGTTTGATGGTGGTCATCAAATATGCCAGCACTCCCAATTTCGGTGGGAGAGGCCACATCTTTAAGACAAAAATTATCTGATTTTAGCTTTCTGCCTCTGAAACATCTTTCACACCAATGCCAAATAACGGGGAATTGAATTTTACATTGTATTTTGGAACGTTTTATAAAATATGTTGATAAATAGACATGGGAGCTTTACCTGTGTGGTACATATCTGACAAGCATTAATAATTATATTTGAAGAAAACGAAGGTGCGCAAATTAATTGATGACAGGACACAATCCTACTCGCCCAAAGGCTAAGTTCCAGGTGTGATACCTTCAGCCAGTCCAATATTAAAGATGAAATAGAATGTTCCTTAATGCACCTGCCCTTGATCCAAAAACCAGCAATGGTTTAACTCACATGGTACCCAACATGACTTAGCAGGATTTTCTCTGCAAGTTTCTTTCACAGCTGGAAGTATATCAGTTTATTTTGTATGTGTTTTTTTTATGATGCTGGTGGTTTCTTGTGTGTAAGCTCTCATGTGTATAATGAGCCAGACTAGATATTTTAATGGAGTGGGTATGTCTGTGTTTGTGGGAGTATGAGCGCCAGATTGAGGCTCATGAATTGCATTCTCCCTGCCTCCGAGGTGAGGTTTAATCTGTAGATTGAGTTTTGTTGTACTATTTATTGTGATGGGTAAATGTGTAATGTTACATACATTTACATTGCTTTAAATGTATACCTTCAATCTTTCTACACATCATAAAAAAGAAACGAGGTACATAAAAAGAAAACAATGTACCTTAAATTAAGCTAAGGAATAAAGGGAATACTGTTTGAAGTACTGGCAGAGTAAAATCAAAGGTTCATGTCTAGTGCATCAATACGTGTTACTATAGTTTCTGCATTATGGTGTTTGCTGTGTTGCACCAAATAACAAAAACATATCTGCCTTCTTGGGTGCACGGGGAGTGCTCTAATAACAACATACGGAGCATTAAAAGCCCATCATTTTTTATGGCAAAGTAAACTGACCTGTATATTAACATAATATCCTGAGCTCTCTCATTATTAGGTTGAAAGATTATTGTGCAAAGTAGGCTGCCAGTGATGTTCTTGCTAATTATACTTGCAACTATATTGAAAGATCCTGCTTCCCTTAGAACCTTAGAACCTATAGGGAAATGTACCACACCACACAAAGCCAATTACAGCCATGTGTCCCATGACATTGGCAGAAATGCACATTTGGTTTTGGCAGAAACATGTCAAATTTCTAAAAATTGCATTTTCAGAATAGCAATCTAAAATCCGACTTTGCTATTAAAGATGATCTTAAATTACAGTTCAAATAAGCGCAAGAGTATTTCTCTACCTGTTCCACAACTGAAGTGATCACATATTGAGTAAAGTATGCTAACCCAGTGTTAGTCTATGGGAGAGTTAGCCTTGCTACAGTGATAAACGACTTTGGAAGTTTTTGACTGCCAGGAAATGTAAATCGTAAGTACACATGGCCTAATTTTTAAATTCCCTGCCCTATGAGCCTTCAGGACCTAACTTAGGAGTGACTTATACATTTTAAAAAGAAAGGTTTAGGCCTGGCCAAAGGTTCATTTTGCTTCTTAGAAAAGGAAGTTTTAAACTGAACCACAGCCTGCAGTGACAAGCCTGAGACATGCTATACAGTGCTACTTTAGTAGCAGGGCAAAATGCGTGCTACAGCCCACAAGCAGCATTTAGGGCCCGATGTAGGTAAATCCCATTTACCGATTTTGAAATACCGAATGCTACCGATTCGGTATTTCAAAATCGGTAAATGGGATGTAGGTCCCAACATCTGGAATCGTTACCGATTCCTTACAAAATCGGTATTTACCGATTCGGTAAATACCGAATCGGTATTTGCTATTGAATCCTATGGGCCTTTGAAGCCCATAGGATTCAATTTAAATACCGAATCGGTATTTACAGAATCGGTAAATACCGATTTTGTCAAGGGTGCAGGGGGTGTCACTTTGACACCCTCTAGCACCCCCAAAACGGGCATGTGTGCAATGTGGCACACAGACATGCCCTAAGGGCACGTCTGTCTGTCACATGGCACATGTGTAAATGCACAGATGTGCATGTACACAGGAATCGGTATTTTACCATGGATTTGTATTCCATGGTAAAATACCGATTCTGTCAGCCATGTGCCAAAGGTAAATAGCCTACCTACATTGCATTTTCTGTAATTTTACCGAATCGGTAAATATTACCGAATCGGTAATTATTTTACCGATTCGGTACATATTACCGAATCGGTAAATTTACCGATTCGGTAATGATACCGATTCGGTAAAATTACCGAAAATGTGCCCCTACATCTCAATAGCCCTTTACCGATCGGAAACGGCCGAAAATCGGTATTTTCGGCCGATTCCGATCGGTAAAGGGCTACCTACATCTGGCCCTTAATTTACAAATCCTGAGTACATATAATACCAATTATTAAGGACGTGTAAGTACATTAAGAATACCAATCAGGTTTGAATCAATTGAACCATGTTTAAAAGAGAGCACACACACTGGTTAGAAGAGGTAACTTATGCAGAGTCCTAAAAGCAAACAAAAACGGGTCCTGCAAAGGAAGACAAAATCTGGGGTGACTCTGCAGAAAAGGCGAGGCCCAACAATGTCCTTACCTTGTCTCAACTGCATACTACTGGAGAGGCAAGAAACACTTAGCTCAAAGTCTGAAGTTTTTTCATTCCAGATATAAACGTGGATGATGAAGTACAATAATGAGGTGCACAGTGAGACTTGCATGTATTATTCAGCATTGTTATAGCCGTAGTTGATGGTCAGAGTAGACATAAATTATGAGAGCTCTCTGACTGTATCACCACTGCGATATGTGCACAGAGTGCGGGAAAAACCAAAGGACATTCGGCCACATGCATCAATCTATTTAGGAAGTGCAAACGGTAAAAACATCGGTAAATTCGTCCGTTTGCGATTCCTAAATACGTTTTTGGGATGCATCATGCATTTTTGTGAAATTCGCTATTTTTAGCGATTTCCTAAAATGCGATTGCTTTTAAGGAATCGCAAATTTGCGATTCCTTAAAAGCAATGCATGATTGTTTTTTAAATTGCGAATTCGCAATTAGAGGGTGCAAATTACCACGAGGGTGAACCTTGTGATAATTTGCGAAAAAGTATTAAAATGCTCAAAATAGCATTTTAAAACACTGTCATGTTACAGACACACATTTCCTTAGGACATGTGTGTGTGAAACATGCACTTTAAAATACATTTCAGTGGTGCAGGGGGGGTCCTTTGGACCCCCCCCTGCACCCATGGAATGCATTAACATTTTGCGAATCGCTAATTGAAATTCGCAAAATGTCAATGCCTTCCCATTGATTCCTATGGGCCAAATTGCGAAATTGCAATTTAGAATTTGCATAATATTTGCGATTCGGCAAAAATTGCGATTTAAACCGAATAGCAAATATTATGCGATTAAAATCATGCATCCCATTTTGCGATTCCTTATTTGCGATTCCCTAAAAATCGCAAATAAGGAATCGCAAAACCTTACAATGATGCATGTGGCCAATTGTGGTTTCTGTATGAAGTGTCCTCATTCACATCGAAATAGTTGAGAATTTGATCATTCAATGCTACTAATACTGTAATTACTGAAGACATTCTTATAATATTTACATACTACAAGAAGGACATTTAAATGTGTGAAACACAGGTGGACTTGAGGGTATGAATGCATTTTTATACACATGTTGGTGCTCCAGCTAATAGAGAATAAGAATATTTTCATTTGTATAGCATACAATGGAAGCTGAATTGTCTCTGTGATTAAAAATAGCTTTTTAATTAATGTAATTTCCTTTCTGCAATTAGGTTGATTGGTTATGTTTGTGATTTAGGTTCAGTGCGTTCACTATATACATAAATCCAATCACATTATTCTGTTATCTCTGGAATAAATGTTAATTTTATTTATTAACCAATTATTTGATTAGATGAATTCTATTGTTCTACACTCTGCCCTCACTGCCACTCCAGAGCACCTACATAAATTGCAACATGGAATCAAATGCATTCTCTCAGTAATGTCCAAAGAAATCGGGGTGAAGTACAAAACACCTACAGCACCTAGCTGCCTCCATGTCCTTTATCTTCTTTTATATGTAGCGGTCACATGTGAGGATCATGCTCTTGTGTCATAGCATTTGCAAGATTATGGACCTCTGCCATCAGGAGCCAATGGCACTAAGAGATACTACATTGAGTCTCTTAATGAGTCTCCCCAGTAATCTTGAAGGGGCCAGTAACAGCAGTTACCTGCCCTATCAAGATTACAGGTAACCCTTGAATACCACAGATATGGAATTTTGACCACGGAAACTTCACCTGCCAAATGCATATGAAATGTCCAGGTGAATTCCTGGGCAAAAATGGCTTAAAATGACTGCATCAGTGAATTTATGAGGACATACTGATTCTCCGGTGTTATGTTTCATTGAATTGTCACCGGAAGTAACCTACCCCCTCCGCCCCATGGCTTATTGTTAGTTCTGGGGAGGGAAAATCTTATGCAGGATTCTGTCCAACTTGTAAAGGGCCTCATAGAGGGTCAACACATGTATTTATATCTTGGCTACTAACTAGTAGGTGACCCTTGACCCTTGACCCTGCTCGCAGGTCAGGTCGCTCCCCACGCCAGCACGGCTCCCCCTGTGTGCCTGTGACCCTGCCCCCTGCTGCCGCTGCCGAGAGTTCACCACTGGTGAGCTCCTGTGGCTGCGATCTGGTGACTGCTTTGTGCCTCTCATACTGTTAACTTATTTTATTTCTATTTTTCATTCTCATTTCGTTTTGTTATCATTTGTAGTGTAGGCGCCCTTTGCGCCTCTCGCCCTCTGTACTCCCCCACTCCCCGCTTCCCGCCGCTGCACCCCTGCGTCCCCGCCCCTTTGCCTTCAGTGTCCTGTCCCGTCCCCGTCCCCCATGCCCATTGGCCGCCCCGTCCCGCCTCCCAGCTGCTCCTCCCTCCCACTTGGCATTTTATGGAGGACGCCACGCTGCAGTGAGTGTGACCCCTGACCCTGCTCGCAGGTCAGGTCGCTCCCCAAGCCGCACGGCTCCACCTGTGCGCCCGTGACTCCTGCCCCCTGCTGCCACTGCCGAGAGTTGGCCGCTGGTGAGCTCCTGTGGCTGCGATCTGGTGACTGCTTTGTGCCTCCCATACTGTTGTCTTATCTTATTTCTATTTTTCATTCTCATTTTGTTTTGTTATCATTTGTAGTGTAGGTGCCCTTTGCACCCCTCACCCTCTGTACCCCCCTGCTCCCCGATTCCCGCTGCTGCACCCCTGTGGCCCACTCCCTTTGCCTTCTGTGTCCCTTGCCCATCCCCCACGCCCATTGGCCGCCCCGTCCCGCCTCCCAGCTGTTCCTCCCTCCCACTTCGCCTTTTATGGAGGACGCCGCACAGAAGCTCTGTGGATGCGCGCAGCGGGTGCGCCGCTGGCATGCGCCCGTCCGCGCCTTGACCGGTCCCAGCACCAGAACCCCTGGACCCCGCGCCCCCCGCAATGCCAGACTCCGATACGACGCCAACGCCCTCCTCGCTCTAAACACTGGCCGGGACCACCGCTGCTTCCAGGCTGCCCCGGAACGCACCCACAGACCCTTCTCCTGCCAGACCTGCAACTTCTCCTGTGACAGAACCACCAAGCCTCCAAGGACCGGACCCAACCACCTCCGCTGCACACTCCTTAACACCCGCTCTGCACGCAAGCATGCCGTCAAGCTCTGGGACCTACTCGACACAACGGCCCCAGACGTAGCATTCCTGACCGAGACCTGGTGGAACGAACCCTCGGCACCGGACATCGCCATAGCCATCCCGGATGGCTACAAGAACATCCGCAGGAATCTCACAAACAGATCGGAGGAGGAATAGCCATCGTCCACAAGGCCACACTCCAGGTCCACACCCTCGCAGACAACAATCTCAACTCTGCCGAACACCTTCACTTCCAGATCCACACTGACCCCAACAACACACTCAGAGGAACACTCACCTACAGACCTCCCGGACCCCAGGCCCTGTTCAGTGACTCCATTGCCGACCTCGCCAGCACCCACGCACTCACCTCCATGGACTACATCCTCCTCGGGGACCTGAACTACCACCTCGAAAACAACAACAACACCAACTCCGCCACCCTGATCGACAACCTCGCCAACCTCGGCCTCGGACAACTCATCACCGAATCCACCCACGCCGCCGCCCACAGGCTCGACCCCATCTTTTCCACAAGCACCCACGTCGCCTTCAACCACACCACCGAACTCCACTGGACCGACCACCACTGCATCCACTTCACATTCGAAAAAGCAACCAAGCACCACCACACTCAACAGCTACCTCGCCGCTGCTGGGGCAAAATCACCAGAACCAACTGACCTCTGCCCTCGCCCTGGACCCTCCAACCGACCCCACCGACCCTGACACCGCCACCCAAAGCCTCAGACAGTGGATCAAAGACTGTGCCAACACCCTAGCCTAGCTAAAGAAGTCCTCCATCAACCACTCCATCGAGAAAGCCGCCTGGTTCACCGAAGAACTTCAGACCTCCAAACACTCATGCCGGATGCTAGAAAAAAAATGGCTCCAAGACCGCATGTCAGACAACCATGCTGCCCACAAGGACGCCATTCGCAGACACCACCAACTCATCTGAACAACCAAGACATCCTCCTTCAAAGCCCGCCTGGACAACAACGCACACGATTGCAAAGAGCTCTTCAGCTTCATCAAGGAACTCTCCAACCCCAGCGCTAACACCAACGACATCCCGCCCTCACAAGAACTGTGCGACTCACTGGCCACTTTCTTCCACCGCAAGATCATAGACATCCACAACAGCTTCAATGCACCGCCAGCCCCGACCACGACTGACCCCATCCTGGACACCACCTGCACAAACCAGCTGACATCCTGGCCCCAAGTCAACTACGACGAGACACGAAAGATCATGAACTTCATTCACTCTGGATCATCAGCAGACCCCTGCCCACACCACATGTTCAACAAAGCAGACGCCACCATCGCACCTCAACTACGAAAGGTCATAAACATCTCCTTCGACTCAGAGACATTCCAGGAAAGCTGGAAGCACGCTGAAATCAACGCCCTCCTCAAGAAGCCCAAGGCGGACCCCAACGACCTCAAGAACTTCCGCCCCTATCTCCCTGCTCCCCTTCCCGGCGAAGGTCATTGAGAAAATCGCCAACATACAGCTGACCCGCCATTTCG
Source organism: Lissotriton vulgaris (assembly GCF_964263255.1). Taxonomy (NCBI): domain Eukaryota; kingdom Metazoa; phylum Chordata; class Amphibia; order Caudata; family Salamandridae; genus Lissotriton; species Lissotriton vulgaris. The sequence goes on from NW_028253351.1 coordinate 667,947, forward strand.
AGGACAACAACATCCTAGACCCGTAGCAATCCGGATTCAGACGGAACCACAGCACCGAGACAGCCCTCATTGCCACCACAGACGACTTCCGATGCCAACTAGACAACAGTGAAACCTCAGCATACATCCTCCTGGACCTGTCAGCTGCCTTCGACACAGTCTGCCACCACACACTAAGAAAACGCCTCCAAGAAGCCGGAATTTGGAAAAAAGCCCTGGACTTGACCACCTCCTTCCTCTCCGACAGAACCCAGAGGGTCCGCCTCCCACCCCACCGTTACAAAGCTACCAACCTCATCTGCAGTGTACCCCAGGGCTCATCCCTCAGCTCGGCACTGTTCAACATCTACATGGCCCCCGTTGCTCCAGTGGCTCGCCAACACGACCTGAACATCATCTCCTACGCCGACGACACCCAGCTCATCCTCTCCCTCACCAAGGACTCACACACCGCCAAAACCAACCTCCACGAGGAAATGAAGGCCGTCGCCGAGTGAATGAGGAGCAGCCGTCTGAAGCTGAACTCAGACAAGATGGAAGTCCTCATCCTCTGCCCCACCCGGTCTCCTTAGGACGACTCCTGGTGGTCGACAACGCTTGGAACAGCACCGACGCACACGGACCACGCATGCAACTTGGGAGTCATCCTCGACTCCTCCCTCTCCATGTCCAAGCAGGTCAGCGCCGTCTCCTCCTCTTGCTACCACACCGTCCGCATGCTTCGCAGGATCTACAAGTGAATCCCGATCGAAACCAGAAGAACGGTGACCCAAGCCCTCGTCAGCAGCCGGCTGGACTACGGCAACACACTCTATGTGGGAATCCCCACCAAACACCTACAGCGACTACAACGCATCCAGAACGCCTCTGCCCGTCTGATCCTCAACCTCCCCCGACGCAGCCACATCACCCCCCACATCAGAGACCTTCACTGGCTCCCCATCAACAAGAGGATCACCTTCAAGCTCCTCACCCACGCTCACAAAGCACTCCACAACTCAGGACCAGCCTACCTGAACAACAGACTCAACTTCTACACCCCTGCCCGCCAGCTCCGCTCCACCAGTCTCGCCCTCACTGACGTCCCACGAGTCCAGCGTACCACCTCCAGAGGCAGATCCTTCCCCTTCCTCTCTGCCAAGACCTGGAACACCCTCCCCACCCATCTGCAGCAGACCCAGACCTGCTCACCTTCAGGAAGCTTTTCAAGACCTGGCTCTTCGGGCAGTAGCAGCAGCCACCTCCCCCCTGAAGGACTGGGCTAATTTAAGGCCCAGCGGTGCCAGGGGACAACACCTGAAACCATCGTGGATATACCTGTTCCGGCGTATAAATCACAGAGACATGGGACACTTCCTTCGGCGTCAAAGATCAGCATTTATTTACTGCAGGGACACAGAAATTGCTAGAAGTACAACAGAGTGTATGTTCAGAGAGTCTGCTTTGAATTGCAAAAGTGGATCGCTCCTTTTATACAAATTTTCGTCATTGCACAACATAACGAACACAAGGTTACAACTCAGTTCCCACAGTAAACTTCAAAAGGATTGCATTCATGTTTTCAGAAGCCCGGAACATAATTACAGAAACATTGCCGGTTCCCAACTGTAAAAGCACGCTATCCCACCAGTAGGCACATTCCATTCTAGCTGTAAACTAGCTAAAAGAAGAGACAGAAACAGGTGCAAGGAAGACAAAGACAGACAACAGGTTGAAAAGAGTGTAGGGGCAATATCGGAAGCGTGATCGCAGGATCAAAAGGATTCGAGCCTAACGCATGCAAGGCTGAAACAATAGACCGGCAAGGCAAGATGAGCCTCGAGCGGAGCCATCTGCTTTTGCCGTGTCATCCCCCTAGTCATAAAGGCACACTCAAAGGAATATGCATCTTCCGCAAGAGCTTGGGAATCCTAGGGTCATCGAGCGGACATTGTCCGTTCGCCGGCTACGTGAGGGCAAGAAACAAAATGGATGCCGTATCTAAAATGGAACCCGAGGGTTCAGATGGAGAATCCCGCAAATAAGACGAACCCTTCCAAGTAGTGTAGCGAAAACACGTACACCTACTAAACTCATCATTTGCGGTTCGTAGATACCAAACTCGTCCATATTCGAACAAGCCCAAAACGTCGTTACGATTCTCACGGAACCTCAGACGCTCCTTTTGCCCTCATGTAGGCAAGCACTAGTCGATATCAGAATCAATATCGATATTCATCAGATCGTTTAGATGTTGCTGGAACATTATTCTATCCATCAATGTCTCTCCGGTAACAGATGGCCTTCTTATACACGTTGTAGCACAAAGGCCACATAAGGCTGGACCACACTGTACACAAAGACAACACGTGAACAGAAACGTCACAACAACCCCTACAATCATCAGAATCTTCCAACCCCAAGTCGACATCAGACCCCAAAACGATCCTAGAAGCGTCCAATCACCTTCGTCCGCGTGTATGGACTCGGAAATTTTATGCAACTTCGAGATGGCTTGATAAACAGTTGGAGCGTTATCAGGTATGAAAATACAGCAGCTCGAATGGATCACCTTGCACACACCACCTCTATCTGCGAGTACAACGTCTAGAACCATACGGTTCTGCAACGTCATAAGTCTATCCGCTTGAAGCTCTGCTGTCAGGTTACCAAGAGCACTTGCAGTTATGTTAGCAGTCGATTCTACCACATGAGTCAACTGTCTCAGGTTCCTACTATTGACCATAGGTCCCCAAAACGGTAGGAAACCCTTAAAGAAGTCTCCTGCTTCTTGACCGGCAGTGTCCTCTTTGCTAATAACCCCTCTCACAACTCTTGTCTTGTGATAGTCTGAGGCAACTGTAAAAGTCGGTGGCAAAAGGTTCGCGATATAACATGTGCCCGAGAAGTCACGAGGCAACCACGTATAAGCGCGATCATAACACACAAAATAGGTACCCTTGGCAGTCAGGAATACAGGGGAAGAGAGCATCGGTAAAACGTACGTCTCAGTACAAGCACTCTTCCCAAGCTGAGCTCTCGGATTTCGACCAAGAGCTTGCAGACAAAAATGACCAAGGTGGGGTACTATCCAGATCGGAGACGAGCTCTTAAGCTGTCTATCACCCACTGACATACTATACTCGGCCTCACTCAGATCCTTGTAGGCTCACACCTCTTCCTCTGGAATAAGCGTTGAATCAAAAATATCTGTATCCAGATCAGCAATCGCTATTGCCAAAGACTTGTGGTATGGGCCAGAACCAAGGTCTGTGGAGCGTGGCTCTCGACGGGGGTAGGAATCTAGTGCACTACGGAACATGGTTTGGAATGCTCAGGCTGACCCCTGGGAGCTGTAGGGAAGAACTAAATACGGAATTCCCTTATCCATGGTATGTGGCATTAACCCACACACCCAACAGTTGGTAGTATTCATCACCAACTGATGCTGATGCAAAAGTTGGACAAAGGAATTGTTCATAAATTCCGCACGTCTAACTTGTTCATGTTGGGGGCAGAAGATGAAAGGAATGTGGAGAAATAGTGGGAACGAGAACAGAATTCAGATCATGAGAAGGAGAAGTAGGTGAAGTGGAAGGCAATAGCGACTGAATCCCAAAATACACTCCACCCACCAATAACATAGAAACAGTTAGGAATAACATGAAAACCTGAAACAAAAAACATTTTGTTCGTAAAATCTTATGCAATTTAGATCTTTGCGCCGACATCCTCTCTATTTCTGACAGCTTAGAGAACTCCATCCTCTAAAGACCGTCCGTAACGTTCTTGACGCACCTGGTTCTGAGTAGCGATTATCAATTCCCAGGAGTTCCCAGAAACCGACAAAAGTAACCGACCTAGTGTCAGAAACCTGCTAAACAGAAGTAGGTACCCGCACGGCCCTACGGCCAACCCAGATGGTAGGTTTTAATCAATTAAGCATTCAGTTTAATACAAGTCTCCTAGCTGCACAGAAGAGGAACACACGTGATATGTAAAACAAAATTGAAAAACTCAAAATCAGGGAAAAATGCAAATGTCCACAATGTTCGTAGCAACAGTGAGGGGGTAATGTATATTCAAAAACAAAAGGGAATTTTATTTGTCCTTGTCACGTGATCGAAGAAAATATCGACATTTACCAGGTCGAGTTTGCTCTTTAAACAACGGTTCAGATGGCAAAACAGTGTTCGATTGTTCAGGTGACAGTTCAGAACTTGAATTCTCCAATGCTGAAGACGGAGGTACAGTTCCAGATGATTCAGCAGGTGTATCTGACTGAACTGAGTCTTTCTTTACAGGTTGAGCATCACCAAATGGCACATAGTGTGGAATGGCATCGGTCTCAGTCGGGGCAAATCCTTTCCTTATCCAATTTTCTGCTGGCAATGGAAGAGGAACTTTCTTCGTGTGGGTGGCGTGCACCCAGTGCTTCCTGCCGTCCAGCCGAACTGCAGTCCTCGTTGCCAACAAGACTTGGTAGGGTCCCACGAACCTTGGCTCGAGATTTTGTTTTCTCCCAAAGTTGCGGATTACCTCCCACTCGCCAGGTTGGAGCCGATGTCCAGGTCCTTCTGTTTGTGCCAGTAGAGCTTCAAAAACCTGTTGATGAATCAAACTCAATTTAGCAGTCAGATCGTAAAGATAGTCAATCAACATTGGATATTCAATTCTGTTAAATTCCTTAGGCCTCGGAACTCCCCAAACGTTCGCAGGATGGCCGAACACAATCTCATATGGGCTAAGCCCTACCCGAGAGTGCACAATCGCCCTGGTCGATAAGAGAGCTAGAGGCAATGCGTCAGGCCATGATAAACCAGTCGTTGCTTGGATTTTGGCAAGTTTCAGTTTCAGAGTACCATTGTACCCTTCCACCAAACCTGCCGATTGAGGATGGTTAGCACTATGAAATTTTTGGCGAATACCCAAACCCTTACACACACTCTGCATCACACTTCCCACAAACTCACTTCCATTATCCGACTATACGATCCGTGGCATTCCGTATCTGGGGAAATACTCCTTGAGTAGAACTTTTGCTGTGGACAGGGCAGTATTATCCTTAAGAGGGTAGGCCTCAATCCATCTGGAAAACGCACAAACGACAACCAATACATATTTCAAATTGTTGCATCTCTCCATATGGATGAAGTCCAACTGGATAACTTCAAAGGGGCATGTAGGAGGAGCAAAATGACCAGGTGGAGTGGGGGTGCCCTTGCCAGGATTATGCATCAAACATACCATACAGGTCTTGACCACTCTCTCAGCGCACTTAGCAATCCCATCATTCTTCCATACAGGAGACAACAATTTACATATACCTTTCGCGCTAATATGTGACATGCCGTGGGCCATAGTAACAACGGCAAGCACATACGCATCTGGTAACATCCATCTCTGATATTCTGACAAATCAACCCAACATCCATTCCCGTCTAACTTCCCCGTACTTTCCTTCCACTTAGTCTTTTCAGTTTCGGTGGCCTCATTCTGAATCACTTTCACACTCTCAACTGTGTCCTCACACATACCAGTCTCCGTCGGCCATCTCACTGAACTCGTAACATACATTCGGTTCGTCAGGTTCCTGGCCGTTTCCTTAGCAATCTCATCCGCAAACGCGTTACCACGACCAACATCATCTGTAACCTTTCGATGGGCGCTGCATTTAATGATTGCCACTTGCTTAGGCAATGTAAGTGCATCCAAAAGATCGTTCACGAGCTGTCCGTGTTGGATCTTCGTGCCATGCGACGTCATAAATCCTCTTTCTTTCCACAATCGACCAAAACTATGCGCTACGCCAAATGCATACTGACTGTCGGTAAACACATTCACTCGCTTTCCTTTAGACAAAACACACGCTCTCGTTAACGCAATCAACTCTGCCGCTTGCGCCGAATTCAGACTCAATCTCACAGTTTCCACAACCGTATTCAACGTCACTACAGCATACGCTGTCGTCACATCACCATTCGGCAACTTGAAGCATGAACCATCAACATACAAAGTACCATCGGGATCTACCAATGGAGTGTTTTTTAGGTCAATACGACCCTTCGTCTCTTCTTCAGTTCTTAAGTAACAGTCATGTGGTGCTACATCCCCTGATTCCATATTAATCGGCAACAATGTCGCTGGATTCAACACATTACAACGTTTTATCTGTATATGACTTGCCAAAAGTGTCAACTCATAACCGGACAACCTTGCACTCGTCAAGTGTTGAGTCTTCGTTCGATTCAAGAGAGTGTCAACTGCATGCGGAACCATCACTGTAAGCATATTATCCATGACCAGACCTGCGGACTGTCGAATGGACACCGCAGCTGCCGCTGTCGCTCTTAGACAACTTGGCAACGCTCTAGCTACTGGATCTAAGGTCGAAGAAAAATATGCACATGGACGCTGTTTGCCGCCAAATTGTTGCGTCAAAACACTCAACGCACAACCTTCTCTCTCGTGAACGTATAGTGTAAACGGCTTACTGTAATCAGGAGTACCTAACACAGGAGCTGAACACAACGCATCACGCAATTCAGAAAAACTTTTCTGACACTCTTCAGTCCATGGCAAAGGAGTCGGAACATCCTTGCACGTGAGAGCTAACAATGGCTTCGCTAACAATGAAAAGTTTGGAATCCATTGTCTGCAGTATGACGTGATACCTAGAAAGGCACGTACATCTCTCTGAGTTGTTGGCACAGTCATTCGAGCAATCGCTGCAATTCTTTCTGGGGTCAACCTTCTTCCCTCCTTTGACAATAAGTGACCTAAATAGGTTACTTCTTGACAACAATACTGTAGTTTAGAAGGTGACACCTTGTGATGTAAGTCACATAAATGCTTTAACAGCGATACCGTAGCAGTTTTACAAATTTGCTCAGAGTCGGCAGCCACTAACAGATCATCAACGTACTGAATCAAGGCCGCACCAGCTGGTAACACAAAGGCATCAAGTTGACTCTTAAGGGCTTGACTGTAGATCGATGGACTCTCACAGTAGCCCTGAGGTGCGCGTTTAAACCTGAAGCTGCGACCACCTAATGAGAAGCCGAATAGATCTCTGCTTTCCTCAGCAATCGGAATACTAAAGAAAGCATTCTTTAGGTCGATCACCGAAAACCAGAAGGCAGAGGCTGGAATCAGGGTCAGCAAAGCTGTAATGTCAGGCACCACTGGAAACTGTGGAATCACAATTTTATTCACTTCTCTCAGATCAATTACAAAACGGTACACAGGAGGCTTGGATGGGTCAGTTTGTTTCAAAATAGGTAACACAGGACTGTTACACACATTTCCCCGAGTTTCTTTGATAACATCCTTTTCGATCAAGTCATAAATGATCGCTAATAGCGCTCGCTCGCCATCAAGAGAGATACGATATTGGGGGATACGGGGTAATCTTACATTTGATTTTAATTGGACTACATAAGGTGGTATGTCCAGTAGGCCCACATCATTGGGACCTGTTGCCCATAAAGACTCAGGAAGGGAACTCAATTCCAGCGGGAGCTTATCAGTTGACAAGTACATAGGAGAGATCACTCTCTGACCTAATGTAAGCTCCACTCCTGTAGGAGAGCAGTACAGAGTCGCATATAACCGCTTTAACAAATCCAGACCCAAGAGATTCTCACCACAACCAGTAGTTAAAATCAAAGGAGCCTCCAGCTCACGTGGCCCGATTGTAAGGGACAAAGGGCTAGAAACTGGATTGCTAACCGGGGCGCCAGAGAATCCAACAGAAACGTTCGTTAAGCCAGACAAAGGTGTGCCAGGGAGTTTCGAATGCATAATGGAACTTTTCGCTGCACCAGTGTCCAACAGAAAAGGCTCAACTAAGCCCGATGTGGCAACTGCGACGTAAGGCCCTCTCTGATCAACCGGAACTGATACGACTCCCTCTCTTTGTCTATGGCTGTCCTAGTAATTGTTGTCTGCACCAATCTCATGCTCAACATAATAGTCATCCACATGATACTGTGCCGATCTACCAGACGAAGTATTTAGCTGATCACAACAATTGTCCGTGTCCAATGAAAGAGCAGAACGCTCATTTTGATTTTGAGAGGTATCACGACCTCTACCTCAAAATGCTTGCTGATGACCACCACGACCTCCTCGGACCGAGACACCATTTGTTCGGTCACGTAAAACAGGGCAATTAAACTTTAAATGGCCCTCACCCCTACAATATGCACACTGATTATACCCAAGCATAGATCTGGATGCAGAGGAGTCAGAGCGCGACTGCATCCTAGAAGACTGCGCTTGTGGTCGATACTGCACATGCTGTTGTTGCGAGTCATTCTGATTCGAGCGCGGAGGATACGCTTGCTGCAATAAGACCTTAGTTTTTAGCTCTTTCGTTTTCTTGTCTGCTCGATCATTCTCCTCTTTTTCTCTATTTTCATAATATTGAGCCGTTGCTAATATTTGAGCTGTGGTTGAAACAGCCCATGCACTTTCAGAATTTTTCAATTTGTTGCATAACTCAGGCACCAGATTGAGCACGAACTTATCGACAAACAATCGCTGACCTCCCTCAGTGCTCATATCCTGACCACTATGATCGATAAATGCCTCCTCAAACCTAGTAAAGAAATCGGAGACACTCTCGTCTTTCTTTTGTTTGCAAGCAGACAATTTATCCCAGTTCACCCTCATCGCTGGCATAAGTGTTTTCATGAGCGTAATGATTCTTTGGGGCAGATCCGTAATTAACTGTTCAGGCTTAGCCCCACCAACTTACCGTCCGTCAGCCGCTACAAGTGCAGCCCAATCACCACCTAACTCAGCTGCATGATTCTCTTGACAAATTTTCGCCCAAATCGGTTGCGGTACTACATTACCAAACAACATGTCGATATCAGCAAGGTTCATAATAGAAGCATCCACAAGTTGGGATAACTCCTTGTAATAACCTGCCGGATTCTTCCGGGGGTCAGGCAAAGATTGTTTCACCTGCAAGACTTCTGATCGCTTCCATGGGAGGTGTATCCAAACTCTCTGGAAGTGTGGCAAAATTGGAGGAACGACAGTAGCATCTGGCATCCACACTGGGGGAACTTCTCGCATGGGATAGTGACCAGATTTCGCTTTCGAATCATCGGAGTCGTCGTCAAACGACACTCGTGAAGGCACTGTGGATCTAAAAGCTAACAAACGCTCTAATGCACGTCGTACATCATCACCTACAATCATACCGTTCGAAAACTGACTCTGGAGCTCAGTCAAATCGGGCGGTACGTTATCTAGCTCATCATTATCCCACTCTTCTCTCAAGGATTTGCACATCTCTTCAAACACGAATCTTTGTGTGGGCTCATTAAACTGAGAGAATGTATCGAAAACTATGCGCGAAGTGTACTTAGCAGGATGTCTAATCCACCTACGCGCCATAGTGACTAACGTCTCACTCTCCCTTCCTCCAGGCATTTGACTTCGTCTCTGGGAGATTTCAGAGACATCGGATTTAAATAACGATCTGAAAAGTGGAGAATAGAGGGTAGCAACAGAATGAGGTATACGGTTACGAGCAGAAGGGGTAGAAGAAAGAAGAACAGGAGCAACAATATTAGGACTAAACGTAGGAGCAGTAGGAAGAAGAGGGGGTAAAGGAGCAGGGCCCAGTTGAGGAACAAGGGGATTCGGAGAACAGGGCCAACTACAGGCTGACCAGCAGCCGCCGGAACAGCAGGCGGAAGAACAGGAGGAACTACAGGGGCTACAGTACCCTGTACATAAGGAGGTGGTGACTTTAGTAAATAAGATAACAAAGGATCCTCTTTCAATTCTTCTTCCTTCTTTTCAGAACTCGACGGTAAAACCGGATAACATTTATCCACCCCCATGTTATGCTGTCTGATAGAAACTTCCTTTGCCTTCTCTACTTTGTCTTGCTGATGCTGTTCTGCATCTTGTATTACCGAAAGGATACCCTCTTTCTTATTTTTCTTAATCTGCTTGATTTCTTTCTGTCTGGCCTCTTTGCGCCATAACCGAAAGGAATCAAACATTGCTGGCCTAGCTTTCTTTTTAAACAATTTTGCTTCGAGATTATCTAGAATCTCAGTTTCAAAACTACCATGGGGTGGCCAACTAAGGACACCATCTTTTCTAGTATAGTGGAACCAGAATTCATTATATACAATGGGGCCCACTCCATGTCGACTATAGAGCTCATAAATCGGAGTTCCAACTGGAGGTATCTGACATGAGTCCTCCAACCTGGAATCCGTGCTGCAACATTTAAGGAAACCAAACAAAATACTACGGCCAGGCATCGTGCACACTAACCGAGTTTCAAACTTCAAGGGTTATCGAATTCCAATATCCTCGCAAAAATACGAGACCCTCGGTTTTTGGCAATTGCAATTGTCAAAGAAAAACCCAAAAGAGAGAACCAACAACTAAGAACCACAAATGCAATGGAACCATGCAATCAACCAAGTTTCAACAACAACAACCAAGTTTAACCAAAGAATTAACCTAAGGACTGGGAGCGAACCACAAATACTTAACTGAAAGAACAATGGCGTCACCAGGAAGGCCCGTATATCGTCTCGCCGTACAAAGGACTACGCCAGGCGCCAAAACAGGTCGACAGTCAGGGCATCAGTCCGTCGCAGCCGTCAGGAAGCAGGAATCTTCGCGGGAAAAATCTTCGGACCACTTATTTCGACAACAGGATCGATGAAGCGGGGTGCACCTTCCCTCGGAGATTTCACACAAAGTTCCTCACGATCGTCAGGCTTTGGACCGGTACCGCTGATGTCGCCCCACGTTGGGCGCCAACTGAAGGACTGAGCTAATTTAAGGCCCAGCGGTGCCAGGGGACAACACCTGAAACCTTCGTGGATATACCTGTTCCGGCGTACAAATCACAGAGACACGGGACACTTCCTTCGGCGTCAAAGATCAGCATTTATTTACTGCAGGGACACAGAAATCGCTAGAAGTACAACAGAGTGTATGTTCAGAGAGTCTGCTTCGAATTGCAAAAGTGGATCGCTCCTTTTATACAAATTTTCGTCATTGCACAACATAACGAACACAAGGTTACAACTCAGTTCCCACAGTAAACTTCAAAAGGATTGCATTCATGTTTTCAGAAGCCCGGAACATAATTACAGAAACATTGCCGGTTCCCAACTGTAAAAGCACGCTATCCCACCAGTAGGCACATTCCATTCTAGCTGTAAACGAGCTAAAAGAAGAGACAGAAACAGGTGCAAGGAAGACAAAGACAGACAACAGGTTGAAAAGAGTGTAGGGGCAATATCGGAAGCGTGATCGCAGGATCAAAAGGATTCGAGCCTAACGCATGCAAGGCTGAAACAATAGACCGGCACGGCAAGATGAGCCTCGAGCGGAGCCATCTGCCTTTGCCGTGTCATCCCCCTAGTCATAAAGGCACACTCAAAGGAATATGCATCTTCCGCAAGAGCTTGGGAATCCCAGGGTCATCGAGCGGACATTGTCCGTTCGCCGGCTACGTGAGGGCAAGAAACAAAATGGATGCCGTATCTAAAATGGAACCCGAGGGTTCAGATGGAGAAACCCGCAAATAAGACGAACCCTTCCAAGTAGTGTAGCGAAAACACGTACACCTACTAAACTAATCATTTTCGGTTCGCAGATACCAAACTCGTCCATATTCGAACAAGCCCAAAACGTCGTTACGATTCTCACGGAACCTCACCCCCCCCCGCAGCACCTTGAGACCCTCACGGGTAAGTAGTGTGCTTTACAAGTTCTGTGATTGATTGATTGATTGAGTAGTCATAGGAAGATCCGTTGATGCTGGCACTATAAAGTAGGAAGCAATGTCAAATTTGACTTGCCCGCCCTTCTTTAAATGGACTTTAGCTCCTTCCTAAACAGTGACAGGCAAGTGGAGGAGTGCAGGCTGTACCATTATGACATTGGTTCGCAGATAGATGTCGAGGAAAAGCCAAGTGGTGAAGGGAATTATTTTTTAAGACAAAGTGGAAAGATCACACATCATATTAGCCGGATGGTTAGTTGTAATTAGAGAAATATCAAATATAGCATTTTATGTTGGACGAAATTCTTTTTTAGCTAAGATATGGAATGTTGAATCTTTTTTAAAAAGATGGTGGCAACACGGGTATCAACTAAAGCTTGTAGGGATTCGGAGGTATGGCTAGGAAAGGAGACTGGTTAGCAAGATTTGTTGCGATGAAATGCAGAATTTATCAGTGCCCAGAATGTGGATGGGGTACCTTTCAGTGATATTATTAGCACTTATATTATAATATTATGAATATTTTTGCTCGGGTTTAGTATTAATACACCTTATGCGTTTGAAAAAATGACTGGTCAGTTATCAATGTGAACATTTCTGCTCATTTATTTTGTGCTTATAAAACAAGCTATTCAGCTTCTAAAGCTGGATCAATTGATAAAACTTTTATACATAAAGTCTAAATTATTAGTAGAATTAAAGTTAATGCTTGTAGCCTTTACCTCTGTGAAGGGCCTCACCAACCAGAATGTAATAAAAAATCAAAGCTACCGAAGCACCTTTGGTCTCAGTTTCTAATATACATTATTAGAGGTTTATCAGCAAATAAAAACTCTTCTTTTTGTATGCACAGTATAGATGTACAGGTTCCAGAAATTAATCCCCATTTTGTCATGGCCTGACAGGTGCAACAACAACTCACCAGGTTTCAGTGAAATATCCACAAGGCGAACAACGAAAAGCAGTATGTGGTACATAGTGGTCTGCACTATGAAGTAGTGTCACCAATAACTGTAAGTCGAGTACAAACGCAAGTCCTACCCCATTGCTTCCACCAATGGCATGGGGGGGTCTTTAGTTAGCAGAAGTATGCACCCTGTCCAAGTAGGAACTCTTCCTTGTAGTCAGGTTAAGTGAGTTACACATCCAAGATAACCCCTGCCCACCCCCTTGGTAGCTTGGCACGAGCAGTTAGGCCTATTTCAGAGGCAATGTGCTCAGGGGTGGCCACTGCAGGTGCCCCATCCACCTCCATATGACTGGGTCCAAACAGGGGTGGTGTAGTGGGAAAAAGAACGATGGATTTACTCCACATCTTTTGACTGGGGGAGAATGTTTGCACTGTTAGCATTCTTTCCATCATTTGTTTGCTGTAACACTATGCGGTGATGGCAAACAGGCACTGCGTCGATTCTTTCACTCGCACAGCTGGGCCTGCTTCAGAGTCAGTGTGGTGGTCTTGGACATCGGAGACACGGTGCGCTGAACTCAGGGTTTGGAAGTTTTCTAGGCCGCAAACAGGTGCTGGGTCAATTTCTTCGGCCACATGGCTGCGGTGCACGGAAACTTCTACCACATGGCAGTGCTGCATCAGAAAAACAGGTGCTGGAAGGGCACTGCATCGATTTTGCAGTCTATTTCTGCAGGGAGAACCTCTTAGGCCCCAGAACTGGAACTGAGACCACTTGGCAGGTCAGAACTCCCAGCAGTGGAGTTCAAGGATGCTGCAGGTGAAAACTTAGATGGTCTTGAGACTTTCAAAAGGAAGCAAGCACACACAATCCCTTAGAGAACCTGCGAAAAGAAGGATTCAAGAAAGCACAGTCCAGTTATTTCACTGCCCTCAGACAGAAGCAGCATCTGCAGGCCAGCCCAGCAAAGCAACATATAGCAAAGGGTCAGCACTCGTCCTGATAGCTCTTCTTATTATCAGAGTCCACAATTCAGAAGTGTTCTAAAAATGTGGGGTTACAGATCCAATTCTTATCGCGTTTGGGCCTTTGAACTAGGCATACTTGAAAGTAAAGTCTTTGCTGTCCACAAGATCCTGCCTTGTCCTGACTTTGCTCCAGACACACTACAGGGGGGTGGATACAGCATTGTGAGAGGTCAGGCACAGCCTTATTCAGGCATCAGTGACAACTATTCCCACCACTTTGGAAGGCTCATCAGCTTGGTGATGGGCCATCAGAATATGCAGGGTTCACCTCATCTCCCTTTGTGTATCTGTCTAGAGTAAATGCACAAACAACACATCTATCAGTATAAACCAGACATTGATTCCACAGGCAGGCAAAGACACAGGATGATAAAGTAAATGCCCACTTTCTAAACGTTTTACAGCAAACAAATGATGGATGGAATGCTGACAATGTAAACTCTCTCCCCCAGTCAAAAGATCTAGGTTAAATCCACTATTCTTTTGCCCACTATGCCCCCCCAGTTTGGACCCAGCCATATGCAAATCACTCTTGACCCTGTGCCCCATGGGAACAGTCCAGACCGAACTGCCAGGCCAGGTCCTCCCTGGCCCAGAAACAAGCATCCTGGGACCGGTTTCAGGGTATGTCCCCCTTCTTCAGCATGGCTTTCTTGAATCCAGTGGCACAGTGAGCAAGGGACCCACGTCTGGGCATACCCATCCCACTTAGAGCGAAAAGTGTTACAGCAAACAAATGATGGACGGAATGCTGACAACGCAAACATTCTCCCCCAGTCAAAAGAGCTGGGTTAAATCCATCTTTCTTTTGCCCACTACGCCACCCCGGTTTGGACCCAGCCATATGCAAATCAGTCTTGACCCTGAGCCCCATGGGAACAGTTCAGACCGAACTGCCAGGCTAGGTCCTCTCTGGCCCAGAAATAATCATCCTGGGACTGGTTTCAGAGTATGTCACCCTTCTTCAGCCAGGTTAGCTTGAATCCAGTGGCACAGTGAGCAAGAGACCCACTACTGGGCATACCCATCCCACTTAGGGCGAAAAGTGTTACAGTAAACAAATGATGGACGGAATGATGACAATGCAAATATTCTCCCCCAGTCAAAAGTTCTGGGTTAAATCCATTAGCAATAGTGAAATTGGCAGTTTTTCACTGTCAGGACATGCCAGGCACACCAGTGCATGTCCTACCTTTCACACACACTCACCCTGCCCATGGGAGTGACTTGGGCCTATCTTAGGGGTGCCTTACATGAAGAAAAGGGGAAGATTTGGTCCTGGCAAGTGAGTGCACTTGCCAAGTAGACATAGCAGTTTAAAACTGCACTTACAGATACTGCAATGGCAGGCCTGAGACATGTTTGCAGGGCTACTCATGAGGGTGGCACAATCAGTGCTGCAGGGCCACTAGTAGCATTTGATTTATGAGCCCTGGGCACACACAGTGCACTTCACTAGGGACTTCTCAGTAAATCAGATATGCCAACCATAGACAAACCAATCACCGTTATAATTTACACCAGACAGCATATGCACTTTAACACTGATTAGCAATGTTAAAGTGCCCAGAGACCTAGAGCCAACAAAAACAAGTCAGAAAAAATAGGAGGAGGAAGGCTTAAAATTTGGGGATAACCCTGCAAGAAGGGCAAGGTCCAACAGAACGCTTGACGATTTATGTTGATTATTGGTTGGCTTTGAAATCTAAAAGAAATATTCTGTATTATTTTCTTTTTTTAAAACATTTTTGCGAGAATAAAAAAAATAATAACTCCTAAATCATCGGGTTTCGCTCATGTTTACCTACTTCTAGCAAGATTTTGCAAGTTGTTGGTAGAATAATTCGAATCAACCTAATTTCGCAAATCTGGAGGTTGTAAAACAATTTTGTAAACATCTAACACCACTAATTCGTACAAGAATCGACTAGAAATGTGTTTAACTTTGTTTTATTGAATTTAATATAAGGCAAGTACAATACATTTCTCAACTTTGCACCCAGAACTACAGTGAAAATAAAACCGAATACCCGCTGGTCTCCTGTGTGATAACGCAGTTCCGCAAAAGTTCGTTTATGTAGCGAATTTCCTTGAGTGCGAACTGGGGGGCATATTACCAACAACTAGCGATATTTATCGCTAAATGGGCTTAGCGATATTTTTTTTATCGACGCGCATCGCCGAATTTTATCGCAGAGATAACGTGCTATTTGCAACGTTTACATCAAATGCAATAAAATATCCAGCGATAGCGGCTTAATGCGTGAATATCGCTGGAAATTCAGCGATATTCAGGCATTAACGCCAATAGGGTCTTAACTTGAATATTCAACTCCCATTGGATATACAGGTTAAGAAGTGGTCTGAGCAGGCGTTCGTTTTTGACGATATTCGCGCTCAGCGCAAATTTTTTTTATCGCTGTGTCTGCGTTGATAGTAGGCGATAGCGATGTTAGCGACTGCTTTCAGTCGCTAATAGGTTGGGTACGCCCACTTTGCATATCATTAGCGATAAATATCGCTGACATGCAAAGCGGGCCCAAAACTGCTCGCCATCGCCTACAAACTGTCGCTAACTGCTGTTAGCGACAGCTTGCTAATAGGGCGATGAAATTATCGCTGCTTTAGCGGGAAAAAGTCCTGCTAAAGCGGTGATAAGGCCCTTGATAATATGCCCCTGAGTAAGTCCCCTGTTTCCGGACTCATGCCCACCCCAGGAACAGTAAACAAGGACGAAACCCTCCCCCCCCTCCCAGAACTCCCCCTACCCCAACCAGTGTGCAGTGCCGTTGTCTATGCGTGTCGTCCACTAGAAATATGGAGAGAACCTTGGTGCACTAACGAAAAAGACTTAGGTCTTCGATTAGAGCTAGGCAGTATCAGCACATAATGAATAATTGACGGATGTCTGCCTGACATTTATTTTCTCATCCTGCTCCGCTGTCAGAAACCCCTTTGTGGTGTGCAGCTACTGCACGACCTCAAATCCCATAGTGTCAGAAAGACGTCCATGCTTAGGTAGGGTCACCCAGCACGGTTTTCACTTGTGAGACTTCCAGGCACAGCAGGGCCACCTCTGAAAAGGTAGAAAGCAACAATATCTCTCAGGCCAGAGGAGAATTCTCTAACATTTCAGTAAACTTATTTTTTTCAGACACAAGGCTCTACTTTGGAAAAATGTCCTCTGGGCAGCTATGACATGGAGGCACCGCTGCTGTCTTTGTTTTGTCAGACTTGTGCTTCCAGTCTCGGTGGATGCGCTTTAAGTAAAAATGCAATGGCAACATACCTGAGATGCCTACATTTAGAGGGTGAGTCTCGGCAGTGTTGGTTGAGGTGGGGCGTTGCTACTGCGGGGGTTAGCAATGCGCCAGCTAAATTCTAAATGGCCCTCTTACTTTGCTTGATTCTAATAGACAAAATATTGAAAAACGTGATCTCCCCCCTCCCCCCAAAAAGGAATAAATAAAAAGGTTATTCGAGAATTAATGTAATTTGAAGTCACTGTTAGTAATACAGGACCAGCTGAACACCTGGCATTTTGAAACGAAGGTACCTGAAAACAAGTTAGATTTAAATATCGTCAATAAAGTATTGGAGAAAATAAATTACTGTGGGGCATATTATCAAGGGGGTTTATCTCCGCTTTTTTGGCTTTAGAAGCCAAGAAAGCGGAGATAAAATGATCTCCCTATTACCTAGCTGTTGATAACACCAGTTAGCGACAGCTAGTAGGATATAGAGACAATCTTGGTCCCCGCTTTGCATGTCAGTGATATTTATCACTAATGACATGCAAAGTGGGCGTGCCAAGATGTTAGCGACTGGAAACAGTCGCTAACATCGCTATCTCCTATTACAAACTTTTGGAGATATTCGCGCTAAGCGCGAATATCTCCAAAAGCTAACACCTGCCCCTGAGCAGTTCTTAGCCATGTTATCCAATGGTAGGTGGATAACATGGCTAAGAGCATTAGCTCTGTAATGCATGAATATCGCTTACTTTTCAGTGATATTCTTGCATTTCGGCCGATTTTTAACGCTTAGGAGATAAACCTTGATAATAGCAAGGTTCCTAAGCGATAAAAATCGCTGCAGCTCGGCGATACAATTATCGCTAGTTGTTGGTAATATGCCCCTGTATATTTAAAGGAAAATGGAATAATGATACGTGTTAGAAACTGCCATAAACTCTTGACATTCCCCCCCCAAGAGAAACCTGAAATAAACATGTGAGCGACTTGCATATAAGACTATTGGTGCGTATGATTAAAGAAGAAGAGACATGGCGTGGGTATGCATAGGAACGTACACATGTCCACCTATATAGGGCATAATAAGTCAACGGCCTGCTCTCAAGAAATCTGTGACAGTGAGAAAACATCTCCACTTCTTTGTTTTACCAAAGGGAACTGGTTCTAATTATATTTAAATATGATTTCCTCAATATTAGCGTATTATATAAATATTTCATTGAAATAAGGCGATTTGATAGTACATCAAGCCCTAAAGGAGCATACCCTCTAATGATCTACATCTGAAGTTCGGTTGCAGTGCACCACATTTACAGTATCCATCATAGGCGCCCGTTCTGTGTTTGTGGACCATTTTTCATGTTTATTTGCTTCCCCTCATTCCCCTTTAAGTTGATCTTGCTTTGCCTCAATGTCGTTTTCATGGTCATGCGCCTCATTATCTGGGCCTGCTGCGCAAGCCTTGCCACTGATGATGATAATGATAATGAAGTAGTGAGGCCGACAACTGTGGCATATCTAGGCTTGCAACTCTGCAGTTCACACTCGACCCACAATTATAATTGCACAGGTGTTTTGGTCTGCTGGCTCCCTGCTTATGGAGACAAATTTGGTCAATCTAACAGGAACTATCAGGGTTCCAGTAGAAACAGCTGAGCAGACGAAGGGACCGCTGCTGCCTTTACATTCTGACAAATGTGTGCTTTAGAAAAGGTAACACATCACATAAATAGGACTTTGTTTAGAGTTTGGTGGACAGGATACTCTGTAAAACAAGCATTTGCAATACTATCGGACTCGCCTTTGGGACCTTATATGTATTTAGCTATGCAGCTCATTAGCCTGGGTGCTGAAACATCTACTGTTCTTTAACATGGAGGGTAAGTAAGCACCAAACTGCTTGGCATGCCAGGTATGGGAGCACATGCAGAGAAATATTGCCTTTCACCAGGAAATGGTATAGTCCAAAGCTCTGTTTTTGATATAACATCAGGGCCTTCGGTGGTCATATCACTGAAAATACAAGATTTGAAAAAAATATTGTCCACAGGTGCTCGTGGAAGACAATTTCTATGGACTGGAATCTAGAGAATGCTAAAGTGATTCTGGTATTTTACTGACCTTTGCTGGTCGTTTTCTATCAAGAAAGTTAAACAGAGGCAGTTGGCAGATAAAAAAGAAAGTCCCTCAGCAGAAAGGATTTCACAGCAGTTAATTAGAGGCAGTTGAACAAGCAGAAAGCAATTCTGTTTTTTTACTGACCTCTATTGGTTGTTTTCCATCAAGACAGTAAAATAGAGACAGTTGAACAGAAAAAAAAGTCCCTAAGAGAAATCCGACAAGTCCTAGGGCTTTTCTCCAGAGCCCACAAAGTAAACACACATATAAGTATATACTAAATTATATGCAAGAGGTCTCCAATACTCGACCTAAAAATGGTGGATGTCCCGTCTGCCATTTTAACAAAAGTCTTCCAATTAATAGCACTCTACATACATTGGATGGGACATTCAACATAGTGCGACTGAGTACCCTGCCTGCCGGACACTAAATAGCGCCCCATAGCTATTTCTTGCTTAATACCTGCTAGTTTGATTAGTAATTATTAATTATTCTCCCGAAATATTACCAGATTATTTTTACGACATGACAATTTCAAATATTTGCAATAAATAAGATGGCAATGCTCAAGTTTACAAGATTTGTCACAATTTAGTTAACAAAGAAAGTTCGTTAGCAACCTTTTTGGCAGTCCGAAATGATACTGTTATGTAGTATAAGGAAAAGAAGAGCTGACCAAAAGCAGGTTTTTGTTGTTGGTGGTTTTTTAAAATATCTTTTTATTGAGATTTTGCATGTAATCAAATAAACTGCACATTTTCCTGATACGAGAATGCGATGATATAATGTATGTAGTAGTACTTGTGCATAAACAATAAACTCAAATTACCACTAAGTCAAAACAATAACATCTGCCAAGACCTTGTGACACTCTTTCACCGCACATATTAAATAATGTGACAACACAGTTTATCATAGTGGTACCATTTCGACGCCAGCAACAAAGGTGTTCGGAATTTATTGAGCGCGATAATTTTTACCTATTCATACTCCCTGGGAAATAATATGTTGGTTTTGGTGCATAATGCACCAAAATCTGGGAGTTCGAGTAACTATCAAGCATTTTTCCATTTATTCGGGCATGTTTGTCTGCAGAAATGTAATGTAGGGTGCCACTGCCAACTTTAACAGAACCGGTAATTACCGGATGCGCTAAAACCCAAACCACATATAATGGGGACCCCTGTGCAGACAGGTGTTTGCTCGCATCTACATTACCACGGGCCCCTTGTAAACAGGCCCTAGCTGTGTAAATAGGTTCAAGATTGATTTTATGTAAAATTTGTATTGATTATGATGTGGATTTCAGAAACTTCAGCAGGGGTCCTACCGCTTGCTAGAGAGATTATGTTTTTAGCATTGCTTCCCTCCTTCATGCTTTTATTTCATCTGCTTTACAATCCGGTCTTTTATGTTATTTAATGATTTCAGCGATTTTTTTACTGATAAATTGCTCATAATAATGTTAGATTGCAGCCTAACACCCATTGAATACCATGTCAGATTTGATTCAAATTGGTTGAATTTTATTTGAAATCACGGCGTGATGTCGATCTCGTTCATTTGCAAACATATCTAGCGCTACTTAGTTTGGGTGCTTTCGTTCTGATTTTCATTTTGTTTGGCTATAACACCCTAACAACACTTACATTTGTATTACTTTGTAGCTTGGAAGCTTATCAGAAACCTTAGGACTGAGCATATCCATTAACCAGATAAGTACTGAAATTAGGAAATTCCTAATTTACCTGATCACAGCCATGAATGTTGTGTACCACAGTTGTTCATTTGTATTTATTTTTCATCAAACAGACCTCAAACCACTGGGCATATTGTAGTGTATATCATAGTAATCTGATGAGCTCCACACACAGCAAAAATATTTGCAATTATAAATACTATATGTAATATTACTCAACTAAAAGACATTCATGTCTATAATATGCCCAAGGATTAGAAGCAAGTTAAACCTTCTGGGAGTCAAACGTATCTCCTTTCAGGTACCACAAATCTCTGCAGTGGGTGCATGATCGCTCTGTGTTTTACTGCCAGAGTAAGCATACCTAGTCATAACTACTTAGGTTTTCATTATGAGTGGCCAGGGAAATTGCCTGGATACTCCTAACTCTAGACTTTCTTATACAAGGAGTACTGGAAACTTCAAGGATGGGGAAAACTTGTGTGTGGGACTCTAAAAGCCAACTAAGACATGAGGAACTACTGGAGGAATCTGTGATTTCTCATGGTATGGCTGACTTTCATCCTGAGATTTCAGCAGCCATATTTACCTGGTGAAAATTGACAGATCTGCACAGTTCCTATAGACGTCATGATTCCTATACACCGGTAAAACCTCTTAGCGACCCCTCTGAATTAAAGGATTACTCGCAATGAGATCTAAATCTTTCCAAATCCAAAGAGGCGCTACAGATTAAGCAGCATATACCCCAAGCAAGGTGAAAGCTTGATTTGGCTCTTAGATCATTGTCAGAAATATTGACATCCATTGTTGCTCATCTGTAGCTGTGGACTGAATATTGACCAAATGCACACTTTGTGATATTCAATGTATTGCTGAGCCATCACGATAACACGTAAGATTAACATGAAAACATAATCACATATTGATAACGTTAAAAGCGAATAATACAATGTTAATTATCAATAATTTGTAATTATAAATTAACAAAACATTCCTCAAAGGTCCCATCCAGTGAATAATATCACAATTAACCTCAAATTGCAATAGAAGTCATGCTGTGCATTCTGAATATAGAAACCACAATATTGATGGGATATAATATTGAGGACATAATTTCGAAAATAAAATATTGCCAGGAAGGTTACTCTAGATTTTTAGTACCTAAATACGTACAAATGTACCTATGTGGTAAGTAGGTTCGTAGATGTGGAGTTTGGAATACAAAATATGGGGCATATTATCAAGGGGGTTTTTCTCCGCTTTTTTGGCTTTAAAAGCCAAAAAAGCGGAGATAAAATGATCTCCCTATAACCTAGCTGTCGCCAACACCAGTTAGCGACAGCTAGTAGGAGATAGCAACCATCTTGGGCCCGCTTTGCATGTCAGTGAAATTTATCACTAATGAAATGCAAAGTGGGCGTGCCAAGATGTTAGCGACTGGAAACAGTCGCTAACATCGCTATCTCCTATTACCAACTTTTGGAGATATTCGCGCTAAGCGCGAATATCTCCAAAAGCTAACACCTGCCCCTGAGCAGTTCTTAGCCATTTTATCCAATGGTAGGTGGATAACATGGCTAAGAGCATTAGCTCGGTAATGCATGAATATTGATGACTTTTCAGCGATATTCATGCATTTCGGACGATTTTTATCGCTTAGGAGATAAACCTTGATAATAGCAAGGCTCCTAAGGGATAAAAATCGCCGCAGCTCGGCGATAAAAATATTGCCGCTAAGCCAACATAGCGATAATTATCGCTAGTTGTTGTTAATATGCCCCTATATTCTTCACTATAAGCACTTACCTATCGATATTTTGTCCCTGAATATTTTTCTATCTTGATATTGGTGGTGTCGATATTCAGTAGTACAATCTGATATCATCAAACTAAGCAATACTCTAGTATGCCTATAGCTTGTGATTGCTAGTGATGTTGGCCTGGATACAGAGGGGCAGATTTACAAGAAAGCATCGCATCTGTGAAGATGCATCATTTTCCCTGCGCCACTTTGAGAAACCCTTGCGTCACTATGCATGCACCGTATTTACAATACGGTGCACGTTGGCGCAAGGATTGACAGATGCGTCAGAAATTCTGACGCATCTGTTGACGCAAAAGTCACGCATTGCAACTCCAGCAATGCAGAGGGAGGACTATCCTCGTTGTGCTGCGTCATTCCATATGCCTTCTTCAAGCAGGCGTAAGAATTTTACGCAGTGGCGTCCTAGAAGTGGCGCAGTGAAATCTTGTAGATTTCACTGCTTCACTTCTATGTGGCCTTTTTGCATTGGAATGCCCACCCTGCGTACATTATAACTGACGCAGGTATAATGTGACTCAGGGCTTTACAATGTGACGCATCTCCCTAGATGCATCATGTTTTGAATGGGCCGCATTTTTACGCTGCTACTGCATCACAAAAAGTGACGCAACTGCGGCACAAAAAGGATGCAAGGGGCTTGTAAATCTGCCCCAGAGAGTGCTTATTTCTCTGTATGAGATGGCCTATTCAATTATTCAACTAGGACTCAGCATTGTAATTGGGATTATCTAGAAACTAGGAACATTGAGTGGGACATAGCATTTCAGATATTCGTCTAGATGCTCCTTTGATAAAAATGACCACTTCGCTGAGATTAACACAGAGACCTAATTGCAACTTGTAGATATTACAGTTATACAATACTGGCAGTGGAAATGAATTACTGAGGCTGTAACTAATACTGGGGATCAATAATAATGTTGTAAAATCTACATCCTGTGAAAACATATTTCCATGTATGCAGCAGCTAAACTAATGCTGGTAGGTGGCATGCTCAGCATTCTCCTGACTAGAACATAATGGATTCATTACAGACCACAAACCACTATCAGATGGAAATGGCTAACATTTCATCGTCCCCTCATGTTTCACCAAATGCCATGTTCATGTGACCTGAGGGGCAAACATCTGCCATCTTGGAGATGGTCGTTCAGCTCTACAAAAAAAAGGATACATATTAAGCCTGGTATTGCATGGGCATGTCTTAGACAGCCAGTATGGCGCAGCATTTTAGACCGTCTCCCACCAGCCCCATGACTATCCTTAGCCATCCTTGCCCAACAGCAGGATTCTTTGCCTCACTCAATGTGCAGTGTAGTGGGGAGACACTGGGGTTCTTTATCGACCCACTGGACTAGCTCAGGACATGCTTTTTGTCCAAGACTGAAACTTGCTGTGAGGCATGAGTATGATGGCGGTTGCTTTCTAGGTCACCAAGCTGTGACAACGGCAGGCCTTAGGGGACTAAGACTGAGTGGGCCCTGAGCGCCACCCTTGACTCTTGGTGGTGCACTGTATTAACGCCTTGATCCGCACTAGTGCTCTAGAGGGATGGCATGGCTGCCGGACATTGTGGCACCCTTCCCTTCCAAACCACGGGCCTTGATGCTGTGGGCCTCACACCACCTGACTTGCTGCCACTGAGCCCAGTGGAATGCAGGACTCTCAGCCATGACCTTATGTTGCTTTTAGGCTAGAGTGGGGCCCCCTGCCTGGAAGTGAGTGCTGACGAGGAGAGAGAGGCTGCCCTAGAGTGTCGGAGTCAGCACTTCCCTTGCCTATGGTCGTGGTGCCCACACCCGGACACCCGCCACCGCTACCATCTCCCAGGAAGGTGCTGGAGCATGGTGCTTGTGGGATTCAAGGTTGCCACCCCTGATTTGCTTTAGTATAGTGTTCAGGGTTTTTGGGGACCTATCTGTCACGGACTCTCTCATGGGAGTGAAGAATGGCCTTGTGGGTGGAGGACACTGGCCTAACAGCTCTGGTGTTTGAGGTGGGAATGTTTGCTCCTGGGTACGACACTCCATCACCCCCCCTCATGATCAGAACCCTACTGGGAGGAGAACCCTGCCCACCTATTATACTGTAACAGACAAGACTGGACTGGTCCATGCAACTCTCATAGATTGGAGAACCTTGATTGTCACAGAGGGGGTTGCAGATGTGAACGAGTCTGCACTAGAGGGGCGTCACTCTTCCAAACTCTCTATCTGCATGCCTGAGTGGGGTTACAGGTGACTTCCCAATGGTGCAGGCTGCTCATGCTGAGCTTCTGGGTTTAGCGGGCCAATATTGGTGCAATCGCTGACTTCTGGCACCATTATTGGAGGCACAACTGGAGATGGGATGGGACAGGCCCATCCTCGCCAACACCGGCACAGACAAAAATGGATCAATACACAACGCCTGCCTCTAGAACCCATGGCACTGATGCATGCCGCCCCCTCCTGTGGCCCCCCCTCTTTGCATGCAGATCTCAATATAATCCTTAAGGCCATCCGGGACTGCAGGGAGACGGTTAAGACCAAGGTGTGTGAGGACCATGCAAATGTGTCCCTACTACTCTAAGACCTCCACAGCATGGCACTCTAGTAGTTTTTGCTTCCCACAATAACCCCCAGGGATGCTAATGGGGATATAAACTAGCTTGATGGCAGACAGTAAAATGATATATCATTCTGTGCCCTCCAGCAGCCTTTCCAGTGGATGCTACAAAGGCTTTGTGATATCCTGCGACCCTTCCTTTGAATACTACACTGACAGGGGCAACTGTAATCCCATCTCGACCATGTGTGGCACAACTGCAAGTCTCCCCAGCTGGTCCATTGAAAATGGTCCACACAAGTATCGCTATGGGCTGACTCAATGCGTCTTTGCGATGTCTGGAGAACATTGCATCCCAGGGTTCTTGCATATACCTTCTCGTCCGCAGAACACAACATGCTATCACGCATTGATCAGATCTGGCTTCCAGCCTCTGACATCCTTCACCTGATGCAAGTGCAGATCCCTCCTCACAGCATATCGGATCACACCTACCTCCTTATAGAGATGGGACCTTCTCTGAGGCACTTGAGGCCCATGTGGTGTCTTAATGCCTGGTAACTTGTGGATCAGCACTGTGCTGACTCCGTTGAGGAGGAGATCCAGTCATTCTTTAAAATAAACCATGACACAGTGGAATTTGCTGGGTCCCTATGGGCATCCAGCAACCCTGCTCTTAGAGGTTTCATCAAGGAGTATATCTGGGGCAAAGAGGCACACAAACTTGCACAGGTGACAGACCTGGAGACCCATATCCCTTCCTTGGAGCAGAAGATGCTTTAATGGCAATCGGCTGACCTAGAACACCAACTGGCATTGGTGAGGTCTAGGATAAAGCATGTTTCCTTGGAGAAAGCCAGACAGAGCCCGGGACTTTGTCCCACAGACTGTTAAACATGGAGACAAGCCCAGAAAACTCTTTTTCTGGTTGATATGTAGGGACACGATGTCGAGAATCATACTATCTATCTGCGATGCTGCAGACTGCCTCCATGAGCGTACCACAGATGTGGCACAGGACTTTGCAGATTACTACCACACACTACACAGCACAACACCCACGCACTTGCGGGAACTTGAGTCTCTGCTATTGTGGGAGATCCCATTGCTCTTGATCCTTCTGTCTTTGGCAAATGACCATGAACAGCTGCTTATGGTTGAGGAGATCGGTGAGGCATTGTCTGCGCTAACCCTGGATAAGATGCCAGGTCCATTTGGATTCCTAATTGAGTTCCTCAAGCATTTTCAGTCTCTTCTGCTCCCTCATCTCTTGGCAGTATGCTCAGAAGAGGCAACGCGAAGATTGTTTCTCCCGGAATTAGACACGCCCACTATTATTGTGATACCCAAAGCAGGTCAGCCTGCAGACCGCTACTTCTCGTATAGGCCTATCTCTCCTATTATTAACAGTGATTGGAAGTTGTTTGCAAAGGTCTTAGCTATTCGACTGAGTCAGCCGTACCCAACCAGATCTACCCAGACCAAAGTGGATTCCTGCCAAATAGGAGTACTGTATCCGCAGTGACCAAATGGACCTATCCCAATCACATTGTATCAGTAATCCTACAACACCATTGACACCACGGCATAGGCCTTTCTGGAGGCGGTACTTGAGAAGGCAGATTTTCAGCCTTTCTTTTGCAAACTTGTTTGCCTCCTATATGCCAACCCCACTGCCCAAGTGTGGGTTTACAGGACCCTCTCACCGTCATTTCCAATCTGCAAGGACACATGCCAGGGCTGTCCCCTCTCTATACTTTTATTTGCTTTGGCGATAGAAGCCTGAGTTGTGCTTCATTAGAAGTGATGCACGAATGTGCGGATGGTTTGTAGAAGGGCCCCAGAAGAGCGTATAGCCCTAGACGCTGATGATATTCTGCAGTTCTTGGAGGATCTGCAGTCTTTGGGACCTCAATGCTTGTAGATTCTCTGTCTTTATGGAGAGTCCTTTGAGCCAAAAAAGCTGAATCCGTGCTGGTACCAGTTGACGGTGACATAGGCGGGTATTCTTGGTGTTCCATTATCCCACTGCACCACTCATATATCAAGTACCTAGGCATCTATATCTCTCTCCCGACATTGGCATGGAATCTTAACTTACAGCCCCTGATGGCTGGGCTGAATAGAAACCTGCAGCGATGGGGCTGGCTACCTCTGAACCCCATAGGACAAGTAACTCTGTTAAAAATTATGAATCTTACATGTTTCTTGTATGTCTTTCTGAATTTCCTCCACCCGATTCATAGGAAATGGTTCCGAGATTGGCAGTGGCTACCTTTCTCTGGGCGGGAGGTTGCTGCTGAGTATCCTTTGTTAATGGCAGGCACTCTGCTTACATTGAGTGGTTGGGAATGACAGACCTCTATGGCTATTATTTAACTGCTCAACTCAGGCCGATAATGAATTGGCTTAGTGGAAGATGAGACTGCTCTACTGATCGAGCTGAACTGATCCTATTGGGCCTTGATGGTCTCCTTGGCATGCTTTATGGTGCCCCAGTCCCCCAAGCACTCCCTGATTGCTCCCAGGTGACCCTGCTATGCTGGAGGGTGGTGCTTAGATTCATACATTGGGATCGCCAATTCACTGAGATGACTGCGTTATAACCGAGAACCTGGTTGCATCACGTCGCTAGCCTACATTGATTTGCGCGATAAGACAAAATAGGGATTGCCCACCTAGAAGAAGTGTGGCACAGTGATGTTTTGATGTCATTTCAGGAAATGCAGGAACACTACTAATTCTACCTCACACAGTTCCATTGATATCTGCAACTATGTCATGCCTTGCCTAGACACATTCCGACAGGTACACAAATTTCAGAATTTTAACCTCTTGAAGCTTAGATGTTGATGGGAAAAGGAGCTATCTCTAGGATTTATTGCTTTCTAGTCATTAATGTTTAGATCACTTTCTGGACAATCACCTGAGGTCGGAGGTGTGGATGGGGGACCTTGATGATGATGACTTGCATGAGACTCCACTGGCCCCCTCCAAGGAATTGGCAATCCCTGTGTGCCTCCCTATGATCCGACGTAACTACCTTCATCATACCTATATGACCCCCAGAAGCTACACTGCTCTGGCAGAACTTCTTAGGCCTGTTGTGCATGATGCTCCCTCACAGAATCTGACTTCTTTAACATGGTCTGGACCTATCCCACACTGAACCCCTTCTGGGAGGGAACTCTCTGTGGTTCTAGGTAATCAGATTGACCTTACCCCCAGGGTCACGCTGATAGGCTTATTGGAAGAGGTTTGGGGACAGAGGATGGAGTGGTCTTTATTAGAGTGACCATACTGGTGGCCAAGCAAGACATTGCCCACAAATGGATGTCTCCAGAGCCCCCTATGCTAGCGGAATGGAGGAAGGGGTGGACTGGTGTGCCCGCCATGAACAGCCGATCTTTGAAGAATGGGTATGCTTTCGAAAACACAACAAGATCTGGGGCAAGTGGGGTGAATATCATGGGCTGTATGAGGGGTCTTAAAGTATGTGAACTGGATTTGTGCCTACTGCGTAGACATGTGGAATTGGTCATACTGTGTGTTATTACCTTTGACAAATTCAATGAAATTGGTTATAAGAAAAGACTGTTGTCTTGAGCAGTACAAGTTTTTTCTGGATTTAGTGTGAAAAGTCCAGTTCACGGTGGAGAGGGTCAAAAGGAGCAAGGAAAGCGTTGAGAATGGTTGTTGTTTAAAAGCAGCAGGGCATTGCAGACGGTCGTTGCTGTAGTACAAAGAGACTGTGGAGCACTTTGATTAGTTCTTCCTGGAGATTTTTATTGGTATTCAGCTCGGGCTGTTGATGCTGTAGCATGAAATGCAGATCTCAATTTGCCCATCATCTCTGGAGGTTGCTGTAATATTAAGAGTCAGATTCCCCAGAGCTTCACATTGGAGGTTGGCATGGATGTCACAAAGAGTCCAAAATATCTGGATTTATCCTTTTCTCTGAGAGGGTACTCCACTGATGCCACACCAAGTGTCCGGGACCTGATAGGTACCTCCAGGGGGATCAGGAACTCACTTCAGGCAGGTCCAGTTTCAGGTCCAAGCAGCAGACCAGACAGCAGGTCTGCTGGCCAGATGCTAGGAGGCCTCTGAAGCTTGTTAATTCCCTGTAGATCAGAACAGGTTGTCAGTCAGCTGACCCGTGGAGTCACATCAGCCTGGCATGAAGGATGCAGGTTCAGTCTCCTCAGCAAGTAGGGGGCATCTGCAGCAGCAGGGCAGACAGGTGTCTGTCTGCTGTGGTATCTACTGGTCCAAGAGTGTACTGAAATGTTGGGTGTGAAGGTCCAATAATTATACCTGTTGCTCTACTTGAAGTTAGAGAAGTTTCTTGATGCTTCTATGCCCTGAGGTGCTTAGAATGTCCTGTCTCCCTGTCCTGGTCCCAGCTTGATTGGGGTCTCAAAAGACCAATGTCTTAGGCAGGGCCTTTGTGATGTGCACGTGTGGTAGGTTAAAGCTCCACCCCCTTTCAAAGAAGAGATGGGCCATCCAGCCAACACCTATACCTCCCTTGTCTCACTGTCTGGGTGCAATACACAAAGACAAACTGCCAGTCATGTGTTTCAGAATACAGGCTTCATACACCAACTGGTTAGAAAAAGTAAATTCCAACTTCCTCAAAGTGGCATTTTCAGAATTGTGACCTAAAATCCAACTTTACCTTTACAGAGGTTTGTTTTAAATTACAGTTTCATAGACACCAAACTCTGCATTCCTGCCCGCACCCAATTAAAAGTTACAAAATACTAAATGTAATCAGGGAGCCCAATGTTTTCCTGTGGGAGGGGTAGACCTCACAGTAGTGATAAATTCAGGAGTTTTTCTCTACCAGTACATATCCTACTTTTTAAAAACACTTCCCCATGCCCCATGGACTCTCTAGGGCCTTCCCTAGGGGTGATGTATATGTATTAAAATGGAAAATGTACATCTTGTAAGAGGTTTATCTTGCCAGGTAGAAATGGCACTTTCAAATTGCACAAAGCTGCACATGCAGGCTTGAGACATGTTTAAAAGGCTATGTAAGTGGGTGGCAAAATCAGTGCTCGCCAGTACCATTACATTTACTGGCTCGGGGTACAGGTAGTACCACTTTACTAAGGACTTACAAGTAAATTAAACATGCCACTTGGGTGTAAGCCACATTTACAATGTTGTTTTACACTGAGAGAAAAAGACAAGCATGTTAACACTGGTTAGCAGTGCTAAAGTGCACAGAGTCCTAAAACCCAACAAAAAAACGGGTTCTGAAAACAGGATTGTGAAGGCAAAATATTTGGGCATCACCCTACAGAAAACACCAAGTATTACACAGCTAATGTAAAAAACCTTCCATCATAGACTGGCTGTCCTATTCAAGAGCAAGCAGTTATGTGTGTGTGTGTAATTATGCAGTTTCTGCAAAGCATGAACCTCACCAAAATGGGCAGATACAGTTTACAGGTGATTGGTGTGAGTAGACAATGAAGATTAACCCTTTACATGCGGCCGCGATTCCCCTGGTGTGCTGTAAACAGCACGAACAGGGGCGGGCCATGACGAACCCCAGCCGTCATCAGCACACGAGCACCGTAGTGCATGATGGCTGGGGTTCGTCATCAGCATGGAAGGGGTTAAAGAAGATGGGAGACAAGATGAAAACCTGGTGGAATCTGTGGGTGATTGACAGCTACTTCATCCTGGAGGTAGGAAGAGAGCCAATGGTGGATGTTGCCAGTGATGCCCACTTGAGGTTGTGGATGATGGTGAGATAGACAACTGTGTCAGAGGTGGATCAAAGGTACAGCAATCTCAAGAGTCAGTGCTCAACTTTATCTGAGTATCATCTATCCTCATATAACAATATGGGTTCTAATGAATTGGTAGTCATGCACAAGATGGTTGGTGGTGATGTGATGTTGGAGTTGTGTGTTCACTGCTTTTTTAAATATGTTGCAGATGAAGGGTGAGTGATGAGCAAGTAATTAATGAAGGCATCAGGATCTAGTTTGTGTTTCTTCAGGAATGGGGTGATCTGACCTATCCTAAGAGCTATCATAAGAGCTGTAAAGTAGATTCCTTGAATAGGAGAGGCTTTGACGATGCTGATTAGGGTGGCTGAGCTCCTCTAGAAATGGTTTTGCAAAAGGGCAATTGTAAGACATCATCTTCAAAGATGTGACTTTGTGGAAATTGAGGAGTATCAAGGTGGTGAAAGGTTCAATTTGCTTTCATTGAAATGAGGGTGTTCACACAGGCATTTCTGAAATGTACTGAAGTCATTTAAAATGGGGTCAACATAAGCCATGGAGGTGAAAGCACAAGTGAAGAGTTTGGGCATCAGGCATTCATTGAAGAAATCTATGAATGATCTAAAGTTTTATTGTTCTTTTTTGAGGTGACTTTGGTGCACTGGTTGGACAAAGAGCCAGGCTGTGCAGCGAGTGCTAGTTACGCGTGAGCACACATGTGCAAATGTATGTGGACTGCATGTGTGAGACTCCTGTTTTATGCAGTTCAATATCTACACACAGGCATTCTGTTACAAGGATCAGGTACTGACCTGTGGTAAACCTTGCACTGTGAGTTGGCATTCTTACTGTGGGTCTGAGGTGCTCACTGGTTGGACAAAGAGCCAGGCGATAAGACTGGAAAGGTGGTTGGTGAGGTGGCTGGTCTAGTCTGTTTGTTTGAGAGACTTGGATTGGTTAACTTTGGTTGATGTTCAGAGGACAAGTGTTGTCGATTTGAGAGGATGTTGAGAGGGAGAGTATTGCAAAGTTTGTTCCAACCACTTAATCACTGTGGAATTTGCACTTGTGACTACCCATTTTTTGGCATTTTACTATGAGTGACCCTTCCTAAAGGAGACTTGAAATTCACATTAAATGGACTGAGTGTGCTAACCACTAGTCTTCACCTTTAAGATGAGGGCCACTTCTGTGCAGTAAGTGCTAGTTACGCGTGAGCACACATATGCAAATGTGTGTGGACTGCATGTGTGAGACTCCTGTTTTATGCAGTCCACTATCTACACACAGGTATCCTGTTACAAGGATCTGGTACTGACCTGGGGTAAACCTTGTACTGTGAGTTGGCATTCATAGTGTGGGTCTAGAGGGTGTTCACTGAGGTACTGTGGTGCTTACACTATATTACACGTTATAGGTAGGGGTGGGCAGAACTTGTGGAGTTTTACTCAGCAGTATTCCACAGTTACTTAAAACTTTGCGATATTCTGCAGAGTTCCACCGATCCCTATTCTCATAGGTCCCACAGAGACAAGTGCAGGCAAAGCACTAAGTCAGACAGGGGGCATTTATAATTACTGCACACCTTTAATGGGCATTGTTTTATGAACAGCATACAGTGCACTCTAAAGCCTTGGCAATGGCTTCTAGAGCACCCAAAGCCCCCCTCACAAATACATACCTGTAGCACATTGTTAAGAATGTCTGCTCCCCCATGCATTTTATGAGCTTAGTGCTCTCTGAGACACAGCTCCACTGTGCATCTCTGGAGCATTTTAAAATAGCCTGTTGTAGAGTTTTGAATAGCATTGCCATGGCTATGATAATGGTACATATCTGTCACATACCTCAGACTGGAGTAATGCATGATCATTCACTTCAGTCTAACCTCAAGCCCTGGAGTTTATGTTTTGAAATATGGAAGCTAAGGACAGCCAGTCAGGGAATGACATGGTATTTACTGGCAAGCAAGGGACAGTTGTGGGGGGACTGTAAAGCCCGCTAAGCAAGACACTGGCCAAAAGAAAAAAATACTCTGTTTGCCACTTCGGAAGTGCACATCCCACAAGTCAATGCTATCAGTAATATTGCTGGAGTTCTTTCTTTCTTTCTTTCTTTCTTTCTTAGGATATGGTAATCGCATGCAACAATTGGCTTTCTGCAAGGAATATAGGGAAAGTTAATAGGATGCGTATCGCACACTGTGCTCAAGGACAAGGTTTGGTTACCGTACAACCCAATACAGGTCCTCCACAGATGGGCACTCAATATACAATGGATAGTCCGAGCACTCAAAAAGTACAGAATTTGTAATTTCCATACAAGGTAGATGATAATAAGTCCACTAGTTTTAATCCATGTATGAGTCAATGATATACAATCCCAACACCTCTTCACACCAGATGAGATGTCCATACCATCCATGAAAGTTTCCAACATTAGATGTTATGTATTCATCTTAAAAGGATATGCCAAAATGTGTTTCCTCATTGGGTAGATAATACCATAACTTCATCAGGGCTGAAACTAACAAATAAAATTCATCAAAACTCAGTAAAAAAGAATTCAAGAAAGTTTCAAGCCTTCACCCACCAAAGGTGTCCAACATCCAAAATTGAGTGATAAATCTCAAAATTAAAATAGAATCCTGTATTCAAAGTACTCTACAAGGCAGTGATGAGCAGCAAAACTAAAAAAGTGATGAAAGAAAAAGAAGAGCACAAGAACCGAAAACACACCACATTCCAATGTGTAATAAATCCACACCCCCAGAAGTAATATACTTGCAAGTACCTGAACTGATTATGAACTCGCAACAAATTGCTGAACATTTTAGAGCATTGAAAACTAATGACTCAAAGTATCCTACTGTGATTCATGAAAACGAAATGTCATCTCAGAAAGATGTTCATAGAATGAGATTCCATGGTATTGACCATATACAAAGTGATGCCAGGGGTGGAAACAGAGAATTGAAACTCAGACATTGCGAGCTTGGTGGATGATGAAGCTTTGGGCAGTGAAATTGGAACTTAATATCGGTAATGAGATGCAATATATTTTAGGAGACTACTACGATGGTATATATGAATTTTGGATTATGTCCCTGATTATTAACAATGTGATTATCTTGGATCACTTTGTTACTGAATAATGTTTTATTATGAAATTAATTGTCTCTTCCACATTCTATTCTCATATTTGTTTTGCATACACATTATGGTGTCGTTCTTTTATTAAGTTCCTATCCTTTCTTCCTCGTCTCATAACAAATTATATAGTTGTTATGAAACGTGTATCTTTTACAAAAATCATTTTTACTCAGTTTTGATCAATTTTCTTTCTTTCTTTCTTTCTTTCTTTCTTTCTTTCTTTCTTTCTTTCTTTCTTTCTTTCTTTCTTTCTTTCTTTCAAACTCAATAAGATATGCATCTTTAGGTATTTTATTGAATGCTGCAAATTTTCATACTTTACTAAAATTCTCACAACAGTAAAAAGGCTCTAAATTGCATGTATTAATAGTAGTGTAACATATCTCACTACATCTATTAAAAAACACTATTCAATTGATACCGAGGCCCTCATTCAAGGTAGCACATTTCAAGGGAGGGAATACTGCACCCAGTAAAGACTAATACAGCAGTGCACAGTATTTACTTGGTGATATATTACCTCCTAATTCTGAGTTCTTGCAGCTCGTAATGGATGGATAAGTTGTTAAAACCCCATTTACACCCAATGGAAACTGTAAACTCGGAACAATATGTTATCTCCCTGTACAGATCCAGACAAGTTTAAATTTGCACACTTGTTGTAAACAAGATTCAGGGGCAATTTTCAATTTGCACCTAAATTGGAAATACAAAGTATCAAAATGAGACCTTGTATCAGTCTCGGACATTTGCAAGAGCCTTGTGAAGCCCTGTCAGTCCCATGATGAACCAATAAAGATCCTCCTCAAACCCGGTTGCGTACTGCATTCCATTATGATCCCATGCATCGGGCTTTTCCTTGGTGCAGGTCAGCTATGACATCTTTGATCAGATATGAGCCAATGTATTTTGGCACAAATTCTTTAAAGGCTTATTGCTGAAAGTTTTACCACAACCTATGCATATTAATGTTTATGATTCCTTAGCGAGAATGTTGTGCCTGTGAAAGAAGCATTTCTTGAACAAAATAAATATTTTGTGAATTTAGGGCATGCACTTTTGAAAGGACAATCTTTGGTGTTCAATAAATATACCTTGGACTGGAGTGTGTTGACTTTTTTGATTTTTCTTTATTTACTTTGTTCCCTTCCATCAGTTCAACTTTGCTGATCATTTGATGACAGTAACTGTCTCGGTTTTGGTATGAAATTTGATGCTTGGCTGGTAAAGCTTGTGACAGCCATGTTTACCGGTGGGTCTCAGCATGCTAAAAGCAATATTACTGCCTGGGCTTATTCCCTCATGCCTGCCTTTATGATAATTAGCTGTCGTCAGGTTTTGCTAAAGTTTAAGCTTTATTTTGAGAGAGTGAAAACATCAGATGGTTGCAAACAGATGTGCGGCTATTGAGAACTTCAGAACATCAGAATTGAGTCAAAGGCAGATTTTCTTAATATATATCTTCCTGATTCTTTAGCCCTTTTATCTTAAATAAATGAAAAATCGTCACAGAAATGATTAGCAAAACGTTTGCACTTTCAATATAAGACTTAATAATAGTATATGATAAAAAGACAGGGACAGTAGCCAGTGTCCTGCAAGGGTCACATTTTTCTTTCCATTATCTCTCATCACAATATGATGGTGCCATTTCACAATTGTACTTTTGGCTGTAAATGTAAGTTTGCAGCTGAAAATTACTCTCTTTGCGCCTGTCAAAATGTCACAAAGGATACCTGGCAGATGAAAAAAAAATGACTGACACCGTTAACTAAAATCTTTGAAAAATCTAATTATAAAAATTAAGATAACATACGTAAGAAAACACACACACACACAAAAAGATCCAATAGCTAACGAATAAAGCATAGAATGAAATTTGTATTAACTGTTGCTGGTTTCTAGTCCACAAGAGAAGAGAAATCCACCGTCGAAAACACCATGCAATGGGTGGAAAATGGAACCTCCGAGACATGGCTAGCTATTTAAGTTTGGAACCCACATTCATTTGCAGGCACTACTACATCTTGATCTGACCCTTTCCCACCTTGGAAATTGTAGTGAACCTCCTGGTCACCCCAGGCATTATCAGCTAGATTAATCAAAGACCCGTTTTGCGAGTCTTTAATAGCAATTCATAAGGAATCGCTATTAAGGACTTGCAAAACAGGATTCATGTAGGAATCGCAAAAAATATTGCGATTCCTACATCTTCCTTATTTGCGATTAGCAAATTGCGAATCGCAAATAAGGAATAACTCCCCATTCATTCCTATGGGCCTAAAGGCCCATAGGAATGAATGGGGAGCATTCCTTATTTGCGATTAGCAATTAGCTAATCGCAAATAAGATAGCGACTTCAAGGGTGCCAGGGGTGTCCAAAGGACACCCTGTAGCACCCCTGAAATGCAAATTTACACAGGTGTTGCGCACACACATGTCCAAAGGACATGTGTGTGTGTAACATGCAACAGAGAAAAATGCACTAAAGTGCTTTTTTCTATTTTTTCGCTATTTACCACGAAGTCAGACTTCGTGGTAAATAGCGACCAAATATTGCGAATTCGCAATTTAAAATTGGTTAATGAATTGCATTTAAGGAATCTCTAATAGAGATTCCTTAAATACAATTCCTCGCAAATATGCGATTTCGCAAATAGCGATTTTTGCATTTGGGATGATGAATCCCAAATGCAAAAATTGCGCTCGCAAAGGGCCAGATTCGCAGAATCTGGCCCTTTGCGAGGCGAATTTTCGTTGATGAATCTACCTGTTTATCCTTCCTCAAATGCACACGAAGGCCAGATTCAGCAGAAGGGTAAAATCAATGAGATTGGGACCCCTTGTGGCCTAAGCCGTTAAGCCGAGATGCATTACTTAGTGTCTGCACCTCCGCTGTTTCTGTGCCAGGTGCAGTGCCAGTCCTCAGGTCCATGTAAGACTAGTGATCTACAATGGTGACAAGAGACTGATCAC
Source organism: Lissotriton vulgaris (assembly GCF_964263255.1). Taxonomy (NCBI): domain Eukaryota; kingdom Metazoa; phylum Chordata; class Amphibia; order Caudata; family Salamandridae; genus Lissotriton; species Lissotriton vulgaris. The sequence continues at coordinate 704,971 of NW_028253351.1, forward strand.
CTGTCCATGTGCTGATGTCTTGCACTCACACTCACATCCCTCGTGGTGGCTGAGCGGAGATGGCATCCGACGCTGCAGCGCATCGTCATCTGACCTCATCTTCCCCCAAAGGACCTCTCAGCAGGCTCAACACCTTGATGCCCATGGCAACTGACAATAGCAGCCTGCAGTGGTGCACATTCTTGCACGCTGAAGCAGGCACGGGAGTGTCGGTTGAGGGATTAAAGAGGCATGTGCCTGAGAACCTTTGACCCGGATGGAACTTCCTGTGGAGTGCTACTGCACTACCACCTAGTGATTTATTTATGCCCTTATAGGCCCTAACTCATAAAGCGTTTTTTCTACCAGTGTTCTGGTCCAGGCACCCCATCTCAAATAGTATAACATATAACCAGAAGGCAGAAGTAAGTGGCTCGAGAAGCTAGTGTGGGAAGAAGAAAGATACACCCAACATCCTTTTACACAATGTAGTCACACATTACCCTAACTCTGCCTGTTCCCAACCCCAAGAAAAACTGAGACTAAGCTGTCTCACACAGTTCATGCTTCACAATGTCATCTTCAGGGCCAAAGATGATCTTCAGGACAGTGACCCTAGCTCATCGTCTCTGTGGTGACTGGTGATACCTTAGGGGCAGGGAGACCTATGCCACGTAGTTTGGCCTAACTAGACCGTAATAACACACACAGAGACTGGCTAGCACTCTGGGCCGAAGACTACGAGTGGTCTCGCGCCCTTTTATTTATATCCTCGGGCGAGCATGCCCTCGAGGTGTGTGTGTGCGTGCATGCATGTGTGGACAGGCCGGGTGGCTCTGTCAGTACACCCCTCCAATCTTACAGACATATAGTCCCTCCTAGGGTGATCCTTGAGCCTTGCCCAGGCAACAGGCATAGTCTTTTAGTCTTTGGCTAGGAGTAGGATTTGGTCGGAGACTGTACCTCCGACTCCGGGGATTCCCGCTGGCTTCCGACACCTCAGGTGTTCTGCAGGGTCCCTGGAGCTCTCTATGATGACCTCTTGGCTGGCTGCCTGTTCATGTTCGGTTCTTGGTGGGGGCACCGCTTCTCCACGTCGGCAATGCGAGGTCTCGGCGAGCGTAGGGTCATCATCTTCGTACTCCATGTTTTCAGATGGTTGTTCTGCGGCCTCCCTCTCTCTCGGGACTCGCTTGGACCATGAAGCATACCGTGTGGCTGCTTGTGTACCTCTTGCTGCCGATACCATGGTACCATGGATGTTGACAACTTCCCATATCTCTGGTTCATACTTTGTGCGATATTTCCAATTGGGGTACCTGTCTTTGAGAACCACTCTGTTACCAACTACGAGGGACATGGGTCGAGCCCTTCGAGCCCGACTGGCTCTTTCATTTGTGAGTTGTCTTCTGTTCTGGATGGCGTTCTGATCCAACTCTGGTGGGTTCCAGGTAGGGCCCGCAGTCCCTAGGGTTTTTCCGGAATAGTAGGTGTGCTGGGGAGCATCTGGTAGTGCAATGAGGCATTCCTCCGCTTTTTCTCCGATTCTAAGGGCACGATTCAGCGTGTGCATACACCTCTTGACCTCTCCATTTGCTTGTGGCCACTGTGGAGTGATCTTCCTTTGGCGAATGCCTCTTGACGCCAGATTTGTCTGAAAGTCTTTGCCTTGAAACGGCGGACCGTTGTTGGATCGTATCTCCTCAGGCAGGCCCATCATAGCAAATGTCTGATCCAATACCAGCTTGACATGTGAGAATGCCGTGGAGGGTACCACTTCCACTACTGGGAATCGTGCATGAGAGTCTATGAGTACAAGAGTGTTCCTCCCATCTGGGAATCACCCGAAATCAATGCTCAGCTTTCACCACGGCTCTGGACACGGGTCCTCCGTGATCACCGGGTGCGGCGCTGGATCCAGGCTCGTGATGGTGCACGAGTGACAGTTGCGCACCTCGTCCTCTACCATAGTGTCCATCCCGGGAAACCATACCTTGCTGCGTAACCGTGCCTTAGTTTTGGATGCTCCCTGGTGTCCTTGATGCGCCAGTCAGACTACCTCCTTCTGCAGGCTTGTGGGGATCACAATGGCTGTGCCTCACAGTATCACCCCGTGAGGGCCCTCGCAGAGTTCACTCTGAGCCCTCCAGACTTGCTGTCTGAATGTCCTTTCCTCGGCTGTGAGAGCGCTGACGCCATCCAGGAAGCGCTTCCAGCTCCGGTCCACCAACGTGGTCTTCACTTTGCTGAGACACTCGTCTCCTTCGTTGGCTTTCCCGATTTCATCCAGTGTAAGAGCAAAATGGCATGCTTCCTGTGATATCATCCAGGTGAATTCTTCGACTTCCTCCGTCTCATCCTGTACTGGAGTGGGAGGAGTGGTGTTTGGGTGTCGCGACAGAAAATCCGCCGGGTTGTCAGCACCTGGTCAGAAGACAAGGTCAAAGCGATATGTCTGCAGCTAGACGGCCCACCTCTCTATCCGTGGAGGGGTGAATCTGGCAGTCCCCGCAAACAGTGGCACCAGCGGCTTATGGTCTGTGACCACCCGAAACTCGTGGCCATACAGGTATAAGTGAAAGTGCTGGCACGCCCACTTGATGGCCAGGGCCTCCCGTTCAATCTGCGCATAGCGCATCTCCGTGGCCGTCAGCACCCTGCTGGCGTATGCGGTGGGCACCCACTCCCGGGCTTCCGTTTCTTGCATGAGGACAGCCCTGAGTCCGATCAGGCTTGCATCCACGACAACTTCCGTGCGCCTGTTTGGGCAAAAGTAGGCCATGACTTTGTCGTCTATGAGGGCATTCTTGACTGCTGTGAACGTATCATCCTCCTTCGCTGACCATGTCCACGTCTATCCAGCTTTGGTCAGGAGCCGAAGAGGCTCAGGGAGGGATAGAAGGTTGAGGATGAAACGGCCACAGCATGTGGCCATTCCTAAGAAGCTTCTGACTTCTGTTGCATTCATCGGTCTTGGCGCCAAGCGGATGGTTTCCGCCTTTTTCGGGTCGACACACAGTCCTTCTCTTGAGAAAATGTAACCAAAGAAGTCCACTGACTCTTGGTAAAAGGAGCACTTGGCTATGTGCAGGGTGAGGCCATGGTCCGCCAAGCGCTGAAGGGTGACTCTGAGGTGAATGTGGTGCTCTTCTAGTGTCTTGTAGAAGACTAAAATATCATCACTGAAGTTGATAATGCCTGACAGTCCTGAGACCTTTTCGATGACCCCTAGTTCTTCCAGCTTCCGAAGCTCCTCTTCCACCTGCGGCCGCAGGTGAAACGGCACCCTCCTGTGCCTTAACGCTGTCGACCTGACAGGGTGATCCACGTGTAGCTTGAACATTTTACCTATCATGTAGCCAAGGCCCTGTAAAAGCACGGGAAAGTCCTTTAGCAACTCCTCCGCATGTAGCTCGTGCACTAGATTTGCGAATAAAACTAAGTGAAGATGTTCCGCTGTGTGGCAGCTGAGAAGGGTCCCTCGTTTTCCTCCCGTTACGTGAAATTTCGTCTTCACCGCCTGGCCGTTGCTGGCTACCATCACCTCCATTACCCCTCGTAGCCGGAGCGGGTCATCGCTGTCATAGGTTTAGATCTTGGCCTTGGATGGCCAAAGGGGCAGGCAAGGAGACAGTTTGTCATACTGGACGCTGTCCATCACATTGACGGAGGCCCCTGTATCTATCAGGGCTTAGACCTGAAAGCCTGCAATGGTGATGTTGCACATAGGTGGCGGTCGCCTCCTGGAGCCTTCTCTGCTGACAAACGACACGAAATATACGTCGTCATCATCGTCTTCCAGACTGAAAGCTGAACGCATCATGTCACTGCAGGGCCCCGGGTCCACGAGCGTTAACTGGCAGACGCCCTGTGTGGGCCCTCTTGCGCCAGGATTGGAACGTCGACCGCCGCTGCCCCGGCATACTCTTGTGAAGTGGTTGAGTTTGCCACAGTGAGAGCACGTTTTCCCTTTTGCGTAGCACTTCCCTTCGACCAGGTGGTCCATCCCGCAGTTGCCACATATGGAGTTCTGTGCGGCCTTCGCGCCTCCTCTCGACAGTTGTGGCCGTCTGCGGATCACGTCGAGCCGCTCCTCCTTGATCACAGGCGTGCTCGCCACTGTTCCCGGACAGTTCAGGGCCACCTCCATCTCATCTGCACGCGCATTGGACAGTTCGTGAGATCTGGCGAGGACAAGGATGTCGTCGAGTGAAATGCGGGGTTGCCTGAGTATGATGCGTCTGAGGTGAACAGATCTGCGCCTTGAATGAGCTGTGCGCGAATTTCTAGTCTCTGATCAGGCAGTTCACAGGCTGTAACAAGTTTCCGCAGCCGGGCATAGTAGGTGTCGACAATCTCAGTCTCTCCTTGGCGGGCTTGAGGCAATTTGAACCACTCGTCATCCGGGTTGATTTGCGGGTCAAAGTGATGATTCAGGGCATTAACCGTTCCGGTGTAGTCATCATCGTTTCCCCTGTCCGGTAGTGTCTCGAAGAGATCATAGAGTTCGGCTCCGCCATAGCACATAAGTAATGACCTTTTCACTTTTCCATCTGTTTCCCTGACGCTGATGAAATAATGGTCACGGCGACCAATCCAGGAGCGCCACCTTGCCGCCGCATTACATGGGTCCGGGAGTTCGCTGAACGGCGGTAGTGGGGCAGAGATTCCATGGCTAGGGTGGGCTGGCACATTGGGCGCGGCATGGACTGGAGCATGGGCAACGACCTGTTGAGGTGCAGGATTCAGGAGCACGGCTGGCTGGTGAGCTGGTGCTGTCGATGGCGCTGCGCCCCCAGTGGTGGCAAGAGTGGTCATCTTGCGGGTTGTCCGGCCGCGTGGCTCAGCAGGGACCCTTGGCGCGTAGGCGCTGCTGCGCTACAGCCTCTTCACGGGCAGGTGCAGGACAGGCTCGCACGCTGTAGCGACGGGGTGGTAGCCAGAGCCCTGGAGGAGGAGAGGGTCGTCCTTGGTCTCGCAGCGCTACAGGAGGCCTGGAGTGATGATCCTGAGAGTGCAGCCCACTGCTGTGTGCTTCTCCCTCTTCTCCTTACTGCGCACCCTTGGCTGTATCCACATCTGCAGCCAGTGGATGAAGAAGCGCTGATGACTGGGGCACTGCATGGCAGTCCCACGGGCACAGAGGCAGGGTGCTGGGCCACAGGCCACGCGATCCTCTGGAGGGGGGTTTCTGGGGCACACGCACCACAAGTGCCGTACTCGCGGGGGACGAACCAGTCCCACCAAGCGAGATGGCAGGAGATGCGCACGGGGGCGCGAGCACTTTCGGGCTGCGGAAAGGCGGGGCAGGCCTTGTGAGCTGGGTGCGGCGCGGAGCAAGGAAGCGCACGCTGACAGACGCCTCCACACAGGGAGGTCTCACCTCTGCGCCGGGCCAGGCGCGATGGTCGGGCCGGAGGATTCAGGGATCCGAGCGACTTCTCACTGCCGGCAGACGATGCCGGCCAGGGCACCGGATGGGTGCAATCAGACTGCGGGGTGGGCACCCGCGATGGTCTTCTGGCCGCACCAGCTCAAACGGGCGGAGCGTGAGCACCACGAACACGAGGCCAAGAGGCCGACGTGTGTCCACGGGGGCGAGGCGTGGGGCAGACCCGCCTCGCGCAAATGGGGTGACTGGTGTCACCTCAGGGGCAGGGAGACCTATGCCACATAGTGGGGCCTATCTAGACCGTAATAACACACGCAGAGACTGGCTAGCACTCTGGGGCGAAGACCACGAGCGGTCTCGCAGTCTTTTATTTATACCCTGGGCGAGCCCGCCCTCGGGGTGTGTGTGTGCGTGTATGCCTGTGTGGACGGGCCGGGTGGCTCCGTCAGTACAGTCTCCACGAAATGGCAATGATCAACTGGCAATTAATCAGGCAGCACCGAACACAGGTAAAGGAGTAGGAGCCCCTATACAGAAAGCAGGCAGCTCATCAGCACATTCTTCAAAGGGGACGATTTCACCTTTTATTGAACTATGTGATCTAGCTACAGCCACCACACACTGGAAGATGTGGCTCAGTGAGCTAATGAAAAATTGTCACTCCAGGAGGGAAATAGACATGACAGTAAAGCTCTCCCTGCTGCGGAATTTTGGTGGGGAAGACACATATAAAGCTTTCGAGGACATCAATGGGTCATCCTCGATACTAAAAAAAAAATACTTCTGTTTAAAAGCCGAAGCATTTTCTTTTTACAATTAAAGTGGGGACGCAAGAAAACCATTCCGGCCCGAGTTTCATTATTTTTCGTTTTAATGCAACGGAAGTGTGCATAGTGTGCTCAAGTCTCTCCAAGCAAAAGTGAAAGCAGAGTGCGCTAATGGTGCAATCTGCTTCCACTTTTGCCTGCACCAATTTCTGCTGAAGAAGCAGCACTAGCCCTGTCTCTCCCTAGTAGAACCCTGCTTCAGGATCACCTCCTCAAGCAGGGATCCACTCGACTACGCCACCACGGATACTTTTGTGAGGGGGCTTACCACTTGAGCAAGGGACTTGCGCATGCAATAATTCTCCCTTCACCAAAAGGCAAAACAGTCTTTCTGCCCCTCCCTTCAGGATGCAATTTGTGGGGATTTATGCCCGGTATGCACCTTCGAGAGTAGAAAGCACACTAGACACCAGGGACCCTCGAGGGTAGAAAGCACACTAGATACCAGAGAGGCCGATGGGAAAAGGCCAGTATTCCCCAAACAATGGCAAGACAGTTTTTCTGCTGCCCCATGGAGGTGTTCATTGGCGGGTTTACCCAGTAGCCGCCTGTGGTGGGAGTGCTGCTGGGCGCTGACGTGGGGAGGGGCAGGGTGTGGGGTAGTAAACTACGGATTACGGTCGATTAGAGATAAGTAAACATATAAATGAATAAAACAAATTTCTTTGCACGTGCTGCATCGCATTTGGCAATGCAGCGCGCGCAACAAAATTCATTTTATTTATTTATATGTTTACTTACCTCCAATAGGCCGTAATCTGTAGTCTACTACCACTCACCCTGCCCCTCCCCCTCCCCACCTCAGCGCCCAGCAGCACTACCACCATGGGCCGCTACTGGGTTTACCTCGAATCTGCCCTCTTGGGGATAGAAATAACACTAGACACCAGCAATTTCTTTTTTTCAGTGAGTGATTCCACTTGTACAAGAACTCATGGATCCTTCTAAAGGAATGCGAAAACCACAGTTGATGGACAGAATGCAGAACAATGTCATACATTCACCCCAGTACAGAGATCTGGGCCTAAACCCATCGTTTTTTTGCACTCCACACCACCCCAGTTCAGACATGGCCATATGCAAATCAGTCTGACCCTGTGCCTCATGGGAACAGTCCAGCCCGAACTGCCAAGCCATGCGTTCCCTGGACCGGAAACAAGCTTCCGAGGACCGGTTTCTGGCATTCCAGCCGTCTTCAGCCCGGCTTGCTTGAATCCAGTGATGTGGAGAGCATGGGACTCACGTCTGAGCATACCCATCCCACTCATGGTGACAAATGCAAAAACCACAGTTGATGGACAGAATGCAGAACAATGTCATACATTCACCCCAGTACAGAGATCTGGGCCTAAATCCATCGTTTTTTTGCACTCCACACCACCCCAGTTCAGACATGGCCATATGCAAATCAGTCTGACCCTGTGCCTCATGGGAACAGTCCAGCCGGAACTGCCAAGCCATGCCTTCCCTTAACCGGAAACAAGCTTCCGAGGACCGGTTTCTGGCATTCCAGCCGTCTTCAGCCCTGCTTGCTTGAATCCAGTGGTGGGGAGAGCATGGGACTCACATCTGAGCATACCCATCCCACTCGGAGTGACAAATGCAAAAACCACAGTTGATGGACAGAATGCAGAACAATGTCATACATTCACCCCAGTACAGAGATCTGGGCCTAAATCCATTGCTTGTTTGCACTCCACATCACCCCAGTTCAGACATGGCCATATGCAAATCAGTCTGACCCTGTGCCTCATGGGAACAGTCCAGCCCGAACTGCCAAGCCATGACTTCCCTGGACCGGAAACAAGCTTCAGAGGACCGGTTTCTGGCATTCCAGCCGTCTTCAGCCCGGCTTGCTTGAATCCAGTGGTGAGGAGAGCATGGGACTCACGTCTGAGCATACCCATCCCACTCGGGGTGACGAATGCAAAAACCACAGTTGATGGACAGAATGCAGAACAATGTCATAAATTCACCCCAGTACAGAGATCTTGGCCTAAATCCATCGTTTTTTTGCACTCCACACCACCCCAGTTCAGACATGGCCATATGCAAATCAGTCTGACCCTGTGCCTCATGGGAACAGTCCAGCCTGAACGGCCAAGCCATGCCTTCCCTGGACCGGAAACAAGCTTCCGAGGACTGGTTTCTGGCATTCCAGCCGTCTTCAGCCCGGCTTTCTTGAATCCAGTGGTGTGGAGAGCATGGGACTCACGTCTGAGCATACCCATCCCACTCGGGGTGACAATTGTTCTGCATTCTGTCCATCAACTGTGGTTTTTGCATTTGTCACCCCGAGTGGGATGGGTATGCTCAGACGTGAGTCCCAAGCTCTTCACACCACTGGATTCAAGCAAGCCGGGCTGAAGACGGCTGGAATGCCTGAAACCGGTCCTCGGAAGCTTGTTTCCGGTCCAGGGAAGGCATGGCTTGGCAGTTCGGGCTGGACTGTTCCCATGAGGCACAGGGTCAGACTGATTTGCATATGGCCATGTCTGAACTGGGGTGGTGAGGAGTGCAAAAAAACGATAGTTTTAGGCCCAGATCTCTGTACTGGGGTGAATGTATGACATTATTCTGCATTCTGTCCATCAACTGTGGTTTTTGCATTTGTCACCCCGAGTGGGATGGGTATGCTCAGACGTGAGTCCCATGCTCTCTACACCACTAGATTCAAGCAAGCCGGGCTGAAGACGGCTGGAATGCCAGAAACCGGTCCTCGGAAGCTTGTTTCCGGTCCAGGGAAGGCATGGCTTGGCAGTTCGGGCTGGACTGTTCCCATGAGGCACAGGGTCAGACTGATTTGCATATGGCCATGTCTGAACTGGGGTGGTGTGGAGTGCAAAAAAACGATGGTTTTAGGCCCAGATCTCTGTACTGGCGATGGCATTGTTCTGCATTCTGTCCATCAACTGTGGTTTTTGCATTTGTCACCCCGAGTGGGATGGGTATGCTCAGACATGAGTCCCATGCTCTCCACACCACTGGTTTCAAGCAAGCCGGGCTGAAGACGGCTGGAATGCCAGAAACTGGTCCTCGGAAGCTTGTTTCCGGTCCAGGGAAGGCATGGCTTGGCAGTTCGGGCTGGACTGTTCCCACGAGGCACAGGGTCAGGCTGATTTGCATATGGCCATGTCTGAACTGGGGTGGTGTGAAGTGAAAAAAACCGATAGTTTTAGGCCCAGATCTCTGTACTGGGGTGAATGTATGACATTATTCTGCATTCTGTCCATCAACTGTGGTTTTTGCATTTGTCACCCCGAAAGGGATGGGTATGCTCAGACGTGAGTCCCATGCTCCCCACACCACTGGATTCAAGCAAGCCGGGCTGAAGAAGGCTGGAATGCCAGAAACCGGTCCTCGGAAGCTTGTTTCCGGTCCAGGGAAGACATGGCTTGGCAGTTCGGGCTGGACTGTTCCCATGAGGCACAGGGTCAGACTGATTTGCATATGGCCATGTCTGAACTGGGGTGGTGTGGAGTGCAAAACAACAATGGTTTTCGGCCCAGATCTCCGTACTGGGGTGAATGTATGACATTGTTCTGCATTCTGTCCATCAACTGTGGTTTTTGCCTTCTAAAGGAATGACAGCCTTTCTGCCCCCCCCCCCTTGGGGGGCTGGTGGGTTGTATCCCAATCAGTGGTCGAGGGGTTGAAAGTCCTCTAGACATCAGGAATGTAGAAATAAAAAGGATCAGGCATCCCGCCCTGGAATAGGAAAATTCCCCACAACAAAGGTGGCAATTCAGTCTTTCATCCTCCTTGGTAGACAGACTTGTAGGTTTACCCTAATCACCCCCCACCCCATGTAGGAAAGGATCTGGTGTCTCTCAAAGATTGTGCAATTCAAGATGATATAGCCCATTGCCCTGTGCCATTGCATTTGTACCTACAAGTATCACAGGAATTGGAATGTCAACAGTCATAGAGAAAGTGACAGGCACATCCCAATGGGTACCCTCATGGTATCACCTCAAAGATGAAGCAGCCCAGTGTAATACACTTCTGTGTTGACTTGTGACTCCCAAACAATGCAATTAAGCAAGACAGGTACATTATGCCTGCCATGAATGAAATCATACCTAATGTAAACTCCTTAGTCTACACATGGATCCTTTGATATCCTACGCACTTCCTCTGTCATGCAGGGACACCAGCGAGTCGTCCACTTAACTGCAATGGAAAATGTTTTTGTTTTTAACATCGGAATCATTTTCTTTTTGAAAATGAAAGTAAGAATATAAGGGAAATGCTTCACTTGCATTCAGAGTTTGATTATGTTTTTTTGCGTTTGCTTTGACTTCAATAACCTAAGAGCAAATCAAAACCTTAAAAAATTGAGCTGACCATGCCATTAGTGTCGCCTAACTTTTAAACAGTGATGTGGGGGCATTACTCTGTGCACAACCACTAATCAGCAAAGGGTATGCCGCACTGGAAAGGGAACTTTCCAGAAGCAGCTGTCACAGAAATGTGAGGAAAATGTGTGAATTTAGACAAACATTGTGTATTATAGGTCATTCTCTTTAGGGAAACATCGTGGGGTCCATGCAAGGCATAACTCCATGGACTCTCCTGGATGCCTAGTTGTCAGAAATATTTTGGTTTGGTTAGTTTCCTTAGGAGGAGGCTAAGCCCAGTTCCGCAGCTACCCACATCACCAAAAAGGATTATTTTTCATGCCAGAAATGTGATGATTTCCCATCGCATTTTTTAGGCCTTTACTATGGTGGATGCTAGCCAAATCCACATAAGAGGGACATTGTGTTCACAACTGGCATACCCTTTTATTGGGAGAAATGTGGAACTGCTGAGTAGTGGGGATTTTATGGATCCCAGACGATTCAAGATTTTTACCTCAAAGAAATTAGAGGAAGGTACATGATTTTAGCTAAAGTTTCTGGATTTTAGGGCATTTTGGATAAAACAAAGTGGTGGGACCCATGCACGATGCACCACCCTGAACTCAATAGGTCTTGCATTGGCCACCAGTCTTTTCGCAATTCTTGTTCTTGTCATGGTTTTTGCAAAACATTATTGTACGACAAAATGCTGGGCCCATATCAATTTACACAAAAACAATTGTTAAAAGCAAAAATGTAGTTTTGGTCTCTCAAATGAGCCCCAAAGTAGTTCCCTTCAGTACCAGAGAGCACTATGGCACTATGCTTTACTGGTGCGTCACTTCTTGTGACGCACCAGTGGCATAAAAAATGCCCCATGTTGCGCCATATTTACGAAATAACGCATGTAGGTAGATGCGTTACTTTGTAAACCCCTGCGCTAAATTATACCTGCGCCAGATATAATGTATGCAGGGTGGGAGTACCCCCACAAGAAAGAGTCGTAGGATTGGTGCCGCGAAATCTACGAGATTTTGCTGCGCCACTTCTAGGACCCCAATGCGTCAAAACATTACGCCTGCCTCATGGCAGGCGTAAGGGTGACGCAGGCCCTTTCACATGGGGCTTGCCCCATGTGAAAGGAACATTGCTGGAGTTGCGTCAGGCTTCCTACACAACTCCAGCAATGTGTCACTTTTTGTGCTGACAGATACTTCAGTTATACTGACGTATCTGTCCTTCCTTGTGACATGATGCGTCATATTCTAAATATGACGCATCAGTAGTGTCGCAAGGAGAAAAGAAAGAAAGAAAGAAAGAAAGAAAGAAAGAAAGAAAGAAAGAAAGAAAGAAAGAAAGAGAGAAAGACGGAAGGCAAGATGAACTAAAGAAGGAAGGAAGGAAAGAAGGAAGGAAGGCAGGAAGAACAGGTAGGTTTGAAAAAGCAGAGCACCCTAATGAGCTTATAGTCAGATTTCATGTGAGCAGCTGTTACGATGTGAGAATGCAGTATGGTATTGTTTGCTTTGGGAGTGGTGTGGAAACACGAATAATAGTGAATTTATTATTTTCTATTGTTTTTCTCTCTATTAGTGTCAGAAGGTGCCTATGGTATCTACAGGAGCCGACGATGGTCCCACTGCCCCACCACCTCAACCACCACCCGAACAATATATTCAAGGTAACACCTAAAGCGGGGGTGGAAAGGAGAAGTGGAAGAAAAAGAGAGACTGCCTCGGTTCAGGAGGGTCGTCTTCTGCACCCGTTGATTGTAAGATGTCTTCTCTGACCACACCTAAATAAAGACACAATTGGGAAATATATGCACATATGTAACAGCCTATTAGTTCTAAAACATTTTACTATTAATGTGAAATACAATTACCTATTAAAACCCAGGCTGTAGCTTCTCTCTTATGGTGGGTTTTGCGCATTTCAAACAGTCTGTGCACTATGGGAAATACAATAACATTTGACATTTATTTTTCTCACTGTCTCTATGATTGTTTCTTTTTAATATGAATCATTCTAGGGCCCTTTTTACCTTGTGCTGTTTGAATGTTATGCTGTAAAATGTTCAACTGAATTCTCCATAACTTAAAGTAGTTCAATATTCCTACCCTAACTATGAGTAATGTGGTACACAAACAAGGATGCGTAGTCCAGGTGTAGTAGAAGATCCCTCTTTATTAACAGGTAGTTAGGTGGCAGGTTACAGGATAGGAAGTTACAAGGAGAAAACCCCACCAGGAGAGAGCTACCAGCTCCTCAGCCTCAGATGACCAACTGACAATCTCCACACAGGGAGGCACACTAACATTCCATGATGTCACCGGACATTCTGATAAAGTGGTAGAGAGGGAAAATACATAGAACCATTTACCACACATCCTCTTCAGTTAACAAACAACATCAAGAAAGAAGTTAAGACGGAGCAGAAGGATTCAGAGGAGACTGTAGACACAAGAGCTAATCAAAGGGACACATTGAAAAGCAGGAAACTCAAGCAAGAAAGCAGAAACAAAGGACAATAAAAAGAGGCATGTAGAAAGATAAACATAAGATGCACAGATGAACTAAATGCAAATTACATAACATGCCCATCCACCCTCCTTAATAAAACAAGGTAGCGATCCTGGCAAATAAAGCAGGGTGTAACAACTTAATGACAAAATCAGTGCAGATGGAAATAAGCACAATAAGATGAACATAGCAACCTACACAGAAAAAGGGGATGCCTTGCAATAACGATTAGTGCATGACATGCACTAACAACCTCCCCTCCAAGGGTACACCTAACAAGGCAACCTTTAAACTGTGGAACTGAACAACTCCCCAGGAAAGGGTACACCAGAGGAAACTAACGCCCCTGGAACAAAGTACACAGTAGCCACACACTGGCAATAGTGGCGCAACTACACCAAGAGGTAGCGCTGACAACGCACCCCGACAACCCACATAGAGTGATGCAACTTATACCAACACAGACAACCTCCCCTAACAAAAGGGTACACCATTGAACAATGTAGAAATTGTTCAAGATAACATCACAAAATGGCGGTGCTAACAACGCACACCACCTTCCCCAGAAAAGGGTACACAAAGAAAACTAATCTTTGAAACTTTGGAGCAAAATAGTTACATGCAAACAACCTCCCCTAAGTAAGGGTACACCGTAAGTACTAATCCTACGTACATGGATGGGGTAAGATAAGACACAAACACCCTAGCTGCCCAAGCAGGGTGAAACACAGGATACACACCCTGTGCGACCAAAACTACAACATCCCCTATATATATATAGGGTACACCATAAGGTACAACATCGCCCTAGTTTCAAAATATGGCACTGACTAGCCACACGCCCTCCCCTAAGTAAGGGTGCACCGTAGGGTAAGAAGTTGCCTTAGGAAACTAAACTCCCCACAAAAGAGAACAACAAAAAGTACTAGGTCAGCCAGAGAGAAATTATGCTCAAAACATACACCCACCCATAACATGCGCGGAGATACTAAAAAGTTCACCACAATGACATACTACAACCTCCCAAAGGTAAATAGAACCATCCATTATGCCCAACGTACATATCAACCTACAACATACACCGAAATACAAATAATGTAAGGCATAGGCAAATGAAGAGAAAAAAAAAAACAAGAGTTTTTAGCTCCGGTGAGAGATTTCTCATCTGAGATCTTCATAGGCAGGATTGTCCATAAACTCCGATGAGTGACTTGACACCAGGTGACGTGCAGGCAAGTCCAGAAAAGTAGTCCACAAGATCCTTCGCTCAAGGAAACAAAAAACTCGAGACCTGTAGTCGATGCACAGAAGCGCTGATGCGCAGTAAAAGTACCATGAGACCTGAAGATGAATACACAAACAACGTGTGTATCGCTGAATCAGACTTGGACTTGGAGTGCAGGAACCTCTAGCGGAAATGAGACCAAAAACACACAAAAGATTGCAAATGCACGCAGTGACTCTCGGGGTCCGTTACTGTGGAGACCGAACAACATCGTAAGTATGCTGGAAGCTGACTTAATCAAAATGGCTCCGAGACATGACGTGAGCAGACCGTGAAAAGAGATTGGTCAGAGTCACGTAGGCAAACAAGTGACATCGTCGAATGAGGAGCGTAGATTGAAGAAGTGCTGAGAGCGTCATCACTGTCATCCACCAACACCTTTAGGCATTCCAACACGTCATCAGAAGCGTAGCAGAAATCGTCGGGAAAGGAAGACCAGAAGAGAGAAATACCGTTGGAAACCAGGCAGACACTCGGTGGGGAACCAAACCGTAGTGAAGCAGTGAGACAGCACGCGACCATTAAACAAAGTAGGTGGCGTAAAAACAGCAAATTAAATCATGTGACCTTTCTCTCAGGGGTGCCGATGAGATAAAACATCCAAAACTTTCTCACAGTGACTTTTTTTTTTAAAAAACGTAAGACTTTATCTCACCACCATGTAGTCAGTTTCTTTCCTTCATCATCGAAGCTGACAACAATAGCTTGAGTGGGAGAAATATCAGCTTCAAATACACCATGTCTTGGAGTGTTTGAAAATTCGTAGTTACACTGTGAAATACGCGTGGCACCATATTAAGCACAAAAATAGACAACAAAAATAGCTCAAAACCTAGATTACTCATGCTTTTCCAAAGATGCATGACAGGTCACTGAGGATACAAGCGATGGTGATGGCTGTTGTGAGGGAGAAAGGACTGCTTGCGCATGGACTGCTTGCGAACTGTCAAGACGGACAGGGCAGACGAAAGGCACAACAGGGTGATCAGGCATGCTGAGATAGTGGCTCCTGTAGCTGGAGACAGACAGTCTCCAGATGACAGCAAGATGGCAGTTAGGTCTCTCACAACACAAACGCCCAGGGTACAGGCTGTCCAAGATGAATAGGACACTGGTGGGGTTAGCTGGGCATTTCTCAAATTACAAAAGGATAAAAACTTACTTCTGTTTTAATCATGACTGGGTCCCAAAACAGTCCTTGGTTTCCTTAGTGCTCAGTTACAGTCCTCTTTAAGTGCAGCATAGGTTAGTCCAAGAAACGTCGCTAAAATGTGGAACACAAACAAGGATACGTAGTCCAGGTGTAGTAGAAGATCCCTATTTATTAACAGGTAGTTAGGTGGCAGGTTACAGGATAGGAAGTTACAAGGAGAAAACCCCAGCAGGAGAGAGCTACCAGCCCCTCAGCCTCAGATGACCAACTGACAATCTCCACACAGGGAGGCACACTAACATTCCATGATGTCACAGGACATTCTGATAAAGTGGTAGAGAGGGAAAATACATAGAACCATTTACCACAAGTAAGCTAAATTAGTTCTGCAAGCTCCTTAAAGAAAAATATGAAACACAAGCTTGACGTCCAATAAATAACTAATAACAAGTCTCGGTGTTCTGCTTCTCAGCTTAGTTGCAGTAATATCGGTGTCATGAGCAAAGTATTTTTACTGACTTCAATGAAGGTCCTGACATCTGCTACGTCTTTCCTGTAGTTTACTGAAGACCCCTCTTCCCACGTTGCGCATGCGGACGAGTTCTCCGCAAACTGAGCTCTGAACACTCTTCAACGCTCCGCAATTGAATATTGCTTGAAAAACGGAACCCTTGGTGATTTTACGGAATAAACACCGAGCACGAGAGGAGACGCTTTTCCTCACAGGAAGAATTACAGTTGAAGTGCGTTGTTCCTATTTGGAACACGCACCTTGTTCTATACGCTGATCGCGTGCAGGAAAACACTAGACCGCCAATCTGCCGTGGTTGCGTCTTTACTGCACCGCCATTCTTTAGAGTTAAAGTCTCATATGTTTCTCAAACATTGCTTTATTATGAGTGTAGAAATCAAGCATTTCTTCCTCCAACGTGGATATCATGACAATTAAAAATTTGCAAACATTCGTGACAAGAATTTTCAATTCTATTAAGGACACCGAGGCGAGGATTATGCTTTCTCGATTGCTTTACTACAAACAGCAGCCAATAGGAACACAGTAAAGAAACGAAAAACTACGAATCCCATGAGCACTTAGGCAACCATAGAGAGCATATCCCTATATAAAGAACCATAGAGGGCAAGACTTCCTCTTTCTTTGGCCAGTAAAATAAATAAGTCAATGAAAAGTAAATTCACATGGAACCAAAGAACAGCCTGGAGGAAACATCCGTAGGCAACAGAAGAACGACCATCAGGCAACATTCCAAGAAAAACCAAGGAGCAGGAGACTGGAGCAGGCAGAACTCCACAGGTCCAGAATCCGCAAGACCGGAACCAAGGCAGGAGAAAACTGAAGGATCTCACTTCTGGTCAGAACCTAAAAGAAAAACAGAGCCGTAATACACCATCCCAGTACCATAAGGTAAAATACAAAGAGGTAGGGAAATAGTGCAAGAAAAACATGTCACAATGCCGTAGCAATGAGAAAAGACATGATACATGCAGTAAACGACATTTGGGTGGGATAATCCTCACCTCCGTGTCCTTAATACACAGCTTTCCAAACTTTTCATGTTGGTGACACACCCTTTTGTGAAAAAAATTTCAGGGACACGGTAACACGAGGAAGCGCAGCGAGTGAGCCTGAACCACCTATGGTGGGTTCGGGCCCCACACCCCTCACACATCACACACCCCACTCCACCCCACACACAACCCCACACAAACCCCACCCCACACACACACACACACACACACATCTCCCACACACACACATAACCCCCCCACACACTCAACCCCACACACCCCCACACACTACCACACACACTCCACACCCCCCCCCCCAACACACACACCCCCCCACACACATCACACACACACCCACCCCACACACAGAGACTTGAGGGGCAGTGTTAAAGGGTACCAGTGAGGGAATCAGTGGCGGAGGTGACCTTTCCCTCCATCTGTCTACCTCCATCTGTCCCCCTCCGACTGTCGCCCTCCCTCCCTGTCTCAACCCCTCTCAGTCTCACTCCTTCTCTGTCTCCCTCCCTCTCTGTCTCCCTCCCTCTCTGTCTCCCTCCCTCTCTGTCTCACTCCTTCTCTGTCTCACTCCTTCTCTGTCTCACTCCCTCTCTGTCTCACTCCTTCTCTGTCTCACTCCCTCTCTGTCTTCCTCCCTCTCCTTCCCTCTGTGTCTCTCCCTCCCTGTCTCACTCCCTCTCTGTCTCACTCCCTCTCTGTCTCACTCCCTCTCTGTCTCACTCCCTCCGACTGTCTCCCTCTCTGTCTCCCTCCCTCTCCCTCCGACTGTCTCCCTCCCTCTGTCTACCTCCCTCCCTCTCTGTCTCACTCCCTCTCTGTCTGGTATGAACAGCATATATATTTATTTACCGACATTGCAAGAGTGTTTATGTGGTCAAGCTGATAATTGCGGACAACATAAGTTACTTTTCAGAAACTCAAGGACAAATATTTGGAAACAAACACATTAATTTACTAAAAATGAAAAGTTGTTATAGGGCGACATAAAAGGATGCATAATTAAGAAAAATTACAAGGTATTTTTTTACGGATAATAATTTACTAAACATGGCAAACTGATATTTTGGAACAAAATTTGTGTGCTAAATATATTTCAAGATGATAGTCGATTAATAATTTGAGGACACAGTGATGAAATTGAATAATTGGTCAACTGCAGAATGATCTGCCTTACTGCTGAGATGGTTGTTTCATCGATAAAGTGGAGCCATCTTATGTTCTATATTGGTAGATTTTACTAGCTTGTTAAAAACACACATAACAGCTGCCTGAGAACAGATTCTCTTCCAGCAGTGTTCTCCATCTCTGGTCTCTCAACCAGCAAGATTGAGCTAATCTGATAGACATCTCTGCTAGTGCTAACTGCTGAAAAGTGTGAAATCAGTAACGTTTCATGCTTTCATCAAATAAAGCAGATAATCTATCAAAAGAGGCAGGCGGTAAAACTGAATGCAAGAGGAGCGAAAAACAAACACAAAGTTTTCCGGGTGTAGGCAGTTTCACACTGCACACACACATTATTTCAACTACTGAAGAAATCTGTTTTTGAAGATTTGAAAATTGCACTGACAATTCTTGTTGTAAAAGGCACCATTTGGTCCATTTGTTTTCCTTTGTCGAGTGGGTGTGTGATGGGATGTAGACAGGCGCCCAACACCCTTTGGCCTCAAAGGGCTTCAGCCCCCCTCTCTCCCCCTCCTCCCCCCTCGTGTGGCAGCCCGGGATGAGACACTTCCCAGGCCCGCTCACGGCCACACCCGAGCACTTCACAGGTCGTTAAAGACCTTGTGCATGTTAATACGGCTTTGTTGTTGCTTGCCCCTTAAGAGCCCCTGCAGCTCCACTCTGCCGATGCGACACACCTACATGTGGGTCGCGACACAGTAATGTGTCGCGCCACATAGTTTGGAAAGCTGTGCCTTAATAGAATTGAAAATTCTTGGCACAAATGTTTGCAAATTTTTAATTCTATGGCAGGACAGGAGGCTCAGATTATGCTTGTTCAAAGCTGATCCACCACAACAGAAGCAATATCCACAATGGGTTTGAAATAATACGTTTTAAACACAGTATCAGAAGACCAATCAGTGGCCTTCATAATGTCCGTCAAACTCACACCAACAGTAAAAGCCTTAGAGGCCATGGCACCCCGAGCGGAATGAGCTCCGAAAATGGAGATATCAATTCCAGCCTCAGACATAAGCCAACGTACCCAAAGGGCCAGGGTAGCCGGCGCCACAGGCCTAAAAGGCTTCTGCAAAGCAATCAGCAACTTCCCAGACAAATCTTGTCGAAAAGGAGCAGTACTTACCTCATAATCCTTTATGCACTGGACCACACATAACTGTGGGTTCTGAGGAAAAGCCGGGTATTTCACAGAAGACATGTTACTTTTGGTGCGCCGGGAAACTGTAAAACTGACCCCGTCCGGAGAAAATGAACGCCCCGTGAGGTCCAACGCACGCACATCTGAAATGCGTTTACAAGACACTAAACAAAGTAGCATCGTCATCTTCGCTGAAAGTTGCTTACGAGACAAGGAAGAGTTGGGAGGCCAAGCCTCCAGAAAACGTAAGACAATGGAGACATCCCAAAGAGCCACATACTTTGGACAAGGCAGTTTAACCAGCCGAATGCCACAAAGTAATTTAGAAATCAAGGGATGCTCCCCAATAGGTTTTCCGTCAACAAAATCGTGGCCCGCAGAAACAGCGGAGCGAAAGGAATTGACAGTCCTATAAGCAGAACCAGAAGACGCTATGGAGGCAAGCAAATTAACTACTAAAGTAACATCCGCTGAAGCGGGATCCAAGTTTCGTTCAGAACACCAACCACACCATCGCCGCCAAGCTGATGCATAACGCTTGTGCGTGTTGGGGGCCCAAGCCTCATCGATAAATCGTGTAGTGTCTCCAGATAAGCCAGGGACTTTCCAGCGTTCCCTGAAAGGCGCCACGCAACCAGCCGGAGCTGACCTGACAGAACCAGAGGATGTGGGTGGAGCAGAAGATCCAACAATAAGTTCCACTTCTGTGGAAGCAGGAACGGCGTCGAGCAACTCATCTCCAGAAGATCCGGAAACCATGCCTGAGCCCTCCAAAGAGCAGCTATCAGAATTACCTCCGACTGGAAGTGCTTTGTTCGTGCCAATACTCGCGGAATCATCGCGAATGGGGGAAACGCATAGCAAAGATGAGGGGGCCAAGTCTGGAGAAAGGCATCCCTCGCCAGAGCCTCCGGATCCGGACGCCAGCTGTAAAACCGGGGTAACTGGGCATTGAGGCGAGAGGCAAAAAGATCAATCCAAGGCCGACCCCAGAGGCAAGACAGGTTCCGAAATACACAGGGATGAAGCCGCCAATCGCTGAAATCCAGCAGATGGCGAGAGTTCCAATCGGCCACCTGATTCTGGCGACCCGGGAGATACTCTGCAATAAGAGTGATCTTCCTCTGAAGGCAGAAGTGCCAGAAGTCCTTCGCAATCTCGGCCAAGAGCATTGACCTTGTTCCTCCTAGTTTGTTCACATACCTCACCGTAGAGATATTGTCCATGCGGAGCAGTATGCAACATCTGGTGGCCTCAGGAGCAAGGCTGCGGATCGCAAACCATCCCGCCAGGAACTCCAGACAATTGATGTGAAGACTCAGTTCGTCTTGCGACCAACGGCCGCCCGTCGTCACAGGCCCGCACCGGGCTCCCCAGCCCCAAAGACTCGCATCCGATTCCAGCACCACATCCGGAGTCGAGCCGAACAGGGCTTTCCCGTTCCAAGCCTCCATGTGGTTGAGCCACCACATCATTTCCGACTTTGCGTCTGGTGACAGAGGAACAAGATCGGAATAACGAAGACCCTTCTGCAAATGCCTGATCTTGAGACTTTGCAGGGCCCGATAATGCAAGGGACCATCAAAAGATCGCTTGAATGGATGAAGCCAACAGACCGTCAATCCGAGCGATCGATCGTAAGGATACACTCTGGTTGGACAACAGTAACGTCAACTCCCTCTTGATAGACCTGACTTTCTGGGAGGGCAAGAGCAGTTGGCAAGAGACTGAGCCGACTAGGAAACCCAGGAACTCGATCGACTGAGAGGGAAGTAAAAGAGATTTTTGAGGATTCACTAGAAAACCTAGAGACTGCAACAGTTCGACCGTCCATGCCAAATGGGTCTGCAGTTGTACAGGACCCTGACCCATTAACAAAATGTCATCCAGATACACGATCAGATGCACCACGTGTGCCCTCAGCGATTCCATAACTGGTCTCAGGAGCTTCGTGAAGCACCACGGAGCAGACGAGAGACCAAACGGGAGAACCGTGTACTCGAACCACGTCCCTAACCATTGGAATTGAAGGAAACGGCGATAAGGCGGAAAGATGGGAATGGACAAGTAAGCGTCCTTCAAATCCAGGCGAACCATCCAGTCGCCCTTGCGAAGGAGATCCCTGAGAAGATGGATGCCCTCCATCTTGAAGTGGCGATAGACCACTCCGTTGTTGAACTCCTTGAAATTGAGCACCAAGCGAGAACCTCCCCCCTTCTTCTCCACCAGGAACACATTGCTGACGAACCCCTGAGGATGCAGAGAATTCTGTACAACGGCTCCCTTTCTCAGAAGGGACTCGATTTCCGTGGAGATGACGGCCTGATCTCATTGGGAAAAAACAAGGGGAGAAGGGGCGAGAGGTTGATGGGGAGGATGGTAAAACTCTATGTGGTAACCTTGAACTGTCTGTAACACCCAAGCATCGCTGGAGATCATACGCCAATTGGGGAGGAAATATTGCACTCTGCCCCCCAGGACAACTGAATCGTAAGGAATTAGGCTCACCTGTGTTTGCGAAATCTTGACGTCCTCCCTGTTGTCCGCCATAACCGCCTTTAGAGGCCTGCCCACGGCCTTTGCGGGAGGGGTAGAAATTGGATTTGGAACCGGAATAGGAGGACTGCTGAGCTCCACCCTGCTGGGACTGATTGCCACGTTGCTGGCCTGAACCACGGCCGAACGAACGTCCCTTGGAGCGTCCGGCCCTGCCAAAAACCGGGCAGAACGCCCTGCGTAGCGAAGATTGCGCCTTATCCAGGCCACTGAACGTAGAGACGAACTTGGTCAGCTCCTTGAGGAACGGTTGACCAAAGAGAAGGCCTTGGGCAAGGGGCCCCGATTCTGAAGAAGCCAGTTCTGTTAAACGTGGGTCCATTTTAAGAAGAATGGAACAGCGACGTTCCGTTGAAAGAGCGCAATTCGCATTACCCAGCTGGCAAATAGCCCGTTAGGCCCGACCAATCAGTTCGTCCGGGTCGATGCCAGAAGCAGACCCCTGAGCCTGGTAACCCAAGTCCAGTATTTTAGTAAGTGGACCAAGGAGATCTAACAATTTATCCTGGCACAGATGCCAGGAACTATCAATGCCCTTCTTGGGGTCCTTCGTGAACTTTCTAAGGTAGGTAAGGATTGTGGGATCTACCTCAGGAGTCTCTGCAAGTTTGTCCGCCAAATCCGGGCGAGGATACTCGGATCGAAGACGAGAACGCACCTCCTGGTCAAAAGATTCCCGAATATGGGCTTGGACGTACTCTGCGACCTCAGGAGCCGGGAGCCAGGACTTCGAATTCGGATGGACTATGTCAGTAGGCTCAAAGGTAAGCACCGGGGGATGGGCCGATGCATCAACAAAATGCTCCTTCCTCGACTTCTTAGCAGGAGGTGCAGAGGGACCAGAAGAGGAGGACGTGGAAGAGGTATGTTCGGTATCCGGGGTAGAGGGCATAGCCTTCTTAGAACCACTGGAGCTGGACAAAGATTATGCCAATTTTACAAAGTCCGATTTGTGAGGATTCCATGGGGACTTAGAAGAGAGCTTGGCAGACGCAGAAGAAGGAATCCAACCTTGTTGCTGCGCATAGTCCGTCAGATGACGCTTCAACGTCCCAATGGCACGGACCAGCGCGGAATTGACAGAATGTTGCACCCCTTGGTCAAGTGCATCGACCAAATTGTATTCAAAGGAGTCCCCAGGCTCCTCGTCGTAATAGTAAGAGTCTTCGTCGTCATAACCAGCCATGATAAATATATGGAGGCTGAAAGGATAGACAGACAAAGGCCCACACAGGAAAAAAGGAATAGGACACAGAAGTGACCCAGTCAGGGGGAGTGACAACCCGCTCCCCACGTAAAGTGATATAAAGCGGAGGGACAGGCTTGCAGAAAGCCACTCTAGTCAAAGCCTCTACTTATTATTCAACCCCGACTATAAATAAGAAAGGGTGTCAAGTGGGGAGCATTCCGGCAGGCAGTGGGCACAGGCTGTTATGAACGCCGCCTCTAGCGTGTCAGGAAAGCCGTGAGGGACAAGGAAAAGTCAACAAAGGGCTGTCGCGCATGCGCAGACACCCGCCTGCAAATGCGGAAATAGAGCGGCGCGCGACTGAAACGCGCGACCGCTCGAGTCCCCAGTCCAGCTCCACAAGTGACGCGGGCACCAAAGCGCCCAAGCCCAACGAGAGGCGAACCCGCGCTCTCCAAACACAGACGGCGGAAAGGCAAGCCAAAACTAACACATTGCAACGAGCGCAGCAGCGGCAATGCAGACGCCGAAGGCGGCGAAAATACAAAAAACGCTGCAAGCAGTGAAACGCAACAAGCGCGCACAAGGCAAGCACAAAGCCAGTAATACAAGAATCACAACAGTTAAAGATAATGAAGGAAAAATTACTTAACTGGCTGCGAAGCAGCAAAGAAAGAGGAAGTCTTGCCCTCTATGGTTCTTTATATAGGGTTATGCTCTCTATGGTTGCCTAAGTGCTCATGGGATTTGTAGTTTTTCGTTTCTTTACTGTGTTCCTATTGGCTGCTATTTGTAGTAAAGAAATCGAGAAAGCATAATCTGAGCCTCCTGTCCTGCCATAGAATTTGTGGCTACCAAATGTAAGTAAGCATGCTACAGTGAACGCATTTTTTCAAAAGCCCTCATTTTAGTATAAGTAACCCCAAATTTCAGAGGAGTACAAATACCTTGCTATTACAAAACTCAATATTTTTTCACATTTAAAAAATACATAGGTTTCCTTCAGTTCAAACCCATTTTTCATGTATTAAATTTTAGTATATGAATTGCTGAATGACCTGGTATCACATATTTTAAGACAACCAGGAAACATATATATCCCTGTGACCAGAAGTACCTGTTGGATGTAGCAGTATAGTAGTTTTGTAAATTACAGATTGGGGCAAAGAAATTACATATCAAAAAGTTGTTTCCTTTTGCCATTTTTTCCAAGTTTGGATTTTATTTATAGTTTACAGAAATATGTTGCTTTTCACGGTCATCGGTGGATTTTGAACCTGTTCAGTGCAAAATAGGTTGAATCTGCAAAAAATAAGAACAATGAACTACCATTTAGAAAAATGCAATAACTGTGGATTAAACAATGGATTTCTTTTATGACTCAGTTTGCTCCTTAAAACTAGGTTGTTAGACCTCTCATCCAAAGGGTGGTCTTACCCCAAACCTTTGCCTGTTTATCTCCACTTTATGCTGTATTGTTTTGTTGGCCTTAGGACCATTTGCACTTTACTACTGCTAACCAGTGCTAAAGTGCATGTGCTTCTTCCCTAGACATGGCGACATTGGTATATTAGTTTGCTTATAAGTCCCTTGTAAAGCGGAATGCCTTATTTCCACGGCCTGTAATATACATGCTACTAGAGGGCCTGCAGCACTGATCATGCCACCCACACAAGAATCCTTTCAAACTTGTCTCAGGCCTGCCATTGCAAGGACTGTGTGTGCAGTTTCTTGTCACTTTGACTTGGCATTTCAAACCACTTGTAAAACCTTAAACTCCCCTTTTATTACACATAGGTCACCCCTAAGGAAGGCCTCAGTTAGCCCTATGGGCAAGGTGCTGTGGAACCAAAAGGTAGGACTTTTAAGTTTTACATGTCCTTGTAGTGACATTTGCTCTAAATTAGTTTTGTCACTACTGTGAGGTCTACTCCTCCAATAGGCCAGCATTGGGAATTCCTTAACACACTTTTAAGCTGTGTAATTGCTGATTAGAAAGGAGTAGCTAAATCATGTTGCATATCTTTGGAATGGCAAAGATAAATAGAAAGTGGCCATTTCTCTGCTCTAAACTTTGCTCTGTATCTGGGTGACAGATAAATGTTGTACATTTACTCTGGACAGGCACAAACACAGGACGGTGAGTCTCATCTGCATTTTGAGCACTCATCTGCATTCTGAAGAGTCTTCCTCGACAGGGAGGAATGGGAGGGGCTGACACTTAACACTTCAATAGGTAGTGTCCCGTCCACACGCAAAGCACTAATTCAGCCCTCCCCCCACACACACACAGTTAGCTTGGTAGACAGGATCTTTGTGCACTTCAGAGAGCTCCTTTGAAGTCAGCCCGACATAAAAGACACTTTTGGGTAAATATACTGGGGCTTTGATCCGAACAAATCAGTACACCACTGGACCTGGAAAGAACTCTGCTGGAATAAAGACTACTGCACAGAAAGGATTGTCAGTCTGCCTTGGCTGGCTGTTCTGAGGAACTGCTTCTCTGCGTTGCAGCCAGCTGATCACTACCCTGCTGAGAACAAGGACTGGGCCCATCTCACTTGAACCCAGAGTGACTTCAAGGTCTTGCTGGCGCTTGCCTCCTGTTTTCTGAAGTCTCTGGGACGCTAAAGACTTTCTGCAATCCTACTAGTGCTCTTGACTCTGCTATCTATTAGTCCTACCCTTGCCTGAGTTGCCACCTCCAGTCCTGGGCCTCACAAGAGGATTCTAAAGCTGATATCCGCAAAAACCGATGCATCACCTCGACTGCGTGAGAAATTCCCCTTCTTCGCCCTTTGACTTCGACACAGAGGCTTCTCAATGAAAGCAGATCCAAGCCTCACCCGCTCAATGGGGACTCTGTGTGCCTCAACAATAGCGCATTGGATTCACTTCAACTGAGCTCAACGATTACACAGGACCCCCTTTGAGCGGTTTGACAACAACGTAGTAGGCTCATGATGTCGACAACTGCTTCAGTTAAGGTATTTCTTCAGATAGATCTGTCTGGGTCCTGTAGCTGTCTTGCCCTTCATCGCGGTCCACCTTAACTTTGGATTTGTACCGGTCCCTCACAACCTCAAGTAACCTTTTAACCGCTATGACTTTCAAAAATCATATTTTTAATTCTACTTATTGGATTTCGGTCATTTTGGTCTTGTATTACTCCGATAAGTATTCCATATTTTTCTAACTTGTGTGGTGTTTTCATTGTGATATTGCATGTGTGTGTTGCACAAATACTTTACTCATTGTCTCTCACGTTAAGCCTGTCTACTCTGTGCCAAGCTACCAAAGGATGAACAGAGGTTAATGTAAAGTGTGTATTTAGTTTATCCTGACTAGGCATGTGGTCCCTACTTGGACAGAGTGAAAACCTCTGCCAACTAGAGAGCTAATTTCTAACATAGGTAGCTGGTGATTTTAGCACAGCAAAACGTTTGTTGATGCTTTTTTTAAGAAAACATATGACACTTATCTTGTACATTACTTTTTCCCCATTTTTCCAACAAAAACAAAATGTTGCTATATTTAGATTATCTACTGCATTCCATCCAGGAGGACACACAAAACCTGGAAGGCCTTGGAATCCCCAGTGTGTGGGTAAAAAAGGACACAAATGTGGCCTAATACCTTTTGTGGAAAATATACATGAAGGCCTAATAGTAAAATGCCATAAACTTCAAAAAAGGCCTCTGCATTGAAGCAAATAGGTCCTCAGCAGATAAAGGATTACATAGATCACAGTGGCTTTCCAAAGTGGACCTTCATGCTGGTTATTAGCAATTGCTTTTGGACCCAGTGAATGTATGTATGTATGTATGTATGTATGTATAGGCATTTATATAGCGCACTACTTACCCGGAGGGTCCCAAGGCGCTTCGACCGCTGCGAAACCCTTCCTGGCTTCCCTGAGAGATGGTCCCTTAATGGGTATCTCCAGGGTGAGACCAGGCATCCCCGGCGGTCTGGTGGGGCCGTTAGTGAAGATGAGGCAAGCTAATGCCCAGAGTTGCCGAGTGTGATCGCTGATCAGAGTGGGCACCGAGGCGAGAGAATTATCGAGTCCGCTGACCCTGGTCCAGAAACCTGCCGCGCCGGGAATCGAACCCTGGTCCCGGGCCGTCCTCTGCTCTCGGGTCTGCCGCCTCTAACCAGTGAGCCACACTACTTCACTGAATCACTTCATCAGCATAAGAAGAAACAGTATTAAGACGTGATGGTGTACAAAACTTCAGCAATCACATCCTGATATTCTCTAAGACCAATAAGGACTACTACTGCCACCAAAGGCCACCCCTCCGGGGGTTCTCTGACCACAGTTTCATACTACATAGAGAAAAATGCAAGTTCTTTGAAGCTTAAGTGGAGTTCATTAAGTGGAATTCTTCAGCTACGTGTTTTCCAAAGATGGGATGAGAATCACCCTAAAGAAAGCAGGGTATATCGAGAAAGTGCCCGCCCTGATATTGGCCACTTAAGTCAAAAGTTTTCTGCAGCTAGTCAATTACTATGGCAAATTAATTCCAAACTTAGCCGCTCTGTACAGACCTCTAAGCTTGGTAGAGAACATCATCAAAGACTGGCAACTCAATAGTGATGTTCTTCGACCAAAGCCAATCATTACTAAGAGCCCCTGGCTGTTCCTGTGGGAAGATGTGAGTGCAGATTTTGACAGTTTTCCAAATTTACAGCTATTGTCATGGATGCACACACTCAGGATGAGATTTACAAAGGATGTACACAATGCACAGCAGTAACCAAAGTTGCAGTGCTGCTTTGTTTGTGAGCAAGAGAGTAGGAAAGCACCACACCTAATAAGCTATAACACTATCCACCTCTCTCCCTAGCACTGGTAGACAACCAGGCTGCTTACCATCAGTCTGTATCATGTCTACCATTGTACTGAAATGGTAACCTGAAAGAGTAGGTTTTAAACTTTTATCACTTCAGATATGTGCTGTATGAGGCAGCACTCATGGAGAGTGGAAAACATTTGGAGAAATAAAAACATTTTGCCTTTTTACATCAGATTCAAATTGACAGTATTTTGTGGTGCAACCCCCTCTTTACAATTCTTAGTAGATAAGGTTTTGCATAACAAATCTTGGGTGGTTGTATGAGAACACCCACTCATGGAATGCCCTCTCAATGCAGAGTAACGCAAAACAGTTCTTTGGTTGCTTTATGTTATTTTTAACAAGTTTTGCGCTGGAAAGTAAATAACCAAAAATACATTTTATGCAGGGTTGATTCCCTTTTGTGATACAGACCCCGAGCAAAATGTTTGTAAACTGGACCCAAATTTGAAGCTTTTGAACATGTGAAATCCAAGTTGGAAAAGATATTTACAGCCTATGGTCTGCCTCACGAAAGGCAAACTGATAATGGACCAATGTTCAATGGTCTTGAACTTCAAAATACTTTTGACAGCTTAATATTTATAATAGCAAATTAATGTAATTGTGGCCTCCGGAAAATTGAGACACTTATTACTCCATGAGGTCACTCAAAAAAGCATTGAGAATTGGTTTAGTGCAAGAAGAAGACCCAGAATAGGCATGGCACAACTTCTTAAGGGAATCGGTATAGGCCACATTGTGTGACCTACTGCTCCTCAGCCACTTTCCTAGTTGGGTGTCCTCTAAGAGATACTATTCCATCAGCCCCTCAGAGGCAGCCAAACTAACTAGACATCCGAACATGACATTTATATAACAAGATGAATAACAATGATATGACCAAAAGGTGAAGAGTTGCATACAACAAAGAAACCAAGGGCTGATTAATGTTCAATGCCCCATCCAGAAATGTTGTACCTCCTATGCGAAGAGGTTGTGGACTGTGGTAAAAATTATTCAGGCAATGATGATAGCGAGAAGGAGCTGTGATGAGTGATCATAAGATCCTCATGATTCAAGAATATACTAATTACTGAGCAACTCCATTGTTAAGAAGGACAGAACTGAAGCTAGGGAGGGGCGGTTTGGCCATTATTTTTTGGGAGGAGTTACAATGCCAAACCTTTGATTTAAACCCCTTACAAGGGACAGAAAGCTTGTTTTTATTGTTTTAAGAACGACCCCTTCATGTCCTTTGCAGGAGGACTTGTTTATCGCCAACTGGGCCCTTGTTCTAGTTTTCTTATTTCACTAGGAGAAGCTCTTGCTCGGCATGTACTTTGCTATGCGAGCTTCACAATGCTGGAAAATTCAATCTCCACCTATATTTCAGAGATAATTCAGATGAAATCCATTTCCTAGAAACCTTAAATATGTTTGATCTTCATAAATTGATCACTTCCCCCACACAAAGTGTGGAGCACACTCTTGACTGAGTCTGCTTTAACAGTCTGAACATGGTAACGGAATCACCTATCCAGCAGGCCTGGTTAGACCCAATGTTGATCCCTTTCCTAATTAAATCTGAGTCAAGTAATTTATACCCCCGTCGCCAGGGTGGCCCTCCTTGAAAGGTAGGAAATGAGGAAAGAATCCGTCCGATCCCAAAGTTAGCACAAATATATCCTTGTATAACTCTTCCCTGTCAGGAAATGCAACTGAGGATGTTATAGCCTTCAATAATTGGATTAACCAAGCTGTGAACATCTCAGGACCAGCCATTCTTCCTAAGAAAAAACAGAGATATCAGCCATCAGCTCTTTGGTATACTCAGGTCTTTGCAGATCAGTACCTCCTATGTAAACAATCAGAAAGAAAGTGACGTAAAGCATATAAGGTACAAGAACTGCAACAGTTTAGAAATGCACTGAAATCCTATCATAGCCAGATGAAGATGGCAAAAAAGGATTTTGTATCTACTCAAATCAATGAAGCTCAATCCAATGTATCTTTAACATTTCCAAAGCAGTTTCACATTCCAAAGCAATGCCTCGAGATATTCCTCCTTCTCATACACTATGTAATGATTTATCCAAATTTTTTTAGGAAAAAACACTCTCCACCTAACAAGGTTTCAGCCCCATCCTACCCTATAAAGGTAATTTGGGGGGGGGGGGGGGCGTAATCCCCCAACAGGAGCATTCCTGGCTATCTTTCAGAGTATTACCCTAGCACAGTCACACAGGCCATATTTTGTTGTATCTGTGGTTCTCTTTATGATCCTTGTCCCCCTTTCATACTCCACAAGGTGATTAACAAGGTAAACCCTTTGATCAATGACATTTTGAATATTTCTCTGTGCATCGCTGAGGTCCCTTAAGAGTGGAAACTAGCAGTTGTTAAACCTTTACAGATAAAACAGGTTCATGATCCTTCAATGCTATTCAATCTCTGTCCCAATTCTCTTCTCCCTATCTTGAGTAAGATAATTGAAAAATTGGTCAATAACCAACTGATAACTTTCCTGGAGGAGGTGGACACCCTTCACCCTCAGCAGTCGGACTTCTGTCCAAGGTTTTCCACAGAATCTGCCCTGGTAGAGGTTGCTGACACATCAAAGGTCACCCTGGATGAGTGAAAAATGCAGTGCTGATTCTATTGGCTCTGCCAACCGCATTTGCTACCATCTCTCATGATATCCTTTCAATGCATCAAGAGAAGTGGCATTTCCCATCAGGCATTGTCGTGGATTAGATCCTTTCTCTTTGACCGTGGACAAATAGTTATGCTAGGACCTTATGTATCCCCCAAAACAAAGGTCACAGCTGGGTTACCACAGGGCTTATACTTTTTAATATTTATGTTGCTCCCCTGATTGAGTTGATCACCTGCTTTAGCACTGAAGCCACTTCCTATGCCAACGATACGCAGTTAATCTTTTCGATTGATGGAGCTTCCATTGGATCGGAGCACAATTTCTTAAACTGCCTAGGTGAAGTAATTCGGTTGATGCAATCCAACCTTTTAAAATGGTACACCGACAAAATGGAGAATATGTTGCTCAGGAAGTCCAGTTAGTTTCATCCAGCTTTGTGGTGGCCTAAGTCCACTACCATTCCTCCAGCATCATTAAAGGTCATAAAAAACGTTGCAGTAAAATTCAACACCTCTCTGTAATTTCGAACACAAGCATTTGCAGTAGCAGGATCTTGTTTTGGTTTATTTAAGTTACACAAAAGTTCTCCCTTTAGCGGCAAGGAAAACAGTGGCCTGTGTCCTAATAACATCCAAACTAGATTACTGTAACAGTCTGTGTGCAAGTTCATAGAAACAGACCATTCAGAGACTACAGGTGGTTCAACATGCCGCTGCTAGAGTAGTATTGAAACTCCCACGACGTTCCTCTGCGTCAGCAGCTCTGAATGCCCTCCATTGGTTGCCTGCCCTAAGAGGATTTTGTTTAAATTTCTCCCACTTATGTTCAGAGCATATAGACAATCTGGCCCAAAATACCCGAGCACTATATTTACTCAATATACGCCATCACGAATGCAAGGGTCGTCACATGACAACCTCCTCACACCCCCTCTGTTCAGACTAAATACGAGGGGCAGAAAATCTTTTGCAGTCTTGGGCTCAAAGTCCTGAATGCTATCCCTAGACAATTTAGACTTCTTGGGTCAAAACCGATTTTCAAAAAACAACTTAAAACATGGATTTTTGGGATGCCTAATTCACTTTGTTACTCACTCATCTTTGGATCTTCTACCTAGTTGATAATTGTGTGGCAGGCATTTCCAATCACTGTTCAGCACCAGGATGCTCCATGGGCATGACAGCGCTTTTCATAACTACCTTATTTATTCATTCATTCATTCAAAGTGAATTGCCAGAACTTCTACTAGAAAATTAAGGGAAGGGTTGAGGAGCGTGGGATTGGCCGCAACCTACTTCATTGACCGACGGTGTAGTTTCCCAGACTCATCAAACCAAGGCACATCTGAGAAACAAAGGAGCAAGTCAAGTCAAGTCAAAAGGTAAGTTTATTTAGATCGTAATCTTTAAACCAATACATAACACAAGACCAATCGGCCTCTGACTACATTCCTGGACAATGAACTACTAGTACATCACTCCCAATAGTATGACATATGTTATTGGGACATAATGGCTTGACCGGATATCATATAAAGCAAAGAGGTGTGTAGGGAGCCATCCCACCACTGCAAGCTCTACTCCCTACTCCACATGCACCCGGCAGCCTTGTTCGGCCCTATGGTAAGATAAATGGGAGTGGATCTGCAAGGCCTATTCAGGGGTTTGTTCCAGATGGACTAATCCGACAAATAATCTAATATTTAATTGAGTCACTAGGAAACAAATTCCCTTTTTGGCACCCATTACTTTTCTATTCTGAGATCCATCACTTAAGGAGACCCTACTTTTATTTTCACGGTACTTAGTCCAGCGAGAAAACTTGCTGGGCTCAATTGCGTTAAACAAGAAAGCAGACATGCTCCATATTGACAAAAAATTGAGCACTTCTGCTCTCCCCTTCTGCTGGTGCACTGTTTGCTGTCTAGCGCTAATGAAGGCACCCTTGCACCATAGTGCAAGGAAGCCTGCATTACCGGCAAGATTGCTTTTGGGCAGGAAGAAGATAAATTCCTGTTTAAAAACAATCCTTAGAGACATATCCTCTTTTGATGTGTGCTGCAGCACACATGGAAAGTGGAAGTAGTGAGAAAAAAGAAAGATCATTCTCCTTATTACGCGTCCGTGTGGTAGGTGCACCATGTTGTACCAAGTCTTTGTAAATCTGCATTTGCATCAAAATACCCGGGCTGAAGCATGGGAACGCCCATGCTCCACCCATGTAACACCTACCTGACACAAAGTCAAGCAAGGCAATGCTATGTGCTGGGTTAATTTGTATTTACTAAACCATGCAAAGCCATTTAAAAGTGATGCATTCCGTATGCTAAATCATAGAAAGTCTGGGCCTTAGTGTGTTTGTCTCCTCTGTTGCTGTGCCTCGATTTTCAGGGAATTGTAAACCTTACAAACTAAGGAAATAGTTGAAAATGTGCTCTAGCAAAGGGTTAGAAAAACTGTGGGCCTCATTTAACTTCTGTGGCGCAGAAGCCTGCGTGATATTTATCAGGCAGCACTAAGTCACTTTTTTGGGCGAACTGCTGCCTGATAAATATCAGTCCCTTTAACGCAGATTTTATGGGGAAAGATTCTACAAAAAGAAACCACTGAACTTCGACCGTCTGGACATTCTGAACTTCGACTGGGCCCAACTTTGTCTCTCTTTCTGTCCAAAGCTTTGTCTGTGCCCTTGCTCCATACAGGCTCTGTGCAGGACCAGTTGTGCACTAAGGAGAACTGATGAATCTCCCTTGGGGATGAAGGAGTCACTCCCCTGCACCGCAGGCACCTCAATGCAACTGACTGGTCTGCTGCTTCTAAGCTCTTGTAGACTATGAAGCCTCCAGAAACACAGGAGGTAGGTTTTGAAGGTCTCTGAGGTGGATCTGCCCTCTCAACAAGTTTGACGCCAGTATCCCTTGTGGGCACTGCATAACCTGAACCCCTGTGCACCCGTCTATTTGCAAGTGCATATACTTGTTGATAATTCCCAAGCTTGTGCATTGGACTCCTTGTAGTCCTAACCCCGAGAATGTATTTGCACCAATGAACTCTGGCCTTCTCACACTGAGTGCTCCGCAGGCTGGTACTTTGTGATCTTGCTTGAGGTCCCCTCGCAACTCCTGATCATTCGGCCTGTGGGTCCTCCTGGGGGTCCTCTTGATCTCTAGTGGGCTTTTCTGGTTCCTCCAGATGTTCCCTGACTCTCCATTGCTTAGATAGTCCTCAGGAACTTGTTGGGCCCCACCGTAACCTGCTTGATCTTCCTGCATTGGTTGCTTTTGCCAAGGCTTGTTGGTGCTCCAGCCAGACACCGACCCCTCAGCACTTGACATCTTTTGTGGGACAGCTCGCATATCGCTCATGGTTGTCATCGACATCTCCTGGTCCTCGTGACTGCAGAGTCAAGCATCTCTTCTTCGCACCTGAAGCACCTGACATCGGTGGGCATTTGTCTCCCAAGCTCCTGGTCACTCTGAAGTGATCCAGACTCTGTACCCTCTGCTTTCAGATTCCTTTCTTCAAGAATACACCCTTGGATGCCACCGGGCCATTTTCACCTTCACGGCAGAAGCACTTCTTCAAAGCATTCCATAGAGAACGGCAGCGGTTTCCGACGCCACTTCAACACTATGCACCGGCTCCTCTGGGATAGGTAACTCTGGTACCTCGGTATCAACGGGTGGGGTGGCTCTCCAACCTCTTAAGTTCTGAAGGGTTTTCTCACAGTCCTCCTAGAAGAGTCCTTAAACTGTAAAATTGCAACTGCAACATCCCCATAGAATTGTACGGAGCCAGCAGTCGTGTCAGCACACTGCACCTGTCCCCCGTGTGGTCCCTATCTACTCACCCTGGGTGGTTCCTTGAGGTCCCAATGAATCTATGTGCTTCAGACCTTGTCTTAACCCGAATCATGGTTGTTATATCACTATTTTAGTATATGGGCTGATCTCCCCAAAGAGCCCACTTTGTATTGTGCTACTTACAACTGTTCTATTAATATTGTATCATGTGCTTTGTGTTCTATCCTCGGGTAGAGAATACTAGAGAGTGTTATATTATTAAATACATATTTTTATATAACTACTGTGTGGTTCTCCTTTCATTTAACCAATTCAAGGGGCGATATTCTGGTAAAACAAGCTGCTTTACATTCCTTCAAGATTAAGCCTGAAGGCTGCTCTCCACAACTAACATTGGGATAGCTTTCTAAAGGATATCTTTGACCTCATACATCATAAGGGTCGTTTGGACTGGTGCAAGGTACTCACTTTTATTAGTCAACAGCAATTTTCCATGCCAACTTCTCACAGGTATCATACATGTACATGGTTGGGGAACTGGGTGAGGTATACAGAGAATGATGGAGTTTTTTCATTCACAGAGCATGGTACTTTTAATGTGAGAATTTTGGAGAGTTTGAGAAGACAAATGATTTTGTTGAAACCAAATCCTAGACCTATGCCGTATGCGGCGCTTGAAGAATGGGAACTTGAGGCGTACAGAAGGGAGAGAGATAGGAATGGAATGAAATACAGGAAGACAATGAGATGGTATACAGAGGCTAAGTGAGATGCTCAAATGAAGAGATAGAGGAGAGAAGTGAGCGTAGATGGATTATCCGCAGAAATGGTTGCTGAGAATCAGACCACTGGAAAGTGTAAAGAAAAAAGAATAATGTAGAGAAATCAGAATTAGATATGGACCCAAATGTAATTGATGACAAATTATTAGAAGAGATGTTATTGAAAAGACCTCTTCCATATCAGGAGAGTCCGGATGGGATTACTCTGAGTGCACCACAAGTTCCACAGATTTCACAAACTTCATAAGTTCCTTTTGCTACACAGTCTTTACAGGTTACACAAGTTTTACTGGAAAAAGAGATTGTAATGCTTAATTGAGCAAACGAAGAGTTGACGCAGAAGATTAATCAGATGAGGTAGGGACTTATTGTGTAAATTGAACTGCACCTCTATTGTACACCAGATGGTATTGCTTTTCAAACTTCAGATGAGGATGTTGCTTTCAAGGTGAAGTTAATGATTTGTATCCTTTATTTACAGCGAAAGCTTTGCCTGTTGAATTGAGACACGCAGTGACAGGTGATGTATGGGATTTCTCAGGAAAAGACATCGGATTGATGAAGGGTGTTGATCCTATTCAAATCATGGTTAAACAGGGTGCAGAATTTCGTAATACACCACAGTATAAAATGAGCCCTGAGACTATTGAGGGAGTTACTCCTGTAATTGAGCAAATGATTGAGCAGGGTATTTTGAGAGAGATACTAGGGAGTCCTTGTAATTCACCTATCACAGGAATCAAGAAACCAAGTGGCAAATTTAGGATTGTGCAGATTTGAGAAAGATTAATAAGATTCTGGTACCTTGTTTTCCGATAGTACCACATCCAGCAGTAAGTTTTTACTAAATTGCCTGTGATGCAGAATGGTTCACAGTGATTGATTTGTGCCAAGACCTTTCTCGATACCCCTACATCCATATACCCAATATTTCTTTGCCTTCCGGTGCCTGTTTTGGCATGGTGCCGAGTTCCTCTAGGGCAGAGGTCCTTAATCTGTGGGGCGCGACCCCAAGGGGGTCGTGAAGTCCTTGGAAGGGGGTCGCAGATTCTGTAAGAGCATGTAGTTCCTGACGTCGGGCAGATCGAGGGTGCTCATGGCAGAGGCCTAATTCACACTGATTAGTGAAAAATCATCAAAGCCTCATTAACAAGTAAAAGGTCTTTTAAAGACCTGTGAAGTACTCAGGTGTGGCTGTGTGTGTCGCTGAAGCTGTTTCAGCCGGGCTCACATACACCTGCTGGGAGGGGGCTGGGGGAGGCGGCTGTAGTGTAGCCCTTTGAGTTCAATGGACGTTGCGCGGCTGGAGCTGTGGGTCCCGTGACACGTCCCATAAGTCATTGGGTTAAGTCCCAGGAGCCCTCATACCTGGCACCTATGCAGGAGAAATGTGCCTGAGAGTCTGTTCTTCATGGTGAGCTGTTGTTACAGCCTATCTGCCCCCTCCACCCCCCGCCCCCTGCAGGGAGGCATAGAGATGCCCTCCCATGAGCGGGAAAGAAGAAGGAAGAAGAAGACGCAGAGAGATACTGACCCCCCCCATGAGAGAGGCACAGAAAAGGTGGGTGGATTAATGATAGGTGGATGGATGGATGAAAGGGTGGACTGATGATGGATGGATGTAAGGATGAAAGATGGATGGATGTGTGAAAAGGTGGGTGGATGAATGATGAGTGGATGGATGAAAGGGTGGATGGATGGATGAAAGGGTGGATAGATGAAGGATGGATAGATGGAAGGATGAAAGGGTAGATGGATGAAGGATGGATGTATGGATGGATAAAAGGTTGCATGGATGAATGATGGATGGATGGATGGGTGTGTGAAAATATGGGTGGATGAATGATAGGTGAATAGATGGATGAAAGGGTGGATGAAGGATGGATGTATGGATGGAAGGATGAAAGGTTAGATGGATGAAGGGTAGGTGTATGGATGGAAGGATGAAAGGGTGGATGGATGGATGAAGGATGGATGGATGGAAGTATGAAAGGGTGGATGGATGGATGAAGGATGGATGTATGGATGGATAAAAGGTTGCATGGATGAATGATGCATGGATGGATGTGTGAAAAGTTTGGGGGGATGAATGAGGAATGGATGAAAGGGTGGATGGATGGATGGATGGATGAAAGGGTGGATGGATGAAGGATGGATGTATGGATGGAAGGATGAAAGGGTAGATGGATGAAGGGTGGCTGTATGGATGGATAAAAGGTTGCATGGATGAATGATGGATGAATGTGTGAAAAGGTGGGTGGATGAATGATGGGTTGATGGATGGATGGGTGGATGGGTAAAGGATGGATGTATGGATGGAATGATGAAAGGGTGGATGGATGAAGGATGGATGTATAGATGAATGGATGAAAGGGTGGATGGATGTGTGAAAGTGTGGGTGGATGAATGATGGATTGATGGATGTGATGAGGTCTAACAGGCGCATTTATGGTTGTCAAAAGTTGATGATGGGGACTACCAGTTTCTAGAAACTTTTGTCGGAAGGGGGTCCTTACGACTAAAAAGGTTTTACAAGGGAGTCTCTGCATCAAAAAGTTTGAAGACCTCTGCTCTAGGGTATACAGAGAATCCTTCGATTTTTTATCAGATTCTGCAAAAATGTCTGGAGTCATTGGTTATGCCAGAGGAATCAGTGTTGGTGCAGTATATCGATGACCTATTGGTTGCATCAAAGACACGAGAAGCAGGTGTGACAGATACATTTGCTCTACTGAGCCATTTGGCAGTAGGTGGGCATAAGGTGTCACCAGCAAAATTACAATTTTGTCAAAAATAAGTTCAATATTTGGGACACAAAATTGAAAAAGAGTCAGAAAAGTATCACAAGATCGAATTACAGTGATTTTGCAAATGGGTCCTCCTAGAACACAGAAGGAAATTTGAATGTTTCTGGGCATGGTTGGATACTGCCGACAGTGGATTGTTGGGACTTCACTGATTGCCAAGCCCCTACAGAGATTGACTCACAAAGATGTAGTCAATCCAATCCAACTGGATGAGGAAAGCATGAAGACTTTTGTTGAATTGAAGGATAGTCTTTGTCGTGCATCTGCTTTGGGTATGCCAGATTACAGCAAAAAATTTGCATTGTTCTGTTGTGAGAGAGATGGGTGTGCACTTTCAGTAGTGACACAGACACATGGAATGGCACGCCGTCCAGTGGCATATTTCTCTGCTACTTTGGACTCAGTGGATGCAGCATTGTCAGGTTGTTTGAAAGCGGTGGCTGCTACTTGTGTGAGTCTAGAGCAGAGTGAATAGATTGTGATGGGACATCTAGTAAGAATACATGTACCACATTTGGTTAAGATTTAGCTGACACGAACAAGGACACAATGCAGAACGAGTAGACGTTTGACTAGATATGAGAAAGTGATTTTGGGTGCTGAAAAAGTGACAGTGACAAGATGTACAACACTGAATTCAGCAACTTTGTTGCCAAGTTCGAGCTGTGAAGAAGTAAAAGATGAAGCAGAACATAATTCTTTGGATGTGACAGAGTTGTGTACAAAACTAAGGCCTGACATAAGAGATGTACCATTGTCAGAATAATATGGTATAATATTTGTAGATGGTTCTTGTCTTAGAGATGAGAAATGTGTTTTGCATGCTTCACATGATGTATGTACAGTGACCATGGTTCTTGAAGCATCTTGTCTAGAAGGGATGAATTCAGCCCAAATTTCTGAGTTGGTCACTTTGACCAGGGCATGCATAATTGGCAAAAATTTGAGAACAACCATATTTGCGGATAGTCAATATGGTTTTGAGGTGGTACAAGTTTTTGGTCAACTGTGGATGCAACTTGGTTTTCTGACTTTGTCAGGATCTCCAATTAGGAATAGTGAAAGAAGTGAAAGA
This sequence comes from Lissotriton vulgaris, assembly GCF_964263255.1. Lineage (NCBI taxonomy): Eukaryota > Metazoa > Chordata > Amphibia > Caudata > Salamandridae > Lissotriton > Lissotriton vulgaris. The sequence continues at coordinate 744,055 of NW_028253351.1, forward strand.
TTTGTTGAATGCACTACAATTGCCCAAAAAGATTGCAGTGGTCAAATGTCCAGCACATAAATCAGGAAATGATTAAGTGACCAGTGGGAACAGATACATAGACCAAGTTGCTCATTTTTGCGCACAAAATTAAGTTTCAATTAATAAGGGAACAGAAAAAAGAATGCAAATTGTCACTTGATGTTCTCTACTATTGAAACATGGGAAGACATTAGACAGTTGCAGGAAGAAGCCAATGAGGAGGAAAAATAACTTTGGATAAAAACAGGTTGTACTAAGAGACCTGAAGATGAAATATGGGTGTATGTGGATGAAAGACCAGTAATACCAGACTGTTTACTTTCACAGATGGCATGAATGTACCATGGAATAACTCATGTGGGAAGAGATACAATGATTCAAACAGTCATGGTACAATCCCAAGTTTAGAGTCATTGCAGAGAGTGTATGCAGGAGGTGTGCAGTCTGCCAGCAGCAAAGTCCAGGTAGAAAGACTGTTGTTAGTTGGGGGCACATTGGAAAAGCAGCAGGGCCTTTTACTAGGTCACAGTCAGATTTTATTGAGCTTCTCCCTTGTACTGGACTGAAATATGTGTTAGTTGTGGTTTATCTGTTTTCTCGCTGAGTGGAAGCATATTCAACAAGAAGAAATAATAGTCTGACAATTGCCAAATTGCTTTTGAGAGAGATCATTCCTATATTTGATTTTCCAGTCTCTGTAGAAACAGATAGAGGTACACATTTTTTAAATGAAATAATTTGGATGATTTATGCATCATTACAAATTTAGCAAAAGCTGCATTGTGCCTATCGACCAGAAGCCTCAGGCATAGCTGAGCAGATCAATGGCACTATCAAATCCAGATTGTCAAAGGTATGTGCATCCACAACACTGAAATGGCCGTATGCTTTACCCCTGGTAATGATGAGTCAGAGAAGCATTCCTGATAGAAAGACTGGATTATCACCTCATTAAGTTATAACGGGGAGAGCAACGAGACCGCCAATTGTACCAGCAAATCAACTGATGAATAATACTGATGATCTAGTGCTTGATTATTGCAAAGGATTGGCTGATGTGGTATGTTCTGTGTCTCACCAGGTTGGAGAAATTGCAACTACAACACAGCAGGAGCAAGCACATGATTAAAGTCCGGGTAAGTGGATCCTGGTGAAGAAACATGTTAGAAAGCCGTGTCTGGAACCTCGGAGGCATGGCCCTTACCAGGTAATACTGGTGACAACGACAGCAGTGAAGTGTCGTGGCTTGCCGAGTTGGATTCACGCAAGTCATACAAGAAGAGTCCCAAGTGAAAGACAAGAAGAACAGCAGCTGGTGGAGAGACATGAGAAGCCAGAAGCTGTGGAACGTGAAGACACAGAGTCTAAAGCTACAGATTCTGAAGTTGTTGAACACGTGATTGAACAGGGAAAAAAACAAATAAAGTGGGTGCCAGCTAGTGGGTCTCATAATACTGCTGTTGAAGGAGACAATGGAGCAGTGTTGAGTGAAAACCAAGAGCAAGTGCAACAGAGAAAATGACTGAATAAGAGAACTTGCAAACTTGACACTGATGCAGAACAAGCAGTTCAAGTAAAGAAAGCAAGAAAAGGTGATGTGTGTCAAAAGGAGTGAAAAGACTGAAAAACACTCTGAAACAAAAATTACCAGCCACAATAATTGAATTTCCAGATCAGACTGAGCAAAGTGAGTCTGAAGAATCAGTTTGTAAAACGAAAAGAGTAAGAGTTCTGAACAAGAAATACACTGCTCCAGAATGGACATATATAGTGCTGGAAGAAGTTAAAAACACAGATCAGAGCAAAGAAAACGTTGGTACAGAGCAAAGGGAAGGAAACGGTTTTGAAATACCTTAAAGTACTGTGTAAACCATGGTGCAAGAAATTTGAGAATTCACTAAAAGGATTGCAGAAAACTAAAAACGAGATTTGAAGAAGAAAATATAAAAAAAAAATGAAAAGAAAAAGAGGGGCTAAATAAGAAAGGCATAACGTTTGAGGATACACCACTTTGGGTAGTTTTTATTGATTTTTTAGGTTTTTTTTTTCGTTTTTCTTAGTTTTTTTTAGTTTATTGCTTTTAACATTTTTAATTTTTCTCTTGAAAATGGCAAATACAGCAGAGACTGGATATCAAAATCGTAGTTTTAAACATAGATGTATTAATGCTTGCTTATTTAGTATCTTACTACTAATGTTGGTGTTGTTAAAACTAATTGTTGTTGTGCCTGTCTTAATGGTAACTAATCACAAAAATAATACTGATGGAGTGATGAGTGAAAAAATTGATACTGAAAGTCTAAAAGAAGACTCACATACTAATTTAGAAAAGATTAAAGATGACAGCATCTATCATCATGATAAGTCGATTAATGACTTTTCATTAAATGTATTTACAAATTTATTGTATGAATATGTTGATACAATGGATGCAAGAGATTGTTACGTGTGCATGCAAATACCATTGTCTGTCTCAGAGGGGGTGACTTACCATCACCTAACTTTGACGTATGGTGTGTCTTGCAGTGTACTAACCAGTCTGTTTTTCGAGAAGGGAAGTATGCAATACTTTTATTCTAACATGGATCTAGTATTTTCAGAAATTCCTATTAGAAAGAACATTAATAGAATATATAGTGCTAGAAATGCAGAACATATGGGGGAATTTTTTCATACTACACATACCATAGATACAGCATATGCACATAGACATAACCTCACTTATAGTTTACGGTTTTAAGAAATCGAATTAAATATTATGGTGGAAGATAGAAGACAAGATTTTCAGAGAAAAGCTGCTGAGCAAAAGTCCCATGTACCTCTATGGACTTTCAGAGAAGGAGATTATAAGAAAGGTGAGACTTATTCTGCCATGTCTCTAGAATGGAATCATAGAGGGAAGCTTTATTTCCTTAGACAAAAGACTGAATGTAGCAATTATTTAATTGGTTCTAGTGAGTGTGATCGTACTTTTCTAATAACAGGAGGATGGGGACTAAAAGGAGGAACTGATCCTGTTTTTCCAGGAATATATTATGTGTGTGGTAACAATGCCTTCTATATGTTGCCTGTACATTGGTATGGATGTTGTTATTTGGGCAAATTATTTCCAAAAATCTAGCATTTAGATAAGAATCATAGAATCAATGAAGTAAAGAATGGACTAATACGTAATAAGAGAGGAGCAAGTTTTTCAGAAATAATGGGAGATATTGTTGGAGGATTGATACCTTCAGTTGGAATTATTCTGAATTCGCATAAAATTAGAAAATTGTCCACACTGGTTGATCGTTTATCAACAGACACTGCTGGTGGGTTTTTAATGATTGATACTGGGGTGGTTACGATTAGGTCTATGGTTTTACAAAATCGACTTGCCCTTGATGTATTATTGGCTAAAGAGGGTAGAGTCTGCAATATGTTGAAAATACAACAATGTTGCACTCATATCCGTGACAAGAGTAAAAGTCTTGAGGGGTATATTAAGAAAATTACAAATCTTCATCAAGATTTGGCTAAATTGAAGGTTGACGGTGCTTGGGAGAAACTTGGTAAGGGTTTTTCCTCTGTGGGTAATTGGTTTCCTACCTTTGGAAATAGTATATTAGGGAGAATATTAACACCTATCATTGCAGTGGCTACAGTGGTACTAATGATCTATCTGATCGATAAGTGTTGTAAATGCAAGATAGATTCATCTGAAAATAAAAGAAGGGTAAGAAAGATAAAGAGGGATGAGATAGAATTAGAGGATATGAAAGGAAATTACCATGAAGTTACCACAGGCACATGTGTCACATGCAGAGTATTCAGATTGCCAGCAGAGTGCAGTAGTGAGCAGAGAACAGTGAGCAGAACGCCAAATGCGAACACCGGACTCCGGCATCGAGCAGCATCGAGTACCGCACCGCCACGCCAAGCTCTCGGCAATCCGCCCGGCAATCCACCCGGCAGCATAGATTAGTGGAAGGTTGCGGGTGAGCTAATCCGAGACTCAGCGGTTTCTTTACGGATCCGGATGCGGCAGCCAGGATTGACCCTGAACCCGGTAAGGAGAGCTGCGGAGCAGCGGGTCCAGTGAGGGGAAGAAAGCCAGCTGACCAGCCACCAGCGCGGGTGTGAATGGGCAGGAGGCCTGCCTGGGTACATGAGTCAGCCGCAGCATCTGCATTAGCTGGTGACAGGAGCTACCGAGCCACGGGAGCCGCGAGCTGCCGCAAAGTGCCAGGAGCTCAGCAGAGCTGAGCGGTGTAGAGGAGCACTTGGGAAGCAGTATATTTAATGGCGTCCCGAGCTGTGCTTTAAGCGGCGCTTAACCTAGAGCTTGGGCTAGTCTGCGAGAGGCTGGGAGATCAGCTGGAGATAGGAGCTGCAGAGACTCGCCATTTGGGGATTGAGTGCGGGTGGGCACCGCGACTCTGGGCTCCAGGCGCCTGGTGGTTCATGCGGCATATGTGGCCAGTGTCTCTCACCATCTGCCTACCCCCAGTCAGAAGCCAGCAGCAGCCAGCAGCAAACAGCAAACAGTCAATCGCCGCATGGAGCTGTGAAGCAGTGAGCGGTGAAGCAAAACAAAACACCCCTCAGTAAGCACCGCAACGGTGAGTGAAACCGGTAAGGGTGCCTAGGGGTTGATAGAGACACTGTTAGAGCCTGCCCGGTCCCTGACCCTGCCCCAGCCAAAACCTGCACCTATCGACGTTTTAGACAACACTTTACACCCTACTCCTCGAAATTGCCCCGCTCCCTCCCTGACGGCAGCTGCCCTTCTTGTGGGGGGTAGACGGGCTTGGGAGGCAGGCCTGGGAGCACGTTTAGGAGCAGTGGCGGGGAGTTAGAGCAGGTTGCTGGGAAGGCGACATGAGATCAGGGCGCGTTCGTGGATGCCCCACTAGCAAAGGAGGGCCAAACAATCGGTCAAACAAACGCAAAAGATCACCGAAAGCAGTCGAGGGGGCAAGAGAAGATCAAATAAGTAAATCCAGGCAATTAACTCAGAGTGAAGGTTCACTAATCGATATAGCAACTGATAAGTTGGATTCTATCAACGCAAGCAGTGAACATCCGGCAAATACAGAGAAGAGCAGCAAATCAAAATCCAACCTTGCAATGTTCCAACCAAAAATATTCACAAAATTTCACTTCCTAAAAAATGCGGGGGATACACTACTCTCCAACATCAATGAATCTTGAGGCCTACAGGAACCCATCGAACCTTCCCAGACTTGTCAGACAGCGTCCGTGCACAATACAGGTTCAGCAACCGATGACAACAGCAAGAGAAGCCCTATCTCTACAGCCAGAGAACAACCACAAGTGACATCAACCCCTCGGGGTGACAAAAACAATCTCACAATGGCTGTCACAACCAAAGGGACAACGCCCGGTACGAAAATCGTTTTAGAACCAAATCTTATCCAAGTGCACAGGGGGAACGACAACAACAAAAGCCAGCTTACACACATGTCACCCAAAAGCCTTACAGCCCCGGGCAAAACTGCTAGCAACAAACTATGTGAGAGGACAACATCTGGTAAGGGCAGCGAAGCCGACAAACCTCCGCATCGCACTACGAACTGTACGTCGGAAATCCAAGTACCAAAAATAGACCCCAACAACCACAATGGGGCAAGCGGAAAAGACGTAAATCAGTGCTGGGAAGAGAATGTCTCAACTCTTGGGAATCAAACTCTAATACATTCTGAACGTAAAACTGATCACAACAGTACGATGAGGTCAGGGAAGGATACTGTACACTCACACAGGCCACCAACCTCGCCTCTAGACGTGATAGAAATATCTTCATACCTGGGTAAGGAAGAGTGGGAAGATCTCCTAGCAGCATATATCCAAGACAAAAGCAGCAGCGAAAAAAATATGAATACGTCCTTACCGATCATCATAAATGATGTTTCAGTGGATCACCCAGTGATGGACGTGGGGGCCCCAGAGGTGGGCCAAAAAAGCCCCTTGACCGCGGATAATCAGGACAAAACCTTGAAGCAAACAAATCATGAAAACGCGTGGAGCAGTCTGCTCAAAACAATACAACTCCTGGTAGAAGCCCTCAACTACCAATTGGACAAAATGGACACCCAACTGTCGCTACTTGACACATTGGCAGTGTTTGTGGTGGCCATTGATGGGAAGCTGGGCACGCTCAATACGCTTCTTCAGAATAAATTGCCATTGATGAACCAAGAATCTGGGTCTTATAAAGAAGGATGCAGATGCGGTCCTATAATCGACAAATTGTCGACATTACCAACAATAATGAGGGATCTGTGCACAGAATTAAGAAGAACACCCAAGTGCAGGCAAAGTAACTCCTGTACCAACCCTCTCGTGGCTGAGATTAACCATCCAATGACCAAAGAGGTGCTGGGGAGCAACGGACAAATCAAACCTAACTCAAGGGTCCCCACACCCACAAAACCATCAACCCCAGAGGTCAGTGAAACAGGAAGCACAGAACCTCAATCCCCTGACATTGCGGAGGAAGAAATAACAAACCCAAAAATGAACGCCAAACAAAGACGAGCAAAAAAACGCAAAGGCAGGAAACAAAAAATCGATTCTCAACGTAATGGTTTTCTACAACTTTTTGGGAACACTCCGAACATGGAACAAAGCACAGCACATCCCGAGGGTGCCACGTATCTACCAGAATCCGATGAAGTCATCGGCACACCTGAGACCCCGATCAAGGCAATAACCACCAAAGGGCCGGGGTGTAACAGTAAAACAAAAACCAATCTGGAACCACACAGCATCCACACTCAAAAAGAGCCCGGAAGAGGAACACGAAATTCATGTCTCCAACTCAATGAAACTAGCAATACAACCCCCGCCTCCTGCGTGAAACAAGCGCAAGAAAGTAGCATGCAGTCCAGTTCGGTCCGTCAGCAAATAAAAAATCATGGACCCACTAGGGGAACAAAGTCGGGGATCAATCGAGGACCGGCTATCGCAGTGACAGGCAAACGATTGCCAGAAAGCTATCCAGAAATGACTATGGAAGGTGCACTGACTGCAATGAGAGAAGTAGACTCAGCTATTATGGGGACACCGGGTCTCACGTGCAACATCTCTAGACCTTGCAAAATTCCCCATCTAGCCGGGTCACCATTAAGGAACCATCACACCTCTGGCCAAGAACTAAGAATAACCGCAAGTAGTACAAATGATGTCAATACCACTACAGCACGACGAGTAGAGGTTAAGCGACGGTCAGACGAACGATCACACGCTGAACCGTTTGTACCAAATGAACATACACTTGGCCGACGGCTAAGAGTCACTGCACCCATCTCTAGTAAATAGGAAACAACTTTAACGCGACAACTAGAGGTTATGGGATCTAGTCAATCAATAACAGAAAGTGCAACAGCAGGAGAACAAGAAAACTCAAAAGGCGCCGTCTGGTTCAATCCGGACTACACCTCGCAAGGAAGACACAACACTCTCAACAGAGGTAACATCTTAAGGCTGCTATCCCATATTCCATCCTTGACAGAATTAAAAAGCTCCGACCTGGTATCCATTGAATTTGTAGCAGATGAGGATACAGGCAACGAAAAAACAAAAGCAACTTGGAGAACCCTGGCAATTTCACAAAAATGAATTGCCGAAACTGAGATCTTTAAAAGCTGGGGTATCACAATAAAACCTTATGTCAAGCCAAGGTACCCAGACATTCTTGTCCCGGTGGAAAAAGCGGCAGCTCCAACTACCACGAAAACTTTAAAAAACTCGGTCCTCAGAGGAGTGGTAGGACCAGAGAGCAAAAAAACTGATCAATATATTAACAGCACCGGAGTTACTGCAGATGAACACACACAAATACCTGGAATGGTCGACTCAGGATGGATAGCTAGAACTCTAAACAATGACAAATGACAAATCAGCCATAAGCCAAAGGAAGACATATACGACTCACTAAAAATATGCTCATGGAACATCAACGGCCTGGCTTCCAAAATAGCTGACTCAGATTTTATGAATTACATCAGAAAATTTGGCATTGTGGCACTCCAAGAGACATGGCTTGCAGACCCCCCCCAATCTCCATGGTTACTTACATTTTTACTCAGCTGCAAATAGGACGGCAAAATATGGGCACTCCAAAGGCGGCATAGTAACCTACATACTGGTTACAAGTGTATTGACGGCAAAAGAAGACGGGCCATCCTCTACAGCCGCCCTGGCTGTAAACATCTGCTTACCACAACTCAAACAAGGCATTACTGAAACCGACTTCCTTCTAATAAATGCCTACATTAATCCAAGAAGGAAAGGGAAAGCAGCTAAAGACCTCTGTAGTTTTATGGCGACATATATAAGGGAAAGACCTACACCAAATGTTGTTCTCAACCTTAACCTCATGGGTGTGACGCAGGAAGACGTACAACTAATCCAAAATGCAATTTGGGACATCCCAACAAAAGCAACCTCACAGATATCCCAAAAAACCAAACTAGGTAACAGGACATTAGAAGACCTGGAATACTTTAACATCAGGGCCCTAAATGGTAGGACCTCTGGAGATAATCCTCCAGCCGCAACCTTTCACACATCAAAAACAAGTAGCATTCTAGGCTATACCTTTATATCATTACCCTTTTTCCAGTCCTTAAAATCATTCCGGATCGGCACCAGTGGGGATAGCGACCACTGCCCCCAAGAAATTATCATCAAGACCATAAAGCCCAACTTTGAGCGATCAAAAGTGTCAAAAGAGTCAACCCAAACCATCAACCTTAAAAAAATCAAATATTCATCAGCAACAGATGGAATTCTAGTGGAAAGGGCAAAACAGCACTTTGAGAGCCGCTCCGGGCATAGTGAAATCACGAAATGGGAACATTTTACAAGTACTATGTCTATGTATGCTACAAATCCCAAGCCCCAGTCACAATTGGGGGATGCAAGTTTCTGCAAATTCTCTCGAGAAGACAAAAGGAAAATTAAAGACATAAAGACTTCAATCTACTGTACAATGAGAGAACTCCAACGGAAACCCATGGACACCGTAAAGCAGGACCATCTACGAAAACTAAAATCAACCCTAAAAAAACTAAAATGGGAAGCAAACAAATCAGCTGAGGACAATTTATGGGCGAGACTTCAGTCCGATATCAAACGGAATGATGGAGCAAGGTTTTGGAAATCAATAAATGTATTCATAAGACCTGCGCACCACGGGGTCTCATCAAACATCTCAGAGGACATCTGGGCAAGCTTTCTCGGCACCCATTTCAGTCAGGCTGAAGGAAATAACCAGCACTATGAGCCTGCCATTTATAAAAATCATACAACAATTAACGACACAAGGCCCACAGATTGCTATACTCCAAATGATATTGAGAACTTGCCGAACTTACAAAGTACCATCCAGCGCCAAATCAAAAAAGGAAGGGCGGAGGGAGCGCCAGGGCCAAATGGTATACCTCCTATTCTTTATAAACAAGATGTGTCAGGCTGGGCAGTAGCCCTGGAACCCCTCTTTTTGGAAATAAGACAATTCAATATCATACCAACATCTTGGAGGGCCTCTATCATCTCCCCAATCTATAAGGCAGGAGATAAGGCTTCCCCACTTAACTATCGACTGGTGGCTTTAATTGACAACGAGGCAAAATATTTTGCAGGTACCCTACTCGAAGAGCTGATGGCCTGGGGGACAGAGAGATCCTTAATCCCAGTCAACCAGACAGGCTTCGCTAAGTCAGTAGGTACGATGACGAACATCTTGAGCATGGGCTTGCTCATAGACAATTACAAAAAACAATTTGATGGACAGAATGTAGATCAATGTCTTACATTCACCCCAGTACAAGGATCTGGGCCTAAATCCATCGTTTTTTGCACTCCACACCACCCTGGGTCAGATAATGGCTTTATGCAAATCAGCTCTGACCCTGTGCCCCATGGGAACAGTCCAGTCCGAACTACTACAGCCATATCTTTCCCAGACCGGAATCAAGCATCCGAGGACCGGACCGGTTTCGAGGTAACACCTCTCATCAGCCCGGCTAGCTTGACTCCAGTGGTGTGGAGGCTCTGGGACCCACGTCTGAGCTACCCCAGTACACTCAGGGAGAAAATTACAAAAAACAATTTGATGGACAGAATGTAGTCAATGTCTTACATTCACCCCAGTACAAGGATCTGGGCCTAAATCCATCATTTTTTGCACTCCACACCACCCTGGGTCAGATAATGGCTTTATGCAAATCAGCTCTGACCCTGTGCCCCATGGGAACAGTCCAGTCCGAACTACAACAGCCATATATTTCCCAGACCGGAATCAAGCATCCGAGGACCGGACCGGTTTCGAGGTAACACCTCTCATCAGCCCGGCTAGCTTGACTCCAGTGGTGTGGAGGCTCTGGGACCCACGTCTGAGCTACCCCAGTACACTCAGGGAGAAAATTACAAAAAACAATTTGATGGACAGAATGTAGATCAATGTCTTACATTCACCCCAGTACAAGGATCTGGGCGTAAATCCATCGTTTTTTGCACTCCACACCACCCTGGGTCAGATAATGGCTTTATGCAAATCAGCTCTGACCCTGTGCCCCATGGGAACAGTCCAGTCCGAACTACAACAGCCATATCTTTCCTAGACCGGAATCAAGCATCCGAAGACCGGACCGGTTTCGAGGTAACACCTCTCATCAGCCCGGCTAGCTTGACTCCAGTGGTGTGGAGGCTCTGGGACCCACGTCTGAGCTACCCCAGTACACTCAGGGAGAAAATTACAAAAAACAATTTGATGGACAGAATGTAGATCAATGTCTTACATTCACCCCAGTACAAGGATCTGGGCCTAAATCCATCGTTTTTTGCACTCCACACCACCCTGGGCCAGATAATGGCTTTATGCAAATCAGCTCTGACCCTGTGCCCCATGGGAACAGTCCAGTCCGAACTACAACAGCCATATCTTTCCCATACCGGAATCAAGCATCCGAGGACCGGACCGGTTTCGAGGTAACACCTCTCATCAGCCCGGCTAGCTTGACTCCAGTGGTGTGGAGGCTCTGGGACCCACGTCTGAGCTACCCCAGTACACTCAGGGAGAAAATTACAAAAAACAATTTGATGGACAGAATGTAGATCAATGTCTTACATTCACCCCAGTACAAGGATCTGGGCCTAAATCCATCGTTTTTTGCACTCCACACCACCCTGGGTCAGATAATGGCTTTATGCAAATCAGCTCTGACCCTGTGCCCCATGGGAACAGTCCAGTCCGAACTACAACAGCCATATCTTTCCCAGACCGGAATCAAGCATCCGAGGACCGGACCGGTTTCGAGGTAACACCTCTCATCAGCCCGGCTAGCTTGACTCCAGTGGTGTGGAGGCTCTGGGACCCACGTCTGAGCTACCCCAGTACACTCAGGGAGAAAATTACAAAAAACAATTTGATGGACAGAATGTAGATCAATGTCTTACATTCACCCCAGTACAAGGATCTGGGCCTAAATCCATTGTTTTTTGCACTCCACACCACCCTGGGTCAGATAATGGCTTTATGCAAATCAGCTCTGACCCTGTGCCCCATGGGAACAGTCCAGTCCGAACTACAACAGCCATATCTTTCCCAGACCGGAATCAAGCATCCGAGGACCGGACCGGTTTCGAGGTAACACCTCTCATCAGCCCGGCTAGCTTGACTCCAGTGGTGTGGAGGCTCTGGGACCCACGTCTGAGCTACCCCAGTACACTCAGGGAGAAAATTACAAAAAACAATTTGATGGACAGAATGTAGATCAATGTCTTACATTCACCCCAGTACAAGGATCTGGGCCTAAATCCATCGTTTTTTGCACTCCACACCACCCTGGGTCAGATAATGGCTTTATGCAAATCAGCTCTGACCCTGTGCCCCATGGGAACAGTCCAGTCCGAACTACAACAGCCATATCTTTCCCAGACCGGAATCAAGCATCCGAGGACCGGACCGGTTTCGAGGTAACACCTCTCATCAGCCCGGCTAGCTTGACTCCAGTGGTGTGGAGGCTCTGGGACCCACGTCTGAGCTACCCCAGTACACTCAGTTAGAAAATTACAAAAAACAATTTGATGGACAGAATGTAGATCAATGTCTTACATTCACCCCAGTACAAGGATCTGGGCCTAAATCCATCGTTTTTTGCACTCCACACCACCCTGGGTCAGATAATGGCTTTATGCAAATCAGCTCTGACCCTGTGCCCCATGGGAACAGTCCAGTCCGAACTACAACAGCCATATCTTTCCCAGACCGGAATCAAGCATCCGAGGACCGGACCGGTTTCGAGGTAACACCTCTCATCAGCCCGGCTAGCTTGACTCCAGTGGTGTGGAGGCTCTGGGACCCACGTCTGAGCTACCCCAGTACACTCAGGGAGAAAATTACAAAAAACAATTTGATGGACAGAATGTAGATCAATGTCTTACATTCACCCCAGTACAAGGATCTGGGCCTAAATCCATCGTTTTTTGCACTCCACACCACCCTGGGTCAGATAATGGCTTTATGCAAATCAGCTCTGACCCTGTGCCCCATGGGAACAGTCCAGTCCGAACTACAACAGCCATATCTTTCCCAGACCGGAATCAAGCATCCGAGGACCGGACCGGTTTCGAGGTAACACCTCTCATCAGCCCGGCTAGCTTGACTCCAGTGGTGTGGAGGCTCTGGGACCCACGTCTGAGCTACCCCAGTACACTCAGGGAGAAAATTACAAAAAACAATTTGATGGACAGAATGTAGATCAATGTCTTACATTCACCCCAGTACAAGGATCTGGGCCTAAACCCATCGTTTTTTGCACTCCACACCACCCTGGGTCAGATAATGGCTTTATGCAAATCAGCTCTGACCCTGTGCCCCATGGGAACAGTCCAGTCCGAACTACAACAGCCATATCTTTCCCAGACCGGAATCAAGCATCCGAGGACCGGACCGGTTTCGAGGTAACACCTCTCATCAGCCCGGCTAGCTTGACTCCAGTGGTGTGGAGGCTCTGGGACCCACGTCTGAGCTACCCCAGTACACTCAGGGAGAAAATTACAAAAAACAATTTGATGGACAGAATGTAGATCAATGTCTTACATTCACCCCAGTACAAGGATCTGGGCCTAAATCCATCGTTTTTTGCACTCCACACCACCCTGGGTCAGATAATGGCTTTATGCAAATCAGCTCTGACCCTGTGCCCCATGGGAACAGTCCAGTCCGAACTACAACAGCCATATCTTTCCCAGACCGGAATCAAGCATCCGAGGACCGGACCGGTTTCGAGGTAACACCTCTCATCAGCCCGGCTAGCTTGACTCCAGTGGTGTGGAGGCTCTGGGACCCACGTCTGAGCTACCCCAGTACACTCAGGGAGAAAATTACAAAAAACAATTTGATGGACAGAATGTAGATCAATGTCTTACATTCACCCCAGTACAAGGATCTGGGCCTAAATCCATCGTTTTTTGCACTCCACACCACCCTGGGTCAGATAATGGCTTTATGCAAATCAGCTCTGACCCTGTGCCCCATGGGAACAGTCCAGTCCGAACTACAACAGCCATATCTTTCCTAGACCGGAATCAAGCATCCGAGGACCGGACCGGTTTCGAGGTAACACCTCTCATCAGCCCGGCTAGCTTGACTCCAGTGGTGTGGAGGCTCTGGGACCCACGTCTGAGCTACCCCAGTACACTCAGGGAGAAAATTACAAAAAACAATTTGATGGACAGAATGTAGATCAATGTCTTACATTCACCCCAGTACAAGGATCTGGGCCTAAATCCATCGTTTTTTGCACTCCACACCACCCTGGGCCAGATAATGGCTTTATGCAAATCAGCTCTGACCCTGTGCCCCATGGGAACAGTCCAGTCCGAACTACAACAGCCATATCTTTCCCATACCGGAATCAAGCATCCGAGGACCGGACCGGTTTCGAGGTAACACCTCTCATCAGCCCGGCTAGCTTGACTCCAGTGGTGTGGAGGCTCTGGGACCCACGTCTGAGCTACCCCAGTACACTCAGGGAGAAAATTACAAAAAACAATTTGATGGACAGAATGTAGATCAATGTCTTACATTCACCCCAGTACAAGGATCTGGGCCTAAATCCATCGTTTTTTGCACTCCACACCACCCTGGGTCAGATAATGGCTTTATGCAAATCAGCTCTGACCCTGTGCCCCATGGGAACAGTCCAGTCCGAACTACAACAGCCATATCTTTCCCAGACCGGAATCAAGCATCCGAGGACCGGACCGGTTTCGAGGTAACACCTCTCATCAGCCCGGCTAGCTTGACTCCAGTGGTGTGGAGGCTCTGGGACCCACGTCTGAGCTACCCCAGTACACTCAGGGAGAAAATTACAAAAAACAATTTGATGGACAGAATGTAGATCAATGTCTTACATTCACCCCAGTACAAGGATCTGGGCCTAAATCCATCGTTTTTTGCACTCCACACCACCCTGGGTCAGATAATGGCTTTATGCAAATCAGCTCTGACCCTGTGCCCCATGGGAACAGTCCAGTCCGAACTACAACAGCCATATCTTTCCCAGACCGGAATCAAGCATCCGAGGACCGGACCGGTTTCGAGGTAACACCTCTCATCAGCCCGGCTAGCTTGACTCCAGTGGTGTGGAGGCTCTGGGACCCACGTCTGAGCTACCCCAGTACACTCAGGGAGAAAATTACAAAAAACAATTTGATGGACAGAATGTAGATCAATGTCTTACATTCACCCCAGTACAAGGATCTGGGCCTAAATCCATCGTTTTTTGCACTCCACACCACCCTGGGTCAGATAATGGCTTTATGCAAATCAGCTCTGACCCTGTGCCCCATGGGAACAGTCCAGTCCGAACTACAACAGCCATATCTTTCCCAGACCGGAATCAAGCATCCGAGGACCGGACCGGTTTCGAGGTTACACCTCTCATCAGCCCGGCTAGCTTGACTCCAGTGGTGTGGAGGCTCTGGGACCCACGTCTGAGCTACCCCAGTACACTCAGGGAGAAAATTACAAAAAACAATTTGATGGACAGAATGTAGATCAATGTCTTACATTCACCCCAGTACAAGGATCTGGGCCTAAATCCATCGTTTTTTGCACTCCACACCACCCTGGGTCAGATAATGGCTTTATGCAAATCAGCTCTGACCCTGTGCCCCATGGGAACAGTCCAGTCCGAACTACAACAGCCATATCTTTCCCAGACCGGAATCAAGCATCCGAGGACCGGACCGGTTTCGAGGTAACATCTCTCATCAGCCCGGCTAGCTTGACTCCAGTAGTGTGGAGGCTCTGGGACCCACGTCTGAGCTACCCCAGTACACTCAGGGAGAAAATTACAAAAAACAATTTGATGGACAGAATGTAGATCAATGTCTTACATTCACCCCAGTACAAGGATCTGGGCCTAAATCCATCGTTTTTTGCACTCCACACCACCCTGGGCCAGATAATGGCTTTATGCAAATCAGCTCTGACCCTGTGCCCCATGGGAACAGTCCAGTCCGAACTACAACAGCCATATCTTTCCCAGACCGGAATCAAGCATCCGAGGACCGGACCGGTTTCGAGGTAACACCTCTCATCAGCCCGGCTAGCTTGACTCCAGTGGTGTGGAGGCTCTGGGACCCACGTCTGAGCTACCCCAGTACACTCAGGGAGAAAATTACAAAAAACAATTTGATGGACAGAATGTAGATCAATGTCTTACATTCACCCCAGTACAAGGATCTGGGCCTAAATCCATCGTTTTTTGCACTCCACACCACCCTGGGTCAGATAATGGCTTTATGCAAATCAGCTCTGACCCTGTGCCCCATGGGAACAGTCCAGTCCGAACTACAACAGCCATATCTTTCCCAGACCGGAATCAAGCATCCGAGGACCGGACCGGTTTCGAGGTAACACCTCTCATCAGCCCGGCTAGCTTGACTCCAGTGGTGTGGAGGCTCTGGGACCCACGTCTGAGCTACCCCAGTACACTCAGGGAGAAAATTACAAAAAACAATTTGATGGACAGAATGTAGATCAATGTCTTACATTCACCCCAGTACAAGGATCTGGGCCTAAATCCATCGTTTTTTGCACTCCACACCACCCTGGGTCAGATAATGGCTTTATGCAAATCAGCTCTGACCCTGTGCCCCATGGGAACAGTCCAGTCCGAACTACAACAGCCATATCTTTCCCAGACCGGAATCAAGCATCCGAGGACCGGACCGGTTTCGAGGTAACACCTCTCATCAGCCCGGCTAGCTTGACTCCAGTGGTGTGGAGGCTCTGGGACCCACGTCTGAGCTACCCCAGTACACTCAGGGAGAAAATTACAAAAAACAATTTGATGGACAGAATGTAGATCAATGTCTTACATTCACCCCAGTACAAGGATCTGGGCCTAAATCCATCGTTTTTTGCACTCCACACCACCCTGGGTCAGATAATGGCTTTATGCAAATCAGCTCTGACCCTGTGCCCCATGGGAACAGTCCAGTCCGAACTACAACAGCCATATCTTTCCCAGACCGGAATCAAGCATCCGAGGACCGGACCGGTTTCGAGGTAACACCTCTCATCAGCCCGGCTAGCTTGACTCCAGTGGTGTGGAGGCTCTGGGACCCACGTCTGAGCTACCCCAGTACACTCAGGGAGAAAATTACAAAAAACAATTTGATGGACAGAATGTAGATCAATGTCTTACATTCACCCCAGTACAAGGATCTGGGCCTAAATCCATCGTTTTTTGCACTCCACACCACCCTGGGTCAGATAATGGCTTCATGCAAATCAGCTCTGACCCTGTGCCCCATGGGAACAGTCCAGTCCGAACTACAACAGCCATATCTTTCCCAGACCGGAATCAAGCATCTGAGGACCGGACCGGTTTTGAGGTAACATCTCTCATCAGCCCGGCTAGCTTGACTCCAGTGGTGTGGAGGCTCTGGGACCCACGTCTGAGCTACCCCAGTACACTCAGGGAGAAAATTACAAAAAACAATTTGATGGACAGAATGTAGATCAATGTCTTACATTCACCCCAGTACAAGGATCTGGGCCTATATCCATCGTTTTTTGCACTCCACACCACCCTGGGTCAGATAATGGCTTTATGCAAATCAGCTCTGACCCTGTGCCCCATGGGAACAGTCCAGTCCGAACTACAACAGCCATATCTTTCCCAGACCGGAATCAAGCATCCGAGGACCGGACCGGTTTCGAGGTAACATCTCTCATCAGCCCGGCTAGCTTGACTCCAGTGGTGTGGAGGCTCTGGGACCCACGTCTGAGCTACCCCAGTACACTCAGGGAGAAAATTACAAAAAACAATTTGATGGACAGAATGTAGATCAATGTCTTACATTCACCCCAGTACAAGGATCTGGGCCTAAATCCATCGTTTTTTGCACTCCACACCACCCTGGGTCAGATAATGGCTTTATGCAAATCAGCTCTGACCCTGTGCCCCATGGGAACAGTCCAGTCCGAACTACAACAGCCATATCTTTCCCAGACCGGAATCAAGCATCCGAGGACCGGACCGGTTTCGAGGTAACACCTCTCATCAGCCCGGCTAGCTTGACTCCAGTGGTGTGGAGGCTCTGGGACCCACGTCTGAGCTACCCCAGTACACTCAGGGAGAAAATTACAAAAAACAATTATAGACAAAGCAATCATAGACAAAGCAGAATCTAATAAAATGCCCATCCATTTCTGCTTCATCGACTACAAGGCCGCTTTTGATAACATAAACCGGAAGCTTTTGTGGTCTAAATTGAATGACTGGGGGATCTCGAGACCCCTGTTGGACCTGCTCATCAACCTGCACACAGAGATAAAAATAGGGGACGGTTCCGCCTTGTCAAGGCCCATACAGACCAATAAGGGCCTAAAGCAAGGCTGCGTCCTGGCCCCCACGCTTTTTAACCTGTTCCTAAGTGACCTTGTCCCAATTTTAAATGGTTGTAACTCCCTCGCCCCTAAACTAGGAGGGCTCCAGCCACCTTGTCTACTATAAGCAGACGACATCGTCCTAATAAGCCATACTAAGGTAGGACTTCAACATCTTTTGAATGCAACACAAAGGTACTCAAGTAAGAACGATCTTACAATAAATCTGGAGAAAACCCAAACAATGACCATTAGCAAGAAAAAAAGGAAATGAACATCATGGCATTGGAATACTACAAGAATTGAAGACACCCCAACATACAAATACCTAGGAGTGAAGATCGACAACGGTGGGCAGTTCTTGATCCAGAGAACTAGCATACGAGGGAGAGGACTTTTGCTGGCGATTTCGTTGAAGTCATTAAATCACAAACTTTCCGGCCCCTCTCTCCTACCCTTGACGCAAGTAATTCATGCCAAACTTCTCCCAACAATTACTTACGGGAGTGAGGCACTCAGAGGAAGGGATGCCAAGACCCTTGACAATACTATACCAGCTGCATACAGAATCATTTTCAGCCTACCCAGGCAAAACTCACCCGCTCAAATCAGGCTCGAATTCGGCATCGACCAACAGTTCCTGGCCAGGCAGGGAGCCTATATGATAGCCTGGGACAAAGTGAGGAAATCAAAACAAGGAATTCTGAACGAACACCAGTGGAAGGAGTTAGAACAGCATCCTTCCTCAGCAGCAGCTAAGTACCTCAAGGGCAGCCTGACGAATACAGGTGTAGAACAGCTCTGGAACACCCTGACAAATCACACAATATTCAAAAAATTGGTTAAAAAATCGGTCAAATTACAATCATGGTTGCAAGATAAGGAAGCCCTCTCGAAAAGATCACATGGCTGGCTGACCCTGAATTCGTATACAACTAAAGCACAACAGCGCTACCTGGCCGAGGGATACTCCAAAAGTGTCAAGATGTGCTTTCTAAGGCACAGGTTGGGCCTGCTACCCTGCACTCAAAATCTCCCACGCTGGCTCAAAATCAAAGCCGACTCCCTATGTCGGCTATGCGGCTTGGCACAAGAGAACATGCTGCACTTGATATGCACTTGTGAAAAACTACGGGACAAACGGAAACGCTGGCTAAAGCACCACTTCAATCGACAAGGGATCCGTACAAGAAGGACGGCGGTCCTTGCTTGTTTTCATCCTAATGACCCTGGCTTGAATTGCAGCTTTGTAAAATTTCTGAAGGCAGTTGAAAAGAAGATGCCAAAAAACCTGACTCATAACTGTCCCAGTTCAATTGATTTGACATCACTCTGCTGACTGTTTTACTGACTTCATGAGTTCATGAGGACACTGAGCAAAACCTTACAAATACGAAGTCCAAATATCCCTTTTAAAAAACTGTATCGGGAAAAGAACTAATATAAACATGCACATTTGTCACAAGGAAATGTGAACATTTTAATTTCTGATTCTTTTAAAACTGCAGTTTTATCTTCTCTGTTCTTAATCTATTTTTATATTGCAATGGTTTTAAGTAACTATACCAAATAAAGATTACTTACTTACCATGAAGTTTTGAAAGATTTAGATGGAATAACGGTGAAAAAAGAGAGAACAACAGCCTTTTAAGTGATAGTTTGTATTGGTTGGTATTTTGGTGATTGCTCAAAACGCAATCAAAGGAGGGATTGATGGAGCAGGATTTTTGTGAAATAAACCCTGCTTGGATTGAACCCTCAGTACAATTTCCTAACAGTGTGCAGTGAAAATGTATACTGAAAAGCATCTAACATGAGGAAGAATGCTACTGTACTAAAGTACAGAACTAGGCCGCAAAACTGCTTTGGACAAAATAAAGTTAAAAGACAAATGTTGCTTTAGTGCATGTTATTAACGTTTCCTAGGAAAATAACTTTAACACAGGTTGTGCATGGATAGATGCAGCAATTGGGTTGGTGCATAGTGAAAAAGCATTACAAGTGAATAATAATGCCTGTGTTTGTTTTCCATAAAAGCATGATTTTTCTGCTCTGTATGAAGATATACAGCCTGATTCATCAAGCCGAAATCGGCTCGCAAAGGGCCAGATTCTGAGAATCTGGGCCTTTGCGAGCGCTATTTTTGGATTTGGGATTCATCATCCCAAATGCAAAAATCGGTAATAGCGATTTCGCAATTTTGCGAGGAATTACATTTAAGGAATCTCTATTTGAGATTCCTTAAATGCAATTCATCATCCATTTAAAGATTGCGAATTCGCAATTTCGGCCCGCAATTTACCGCGAGGTCAAACCTCGTGGTAAATAGCGAAAACTTAGAAAAATGCTTTTAAAAGCATTTTTCTAAGTTGCATGTTGCACACACACATGTCCTTTGGACATGTGTGTGCTCAACACCTGTTTCAATTTGCATTTAAATGGTGCTACAGGGTGTCCTTTGGACACCCCTGGCACCCTTAAAATCGCTATCTTATTTGCGATTAGCAAATTGCTAATCGCAAATAAGGAATACTCCCCATTCATTCCTATGGGCCTTTTGGCCCATCGGAATGAATGGGGAATTATTCCTTATTTGCGATTAGCAATTTCCTAATCGCAAATAAGGAATGTGTAGAATCGCAATTCTTTTTGCGATTCCTACATGAATCCCGTTTTGCGAGTCTGTAATAGCGATTCCTTATGAATCGCTATTATAGACTCGCAAAACGGGTCTTTGATGAATCAGGCTGATAGAGTTCAAAGGAGTAAAAGGAAAATGCATGAGATTAATTCAGAAAAGTGAAGGGAAGGTGGACAGAGAGTTTGTCCTTCATAGAAAACCTGAGTGCCTGCCAAGAAGTTTGCATGTAAAACAAGATTTGATTCTTTGAGCGGGGGAAACGCTTCCTCTGGAGAGGCACGAGCAGTACAAAATTTGCTACATGATTCGAATGAAGGAAGAGAACATTTGATAATGGATTGAATAATAAATAAAACAATGGGTCATTAAGTGTGATGGACATGCAGAGTGGTGTGACAATACATCCCCTTCCTTAACCAATCAAATGTAGAATAACCCTTTATTAGATACAAGTGTGGGTTGAACATTTGGGGTTTAGGGTATAATTGAGGTGCCTGGTGAGAGGGGTTTAGGTTGCACGTTCTGATGATTGAGGCGATCAGACAATTTCAGAGTTTTTTGCTGTCATGGGTTTGCTGTTCCTGACTTAGGGGGTCATTATGATGCGGTAGGCCCGCCACCGCCAGCTGTACGGTGGGGGGCCCTCTGCCATCTGGCTGCCAATTTCCCCCCATCACATTACGATGGCGGGGGAATCATCCTGCAAGCGTGGCGGGTGCAGAGATCGCCCGCCATGCTTCCGTCGCATGCAATCATTACAATTTCCTGTCGGGGCGGACAGGACATGTAAAATGGTGGTGGTGCCTAGCAAGCACATTCCGGCAGATTAAAATGCTGGCTTCAGCCAGCCTTTCCATGATGGTGAAATGGCCATATAAAGGATGGCAGAGATTATACTCGGGGGCCCGTTGTGGGCCCCGTCTGTGTTGGGGGGTGGTGTACTGGAGGGTACCCATGGTACCCCCAACATTTCCCTGCACTAAGTGGCAGGCACCGCGTGCTGCCTGCCACGTAGTGCAGTGAAATGCACTGCATGTCATTCTAACATTACCAACAGTCCTGCAGCCAGCAGCACCATCCGCAATGCTAAAGTCTCAGGATGTGCCCGCCATACTGGCCGGTACGTCGCAATTTGATTGACGGAACTGCCGCATGACTGGCGGGCGGTCCCAACCACCGCAACGATGGCGGGCAGACTCAAGTCCGCCAACCATTGTAATGTCCGGATCACTGAAATAATATCGAGGGACAAAATATCGACTTGCAAAAATATCGTGGACAATATATCGACAGTCAAAATATTGAGTTTGTATCTACAAACAGGTAAGTACAAAAATATCGAGTACAAAATATCGTTTACAATAATATAGTTGTAAAAAATATCGACTTTATTAAAAACAGTGTTAAATTAAATTAATATTAAAATGTAATTACTAAAATATACTTAAAAATACCTACATTAACTTATAATAATTAAATAATAAATGAAAATAATAAAAAAAAAATGTACAATCTTATTTGTTAAAACATATATATATAGTAACATACTATAATTAAATAATATACTATTATATTACCGTACGATACCAGAAGTGTAAAAAATACTATTCCCACTCCTTAGATTGCAAGCCTAGCGAAAGCATTGGATAGCGTAGGGGTTAAAATTACTATTCCCACTCCAGTGGGTGCAACAGTAGGGAAAACTGACCCTGAACCCTAAAAATACCCCTTTACCCAAAAACCCAAAACTGACCCTGAACCCTAAAAATACCCCTTTACCCAAAAACTGAAAACTGACTCTGAACCCTAAAAATACCCCTTTACCCAAAAACTGAAAACTGACCCTGAACCCTAAAAATACCCCTTTACCCAAAAACTGAAAACTGACCCTGAACCCTAAAAATACCCCTTTACCCAAAAACTGAAAACTGACCCTGAACCCTAAAAATACCCCTTTACCCAAAAACTGAAAACTGACCCTGAACCCTAAAAATACCCCTTTACCCAAAAACTGAAAACTGACCTGAACCCTAAAAATACTCCTTTACCCAAAAACTGAAAACTGACCCTGAACCCTAAAAATACCCCTTTTCCCAAAAACTGAAAACTGACCCTGAACCCTAAAAATACCCCTTTACCCAAAAACTGAAAACTGACCCTGAACCCTAAAAATACCCCTTTACCCAAAAACTGAAAACTGACCCTGAACCCTAAAAATACTCCTTTACCCAAAATTAATTAATATTATTTAATTACCAATTAATTATTAATTAATAATAACAATAAAGTAAATATATTAGCACATTAGCTGTAATTAATTTAATTTAATAACTAATATTATTTTTCCCCAAATAATTAATTAACAATAACTGAAAATTATATATATAAATAAATTATTCTAATTAATGTAATTAACTAATTAATATTATTTAATTACCAATTAATTACTAATTTAAAATATGTACAGCATTATATTAATTAATTAACTAATTAATTACCAATTAATTATTAATTAAAAATATTTACAAACATATATTAATTAATTATTATTATTAAATTACTCCCCACCCTTATCCCCTATTAACCCAACATCCATCTCCTAAACATTAACTACAATTTATATTACTATTAATGAAAAAATATTATTTTTTTAACCTTTTTTCTACATATTATTGAAATTTTTTACTTTGACTATTTATATATATTTTTTCGATATTTTTGTACTCGATATTTTTGTTATCATTATTTTAATCGATATTTTGACCAACGATATATTTGTTATCGATATTTTATTATTATCGATATTTTTAACTCGATATTTTGTCCATTCGATATTTTGGAGTCGATATTTTGTCTGTTCACCGTAATGTCCCCCTTAGTCTTTGCTTCTTCAAATCTTCTTGAGGGGCCTTGCTGCTCTTATGGCCAGAAAGTAGATTTCATATTCCTATTTGGGTTAGTATAGACTGAAAATCTGAACTTGCATACATTTTCAAATGTATTTTGTCTCTGAAACTTTTATCTCTATGCCCTTCCACTCCTTTATGCATTGTCATTAATATGATTTGTCATTTTCTTTTCTAATGTTGTTTTGCTCTGTGATGATCTATGTTTTGTGCTGTATGTTGGTACTGATGAGCAATATTTCAAATTTTTTAGATAAACATTTTTAAATATACATATGAGTCTGTCTTTATTTAGTGGTGTATATATTTAGATTAAGAGTATTATTTGAACTAAGTATTAGTTTGCCAAACCCTGTCAAATATAAATGATCGCATCACCATAATTGGTATACTGGAATGAAAATACAAATTGGTGATTGATGAGTTTGGTACATTTTGGGGACTTGGTGGGTAATGAAATTGGGCCTTGCTTGTAAGAAATGTATCAGTCCTGGATCGCTGGATCACATTTGAATTCCTTTCAACCCTGATAATATACATCCCTCCGCTCACCGATCTACAATCCCTAATGTATTGTTTCCAATGTATTAGTTTGTTTTTAATGAGTTTTCATCTTCATGGGCTGACAAAGAAAATAGTTTGGCTATATTCACCATGTAAATCTGGGTTAGAGTTGGAGTTATGCACCTGGAATGATCTTGTGAGTTATGCCTCTCACATTGTCTGTTTTGTAGAACTAAGGAGTTAGGCCCATAATGACATGGGGTAGGCTGGACCCTTTTAAAACAAGAAAACACACACTGTGCCTACACCACCCTTATTTATACACAATCTTACTTATGAAGGTCAACAAAAAGCTTTTCTAGTTTGACCAGGTATTTTTATTTATATCATTCGTTTTTGTATTTTCTTTAAAGACTTTTTTTTTGAAGCTCATTAGTGCAAAAAAGTGAGATAACTGAACATTCATATATTTACAATAATATATACTACACTTTTACAAACATAAATAGAAATACATATACACATTAAATCAAATGAATTTCATCCATCCCAAAAGAAACCTTTAAACAAAACAAGACAGTATATATTCATGTATACTTGATTTAAAAAATGCAAGACAAAGTCATAAAACAAGGAGTTGTATCAATAAATCTTTAGACCAACTATTGCTAGTTTTTACTGTAGATGACTATTTGCTCCTTTTAAATTTCATCTCACATTGTCTGGGCATAAAATTTCCAGTGAGGTGTGAAGTATCCTTTGACTTATTGAGATTTACTATTTGATGTCTGAGATCACTCACTAAAAGGGTAATGTGAGCCATAGATGTCGATGGTAAGGATAACACAGCTTACCTCGCAAAGGAAGTATTACTCCAAACCTTTCATCTATGAGAACTATGGTGGTCTGACCTTTTTAGTGATCCTCCTACACTACAGGCCATCTTACAATGATTAACTTGACCGTGTTTGTGAGCATTCACTTTTAATAGCTCCCTGCGTTTTTACATTGCAATAGATGAAGTGTTCGTAAGGTAAGTCCCCAAGGGAGGCAGTCATGTCGGCAAGGAATGACTTACCCACATCAGGATTCGTTACCACTGAGGAAGGATACTGCACCATACTGTCTAGATCTAATACCGAAGTCTTAAGTGCCAGTTCCTCATCCCTGAAGTCCCCAATATAAAGGAATCTGGGCTGGATGCGGCCCTGGTTGATTTTCTATTACAGCAGCCTCAACGTTGGTCTCAGTGTCACCTATGACCAAATCACAGTTCTAAAGGGATGTAAACTGATTAGTACAAATTACTATTGATTCTATGGTCAAGATGGTGAATCCAATTGAACATCAACCTGTGGGAGGGTGTCACTTGTATCAGATGTTGATGATGCTAATATCTACTGGCAAGTTTTCTTTGTCAACAAGTCAGACAGTGTATGTGGAACAGTGTTTGACTTTATGTTAAGGCCCCTAGGGCCTTTTGGACAGTTTTTGAGTGCCAATAGTAGATTGCACCTCTTCTATTAATAGATATATTCAGTGGTGGCTGCCTGGGAACAGGGGTGATGGGGATGTGGGAAAGAATATTTTTTAAAAATAGACTTTCCTATCCTTTGCCTCACCCACCGCACACCTCTCCTCTGTCTTCATCATCTGCACTGGCAGCAGTGGAAGCAGACTCTCCCATCCATTCAAGACGCTGCATCAAAATTGGTCTGAGCAGCCTGTTTGGCTGCTCAGGCAGTGCCTGGGAGCCTCTGCATGTTCTCCATTGGGCTGTGCAACACAGCCAGGTGGAGACCATGGAAAGTGTGCATGAAGGTTTGATCGGCCCAAGAGGGCTGGCCAAACCTTTATGCGCACGTAGGGAGTGCAAACCACTCCTCACTGTGCTCAGCCCCACCCCGCCCCAACCTGGCTCCAGTCTCACACAGAAAATTGAAATGATATTAATGTCTTGTTGTTTACATTTTCTTTTTCCACTGCTCAAAAAGCATTTGGGCAACGCTCCTCTGCCGCAGCGGAGGAGCCACCATGGTAATATTTCATTAAGTATGCAATTCCTAGATTTCTTTGTAGCCTTCCCCTGTTTAGGAGCACCTTGTAGAGGTACTGTAGTCTTTCATTTACTATTGATAAAAAGAAATGTGTTTTTACTAAGAAATAAAGAAAAAGATAAAACAACGTTCCACTCAGGAGGAGTCTAGTGCTAACCACAATTGGCAAAACGAATCCACTGACCCCATTTTCAAAGTTTTAAGGAAGACGTTAGAGGGCCTGCCCAGCTCACCCATGGTCAGGCACGGATGATTGCAGATGGACCTCTGGGCCCAGTATTCGCCTGGCCACCCATTCGGGCTCATCACATGTGCATCCTACACTACAGGGAGTGAACCGCATTTAAGACCGTGCAACAGCGCACCTTCTCCTTCCTGTCAGCCCCCATTGCACCTGGGGCTCAGCAGTCCATGCCTAGGGTTTTTAAAAGCAGTGATTGCTGGTACTGTGCTTCTGGGGGGAGGGGGGGTGAACCGCACTTAACCCCTTCCATGCTCATGACGGAATGTTTCCATTATGAGCATCGGTGCTCCTGTGCTGATGTCGGAACCATTACGTCATGAGGCCAGGGCCACGAAATTCCTCTGCTGCAGACAGCAGAGGGATTTCCTTTTCACCCCTCTGACCTTGGGAGCTGGGGAAGAGCTTCCCCAGCTCCCGAGGCCCCCTCCCTGGTTTCTGCTCAATGACAATCAGCGCGAACGTCGCGCTGTCGTCATTGAACACAAACCGAAACTAAAATGGGCCTTTAGGCTCATTTCTGTTTCACTTTCTACATGCTCAGTGGGCTATCTCAGTCCCCTGAGCACGTAGAAAGACGGGGGAGGTATCATTGGAAAGGGGAGAATCTCCCCTTTCCAATGGTACCACTCCCGAGTGGATCCCTGCCTGTGGATCGCCCCAGGAAGGCGATCCCCAAGCAGGGATCCACCCACTAGACACCAGGGAGGGGGGAGCGGCCCCATTTACAGTATTTAGTCTTTCTGCCCACCCTGGGGGCAGATGGGGCAATAGCCCCCCCCGGGGGGGGGGGGCGGTGGGGCAGAAAGCCCACTATACACCAGGGAATTTTTTGGGGGGCACTTTTTTTAGGGTGGGGCCTGCCCGAAACAGGCAAGCCAATGCCCCCACCACCATTACAGACTTTCTGTCCCCCCGGGGGGCAGATGGAGGCAGTCGCCGCCAATCTGCACCCTCGGAGGGGCAAAAAGCCCACTAGATGCCAGGGATATTTTGGGGCAAATCTGAATTAGGGTGGGGGCTGCCCAAAATGGGCATGCCAATGCCCCTACCGCTCCCCCACAAAAATTACAGCCTTTTTGCCCCCCGAGGGGGCAGATGGGGGCATTAGCACCCAATCTGCCCACAGGGGAGGGGGGGTTAAAAAGGCCAGTAGAGGTCAGGGATTTTTTGGCAAATGTTAATTAGGGTGGGGGCATTATCATGCCCGTTTTGGGCAGCCCCCACCCTAATTAAAATTTGCCCCAAAAACTCCCTGGCATCTAGTGGACTTTCTGCCCACCCTGGGGGGCAGTTGGGGGCATTAGCCCCCAATCTGCCCGCCAGGAGGGGCAAAAAGCCCACTAGACGTCAGGGATTTTTTGAGGGGGCAAATATGAAATAGTGTGTGGCTGCCTAAAACGGGCATGCCCATGCCCCACCTCCTCCCTGCAACAATTACAGCCTTCCTGCACCCCCTGGGGGGCAGATGGGGCAGTAGCCCCCAATCTGCCCACCCAGGGGGGCAAAAAGCCCACTAGACACCAGGCGATTTTTTTGGGCACATTTTTATTAAGTTGGGGGCATTGGCATGCCCATTTTGGGCAGACTCCATCCTAATTAAAATTTGCACAAAAAACTACCTAGCGTCTAGTGGACTTTCTGACCCCCCTGGGGGGCATTACCCCCCAAACTGCCCTGCCTGGGGGGCAAAAAGCCCACTAGACGCCAGGGATTTTTTTGTGGGCAAATTTGAATTTGGATGGGCTGCCCAAAACCGGCATGCCTATGTCCCCACCCCCTCCCCCACAAAAATAACAGCCTTCCTGCCCCACCTGGGGGCTGATGGGGCAGTAGCTTCCAATCTGCCCCCCTAGGGGGGGGGGGGGAAGCCCACTAGACACCAGGGATTTTTTTAGGCAATTTTTTATTAGGGTGGGGGCATTGGCATGCCCGTCTTGGCAGCCCCCACCCTAATCAAAATGTGCCCAAAAAACTCCCTGGGGTCTAGTGGACTGCCCGCCCTGGGGACAGTTGGGGGCACTAGCCCTCAATCTGCCCCGCCAGGGGGGCAAAAAGCCCACTAGACGCAAGGGATTTTTTGAGGGGGGAAATATGAAATAGTGTGTGGCTGCCCAAAACGGGCATGCCCATGCCCCCACCCCCTCCCGCAACAATTACAGCCTTCCTGCCCCCCCTCGGGGGCAGATGGGGCAGTAGCCTCCAATCTGCCCCCCCAGGGGGGCAAAAAGCCCACCAGACACTAGGGATTTTTTTGGGCAAATTTTTATTAAGTTAGGGGCATTGGCATGCCCGTTTTGGGCTGACTCCACCCCAATTAAAATTTGTCCAAAAAACTCCCTGGCGTCTAGTGGTTTTACTCACCCCCCTGGGGGACATATGGGGGCATTACCCCCCAATTTGCTCCGCTGGAGGGGGCAAAAAGCCCACTAGACGCCAGGGATTTTTTTGCGGGCAAATTTGAATTTGGATGGGCTGCCCAAAACAGGCATGCCTATGCCCCCACCCCCTCCCCCATAAAAGTAACAGCCTTCCTGCCCCCCCCCTGGGGGCTGATGGGGCAGTAGCCTCCAATCTGCCTCCCTGGAGGACCAAAAAGCCCACTAGACACCAGGGATTTTTTTAGGCAAATTTTTATTAGGGGGGGCATTGGCATGCCAGTCTTGGGCAGACCCCACCCTAATCAAAATTTGCCCCAAAATCTCCCTGGCGTCTAGTGGACTGGAGGTAGATGGGGGCATTACCCCCCAATCTGCCCTGCCGGGGGGGGCAAAGAGCCCAAATGTCCTACCGCCCAGCGTTCCCCTTGTTCTTCCGAGTAAAATGATACCTCATTTGTGTGGGTGGGCCAAAGGCCTGTGACTAAGGTGAGGTGCTTAATTTGTCAATCCCAAACACTACCATTTTTTTAAAATTCCTTTTTAGCCTGTTCTGCTTTGGGGCACCAACACAAGTGAGGTATCATTTTACTCGGGAGAACAAGGGGAACACTGGGCTGTAGGACATTTGTGCCGGCATGGAGATCCCACGCAAAAATGTATGAAAAAGTGTTCTTTTAACCTAATTTTAAGGTTTACAGGGAATTCTGGGTAGGTAAACCTTGGGGGACCCATGCATGCCATACCTCACTGGACTCCCCCGGGTGTCTAGTTTCCAGAAATGTGTGCGTTAGGTAGGTTTCCCTACATGGCCGCCGAGCCCCGGGCCAAAAACTCATGGGAACCCCCTTGCAAAACTAGGTTGGTTAGTGATAGGTTATTTTGATGTTGCCTCCTTAGGTTTGGGACCCTTGCCTGTCGCGGGTCCTTGAGCCACCCACGCAAGTGAGGTACCATTCTTATCGGGAGACCTGCGGGGACACTGGGCGGGAGGAAATTTGTGTGAGCCCAGGTGGCACGCATTCCCACACATAAAGGTGTGATAAAAACGTTTTTTTTCAGCATAAAATGAGGTTTGCAAGGGATTCTGGGTAAGAGAACGTTAGGGGATCTACGCAAACAATAGCTCCCTGAAAGCCCCCAGGTGTCTACTTTGTAGAAATTTGTGGTTTTGGTAGGTTTCCCTAGATGTCCATCTAGCAAGGGGCCAAAAACCCAGATGACCACACTCTCAAAAGCTGGTGGGTTTGACAGAGTCAATGTTGAAGTCGCCTATAAAGCTCTAAAAATAGCAAAAATAGGCTATGTCCCAGAAAAATGCCAAAACTGTGTGAAAAATGTTGGTTCTCTGACAAAAGACTGTCATTCCCTTAAAGCTGAGAAACTGGAGATTTCAGCCCCACAAACCCTTTTTTGATAACATTTGCAGGGAAAATCCCAGAGGCTTTCATTTGCAGCCCGTTTTTCCAATTTTTCTGACAAAAACTAAAATTTCACTGTATTTTGCTTAATTTCTGGGGCCCTTCCAAGGGAATCCAGAAACCCTGGACACCATTAGAATCCACATGATGTTGGAAGAAAAGGACGCACATTTGGCGTGGATACCTTATGTGGTCAAAAGTTACAGGGGCCTAAGCGCGCACTACCCCAAATCGCCAAAAAAAGGCTTGGCACAGGAGGGGAAAAGGCCTAGCAGCGAAGGGGTTAAGAGTGCTCGACAGGGCTCTTCCTCCTTCTTGTCAGCCGCTGTTGCACCCTGGGCTTCCAGTGGATTTCCAGGGTGTTTTAAAGAAAAGTAGAGATTTCTTCCATAATTGATTCTAAGTGAAAGGTGAAAAAATGTTATGGGGTGAACCATAAGGCTGTACAGAAAAATGTACATTCAGCTGACCTGGAACAGTGCTTGGGACCAAGTCACTAGCACCCATTAACTAATATTGGTTCTTAGCCATTTCTTTGGCACTTTGGGATATTTGAGCTTTTAAAATCTATATCTTTGGATCTCCTGAGCCAGAGTTTATTGACTAGGTCTTGTTTTTTTCTTTACTTTCTTTTAGCTTTATGAATTTCATGATTCATTTCTTGACTAGTGTGTTATTTTGGTGCTGTTTAAATATTGTGAGTGTATTTTTCTGCAGACACGCCTGTTGCTTAGTGCCACAGCTGCTGAAATCAATCCCAGGTTTTCCAAAAATAAACCAAATTTATCTCTCAAGGCTCTGGGTTATTAAATTGACATATTGGTTTCCGTTGAGTATAACTTTTTTGTGGTGGAGACAAATGATCTGCGTGATTACAAAATGGACAAAGCTGTAAACATGCCTCCATGTTCTTACTTAATTCTTACCCATTTACGACATCACTAGAAAATCCCATAAATAAGTTAATTTAAAATCTATTGTTAAATGCAACAATAATGGCCCATGATGGTAATCTTGTTTCCCTCAGTCATTTCCGCTGTTGTAAGCTATTTGTCAGAAAATTAATGATAACAAGGTGTAGAAAGGTTGCAGTTGACATAATGTTGTGGATGTATTTGCTTGAAACATTTAGCTTCCATTCTCAAAAACGACTGTTAGGCCTCCTGGTATTATTAAGAGAGCAGAAAAGAATAAATAGCTGGGACACTGGGCTATATTGGCCTTGAACGAAAACTCAAGAACCATCAGTGTATATTGAGAACTGATAAAAACCACTCAAAATTATATTGTAAATCTTGGGATAATTAATTCCATGATATAAAATAATATCAATAACAACATACACATAACTTTCAAATACCCAGCATATATGATCAATTCCACCAACTAGCCTGATCCCTATCAACACACACCAGATCAATGACAGAACCTGGAAGTGACAGCCTCATGGGTAACCTTGCTCACAAAATAAATAAATCCTCTCACAACTGTGGGTAACATCAAAATTTTGGTAGAGCACAAGCACTTTAGCACTGGTTTGCTAAGAAATAGCGCAGAGTCCTAAACGGCAATAAAAACTAGATCAGCAAAGGCGACTTACAGTCCAAGTCCAACGACTATCATCAATTAATGTTTGACAGGGGATTAGGTCAAGTTGTGGGGCAGGGCAGGGTAAAAGTTAAATTAATTAAGCAGTAGTCCTTGTAACAGAGTCTGGCCAGTGCCACCACCTGCATGTACTGGACTGGTAACAGTAACGCAAGTCTGCGTCATCATGGCTTGCGTCTGTTTTTCTTGGGTGCAAGCTGACTGCGCTGACATTATGCCGACTTCCACAAGTTTACGTACTAATTTCACAAAACAAGAGAGAAGAAGACTGGTGTACTGTCTGAGTCTAATGTAGTGAGTCCATATAGTGCTAGTAGAATTCTTGAAACTCCCACTAATGTTAGAACAGAGGCCGACGAAGTTGGAGGTTCGATAGATACATGCCACACAAATGTTATGTACTGTGCTTGCAAGTTGCTAGTGTTACTGTGACACAACTTTCTGTTGAATTATTTTGTGTTAATCTTAAAGAGTATTGGACTTGGTTACAGTATTTTTCTTTTTCTTCATCTAGATACTCCTTCTTCTAAACTATCTCGGGAAGAGTTGGCTATCCGGGCCAGGTGCCAGAAGCTGGAGGCAATTGTCGCCAAATATCGGCGGCTGGGGGCCCAGGAGGAGGAGGAATTGCAGTCAAATTGACTGCGGCTGCATCCTCCTCCGCTGCCCCTGGGTCATACGGTCAGCGCAATCCTCCAGCGGTACGGTGCCGTGGTCGAGGCAGCCACCCGCCGCGGCAGAGCAGCGACAACAACACCAGCTGCCCCCAACAGTGCCTGCAAGGCAAGGATGCACCGTTTGTCCCTGAGAGTGGCCTACCTTGAGCAGCAGGTGGCCCAACTGTTGAGGCAGAAAGCCCTGCTCAAGGACACAGGACACCGCAGGCGGAAGTAGATCATGGAGAGAGACTGTCCCTTGCCCCTTTTTAAAGACTTTTGGGGGGTGGGAATTGGGCATTCGGGTTTTTGGAGTTTTGATTTCATGGACATTGGTTGGGGTTAGGGAGGGGGGTGGGTTGGGTCTTACGGGATAGTTTATTTTTGTTAGGGACAAAATAATGATTTATTTTCTACTGAAACATAGCATCCGCATTTTATGTTTTGTGGGGGAGGCAGGGTGGGGTTAACTCAACTGTATGTTTGTTTTCCTGAAACTTAACTGGCTGCTTGATTGTAATTGTCTAAGTAATGACCCACATTGCTACAAAAGTGCCACTGACATAGTTAGTGAATTTAATTGTACTAGTACTTTACTAGTACTACAGTCAGTCTCTCCTCTCCTCCTACTCCATTATTGTTCCTCCCACAAAATGCTTATCTTACCTGTCATTAGTGTTTGAGAATAGGGCTAGGCACAGGGCTGGCTGCATGGCAAATGGCGATTAAGGTTGGCAATGGAATACTGGACGGATTAAATGACATTGTTGTGGTGGTAGTAGTAGTTGTACACACTGGCAGTAGCAGCATATGAAAAAAAAGGAAATGAGACATTGAGTTGCCTGAGAGGAGCATTAGAACAGTACGATAGTACAGTACACAAGAACAGTGCCATAAATTAAATTGTAGCCTAAGCAATGCTAAAGTACTCAATCAAAAGTTAAGTTAACTATTACTTGTGTGGATTATGGCTACTACAAGAACTAGTACTGAAGGACACAGCAGTGTAAACTTTCGTCACATGTAGTAGGAGGTTGTTGTTGATGAATCCACTCAATGGCGGACATGAAATTCTGAAATCATTTGCAAATACTCATGGGTGTGTGTCAAGCAGAATAGGAATATATCCTTGGATTCCTACACCTGCCTTCAAATTGATTTTCTGTTGCTTTGACCTTATCCTCCCCAGCAAGCGTGTGGAATTATTGCTGTCATTTACTCACACACCTCAATGAAAACCACACAGCCCGGGGGAAGAGAGTTAGGGTTTGAAAAATGGATGGGAATGGGGGGTTTTGGGAAAGATTTTTGGGGAGAGAAAAAGAAAACACAGCATAGAGAAACAAGAAATGAAGAAAAACAAATCTACGATACAACCATATATAAATCTTTTAAGGAACTTAAAGGAAGTGCATGCATGAAGTTGTTTGCTAAGTGGATGGTTAGATTAATGAAAAGTAGTACTACTTATACTACAACTTACTAACTAGTACTAAACAATTAGACAGTACAGGGCTGCAAGAATTACGCAATTTCACTTGCATATCTGTCCTCAGAGAGAATAAACACTTAGTAGTACATTATACTAGATTTACAAATAGCAAAGAAACTTATCAAATAGCTGTAGGGATGAATTTGAAGCAGAGAGCAAACGCACCGAGTCACACACTCATAGAAGTTCATATGCAACAATAACATTATTTAAAAGATAAGGAAAAGTAAAGTGGATACTGTAACTGTATGTTGTAGTTGTCCTGGTCAATTGGGAAGTTGCATGCATCCAGTTATCCTCTAATTCGCGGTACTCCTCCATTCCATCGGGCGCTCCGTCGATCAATCTTGGTGACCACACTGTCCACTGCCTGCCTGGGGGATGCGGAATTGCGGATTGCTATGGTAAGTTGTGTGTTTCCCATCGCGCAGGGTAAGTGCCGGCCTGTAATTGTCGATGGAAAAACAGAAAGGGAATGGATATTATGACACCCCGGAGGAAAAATATACGGTACAGTGTGTAGTTCAAAAATAACACTTTCACTTTCAGAGGCGACATTATTACATACATGCATCATTTCTAAAGTGCCAACTCTGAGTCTCTGTTTCCAGGATATGAATTAGCACACAGCAGGCCAGGGCCAGGCAGACTGTCAAGGGAGGCACCACTGAGTGAACCAACCTCCATGTAGAACACCTCTTGACACAGACTAGACAGACATGTAGTTCTGCTGTGGTTGTTGTTGACTTGTTTACCTGTTTGCCACTCACGAAATGGCCATAGTTCTTCCGTAAACCGACGATGATGATCCATCCATCCCAGTGAGTGACTGTAAAGATATTATGTAACTTTGATCAGATTCAAGACTCATCATCATCATCATGGTATTGGCAAACTCAATGTTGTTCATGCAGTCACAGTCTACACACAGTGAGTCCAAGGACATTTTCCATATTAAAAAATAAAACGTAGTTGCCCCTGCAGTAGAAGTACAATTTGCATTAAACAAGGTAAAAACAGTAGTAGACTTGAGCATTTATTGTGCAAAAGAGTAAATAATAACAGAAAACTTAGGATTCATTTCATGCACAACAAACAAACAGCAATCGCTTTCATCAGAGTCAGACAGACAGTGTTGTCCAGTGCATGCCATCTCACCATTCATTCATACATTACCTGTTCCACTTTTTGTCAGCATCTGAAGGGCCACAGGGCAGCCTCTCGTGTGTCAATTTCAGAAGTAACAGTCAGCATAGTCAGTAATTCCAGTCCCACTTCTTTTGAGGGGACTCGTCTACGAAGCAACAGTTTCTTGATTCTGTGTAATCCAGCCATCTGCCTTGAGTGAAATGGATAGGGGGAGTCTGGAGGAGGAGGATAGAGGAGCATGACTGAGTTCTGAACTTGTGAACATCAGGAATTCAGACAGCGGCACCTTTAATAAGGAAATAAGACGGAGACAGTGCTGCTGATGGATTTGTTGAGATTAGAGTTTTGATGTGGTAAAAGATGCAAAAGAAAGAAAGACACACAGGAATAAAAGTCAATTTCAGGGCTAGGTGTCAGGGAAGTAGAGCTCGTCCTCAAACTCTGTGAATTGAGACAGGAGTAGGTCAGCTAACAGAGAAGAACTTCCGTCACTTAAGACGGTGTCCTCTTCTTCCTGCGTGGATTCACGTATTTTGTAATCTGGTGGTATGAAGTGCTGATTCATCTTGATCATTGTGAACCTCTCCACATTTTTGGACGAGAGGCGGGTCCTTTTTGAAGTTACAAAGGCACCAGAAGCACTGAAAACACGTTCAGAAGACATGTTTGCGAGTGGGCAAGACAAATAATTTAGAGCCAGCTTGGTGATGAGTTGCCATTGACCCCTTTTCCCATACCAATACAGCAATGGGTTGTGATTAATGAAGAACACTGTTGGGTCATCCAGATAGGCCTGCACCATCCACTCAAGTTCTTCCAGGGGTGCTGAACTTTGCCTACCATCTGAGGCCTTTGCATCAACACTGGAACGAGTAAACCCTTGATGAGTTATCCAATCTGCTTCCGACAATATTATGGCTGGGCCTGGTGCAGGTGAGGATGATGATGATACGGTTGCTGGTGTCGGTAATGGCTTTGAGGGAAAGTGACTGCCTTCAGCACAGAAGTGGACCTTGACGCTGGATGGCCTGCTGATTCAGTAGTACTTCTGCTGGTTCCTTCAATTTAATGCCGCTCTTTTTCGAATCGAGTGGCTTACAGAGCTTGCCAATGTTTGTACTTTGAAACATCTGCTTCATTAAAAGGAATGAACGCATTGCTGACCACTGCCTTTTAGTGCCGTGGATCCAGAATAGTGGCACAAATGTAATGTTGTTCACAATGTATTCCTTTAAGCCTTGCATTGTCAAGTAGACGGGTTAATAAACTCTCCACGAACCGATATGCGTCTTGCTTGTCAGTATCATCTTTGTACGTTGAAGAGACCGCCTTCAGTTGGTGTTCTAACATGCTCAACAATGGGATAGCTTTGCCCAAAGTACAGTCCTCTCTGCTGACTTCACACGTAAAGACCTCAAAAGGACGAAGCATGTCTGTCAGGCTTTTTAACTAGGTCCCATTCCTCCACCTCTAGCCTCATGTCTTTCATAGAAGAACCCCGTGCAAAGACATACTCATTGATTACCAAGCACTGCTCAAACAGACGCTCAAGCATGTAGAAGGTTGAGTTCCAACGTGTTGCCACCTCCTGGATGAGTCCTCTGACTGGCACTCTGCGGACAAGTTGAATGATTCTCAGCTGCTTCCGGGCCTTAAAAGAATGGCTGAAATGTGTGCAGATTCTTCGGCAGCTGGTCAGTAACTTGCTGACTTTTTTTTCTTTTTTCAAGAAATCTTGAACAACAATATTAATACTGTGCTCCAAACACGGCGCTCTGAAATAGCCACCATCAATCATGGCCCTAACTATATTACTGCTATTATCCGTGGAAACATAACCAATCATTCGCTTTCTTGGATGCAGCTATTTAAAGACCTTACTGTTAAACTCCTCCAAAATGTTTACTGCAGTATGAGTTTTCTCCATGGCAAACATGGCTACTGTTGCATGTTTCCGACTAGTTTGAAAAATTGTGGCACTGTCAACACCTTTAATTATCTTGTCTCTAACCCCCGCAACAGAGACTCAATGTGCAGTGATGCACATGTAATCAAGGGGTTGGCAACTGGTCTACATGTCTGTTGTCAGGTGGATAGTATGAACAGCACTCTTCTGCAAGGCTGCCCCAATCACCTCCAGCTCATCTTGAGCAGGCCTATGGCACAACAAAGCACACTGCCTGGCTTCAAAATGGCCCTCCTTGACCTCCACCCACATGGGCAGGCCCAGGACCAGGATTCAAAATGGCCCCCACCCACATGACCAGGCCCTGGACCAGGTCCCAACAACACCCCAAAAATCGAAATACACACAAAAATCACCCCAATCCAATGGCATCCATGCCCTAAATGATGTTTAAATTCAAGAGAACACACAGAAAGACTTGGCATATGCACCACTGGATGCCCCTGGGCATAATGGATGAAAGCAAGGCAGACTGGGTGCAGGCCTATGGCACAACAAAGCACACTGCCTGGCTTCAAAATGGCCCCCATTGACCCCCGCCCACATGGCCAGGCCCTGAACCAGGCCCCAACATAAGCATGAGCGGATTTTGCGGATTGGCAATCCGCGAATTTGCGGATTTGCAAACTCGCAATCCGCAAAATCCGCGAATTCCCGCGAATTTGCGGATTTTTATTTTTTTTTGTGTTCGCCCGTGTTTCTGCCAGTTCGCGAGGGTTTTTACAATTTCGCAATTTGCGAACTTACCTGTCGGGTCGCAAGTTTTGCGAACTTGTTGTTTCTACATGTCCAGCCTGTTTGGGACACTCTTCTTCATCACTGCCACTCTCTGTCACCACTGCCACTCTCTGACTACTCATGCCACCCTCTGGCCCACCCATGCCACCCTCTGTTTCATCACCACACCCTCTGGTTGTCCAGTGTACATTATTTTCGGCAAAGCAAAGCACACCTTCCCTGCCTCAAGTGACCTGAATTAATTTGGGGCTGATTAATGTGTCACAGAATATTTTTTTAGCTGGCACCTGCTTCCTTAGTGCGCGCTGATTAGTGATCTTTTGCACTTGCTAAGTGCTTTCATTGTTGCAAAATTAGTTACAACACCTGCCCTGCCCCAACTGACAATAATGAATTAGGGGCTAATTAATGTGTCACTGAAAGAATTTAAAGTTCCAGCCTGGCACCTGCTTGTCTGCTCCTTTAGCTGTAAATCAGGACCTTTGTGGCATACAGTTAAGGTCAGAGCAGGGTCACACAATAGTTGCAAGCAGGCAACCGAATTCTGGAGGGCCCCCTCAGGAAGCAATACAAAGAATCGTTACAAATCATGAGGTTGACCTTTTGCACCTGCTCATTGCTTTTGCTTTTGCTGAAATCGTTTTGCGGTTTTTTTCGCGCTATTCGCGGGGCGCGGCGTCGTGCGAAACCGACCGCGGAAGCCGCCAATTCGTGCGAATGAGCATTTTATTTTTTTGCGGCTTGTTGTTTCGCGAGTTTTTTTGCAGTATTCGCGAGCCGCTTGCAGCGCAACACGCGAATTTACCCCAAGGTCGAGTACGGGCGCGGCCATTTTGTTTGCGTGACGTATTTCCGTTTCCGCCCGCTATGTATAATCTCGCGCAGTAAGCGCATTGCGAGTAGAGGTTCGCACGAGATCGCGCGGGAAATCTAGAGGTTCGCACGAGATCGCGAGGAAAATCTCGCGCGAACTGACTTTCGCGCTCGGAAACGGGCGCCGGCCATCTTGTTTTTCATTCATTTCCTGTGTCTGGGCATGGTGTTTAATCCTCTTGATATCTTTCCCATCCTTTGCTTGTTTTCAGTTTTTTTTTTACGATTTTGCTTCTTATCTATCCCTCTCTTTTCCTAGCTGTATATTTTTGTCTTTTCTGCTATTTTTCTTTACTTTTAAACTACTTTTGTAAACTCTTTTCTTTTCTTCTTCCCTATCCTATTCTTTCTTAATTTTCTACTTCTTCCTACCTTACCTGCCCAGACCATGGTCAAGCCAGGCGCCGTGAAGCTGCCCAGGCACTTGAGGGCCGCAGCGGCGGCGGGGAGTAGTGCTGGACCCAGTGGCAGGACAGCAGGCGTGAGATCGAGGGGGGAGCAGGTGACGCGCCGGGAGATATTCAGCCCGGAGGAAGTGGGCGCGCTGGTCTACTTCGTCCAGCGCCGCCTGCCCAGGACCATCGCGGGAGGCGGCAGGATCGCGGCCGGCGGCTACAACATGCGGGAGCGCCGGAAGCGGTGGGAGAAGGTGTGCTGGGCCATATCCCACCTCTACGGGGTCCAGCGCACCTACAGCCAGGTCACCCATCGCTGGACGGACCTCCTGGACCGCGAGCGCGACCTGCTGGACCAGCTCGGCTTGGAGATCCCCGGGCTTGGTGAGTAGTAGTAGCCATTGGCATTTAATCACTCACTACTATGATGTTTTCTCCTGCTCTGTGTTGTTGTATTGCAAATATTTGTTTTTTACATGGAGCAAGCCAATAATGCCGCTGATGACGATTACATTGTAGTTAAATTATATTTCAAAATCTTCTGTGCATTTCAGGTGCACTGCTCTCCTTCTCAGTGGGGTTGCTACTATGCTTATTTGTTTTCTATTTTGTGGTCTCATTGGCCTGAGTAACTATTATGTATGAGTGTACTTAACAGAACTGCGTAATGCTAGACACTAGGGGGCAGATTACATTTACAAGCCCCTTGCGCCACGTTTACGTTGCCTTGCGTGACGCAACAGCGGCGTAAACGTGCCGCATCCCTGCAAGTCATTTACAGCATGACGCATCTAGGGAGATGCGTGACGTTATAAAGCCATGGGCCTGCACCACAATGGGTGCGTTCCTAGTACGCAGGGTGGGCGGTCCAGCGGCTGTGCGCCTCGCAAAATTGCCTGCGTGAAATCTACAAGATTTAACGCAGGCACTTCTGCGACGCTGCTACGTCAATTCAATTCCTTATGTCTGCTCGAAGCAGGCGAAAGGACTGACACAGCATGTAAAGTATTGGGTGGCCCTGAGCATTACTGGAGTTGCATTGCGTTGGCGACGTGACTCCAGCGATGCGCCGCTCTTACGTGACGAGATGCGTCACGCAAGTGCCTACCCTTGCGCCAGGGCGCGCCGCATTGTAAATGAGGCACATCTGCCGTGTCGCAAGGGTAGTTTTGCGTGACGCATTTGATCTGGCGCATCTCTGGAGATGCGCCAGAACGCGTAAGTAAGTATGCCCCTAAGGGGCAGAATTGCAATTACCGTCGCATCCCTGCAA
Organism: Lissotriton vulgaris; assembly: GCF_964263255.1. NCBI lineage: Eukaryota > Metazoa > Chordata > Amphibia > Caudata > Salamandridae > Lissotriton > Lissotriton vulgaris. Next base: position 784,291 of record NW_028253351.1, read on the forward strand.
AGTAGCAGGGATGCGCCATTAATTGTGCGGCCCGCTACCACCACCAAACATGGTGCGCCGTATTTGCAATGCGGCGCCCCATGGGCCCAAAACGTCACCGAAGCTTTACTGCTGGAGTTGCGTCGCAACGATGGCGCAGCTCCATCAATGCTCTGGGGTACCCTATCTCCCCAATGCTGGGTCAAGCCGTACGTCTGCTTCAAGCAGGTGCAGGGTTTGTGTGACGCATCATTGTCCTAAAGGTGACTGATTGATATTTTGTAGATTTCCCTCAGCCACTATTAGGATGTGTTCCAGCGCAGGAATGCCCTCCCTTGCGCCGGAACGCCCCCTGATGGCGCAGGGCTTTATAACGGGATGCATCTCCCAAATGCGTCACGTTGTTATAATATTATACGCCGCACCATGGCGCCCTTTTTTGTTTAGCTGCTGCGTCACAAAAGTCACGCAAGAACGGCGCAAAAGAGCCGCAAGGGCTTAAATCTGCCCCTTCCTTTGTAACCCTGACAATAAGAAAAATAGTGGCGGTGGATTGATAGTTTGACTATTTAAATGACTGGTAATGTAGCAGGCAACTGTTAGTGTTGTCACTGATCTGACTGAAATCACAATGGAGTTTGTCTGTCACTTTGCGTCTTGCCTGCGGACTGCTGCCTGCCAGTCCTAGGTGAACGTTTCAGTACTTTGTTTAGTGAGTTACGTGACTTTCGAAGTCACAGGTCCGCAAATAAATAAAAAGTAACCATAATCAATATAATTTCGCGGAAATATTTTGTTATTGTTCTTTTGAAATGTTTGATTTGGTTGACATTGACAAGCAACAATCATCCATGTTTTCTGTTCTTTCTTTCATGTTGTACGTCAGCTCCCCCCAGGGGCGAGAGGAGGACACAGGAGCAGCAGGCGGCGGATGCTGTTCAACAGGGCCAGGATCGGGCAGGCGAGGGCTCCTCTGCTGGCCCCAGTAAGTTTTCATTTTAGACTAGTACCTATTTTTCCTAGCGTTCCTCATTTGAATTTTTTCAAAATTGTCTTTGCTCTTCTTGTAGACTGTATCTAAATTCTTATCCTGCCTCTACTATGACTCCCTGTGGTATTACTAGATTATTCTTATTAGTCTGTCTGTGTAGCTAACTAAGATTGCACGGTTGGCGAAACTCCCATGATTCTAGTCAGCAATAGCTCTATCAACTTAGTGCAGTCCTCTGGGATTGTCCATAATGTCTTTTGAAGTGTTCTATCTGGACTCATGCTTGCAAAAATTGCAAAACCTTTCGCTCAGTCACTCTAGTCTGGAGGACCAAAAAACACAGATTGTATTTAAATTTAAAAGCTTTATTAAAAGTAAACACATTTATTAAAATGAAGTCATAATAAAACTAAACGTTTAACTGATAATGGAAAAGTGGTTAGTGCTGACGATTAATTGAAGACATTTCTTGTGGTCGAGCCGAGCTCTCACCTGGTTTCAACTTGATCTTGTTGTTAGAAGTCCATCTTCTGTCTGTGTGGAGAAAAATGGTGCGTGTTAAAAAATCAGCCTTCATCAGTTGTGCCAAAAGTGCAGCAAGACAACCTTCCCTGGAAAAAGGGACATTTTTTTTAACTTTAACGTAGACAGTCACAAATTACATTGTTTTCACATGTCTTCATTCCTAGACCAAATACTAGTGACTAGTGAGTGCTTTATTCTAAGATTCTTAAATGTACTTTGTAGGTGGAACATCTGGTGGCGGGGCCAGTGTGGTGGTGGTGCTCGACACGGAGGCGGAGGGCAGTTCATCAGGGGAGGAGGCGGCGGCGGCGGCTGTGAGAGTTGAGACGGTGGTGGCGGCCAGAGGTAAGCTCTTATATATTCCTTACTTATTGAGATTGAAGACTAGCTGGGAAGGCAAGAATATGAGATGCATGGCTGGGTGAATGATGAAGCAATGATGGGTGGAAGGACAACAGCCTGGGTGGGTGACACAGAAACTGTATGTGTCCATATACCTGGATCATGCTACTATCTGACTCTTAGATAGCATATGTGTATCTAGAGCAGGGGTACTCATAGTACGGCCCGCGGGCCGGTGGTGGCCCGGCAAGCCTTCCTTGGCGGTGCGCAGACCTTGCAGACAATCACTGCTCCCCCGGCCCCCACAGAGCAGAGGCTTTTTTGTATTTCACCTGTTAGCGCCCCTGCATCTCCACTCTGACAATCACTGCTCCCCCGGCCCCCACAGAGCAGAGTGGAGATGCAAGGCCACAAAGAGGTGAAATAGAACAAAGCCTCTGCTCTGTGGGGCCGGGCAAGCAGTGATTGTCAGGGTGGAGAAGCAGGGGCGCTAAAACAAACAAAGCCTCAATAATATGTTAATGGTCTTTTAAAGACCTGTTAAGTACTTTGGTGTTGTTGTCTGTGTGTGCGCGTTGAGGAAGCGGTCTCAACCCGGGCTGAAGGCTGACACAGATAGACACACACACAGTGAGATGACAGAGGGAGAGGGAGGGCAGGAGGGAGAGAGAGATGGAGGGAGGGCAGGAGGGACAGCAGGAGGGAGAGAGATGTATGTAAATGCTGGGTCTGGTGGCTCAGTGGATGAGGGCATCTGCTGCAGGGACCTGTGTGCAACCTCATGGTCACAAGTTATCGTTTTGCTTTAGCCCCGCCCCCTCTGACTCCGCCCCCACCAGTGCGGCCCTCGGCCCCAAACTACACTGTAAATGTAGCCCCTGAGAGAAAGTTTGTGAGTACCCATGATCTAGAGAGAGTAGATGGTCAGTGGATGAACTAAGTGTAACTTTGAAGAGCATGTAACACTGCACCCGCACGTCCGTTCCAGTGTAGGAAAGGCAAGGAAAAGAACTTTTAATTTTGTCCAAATACTACCATAAATAGTAGCAGTAGTTTGTATTGCAAGCACTGCATAGATCCGGTTATTATGGTGGCCACTCCCTACCTCTCTTAATAAGTTTAGTAGTACTCAGTCATTCATGTGTGGATGTATCACTGCCTGTCACTCAATAAAAAGCAAAGCACCTAAAGTCATCCCATATATAAGCAAAAACATCCCATGTGAAGTGATAGATAATCAGATTATTTATCTTCTTCAATTTTCCATTTCTAGTACTCATTTCCACTGTAGGGTGAAAGTTAAATTAATTAAGCAGTAGCCCTTGAGTTGTAACAGAGTATTCTCAGTGCCACCCGTAATAGAAAAGTAAGAGATTCACCACCTGCATGTACTGGACGGGTACAGTAACGCAACGGCAACGCAAGTCTAGGTCACTCCTCATGGCGTGCGTCTCTTTTTCTCGGGTGCAAGTTTACCGCGCTGGCATTATGCCGGCTTGCAGAAAATAACGTACCAATTTTCCAAAACAAGAGACAAGAAGAAGAATAAGACTGGTGTACTTTCATAGTCGACTCCAATGGAAGTCCACAGTGCTCATAGAATTTGTTCCTTAAACTCCCACTAATGTTAGAGCAAGGATGAAGAAGTGTGAGGTTAGATAGATACTGGCCTCAATAGTTATGTAATGCGCTTGCAAGTTGCTAGTTGTACTGCAGCACACATTTCTGCTGAATGATTGAGTTAATCTTAAAGAGCATTGGTTACAGACTATGTCTTTCTTTCTTCATATAGGTTCTCCTTCCAAACGAACAAGGAGGAAGGAGCTGGCTAGAGCGGCCCGGCAACGGAGAATCGAGGCCACTGTTGCGGAATATCGGCGGCTGGTGGCCCTGGAGGACGAGGAAAGTGTGCGGTCGACAACAACGACAACGTCGTCTGCATCGGCCTCCGTGGCCCCACCGGCTGCCACCCAGCACAGTGGTCCACCGAGACTGAGCCGGGCTGCCAAAGGCAAACGCCACCGCCGAGCAGCAAGGCCAACAGCTGCTTCTCACAGGCCTTGCACCTGCAAGGCAGTGAAGGCACGCCTGCGCCGCACTACCCTGATGGTGTCCCGCCTTCAGCAGGAGCTCGCCTTGCTCCGCGAGGAGCATGATGCCCTGGCCCAAAAAGTTAACAGCATCCACCCATAGTGTCCCTTGCCCCTTTTTTAGAGACTTTTGGGGGGTGGGAATTGGGAGTTGGGTTTTTGGGGACTTTTGAAGGACAATCGTTGGGGTTAGGGAGGGTCTTGCGGGAGATTATTTTGTTAGGGATATAAATATACTTTTTCAAACTTTATCTGAGCATACCTGTTTTTTACTGCTTGCCTGGTGGGTGGGGGTTTAACGTTGACTGTTTTCCTGAAAGTTTAGTTCCATTTTCTTCCTTTAAGTGTAAATGCCCAAATGTTTTCAACACTAAGTGCCTCTCACAGACTAAGTGAAGTGAATCCAAGAGTCCTAGGACTTTAGTAGTACTACCTTCAGTCTCTCGTCTCTCGTACTAATACTCCATTATACCCCCAAACCACCAAACGCTTATCTTACCTGTAATTTGTGTTTGAAAGTAGGGCTAGGCCCAGGGCTGGCTCCACGGGAAACACCGAATAACGTTGGCAATCTTGGTCGGATAAAATTTCCTCATAGCGGTGGTACTAGTGGTGTGACACAGTGGCAGTTGCATGCCTATGAAAAAAAAGAAAATGAAATCTGGTTTGTCCTCCTGAGCAATTCAACGGTACAACTGAGAATATAGCAGGTGACAGAAGTACAGTAGAGCAGTGCCACATTGTAGCCTAACAAATGGTAAAGTATAACTACTAATTCGGTTGAAGTTCTTTCACATTAGCAATGGTTCTTTGTCAAGCAGAGTAAGAATATATCATCGACAACTGTGGAAAGAAAGAATGCGACAGTACAGGGCCTGTGTGGAATTATTGATAACTATATTCAACATAAGGTCTCTGTAGCCAGATACCCGAGAGCCTTGCTGGTCACTATAAATCCATTCACAACAACACTCAATGGGGTTGGTCTGGAAGGTGTCACGTTTACTCCCCGTGATCCAGTCGATGCAAATATGGTTCCACCTCCAAATGTCACCAACACCCAGAAGTGTAAACACAGGGTGTTCGAGGCATTAGGCGAGGGAGAAAAATAACAAACTAAAATAAAAAATGTGGGATGGGTAAAGGTAGGGTCAGCAGGGAAAGGATACCTGTAAGAGAAGACAAGACAGGCATCAGTGAAGTGATGTCCTAACATACAAGGGTACTCTCATATAGTCTCACTAAATAGTCTGCAAGTCTCCCGCCTACTCATGGGAAATGTAGTTTCATAGTACGGTAGGCGCTTAGGGGCTGCGTAACCTGACAGAAGGTATAGTAGATAGAAAAGGAGAAATTGCTTTTTTTCTAGGTGTCCCCTCACTCACCAGGGTTGCCCCTTGGTGACATGCTTCATCATTGGGGCCATCCCAGTCCTCTACGGCCTGGGGCGTGCTGCGACTTGCGAATTACGTAGGAGCACTTACAAATGACTATGTGTGGTGCAGATAGTGGAGTGGACTAAGTGATGTGTTAAGGGATCAATGTAGAAGCCGAGAGAGAGCAAAGAAATGCAGTCACAGTCAGAGAAAAAGGCAAGGGATACTGTATCTATGTGGTTGTAGTGGTCCTGTTGGAAGTGGTAAGTAAGTTGCCCGCAGAAAAAAAATCCTCCTATTAGCGGCACTCCTCCATTGCAGCCGACGCTTCGTCCACCGATGTTGGTCACCAGAAGACACCCTGTCCACTGCCTGCCTGATGCTGAATTGTGGCTCGCTACTGTGAAGCCTGACTCCATCCTTTTTTCCCCATTGCAGAGACTGAAACCCGGCCTGTAATTATTCAACGAAAAACAGGAAGTGATATAATATTACAACACCACTGATAAATAAATATAAGGTATGTAGGCTGTGGAGTGCAAAAAGTCACAATTTGTTTTTCCTAGTAGACAGACAGTACAATGTTTTTGAAAGTGCGTACTCTGAGTCACCTTTTCAAGGATAAATAAGTATGGGCAAATTAATGTAGCGGATCTTGCCCCTCAAGCTAGGTGTACTGTAAACTGTGTTTTAGAACAAAAATAGATCTTCCTAGCAGTGCTCCCACCCAAAAAACGAGGCCTAGCAGAAAACTGGAGACAAAACTTACTTTGAAAGTAAAAGTAGGCCGAAGTACCCTAATTACCCATTACCCCCCGTGGATTGCATTCAAACCACTTGCAAGCAACCAAGCAAAAGTAGCCATAGCCAGCATCGCTCCAAGACTCGAAATCCCCCCCACTCAAACACATGCAATAGAAATACTGCTAACCCTAACGAACCCTAAGTTAAGAATAGTGGCAAAGGCTTTCTTTAACTATGCCAAATCCCCCCTTTCCCACCATGGATTTTCTTCAAATGACTTGCAACCAAAATTACACATTCTCACGAGTGCTCTAAGACCCCAGAACTCAGTTTGAAAAATCTAGAACACCCCGATACACATGCAATCCTGCTGCTAGGGCTAACCCTAACGAACCCTAAGTTACAAAAAGTGCCAAAACTAAAGGCTTTTCCGCGCGGATTTTGTCCCAACCACTTCTACCCGGTATTAGACCTTCCCAGGAATGCCCCAAGACCCGGCAACCCACCCGCCAAGAAGCATAACACCCCCAAACAGGCCAAAAGCAAAATCTCATACTTGCAATATTTCTGGTCCTTCGGTCCAAACGCGCTGCGTAGCTAGGCCATAAGTCGGGGTTGGCACGACGGATTTCCTGAAAAGCAAATGCAATCAAGATTAGAGTGTCCCAGCAGTGCTCCCAGACCACGAAACTCACCCAGAAACACCAGGAAGCCCCCCAAACAGGCCCCCGAAAACGCTACATAGAGCAAAATGTCAGAAATAGCCCAAAAAAAAATCGGCCTGGATTTAGTCCCAACCACTTCTACCCGGTATTAGACCTTCCCAGGAATGCCCCAAGACCCGGCAACCCACCCGCCAAGAAGCATAACACCCCCAAACAGGCCAAAAGCAAAATCTCATACTTGCAATATTTCTGGGCCTTCGGTCCAAACGCGCTGCGTAGCTAGGCCATAAGTCGGGGTTGGCACGACGGATTTCCTGAAAAGCAAATGCAATCAAGATTAGAGTGTCCCAGCAGTGCTCCCAGACCACGAAACTCACCCAGAAACACCAGGAAGCCCCCCAAACAGGCCCCCGAAAACGCTACATAGAGCAAAATGTCAGAAATAGCCCAAAAAAAAATCGGCCTGGATTTAGTCCCAACCACTTCTACCCGGTATTAGACCATCCCAGGAATGCCCCAAGACCCGGCAACCCACCCGCCAAGAAGTATAACACCCCCAAACAGGCCAAAAGCAAACTCTCATACTTGCAATATTTCTGGGCCTTCGGTCCAAACGCGCTGCGTAGCTGGGCCATAAGTCGGGGTTGGCACGACGGATTTCCTGAAAAGCAAATGCAATCAAGATTAGAGTGTCCCAGCAGTGCTCCCAGACCACGAAACTCACCCAGAAACACCAGGAAGCCCCCCAAACAGGCCCCCGAAAACGCTACATAGAGCAAAATGTCAGAAATAGCCCAAAAAAAAATCGGCCTGGATTTAGTCCCAACCACTTCTACCCGGTATTAGACCTTCCCAGGAATGCCCCAAGACCCGGCAACCCACCCGCCAAGAAGTATAACACCCCCAAACAGGCCAAAAGCAAACTCTCATACTTGCAATATTTCTGGGCCTTCGGTCCAAACGCGCTGCGTAGCTGGGCCATAAGTCGGGGTTGGCACGACGGATTTCCTGAAAAGCAAATGCAATCAAGATTAGAGTGTCCCAGCAATGCTCCCAGACCACGAAACTCACCCACAAACAGACGGAACCCCCCCTAAGAGCACCTCAAAGGCAAGCAAGTCATCAAAAACACAAAAAATTTTCCGCCTGGGATTTGGTCCAAAACACTTTTATCCGGTATTAGAGCTTCCCAGCAATGGCCCCAGAGCCGTCAACCCAGGAGAAAACGAGTAGAAGACCCCCAAACAGCCAAAGAGCAAAAGTACAAAAATGGGGACTTAGTCAATTTTTCACAAATTTCCCAAATCACTCCGCGCGCTCTCTGCAGCTAGGCCCTAAGTCCCCTCTGCCACCATGGATTTGCTTCAAACCTCTTGCAAAGTAAAGTAGATATAGCCAGCAGTGCTCCCAGACCACGAAACTCACCCAGAAACACCAGGAAGCCCCCCAAACAGGCCCCCGAAAACGCTACATAGAGCAAAATGTCAGAAATAGCCCAAAAAAAAATCGGCCTGGATTTAGTCCCAACCACTTCTACCCGGTATTAGACCTTCCCAGGAATGCCCCAAGACCCGGCAACCCACCCGCCAAGAAGCATAACACCCCCAAACAGGCCAAAAGCAAAATCTCATACTTGCAATATTTCTGGGCCTTCGGTCCAAACGCGCTGCGTAGCTAGGCCATAAGTCGGGGTTGGCACGACGGATTTCCTGAAAAGCAAATGCAATCAAGATTAGAGTGTCCCAGCAGTGCTCCCAGACCACGAAACTCACCCAGAAACACCAGGAAGCCCCCCAAACAGGCCCCCGAAAACGCTACATAGAGCAAAATGTCAGAAATAGCCCAAAAAAAAATCGGCCTGGATTTAGTCCCAACCACTTCTACCCGGTATTAGACCTTCCCAGGAATGCCCCAAGACCCGGCAACCCACCCGCCAAGAAGTATAACACCCCCAAACAGGCCAAAAGCAAACTCTCATACTTGCAATATTTCTGGGCCTTCGGTCCAAACGCGCTGCGTAGCTGGGCCATAAGTCGGGGTTGGCACGACGGATTTCCTGAAAAGCAAATGCAATCAAGATTAGAGTGTCCCAGCAGTGCTCCCAGACCACGAAACTCACCCAGAAACACCAGGAAGCCCCCCAAACAGGCCCCCGAAAACGCTACATAGAGCAAAATGTCAGAAATAGCCCAAAAAAAAATCGGCCTGGATTTAGTCCCAACCACTTCTACCCGGTATTAGACCTTCCCAGGAATGCCCCAAGACCCGGCAACCCACCCGCCAAGAAGTATAACACCCCCAAACAGGCCAAAAGCAAACTCTCATACTTGCAATATTTCTGGGCCTTCGGTCCAAACGCGCTGCGTAGCTGGGCCATAAGTCGGGGTTGGCACGACGGATTTCCTGAAAAGCAAATGCAATCAAGATTAGAGTGTCCCAGCAATGCTCTCAGACCATGAAACTCACCCACAAACAGACGGAAGTGGAACCCCCCCTAAGAGCACCTCAAAGGCAAGCAAGTCATCAAAAACACAAAAAAATTTCCGCCTCGGATTTGGCACAAACCACTTTTAGTGCTTCCCAGCAATGGCCCCAGACCCGTCAACTCACCTGCAAAGAGGTAGAACAACACCCCCACAAGTGCTGAGTCTTTCTTCATTGGGCGTAAACCAGCCCTCTGCTTTGATGGAAATAGGAGTCTGGAGGAGGAGGATAGAGGAGCATGTTCTTCTGAACTTGTGAACCTGAGGAATGCAGACTGCGGCACCTTCAAATAAATTAGCAAACAAGTGAAGACAGTTCTGCTGATGGGCTTGTCTTTGCGATTATCTGATTAAAGTTTGAATTATATTAACTGTGCACAACAAAGAAAGACAGACACACAGGAATAAAAGTGAATAAGGATGAAAAAGAAAGTTATTGATTCGTTGTCTCATTTTCAGGGCTCGAAGTCGGAATCACGGTCCAGGAATAAGAATAAGGCTTCGTCATCATACTCTGCGAATTCAGCCCGGGTGAGGTCAGTGCCACCTGACAGAGTAGAAATTCCCTCATCTATGGTGCTGGCCACCTCCTCTTCATCCGGCACGCTCTCTCGTACTCTTATATCTGGTGGTATGAGGTGCTGATTCATCTTGATCATTGTTAACCTCTCCACATTTTTGGGCGAGAGGCGGCTCCGTTTGGGAGTTACAATCCCACCAGCCGCACTGAAAACCCGTTCAGAAGACACACTTGCGAGTGGGCAAGACAAGTAGTTTAAAGCCAGGTTGGTGAGCTGTGGCCACAATTCTTTTTTCCCATGCCAATACGCCAATGGGTCAGAATTAACATAGACCTCTGTGGAGTCATTCAGATAGTCCTTCACCATCGACTCAAGGTCCTCCTCCAAGGTTCCTCCACTTTGCGTAGCTCTTGCTGTGCCTCTGGCCTTTTGAGAACCAAACCCACGCAGAGCTAGCCAATCCTCTTCAGCCTCCAATGTTTCTGCTGTCTTTCGTGCAGATGATGCGGTTGCCGGTGTCTTTAACGGCTGAGAGGTCACTTGTGCCACAGCCACAGGTGCAGAAGTGGATTGTTTTGACTGGGGATGGCCTGCTGATGTACTGCCATTTCCTTCAATTTCCAGCCGTTCTGTTTCAAACTTCTTGGCTGACAAGGCTAGCCAACGTTTGTACTTTGTAACATCTTCATCAGCAAAAGGAAAGAATGCTCTGCCTGCCAGCGCCTTTTTGTAGCGTGGATCCAGAATAGTAGCACAAATGTAATGCTGTTCTGAGTGGATCTTTTGAAGACGTTCATCACCTTGTAGGAGCTCTAATAATTTCTCAGCCAGAAGCAAAGAGTCTTTCTTTTTGTCATCTTTTCGAAACACAGAACACACCTCCTTCAGTTGGTCCTCCAGCATGTACAACAATGGGATAGCTTTTCCCAAATTAGAGTCCTCCTTGCTGACTGCACGTGTGAAGACCTCAAAAGGACGAAGCATGCGTGTTAGGCTTTCAACTATGTTCCATTGCGGCCCACCCATCCTCAGCTCCTCTATACCCTCTTTCAAGAAATATTGATCGAGTTGCGTATACTGCTCATACAGACGCTCAAGCATGTAGAAGGTTGAGTTCCAACGTGTTACCACCTCCTGGATGAGTGCTTTCACTGGCATTTGACTTTGATATAGCATGCTCCTCAGCTGCTTGCGGGCCTTAAAAGAATGCCTGAAATGCTTGCAAATTTTTCGGCAGTTCTCCAATACACTGTACGCTGCACTGCGTTTATTACCCAAGAATTTTTGGACAACCAGGTTTATACAGTGCGCCAAACACGGCACTCTGAAATAGTAACCGTCCCTCATGGCCTTAACTATATTGGAGCCATTGTCTGTGGAAACATAACCAACCTTGCGTTTTAGTGGGGACAGACAGTTAAGGACCTTTGTGTTAAAGACATCCAAAATGTTTTCTGCTGTGTGACGTTTCTCCAAACCAAACATGGCTAGTGTTGCATGTTTCCGAGCACCTTTAAAAACAATGTTAGTGTCAACACCTGAGTTTAGCTTTGCTTTAGCCCCTGAAAAAGAGACCCAGTGTGCAGTGATGCACATGTAATCAGCGCCTGCGCCACTGGTCCACATGTCTGTTGTCAGATGTATAGTGTGAACAGCACTCTTCTGCAAAGCTGCCCCAATCACCTTCAGAACATCTTCATGTAGTGCTGGAACCGCAACTCGGGCAAAATAGAACCGGCTAGGAACCTTCCATTTAGGGCAGAGCGCTGTCACTAATTCTAGAAAACCAACCCCTTCTACAAAAGAAAAAGGGAGAAGGTCCAGAGCTAGCATTTTAGCCAGCTTAGTGTTATACAGACGGGTCATTGGGTGGTTGCGTTCATATTGCGCTTCTGTAAACAACATCTTTTTAATGTTGCCCTGGACCAATGATTTACGGGATGATGATGATCTCTTCGACCCAGTTACGCTCGCTGATGAACTTTTCCGCATTGATGTCTCACTCTCTCCCACACTCTTAGTGTGGCTCCCATGGGGTGTGCTGCTGACATGGGAACTGGGTGTAAGTGAAGTGTTTGAATCGTCTTCTACCTCCTCGTCATCAGCAGATGACAAATCAACGTTTTCATTACGTGCAATTCCGGCTTTCTTGACCGCCTCTAGGTGCGGAAACCATTCGACAGGGTGCCTTCTCTCAAGATGACCTCTCTGGCCTCCGGTACCATAGTTAGAACCAAGCTTACCACGACTAAATCGAAGCTTACAAAGGCTACAAATGGCTACGTTTTCCTTTTTTGGGCAAACACTAAAGAAGTCCCAAACTGGAGACTTGAAATGTCTTCGGGGGCCGGAGGAGGCGGCGATACTGGTGGTGGTGGTCCTGCTGCTAATGACAGATGAAGTGGAGGATGTGGATTGCCGAACTTCAGTACGTTTTGCACTTTCACCACCACGAATTGAGGTCGAGGACGAGGTGGGTACCTTCTTGCGAGGAAGAAATATGGAAGCGGTAGGTTTTGGTGTACTACTTAACTCCAAATCTAATGATTCCATTTCCATTGCCTCCTCGCCGACATCATCATCACGCTCAGCAGCTTCTCGGGATAGGGTCAAAATGTCTCTTTGCTGCATGCCCGGTGGGGCTGCAGTGACCTTTGTGATGACTGGATCGTCGTCATCGTGAGAGGCTTCATCACCAGCAGTATCTGTCACTTCTTGTTGAGCCTCATCACACTCCATAGGTTTGAGTTTTTGGACGACCTTCCTTTTACGCTTAGGTACCGGTGGCAGATCATGGTGTGCCTCTGCCTCACTGTCAGACCGCAGTTGTCGTGGTTCCCAAGACAGATCACTTGCACCAGAACGAGGTGGGCTTGAAGAAGATGTAGACACCCCCCTTGATCTTTTCCTTGCTAGGGATGTGGAAGACAATGAATGATCATCAGGAGGAGTGGCTTCCAATGATACCTCAGCTTCATTGTCGATTTCCAAATGTGCCCCTACTTCGGGAGGAACAACTATTGTGGGCACTTGTGAACGTCCATGCACCTTTGCTTGCGCATCTCCTTTTGCTGCCTCTCCTTCCACATGTACTTGGGCGTGTACTTGCACATGGTGTTGTTGTTGCGGCTGTGGTTGTTCAACACTTGTCAGATGAGTTACAACAACCTGTGTTGATTCAGGGACATTGCTGCTACTTTCTTGCGATGAGCCAACATCACTGGTCGATGGTGATTGGAGAAGTACACTGACTGCCTCTGAAGCACTCAAGGGCTTTGACTTAAGTTGGCGTGGTGGTGGAGGCACTGAACCCAATGGAGCAGGGGTGCTGCTCTCAGGTTGGTCCCCAGCAGATCCTGCTGCTGCAGGCGTACTTTTTTTTTTGCTCCCAAAAAAAGTGGCGGGTGGCACACCAGCCTCCTTGGTAACTTGCTTCTTCTGCTCCTTACTAGCAACTTTCTTGCTAGAGGAGCTACGGAGAACTTTCTTTGGGGCCATCTTCTTCAGAGCAGGTCAGACAGCAGGCCGCAGTTGCACGAATTGTAGAGTTGTCTGAGGCCAGACGTGACGTCGCGTGACGTTATGCTGCACACACACACCGCTGCAGGACTTCTTCCTGGCACTGGTGGTTCTCTTGAGTCTTGTGCACCTAAAAAAAATGGAAGACAGAGGAACATCAGTTCAGTTATAGAGCACAAAAAAATCGAACAACACTGCAAAATCAGCACAATCCCAATTCATCTATGGCCTCCATGATGTTTAAATTCAAGACAACCCACAGAAATACTAGGCCCATGCAAGACTCACTACCCCTGGCATAAATAAAGGTTGAAAAGTAGGCAAAATGGTTGGAGGCCTAACAACAAAGCCTGCATTCAAAATGGCCACTTGCCTGCCAGCACATGGCCAGTGCCTGTAGCTGCACTCAAAATGGCCACCAGCCACATGGCATGTCCCTCCCCATGAACACCCCCAAAAATCGAAAAACACTGCAAAATCAGCACAATCCTATTCCATCCATGGCCTCCATGATGTTTAAATTCAAGACAGCCCACAGAAAGACTAGGCCCATGCTAGACTCAAATACCCCTGGTGAAAAGGCCCCAACAACAGGTCAAAAATCGAAAAACACAAAATTTTACAAAAAAAAAAAATCGAAAAACACAGAAAAATCAGCACAATCCCAATTCATCTATGGCCTCCATGATGTTTAAATTCAAGACAACCCACAGAAATACTAGGCCCATGCAAGACTCACTACCCCTGGCATAAATAAAGGTTGAAAAGTAGGCAAAATGGTTGGAGGCCTAACAACAAAGCCTGCATTCAAAATGGCCACTTGCCTGCCAGCACATGGCAAGTGCCTGTAGCTGCACTCAAAATGGCCACCAGCCACATGGCATGTCCCTCCCCATGAACACCCCCAAAAATCGAAAAACACTGCAAAATCAGCACAATCCCATTCCATCCATGGCCTCCATGATGTTTAAATTCAAGACAACCCACAGAAATACTAGGCCCATGCAAGACTCACTACCCCTGGCATAAATAAAGGTTGAAAAGTAGGCAAAATGGTTGGAGGCCTAACAACAAAGCCTGCATTCAAAATGGCCACTTGCCTGCCAGCACATGGCCAGTGCCTGTAGCTGCACTCAAAATGGCCACCAGCCACATGGCATGTCCCTCCCCATGAACACCCCCAAAAATCGAAAAACACTGCAAAATCAGCACAATCCCATTCCATCCATGATGTTTAAATTCAAGACAGCCCACAGAAAGACTAGGCCCCATGCACCACTCACTACCCCTGGTCAAGGCCCCAACAACAGGTCAAAAATCGAAAAACACAAAATTTTACAAAAAAAAAAAATCGAAAAACACAGAAAAATCAGCACAATCCCAATTCATCTATGGCCTCCATGATGTTTAAATTCAAGACAACCCACAGAAATACTAGGCCCATGCAAGACTCACTACCCCTGGCATAAATAAAGGTTGAAAAGTAGGCAAAATGGTTGGAGGCCTAACAACAAAGCCTGCATTCAAAATGGCCACTTGCCTGCCAGCACATGGCCAGTGCCTGTAGCTGCACTCAAAATGGCCACCAGCCACATGGCATGTCCCTCCCCATGAACACCCCCAAAAATCGAAAAACACTGCAAAATCAGCACAATCCTATTCCATCCATGGCCTCCATGATGTTTAAATTCAAGACAGCCCACAGAAAGACTAGGCCCATGCTAGACTCAAATACCCCTGGTGAAAAGGCCCCAACAACAGGTCAAAAATCGAAAAACACAAAATATTACAAAAAAAAAAAATCGAAAAACACAGAAACATCAGCACAATCCCAATTCATCTATGGCCTCCATGATGTTTAAATTCAAGACAACCCACAGAAATACTAGGCCCATGCAAGACTCACTACCCCTGGCATAAATAAAGGTTGAAAAGTAGGCAAAATGGTTGGAGGCCTAACAACAAAGCCTGCATTCAAAATGGCCACTTGCCTGCCAGCACATGGCAAGTGCCTGTAGCTGCACTCAAAATGGCCACCAGCCACATGGCATGTCCCTCCCCATGAACACCCCCAAAAATCGAAAAACACTGCAAAATCAGCACAATCCCATTCCATCCATGGCCTCCATGATGTTTAAATTCAAGACAACCCACAGAAATACTAGGCCCATGCAAGACTCACTACCCCTGGCATAAATAAAGGTTGAAAAGTAGGCAAAATGGTTGGAGGCCTAACAACAAAGCCTGCATTCAAAATGGCCACTTGCCTGCCAGCACATGGCCAGTGCCTGTAGCTGCACTCAAAATGGCCACCAGCCACATGGCATGTCCCTCCCCATGAACACCCCCAAAAATCGAAAAACACTGCAAAATCAGCACAATCCCATTCCATCCATGATGTTTAAATTCAAGACAGCCCACAGAAAGACTAGGCCCCATGCACCACTCACTACCCCTGGTCAAGGCCCCAACAACAGGTCAAAAATCGAAAAACACAAAATTTTACAAAAAAAAAAAATCGAAAAACACAGAAAAATCAGCACAATCCCAATTCATCTATGGCCTCCATGATGTTTAAATTCAAGACAACCCACAGAAAGAATCAGTCCACCCACCACTGAGTACCCCTGGGAAAAGGCCCCAAAACAGCCCAAAAATCGAAAATCCCAAAATTTTAGTTGCAGCAACTGTAATGCCCCAAACAAACTTACTTGTAAAATTTCTAATCCAACAGTGATCCAAAGAAAGTCAAAAAGGCCTCAAATCCAAAGATCCAGCAGCATCCACAAAAGGTAATCCTTCCAGGTCCACATCTGAATGAAAAGTGACCAGGAGATGGACAAAGCACTGGGAGGAGCCTGCTGAACAGGAACAGGAAGTTGAAGACTATGGGGCACTTCCTTCCTCCCACCCCCCTGCCCCCCTCCCCAAAATGGACTCCTCGCTAAAAAAGTGCAGGCAAATGTCAAACTAAGGAGTTATTCACATAAAAATCATCATTTCTAGAAGGTTTATGCTGCTTGCTGGTGGATTTCTTGTGCAGAATTGCAAATTTATATTTTCGCGCGCCGCATCTCAAATCTCGCAATTGCGAAGTACCGCGAGACGTGATCTCGTCGTACTCGCGTTGACAAACTATCGCTGGCAAGCCGCGATGACGTAATCGCGCTCGCCAATTCCCGCGGGATCACACAGCAAGATCCAAAATGGCGCAGCACTCGCAAACTATCGAAAAAAACAACTCGGCAAACGATGATAAACGCCGCGCGCCGCAAAAATTGTATCACCAACGCCGCGCGCCGCCCAAAAAATCCGCTGCGTGCGAATTTGCGGATTTTGCGGGAAATCCGCAAATCTCGCGGATTGCGGATTTCCCGAAAATCCGCAAAATCCGCGAGCGGAACGGATTTTCCGCCCACGCTTACCCCAACAACACCCAAAAAATCGAAATACACACAAAAATCACCCCAATCTAATGGCATCTATGCCCTAAATGATGTTTAAATTCAAGAGACCCCACAGAAAGACATGGCCCATGCACCAATGACTACCCCTGGGCGTACTGGCTAGTGTGGCTTTAACACACACCCCAAAATAAAAATAAAAATTCCACCTATAACAGTGAGTTACTGAATAACATGCCGTAAATCATATTTAAGTTCAACAAAACTCACAGAAAGAGTTTATCATGCACACATGACTAACCCTGGGCCTGCTGGATACTGTGAGTACCCACAATATATATTTTTTAAAGTTGAGAAAAAGTTTATAAAATGCCCCAAACAAACAACACCAACTTACTTGTAAAATCTCAAATCCAAAAGTGATCCCCAAAAAAAGTCGTCAAATACAAATATCCAGCAGCAGCCACAAAGAGTAATCCTTCCAGCTCCAGAGCCAAATGAAAAGTGACCAGGACATGAACGAAGCTCTGGCAGGAGCCTGCTGGACAGGAACAGGAAGTTGGAGACTGTGGGTCACTTCCTCCCTCCCACCCCCCAAAAATGCACTCCTTGCACAAAAAAATGCAGCCAAATGTCAATCTGAGGAGCTATCCAAATCATCAATTTCAGAAGGTTTATGCTGCCAGCGATAGATTTCTTGTGCATAATTGTAATTTTTGCTGTTTCGGGAAAGCGAACTGTTCAAATCTCCTGCCGGATGTCAGCTGCGCGGTGCATCTACGTGATCGCGGGCCCTTATGACGTATTCGCGGTCGAAAAGTCTTGCGCAATCACACAATGACGTACTCGCGGTCGAAAAGTCTTGCGCAATCACGCAGCAAGATCGAAAACCGGGAGGAAAACAACTCCGCGAACTCAGAATCACGGTAAGTAAACGCCGCGCGCGCGAGACTGTATTTTTGAAGTGCGGCCAAGCAAAAAAATCCGCCAAATCGCGAATTGCGAATTCTTTGACAATGTCGCGTGATTCGCGGACCGCAAAATTGTCAAAAATCAGCAAATTCCACGAGCAGAACGGATTTTCAGCCTATACTTATGTATGTATGTATGCTTCCCAGGGTCAAGACCTCTCCCCCAATTCAGCTCTGTATGAAGACATTCTGTCCCTGCATGTCAGACCAAAGCCTCTCGTGTTCATATGGGACCCAACGATGGATCAATACCGCTACACCACGCGAGCCTCTCGTGAACCCTGAGTGAAACATCTGGTGATACCCATAGCGTTGGAGGCATAAGGCTTTGGTACCCAGTAGGTGTGTTTCCTGAAGGAGGAGCACGTCGGCCCCAGCCCTCTTGGCATACTTCACCTTGTCCAGTGCCCCCCAGACATTCCAACTAACCACACACAGGGATCCAGGGTCATCCGTCTTTCAGCCTCCGTCCTGACCATGACAAAAGACAAACATTCTCACGACGTAAGTATGTGTTCCCCTAGGTACAGCAAGGGTTCCAAGTAGCTAGCGTGAATACGCAATCAAACAGGTAAAACAAGCCCCCCAAACATCTCCCCAACCCCCCCACCCCATACCTCCCGAATATGGAAGCATCTGTCGCGGTCAGATAGGAGCCAGGTCCCCAACTGGGGGACAGGTACCAACCCTTCCAATGTTTCCCCAACTGGCCACCCATACCCTTGGACCTCACCCCATCCCGCCCACCACTACATGACCGGGTCCCCAGCCCAACACATGTGCCTGTTCGGACGTCAAAGTACACTCACAGGAATTTCAGTCTCTGTAGAGCCGGCTAGTCAGTCCGCTGAAGCCTGTCTCTCCGATGACTTGCCCTTCTGCCGGTGTGCCGAGCCACATAGCGATCGACGCCTGGACCTTGATCTCCTGCTGCCCTGCTGTTGGTCTCGTGGGACCCTTCGAGCCACCTCACTTGAGGAACAATCTGAGTCCCAGCCAGGCAGCGCGTGAACCCGCACCCTCACCGCTTCATCAGTCCATTTGAAGGCTTCCTCAGGCGAGTCAAAGAACAAAATGCGAGACCTACACACTACTCTCAGGCGGGCTGGATATAGCAGTGCATACTGGATATTCAAGTCTCGGAGGCGAGCCTTGGCCTCTAAGAAGGACTGTTGCTGCTGCTGCACTAGGCGCATATAGTCTGGGAAGATGAGGATCTTTGCATTGTCACAAGTGAGGGGTTCCTTAGCCCTGGCCTTCTTCAGGATAGTATCACGGTCCATATAATTCAAGAATTTGGCGATGATCGGCCGTGGACGTGCCCTTGAGGGGGCTTCTGCATTAGGGCCCTATTAGCGCGCTCCACTAGAAAGCAGTGGGAGAGGGCATCTGGGGGGAGCCAGCCTTCCAGCCACTGTGTTAGAAAACACCCCACACTATTCCCCTCGCATCCCTCTGGAAATCCCACAAAGCAAAGGTTGTTGCGCCTAGCCCTCCCTTCAGCATCCTCAGCCCGCAGCACCAGCCCTTTCTGAATCTTCTCCATATCCTCTACCTTCTTTTTAAGGGTCGTGACATCATCTTCCACCTCCAAAATGTGGGCCTCAGTCCCTGGAATGCGGTCCACAGCATTGCGCAAGTCCTGCTGCAGCAGCATGACGTCAGAACCCACGTCCCCGATCTTAGCGTCCAGCATATCTCTAGACTGAGTAATGGCCGCCATAAGTGCCGCGTTATCTGGTACCTGGCCATGTAATCCTGCCGCCCCTGTTGCATCACCCGCTCCGGTGAATTTGTCTATGGTGCCCTGTTTCGTGTGGCCTTCAGCACCTTTATCTCGCGTCATTGTCCCAGTGTAAGTGCCACCACCAAATCTTCCGGGGTGACACCCGAAGTAGTTGAGCTTGAATACAACCCAATATCCAGGACAGCGAATTCTAGTTCAATGCCTTCCTCTCCAAGCCTCTCCGTAGGTGGCAGCTGCCCCAAGGATAACCACTATGGCCGCCAATGCACCCCCACCTTCACTCCCAAGGGCCCTGCTTCAACACTCTGTGGCCCGACCCGGCCACCGACGTGCGCTACAGACCCTGACCCCTCCCGGGCACAGCCAATGTCTCTGAGGCCTGAGAGGTCTAAACATACCAATGTCTGGGGTGGAGCCTCGACTGGGCCACCTTCCACTTCTTTGGGGGCTGTGCCATGCTGCACTGTGATGTAGTCCTAGTGCCCATCTCGCACCACCAGCATCCAACACTTTGCCGGCAGCCCAGGGTGAAAGACTTGACTCCCCGAGACCCAGAGGGCACTGCCCCCTTCCGTTAGGTCGCGGGAGCCGCCGCGGCCCGAATCGGCTGCCAAACCCCCGAATGTCACAGGTCAATCCAGGACATTTTGTGGGGGGGGGTTAATAGGCCCCCGCTAGCAACCCCCGTCTGCTGCCACACTCTCCGGCCCATGCACCCCCTCGCCACTGCTCCATGACCACACAAAATGGCAATGCCCGCTCCGGGGCCTCTCCCCCCAGCTTCCTGGTCTCCGCAGCCGAACCGCTGCCGGAATTGGCCACTTCCTGCCGTCCGCTGCCTCCACGTAGGTCCCCTCAGTCGCCGAGACCCTGGAGAGGCAGGGGGTAAATCACGAGACCCAACTGTGAGATCGCTGGCTCCGCTCACCGGCGGCTCCTCCACCACACACCGTCCTCTGAGCCTCCGCTCTCAGCCCGGCTGAATATCGAGGCCCCGGCTCGGTGTGCACCTGTTACAACGCATTTTTTACAACGCACTACTGTTACAACGCATCCATTACAACGCGGATACTGTTACAACTCATGTTTTTACTACGCATTTTTTTACAACGCAGGTACCTTTACAACGCATACCATTACAACGTAAGTATTGGTAAGTATATAGTTATTTTTTAAATGTTATATGTTTGGGGTAAAGGGGTATTTTTAGGGGTTAGGGTCAGTTTTGGGTTTTAGGGTAAAGGGGTATTTTTAGTGTTCAGGGTCAGTTTTCAGTTTTTGGGTAAAGGGGTATTTTTAGGGTTCAGGGTCAGTTTTCAGTTTTTGGGTAAAGGGGTATTTTTAGGGTTCAGGGTCAGTTTTCAGTTTTTGGGTAAAGGGGTATTTTTAGGGTTCAGGGTCAGTTTTTAGTTTTTGGGTAAAGGGGTATTTTTAGGGTTCAGGGTCAGTTTTCAGTTTTTGGGTAAAGGGGTATTTTTAGGGTTCAGGGTCAGTTTTTAGTTTTTGGGTAAAGGGGTATTTTTAGGGTTCAGGGTCAGTTTTTAGTTTTTGGGTAAAGGGGTATTTTCAGGGTTCAGGGTCAGTTTTCAGTTTTTGGGTAAAGGGGTATTTTTAGGGTTCAGGGTCAGTTTTCAGTTTTTGGGTAAAGGGGTATTTTTAGGGTTCAGGGTCAGTTTTTAGTTTTTGGGTAAAGGGGTATTTTTAGGGTTCAGGGTCAGTTTTTAGTTTTTGGGTAAAGGGGTATTTTTAGGGTTCAGGGTCAGTTTTCAGTTTTTGGGTAAAGGGGTATTTTTAGGGTTCAGGGTCAGTTTTTAGTTTTTGGGTAAAGGGGTATTTTTAGGGTTCAGGGTCAGTTTTTAGTTTTTGGGTAAAGGGGTATTTTTAGGGTTCAGGGTCAGTTTTCAGTTTTTGGGTAAAGGGGTATTTTTAGGGTTCAGGGTCAGTTTTCAGTTTTTGGGTAAAGGGGTATTTTTAGGGTTCAGGGTCAGTTTTTAGTTTTTGGGTAAAGGGGTATTTTTAGGGTCCAGGGTCAGTTTTCAGTTTTTGGGTAAAGGGGTATTTTTAGGGTTCAGGGTCAGTTTTTAGTTTTCGGGTAAAGGGGTATTTTTAGGGTTCAGGGTCAGTTTTTAGTTTTCGGGTAAAGGGGTATTTTTAGGGTTCAGGGTCAGTTTTTAGTTTTTGGGTAAAGGGGTATTTTTAGGGTTCAGGGTCAGTTTTTAGTTTTTGGGTAAAGGGGTATTTTTAGGGTTCAGGGTCAGTTTTCAGTTTTTGGGGTACAGGGTAAAAATAAATTAAATTTAATTTTAAATTAAATTATTTAATAGTAAATAAATTAAATTAAATTACATTGCATTACTTTTTGGGGTTGAGGGTCAGTTTAGAGTTTTTGGGGTACAGGGGTACAGGGTAAAATTAAAGTTATATTTTTTTTTATTTTCAATAATTAATTTAAATTATATTTCATAAAATTACTTTAATTTATTTTTGGGGTTTAGGGTCAGTTTTCAGTTTCTGGGGTACAGGGGTACATGGTAAAAATAAAGTAATATTAATTTAAATTTAAAATAATTAACGGAAATTAAATTATTTAAAATTACATTAAATTATATTTTTACAATTAAGTTACTATTATATTATTAATATTAACATATACTTACTAATACTTACGTTGTAATGGTCTGCGTTGTAAAGGTACCTGCGTTGTAAAAAAATGTGTTGTAAATACATGCGTTGTTACAGTATCCGCGTTGTAAAAACCGCGTTGTAACGGTATGCGGAGTAAAAGTCCGCGTTGTAACATCATATATCCCCCGGCTCTCTCCCCGCCGTCCCCACCTGGGCCGCCTCAAGCCACAGGCCTGCAGTCGCCGCCGCCACCACTCCTTTGGATCCCCGACTCGCGTCAGAGAACCCGTCAGATGGTGTATGGGTCTCCGACACAGGGGCACTCCTTCAGAAATGTTCGAAGGCAGGATATCGTTCACGGATGTTGGATGGCTCGTCGGAGCTCTAGCAAGCTGCAACCGCCATTTTCGCCGGTCAAGCCACGCCCCCATGCCCCCAAGTTTTATGCCTCTTTCAAAATAGCAGTTCTGATGGTTCCATTCTCAAATGGAGAGGTAGGGAATTCCAAGCTGTTGCTGGTAGAAAAACAAAAGAACAGCCACCCAACCTGGCTTTCCTTTCCAGAGGGACTAGTGCCAGAATGGTGCCTGAATATCTGAGACTGCAACTTGGTTGGTGGCTATTCATCAAAGAGGTCAAATATTGAGGAACCCTGTCATTAAAACTTCTATGGCAAAAGCCCAGGGTTTGTAATAAGATTCTCTTGTTGAGTGGCAACCAATGTAGGATTACCAAAGCTAGACCTACAGGAGCATGTCTCAGAAGATGTAACACTAAGCAGGCTGCAGCATTTTGTACTCTCGGTATTTTCCAGAATCGCCCTTTGGTAGCCCCTAGATATAGGACATTGCAATAGTCTAACTAAGAGGTGACTGATCCATGTACATTGGTTTTCCTGGCAAAGAGTGGAAGAACATCAAAGATTTTCCTTAACATTTTCAGGGTGTTAAAACACTTCCCTGCCACAGCAGCTGTCTGGTGTTCGAGCATTAGCACCGGATTGAGCCAAACTCCCAGATTCTTGACTTTTTCTTTCAGAACTGGAGTAGAACCCATTACTCAGGCCACCAGGCCCATGTCCAGATTAAGGGAGTCTTCCACATAATGGGAACCTCAGTTTTAGTGGTCTTTAGTCCGAGGCAGCTGTTGGCCGTCTAGTTGGCGACCTCCACCAAACACCTTTCAAATTGGGCAGCCACTCCTTCTACTTCCTGGGATAGGGTAACTATTAATTGAGTGTGATCCACGTAAGACACTATAGTCACATTGTGACACTCAATAATTTCAGCCAATGGGCACATGTAGATGTTCTAAAATAGGACTCAAAATAGAGCCCTGCAGCACCCCCTGTTACAAGGAAATTGGATATGAAGAATACAGCTTTAGGACCACTTGAAAGGAGCGGTCTGGGAGAAAAGATCCCAGCCATCTCCAAGCAGAGCCCCCTCACCTAGCTGATGTAGAAGTAGCCCATGAGACATGGTATTAAAGGAAGCATTCAGATCCAGCATGATCGGGCACCACCCTCTGACCTCCATCTGCATAACGTATCAAGGATTCCAAACCCATCAGTGAAGCCAATTCCATAGAATGATGCATTGGGAAACTGTACTGAGCCATATGTAGAAAATTTTTGGCCTCTATAAACTTGGTCAATTGACTATTAACCAGTTTTTTTGCTACTTTTGCAAAGAAAGGGAGCACATGATGGGTCTTATGCTTTTCAGCTGTGAAGGACTTAGGGAGGGTTTTTCCAACAGCTGCTCTACCATTCCCTGCTTCCCGTTTAGAGGCACTTGTCCAAATGAGAAAGAACAGACCAGTAGATTGCTCAGATGAGGCAGAATAGCTTCCTATGCCTGAGCAAAGAATTTGGCAAGGCCGGGTCCAGCGGTGACTCTGATTTAATTTGACCCCACAGAACCTATCCTCAGGGGGAACCTCAAAGCTGAGGAAATGGACCCCAGGCTGGAACTTTCTAAGCAAAGTGTACCAAGCTTGAAAATCTCTGACCTTCTGCAGAAAAGACTGATAGATTTTTGATACTTTATTAGCAAAGAAGCATGCAATCTCATTACAGCTTTGCGCCGATGGTGGATTACAAGCTTCCACGTGCTCCAGAGAGGATAAAGACTTAACTATAGCAAATATGTTCTTTTGCTGAATTGGCTGAGGCCTCAATTTTCTCAGCATAGAAAGTCTTGCGTGTGCAGTGAATTAACTTACGGTATTGCTTTAGTGCTTCTTTGTAATTAATCTTACTATCCACACTATAGTCCCCTCACAATACACGCTCCAGGACTTCCTGGAGAGAGCTAATTCTTCAGTAAACCACGCCACACAGGGTCATATATGTGGCGCCAGATCAGGGTACTAGGCATCAATTTATCCGGGGCATAAAGAATCCATCTCTCAATGCTGGTATTGGCCAAATTCACATCTTCAACTAACACTGGAATAAATTGATGGGGAATATTTAACAGAGCTTCCAATGACATTCTAGCCTATTTACAGGATTCAAAAGGTAAGGTTCTCATGGGCACCGCAGTTCTTGTGGATTGCTGTACCTGAAACAGTACCATCCAATGATCTGACCATATAATCTGCAAGGGGGATTGCACTCTGATAGAAGAAAAGCTCCCATAAATGGGATCCAGAGTGTGCCCTTGCTGGCGTGTGGGGCCCTGAACTTACTGTGTCAGTTGCAGTATCTCCAAGTCCTTCATCAGCCTGTTAGCTGCAGAGCAAGCACTAACAGATGTTTAAAGCATTGCGCATAAGATGGCAACAAGTCCACAAAATCTGAGATCAAATTCATTACCTGTCCGGGTGGGCGATATATTAGGAAACCAGCAATGGGTGGTTTACAGGGCAGGGTGAGAGTGAAAAAAGCCACTTAACAATTGGCCAAATCCAGAACCCTGAATGAACACTGGAGAAAATGTTTAAAAATAATTGTGATGGGGGCGTGGCCAAGATGGCGGCGGAGTAGGACGTGCTTTATGTTCCCTCCGGCGCCGGGCCCTACAAAGCTTTGCCTAGCACCTGCCCCGGGCATCCCTGCGGGCTTCTGGGTGCTCCGGTGTCCCCTGGGGGCAGTGTCCAGCTGTCGGTCGAAGTTCGGCGGGGGCGGAGCCCGAGAACGGCGCGCCGGAGACCGGGACCGGTCTGGAGTGGCGAGTCACGGAGCGGGTCGGCTGTGCTGTGTGCCCCAGGACCGCGTGGAGGCTGGCGGAGATGGATAAGGTGATCTGGGGCGGCCAGAGGGTGCAGCGGAGGCCCGACGGAAGACGCGGAGGCCCCGGTGGATGCCGCGGCCTCTGACATCGGAGAGGAGGCGGGGCTTGCTGCCCGCGGACCGGAGGAGGTGCCGCTCGGCCTGCGAGCTATCTGACGCCGAGGCTCGTGGCCTAGAACAGAAGGTGGGAGGAGCTGCACCGAGGGCCCACGCTGTCACACTGGAATTCTGGTCACTACCTGGCACCAAGACGACCTACAGGGGAGGTCCAGGCTATCCCTGGAGGGTGGATTGCAGCGCGACGACCACGGTGGGAGCCGCGACCTCCAGCTTTGAAGCCCGCACAGCTATTCAAGGTCAGGCCTGGCTGCCACGCAGAGTGTGGAGAGAGTGCTGCGGCTGTACGAGCGCCTGGGCCCCCGGTGACTGTGTAGCACTGCGGTGGGGGGCCGGCGCAGGACAACGCTGAGCACGTCGCAGTAATGCAGGTAATGCGGGTGCATTGAGGAGGGGCCCCTGCTCCACGTGAGGACGGCTGGTGATGCAGACGAGGTCCTGGGGCAAGCTTGGTCCCCCCCCTCTGGAGACGGAAGGTTGGATCTGGAGTGGAACGCTGCTGTCTGGAGGGGGTGAGCTGCGCCAGACTGTGGTGTGTAGCGGAGAGGCCATCGAAGTTGGGGCCTTGCTGGGTAGCGGAGAACGCCTGACTTGGGGACCCCGGGGGGAGTACAGAACCCCTGGACTCTTGGCCTATTCGTTGCCCTTGCACGTGCTGCCGCTGGTACGATCGCACCCCTGGCACTGGGATAGAGACTGGAGGCAGGGGGGCCGCATCCGCTGAGTCCGGTCTACCTGGCCTCCGGTGGAGAACTGGTGAAACAACCTGGGGACAACGTCCGAGCCGAGGGAGTGAGGCGGCTACGTTGACGAAGTTCCGTTCAGTCGTGAAGAAGTGACCCTCCGCAGTGTCTTCCAGACGGGCGAGGGGGGCCACGATGTCCAACGTGACGCGCAAAGGGAAGCCCGGCAAGGACGGCCAACCTAAGAGCACCCAACAGCCGGCATCCCCTGGCCCGAGCTCCTCACCTAGGAAGTCTGATGATGAAGCTCCTGTCACCAAGGCTTTCATGACAGATCTCTTTAAGTCTATTAAGGAGGATATCTCTGACCTTCGAGCGCAACTGACGTCTGATCTCCGAGAGGTGCGGAGGGACGTAGACGGAATTGGGGAGCGAGTGGCCACTTTGGAGGATCATGATCTCAGCATGGCGAATGATGGCCACCATTGCAGCAGGACGTGCTTAGGCTCACGGAACAGAACTTGGACCTACAATCCCACGCGGAAGATCTGGAGAACCGTTCCCGTAGGAATAACATCCGCATATGGGCGGTGCCGTGGGATGGCGAAGCGGGTGACCTACGTGGATATGTGCAAGCGCTTTTCCTGCAGGTCCTGGGTGAGGAGGATGTGCATGAGACCTGGATGGACTGAGTCCACAGAGTTGGTCTACCGCGGTGGGGCGGAGGGCCGCCCCCTGATATACTAATCTGTGTGCATGATTTTCAGCTGAAGGAGCGGATCCTCAGGAAGGCGCGGGACATTCCAACTCTGCAGTTCCGTGAGCACCGCCCTCAGCTCTAGCAGGACTTGGCGGCAACGACCCTTCAAAAGCGGCGGGAGTTTAGACCAGTGACGGCCTTTTGAGACCACAACATTCCCTACTCGTGGGGCCATCCCTTCCGCATAGTCTTCCGGTGGCAAAGTAAACTGGCGCAGATCCGCTCTCTCCAGGTGGCGAAAGAACTTCTGGGCATCGAGGACGGGTCTCCAGCTTCAGGGGCGGGCAGCCCTTCGTCGAGGAGGCGGCGACGATCCTCCTCTTGGCACAGAGTGGGGTCGGAGTCAGATCGTGGACGGCCTGACCGCGCAACTAGCTTGCAGGAGAAGGGAGACGCGGTGGCCTCCGTTGCTTCAGCGACATTGATGTCTTCGCAGCAGAGCTCCGGGGCGGCCTGATTTGCAGGCCGATGGCCAGAGGGCGCCGGAGGGGCCCGTGCACTCAGGTTCCGTGGGTATGGTTGTACTTTGTGAGAAGACACCCCGGACCGAGGCCTTGGGAGTCCCATCAGGGGTCTCCCGTCCCCTTCCCAGTGACTGTTCTGTGATCTGCACCGATCTGGGACTGTTAAGTATTCTTTTTGGTTTGCTGGTTGTTGGGGGGGTGGGGGTTGGGGGATTGCGGGGGTGGACTGCACGGGGGGTAGTTGGGGTTTGGAGGGGGGATGGGCAGGGGGGTGGTGGCGACCTATGGGGGATTGTGGAGTGTGTTGTCCTCACAGGCGGAGCGAATTATGGGCCATGAGAGGCGACTCTCGGGGGCAGTTGCTGTCAATGATCCTTGTTGTGATTGGTACCCTCATCCTACTGCTGTACGGATGGTCTTTAGCTTGGGTCTGGAGGTGGGGGAGGGGAGAGGGGAGACCGAGAGGAGGGCTTGGGGAGGTGGATGGTTTTTGGGAGGTCGGCTGTTCACCCGGGGGAGGGGAGGGGACAGCGTCCAGTCATCGTACCAAGTGTACAGCATTGGGGCCTATTGACACCTCATGCCTCTTAGTATCGGCACTTGGAATGTGAAAGGGCTCAACTCCCCGCAGAAGCGCCAGAAGGTGTGGAAGTATTTGTCTGACCATAATCTAGATGTGGTGGGCCTCCAGGAGACCCACCTGGCTAGAAGAGATGAGCTGCGGCTCCGGCACAGGCACTTTCCTCTCATCTACAGGTCCTCTGCCTCCACCAAACACAGGGGTGTAGCTCTTCTCTTTAGGGCGTTCCTTCATTTCCAGCCTATAGGGGTGTGTAGTGATAAGGATGGTCGATGGCTGATGGTGAAAGGGGCGCTGTATGGCTGATTGTGCACTTTTGTGGTGGTGTATGTTCCCAATGCCGGACAGAATAGCTTTCTTCGGGGATTGTTGGATAGGATGAGGGACTTTCTGGAAGGGCACTTGTTCTTAATGGGGGACTTCAACATGGTGTGGGACAAGCACCTGGATAGTTCCACAGCACAGAGGGTGGGGCTGGGGTCTTCTCCGCCGAATCGCAGCATCAGGTGGGTGAATTGGGACTGATTGACAGCTGGCGCTTCCTGCACCCCCAGACCTGGGATTACACCTTATTCTCCCACGTCCACCACTCCTACTCCCGCTTAGACCATATCTTTGTGAACCAAGGCCTCAGGGGGATGTCCGGGACTCCAGCGTTTTTCCACTTTCAGTGTCTGATCATAGCCTGCTGGTCCTCGGGCTGCATTGGCCGGTGGGGGGGGTGCCTGGCGGAAGTGGTATTTTCCGACAGCACTGGTCTGAGACGCGGTCTCCTGCAAGGAGCTACGGAAGGCCATTAGGGAGTTCTTGGCTTTGAACCCTACGGCGGACACTTCGGTGTTTAACACGTGGGATGCCTGTAAGGCTGCGCTGAGGGGCCCGTGCCTGGGCCTCAATGCGGGCCTCAATAAACTGAGGAGGAAGAAGCGTGAGGAACTAGAGGTGGAACTGGCGAGATTGGAACAGGCGCACAAATCGAATCCATACAGATTGACCCTTCGACCTCTGACAGCGGTAAGGGGGAAACTGAAAGCCCATTATAACAATCGAGCTGAATTCACCCTTTTGCGATTGAGGCGGGTCTCCTACTCGCAGGCGAATAAGGTAGGATGACACTTGGCCCGACAGCTTCGGGATAAGAGAGAGAGGGACTACATCGGAGGGATACAGGACTTTGCGGGGTCCCACTTCTAGGGTAATGATCAATGGACATCGGTCTCCTTGCTTCCCTCACTCGCGTGGGATGAGGCAGGGCTGCCCTCTCCTCTTTGCTTTAAGTATCAAGCCTTTGGCCCTCGCGATTCGGGAGCGGGAACTGATTAGGGGTCTTCCGTTCTGAGGTTCCGTGACAATTGTAAGTGGTGTTTTTAACTCGCACGAATATGGTCGAGTCTAGTATCTATGAACCGCAAATGACGAGTTTAGCAAGTGTGCGCAGTTTCGCTGTGCTAACTTAAACCGTTCGTTTGTTATGTGGGTTTGTCATCTGTACCCACGGGTTCCATCTTAGATACGGCATCCATTTTGTCTCTTGCCCTCAAGTAGCCAGCGAACGGACGCTGTCCGCTTCGCGACCCTGGGACTCCCAAGATATTTGCGGAAGACACATGTTCTTTGAAAGTGTCTTTATGACGAGGGGGATGCTACTGTAAGGCAGATGGCGCCGCTCGAGGCTCATCTTGCCGCACGGGCTTATTGTCTCAGTCGTGCATCTCATTAGGCACGTCCCTTTGATGCCTGTATCTCGTGCTTCTCGACACTCCCCTTTTACACCCTTTCCGATCTCCCTACTGTCTCCGTCTTCCTCTGCACCTGTCTTCGTTCCTATTTCGATCTACTTTACTGCTGATTGGAATTTGCTAATGGTGGGAAGATGGGTTTTTACAGTTGGGAACCGCCAAATGTTTCCGCACTTATGTTCCGGATCTTGTGTGTTTCAAAGTGATCTAAGCGACCCCTCTGAGAGCGACTTGTGGGAACCAGGTTGTAAACTATTGTGTATCATGTTATCCTATGGGTAAAAACTGTATAAAAGGAGCGATCCACAAATACAATTTGAAGCAGTCTCCCCGAACTACACTCGATGTACTTCTTGTGACTTCTGTGTTCCCTGCAGTAAATAAACCTTGACTCTTTGACGCCGAAGGAAGTGTCCCGTGTCTCTGTGACTTGTACGCCGGAGCAGGTTACCCACGAAGGTTTCAGGTGTTGTGCCCTGGCACCGCTGGGTCCAAAGAACCCAGTCCTTCAGTTGGCGCCCAACGTGGGGCTGCATCAGTGGTACCGGTCCAAGCCCGACGATCGTGAGGAACTTCGTGTGAAATCTCCGAGGGAAGGTGCACCCCGCTTCATCGATCCTGTTGTCGAAATAAGTGGCCCGAAGACTTTTCCCGCGAAGATTCCCGCCTCCTAACGGCTGCGACGGACTGCTGCCCTGACTGTAGACCTGTTTTGGCGCCTGGCGTAGACCTTGGTATAGCGAGACGATTGACGGGCCTTCCTGAGGACGCCATTGATCTTTGAGTTAAGTATTTGTGGGTCGCTCCCAGAGTTCTTGGTTGTAGACACTTTAGCGAGTGTCTTTGTTGTAAACACTTTAGCGAGTGTTTTTGTTGTAGACACTTTAGCGGGTGTCTTTGTTGTACACGCTGTGTGAGTGTTTTTGTCGGTGACACTTTGCTAGCGTACTTTGTTGTTGTTGTATTTGTTTGACGACTGCAGCCGCCAAAGACCGAGGGTTTAGTTCTTTGCTGGGACTTGGTAAATCCCGAAATCCCGTAACCCTTGAAGTTTGTGAAACTCGGCTAGTGTGCAAGATGCCTGGTCGCAGTACTTTGTTCAGTTGCTTTAGACCTTGTGGTGCGGATTCCCTGCTGGAGGACTCGTGTCCGATACCTCCGGTTGGAACTCCTACATATGACTTATATAGCAAACATGGGCTAGGCCCGATTGCTTTTAACGATTATTGGATAAAATATACAAAGAAAGACGGCGATCTTCGTTGGCCACCTCACGGTAGCTTCGAAGCGTCGATCTTAGATAATTTGGAAATAAAGTTGTTCGAACGTAAATCAAGGCCGGCCATGTTTGATGCCTTTCGGTTCTGGCGCAAAGAAGCCCGACAGAAAGAGATCAGACAAAATAAACGTAGTCAGCGAGATACTGTTGCTACGATAGTGAAGAAAGCTGAGCAGTTTCAGCGTGATAAGGAGGATAAGGATAAGGAAGTGTTTGAGAGATTACAGCGTATGTCCATAGACAAATGCTATCCTGTTTTGCCTACGGAGTCGGATAAGAAGGAAGAGGCAGTTGAGGATTCTTTAATGTCCTATCTTATGAAGTCGCCACCTCCGTACGTACAGGGTACCGCAGCTCCTGTGGTCCCTGCCGTACCTGTTCTTCCACCTGTTATTCCTCCACCAGTTCCTCAACCTGCACCTGCTCTTCCGACTGTTCCTGCTCCTTTGCCTATTTCTATTCCTACTGCTCCTCCGCTTCCACATACTCCTGTTCCCGCTACTGCTCACGCTACTGCTCCTGTGTTGTTAACCCCTGTTGCTGCTAACGTCTCTACTCCTTCTCTTGTTAGTCCTGTGTCTTACTCTTCTCCCTCTACTCGTAATCGTGATTCTCCCCTTGCGACAAACTTCTTTCAGTCGCTCGGACCTGTTTTTGGGTCTGCAGGTTCTGATGGTCCTCAGAGACGTAGCCAGCTTCCTGGTAATAGAGAACGTGTTGCGCTATACAATATGGCGATGGGTTGGATGATAAACCCTGTTAGAAATCCACCTCGTGTTGTCCTCGAAACGTTTGATCAATTCAACATACCTACTCAGAGATATGTGTTTGATGAAATGTGCAAGTTCTTACATGATCAGATAGCGGCCAATGCGCCTGACGAGGTGCTGACCGCCCTGTCTGAACTCCGGCTTCAGTTCGCAACTGGACTGATAGTCGACACTAATGTCCGACGTGCTATTGAGCGGTTGCTATCTCTTCGTCCCGCTCCTATTCCTCATGCATTGTTCGTTGAGGACATTGAACAACGAGATGGGTCTGGCCAATATCCTATGCGTGAAGTTCCGCCAGTTTGGGTACCCGCTGATAATACTAATGCTAATGCTCCAATACCAGCACATTTCCAGAGAGTGTGGATACACCTCCCTTGGAAACGATCGGAAGTGCTTCAGGTGAAACAAACTTTGCCTGATCCTCGCAAAAATCCTGCGGGGTATTACAAAGAATTGTCGCAGCTCGTAGACGCTACGATAATGAATCTGGCCGATATCGACATGTTGTTTGGCAATGTCGTACCGCAACCGGTATGGGCCAAGATTCGTCACCAAGATCACGCGAATGAATTAGGTGGTGATTGGGCTGCCATTACAGCGGCAGACGCTGGACAAGTGGCTGCTACTAAACCCGATCAGTTGATTGAACTTCTTCCCCAGCGAATCATTACATTAATGAAAACGCTTATGCCAGCTATGAGGGTAAATTGGGACAAGTTGTCAGCCTGTAAGCAGAAGAAAGATGAGAGTGTTTCAGACTTCTTTACGAGGTTCGAGGAAACATTCGTCGATCATAGTGGGCAGGATATGGGTACTGAGGGTGGACAGAGGTTGTTTGTGGATAAATTCGTATCGAACTTATTGCCCGACTTGAGCCATAAATTGAAAAATTCAGAAAGTTCATGGGCCGTTTCTACCTCAGCTCAGATATTGGCTACGGCACAATATTACGAAAATAGAGAAAAAGAGGAAAATGACCGTGCCGATAAAAAGACGAAAGAGCTGAAAACTAAAGTGTTGTTACAACAAGCATATCCGCCGCGTTCTAATCAGAATGCGCCTCAGCAGAATAGATCGCAGTCGCAATCGAATCGATCGCAGCCGCGTAATGATTCATCTTTTCAGAGATCTTCATTAGGGTACAATCAATGTGCTTATTGTAGACAGGAGGGACACATTAAATTTGATTGTCCTGCTTTAAATGATCGTAATAGTGGTAATTCGTCTAGAGGAGGCCGTGGTGGTTCACAGCACGCATCACGTGGTAGAGGTCGTGGTGCTCAGAATGATCGCTCTGACCATTCATCAAATTCTAATAACTGTTTCGATCAACGTGGATCATCGCAAGGACGATCTGCGCAGTACAATGTAGACGATTATTACGTCGATCAGGGACCTGACGATAGTAATTACTAGGACAGCCAAAGACAAGGAGAGGGAGTGGTATCAGTTCCGGTTGATCAGAGAGGGCCTTACGTCGCAGTTGCTACATCGGGCGTCGTTGAGCCTTTTCTGTTGGACACTGGTGCAGCGAAAAGTTCTATCATGCATTCGAAACTCCCTGGCGCACCTTTGTCTGGCTTAACAAATGTTTCCGTTGGATTTTCTGGCGCCCCCGTTAGCAATCCAGTTTCGCGCCCTTTGCCCCTTAAAATTGGGCCACGTGAGCTCGAAGCTCCATTGATTTTGTCTACTGGTTGTGGCGAAAATCTTTTGGGTCTGGATTTGCTTAAACGCTTGTATGCGACTTTGTATTGTTCTCCTGCGGGTGTAAAGCTTACGTTAGGAGAGAGGGTAGTCTCTCCCATGTACTTGTCCCTCGATAAGCTTCCACCGGAATTGAGTTCTCTTCCTGCATCTTTGTGGGCGACGGGTCCAAATGACGTGGGCCTACTTGATATCTCCCCTTATGTTGTTCAGTTGAAATAGAATGTGCGATTGCCACGTATTCCCCAATATCGTATCTCCCTTGATGGTGAACGAGCTTTGTTAGCGATCATCTATGATTTGATCGAGAAAGATGTCATTGAAGAAACTCGGGGAAACGTGTGCAATAGTCCTGTACTGCCCATTCTTAAACGTACTGATCCTACCAAACCGCCTGTTTATCGTTTTGTTATCGATTTACGGGAGGTGAATAAAATTGTGGTTCCTCAATTCCCTGTTGTGCCTGACATTACGGCGCTACTGACTCTGATTCCAGCTACAGCTTCATGGTTTTCGGTGATTGATTTGAAAAATGCGTTTTTCAGCATCCCGATTGCCGAAGAGAGCAGGGACCTTTTCGGTTTCTCTCTTGGTGGACGTAGCTTCCGGTTCAAACGCGCTCCTCAGGGCTACTGTGAAAGTCCATCGATTTACAGTCAAGCTTTGAAGGGTCAACTAGATGCGTTTAGGTTGCCGGTTGGTGCGGCTTTAATCCAATACGTCGACGACTTATTGGTGGCTGCTGATACTCAGGACATTTGCAAAATTGCTACAGTATCGTTGCTGCAACATCTCTGTGAGTTAAATCACAAGGTGTCACCTTCTAAACTCCAATATTGTTGTCAAGAAGTAACCTACCTAGGTCACTTATTGTCAAAGGAGGGAAGGAGATTGACCCCAGAGAGAATTGCAGCGATTGCGCGCATGGCTGTGCCACAAACCCAAAGAGATGTGCGTGCCTTTCTAGGTATCACATCGTACTGCAGGCAGTGGATTCCTAATTTTTCATTGCTAGCGAAACCATTGGTGGCTCTTACGTGCAAGGATGTTTCGACTCCTTTACCATGGACGGAAGAATGTCAGAAAAGTTTTTCTGAATTACGTGATTCATTGTGTTCGGCTCCTGTGTTAGGTACCCCTGATTACAGTAAACCGTTCACGTTATATGTTCACGAGAGGGAAGGTTGTGCTTTAAGCGTCTTAACGCAACCTTTTGGTGGTAAGCAACGTCCATGTGCATATTTTTCCTCGACCTTAGACCCAGTAGCTAGAGCATTGCCGAGTTGTTTGAGAGCAACTGCGGCAGCTGCGGTCTCCATCCGACAATCAGCAGGATTGGTCATGGATAATATGCTTACGGTGATGGTTCCGCATGCAGTCGATACTCTTTTGAACCGTACGAAAACTCAGCACTTGACGAGTGCGAGGTTATCTGGGTACGAATTGACGCTCTTGGCAAGCCACATTCAGATAAAACGTTGTAATGTCCTAAATCCGGCAACTTTGTTACCAATTAGTGCAGAGTCAGATGCAGTAACAGAACATGACTGTTACTTGCGGACAGAGGAGGAAACAAAAGGTCGTGTGGACCTTAAAAACACCCCATTGGAAGACCCGGATGGCATCCTGTATGTGGATGGGTCATGTTTTAAATTGCCGAATGGTGATGTGACTACTGCTTATGCTGTGGTGACATTGAATACTGTTGTTGAGACTGCGAGATTGAATCAGAATTCTGCCCAAGCTGCAGAGCTGATCGCTCTTACTAGAGCATGTGTATTAGCAAAAGGTAAACGTGTGAATGTGTACACCGATAGTCAGTATGCTTTCGGTGTAGCGCATAGTTTCGGACGATTGTGGCGAGAACGTGGTTTCTTGACGTCACATGGCACGAAAATACAGCATGGCCAGCTTGTGAACGATCTTTTGGATGCATTGACTTTGCCTGCTCAAGTTGCAATTGTTAAATGTAGTGCGCATCGTAAAGTGACGGATGATGTTGGTCGTGGTAATGCGTTTGCAGATGAGATTGCTAAGGAGACTGCCCGGAACCTTAGCACTCGAATGTATGTGACGAATTCGGTTAGGTGGCCTACAGAATCAAGTATGTGTGAGAATACTATAGAGAGTGTGAAAACAATTCAGAATGAGGCCACCGACACTGAAAAGATGAAGTGGAAAGAAAGTACGGGAAGGTTGGATGTGAATGGTTGCTGGATTGATTTGTCAGATCAGAAAAGATGGATGTTGCCTGATGCGTATGTACTGGCCGTTGTGCAAATGGCACATGGGTTAGCACATATTAGCGCGAAAGGTATTTGCAAGTTGTTGGCTGATGTGTGGAAGAATGATGGAATTACTAAGTGTGCTGAACGTTTGGTGAAGAATTGTATGGTGTGTATAATGTACAATCCTGGCAAAGGAACCCCAACTCCCCCTGGCAGTTTTGCTCCTCCTTCGTATCCCTTTGAGGTGATCCAATTGGACTTCATCCATATGGAGCGATGCAATAACCTGAAATACGTTTTGGTTGTGGTTTGCGCATTCTCCCGATGGATCGAGGCCTATCCCCTCAAAGACAATACTGCTTTGTCTACTGCGAAAATCCTACTGAAGGAATACTTTCCTCGGTATGGAATGCCTAGAGTCGTGTGGTCAGATAACGGAAGTGAGTTTGTTGGAAGTGTGATGAGGAGTGTGTGTAAGGGCCTTGGAATAAATCAGAAATTCCATAGCGCCAATCATCCCCAGTCAGCTGGATTGGTTGAAGGGTACAATGGCACCCTTAAACTAAAATTAGCGAAGATTCAAGCTACGACTGGACTTTCGTGGCCTGATGCTTTGCCTCTAGCATTACTGTCAACTAGGGCGACTGTACACTCCCGAATAGGGCTCAGTCCCTATGAAATAGTGTTCGGCCGTCCTGCGAATGTGTGGGGGGTTCCTAGGCCAGGAATATTCTCTGATCTTGAGTTTCCGATGTTGATTGATTACTTACATGACTTGACTGCTAAACTGAGGTTAATTCATCAACAGGTTTACGACGCCTTGCCGACGCAGACGGAGGGTCCAGGCCACCAGCTCCAGCCCGGAGATTGGGTGGTTACCCGAAATTTTTCACGAAAAAACAATCTGGACCCTCGCTTCACCGGACCTTACCAGGTGCTCCTGGCCACGAGGACTGCCGTTCGTCTTGAGGGACGGAAGAACTGGGTACATGCTACCCATTGTAAGCGAGTCCCTATTCCTTTGTCGGCAGACCCGTGGGTAAGGAAAGGCATTGCGTCAACAGAAACAGAAACATTGCCGGCGTTTGTACCTTTCAGCGACGCACAACTTGTTGGTGAACACTCAGTGCAGCAGAAAGCCATTGTTGGAACATTGTCAGCAAAAGACTCAAGACCTAATCAACAAACTGATCAGCAGGACGCTGTCTCTTCAACGGATCCTTTATTTGACGAGCAGACACGTCCCGGGAAACATCGATATTCTTTGCGTTCTCACACTAAGGACAAATAAAAATTTGCTTGCTTTGCTGAAATTGATAACTGCAATATCTTCGTTTCCCATGATCAACTTTGAACATTCGTATCATTGAAAATTGTTTTGTATATATATATATATCAAGCTTCTTCCTTGTATCTTTTTCCTTCCACAGCTGAATTATTGTGCTAATATATACATATTGTGTATTGAGGGCCGTAGGGCCGCGC
Organism: Lissotriton vulgaris; assembly: GCF_964263255.1. Classification (NCBI taxonomy): domain Eukaryota; kingdom Metazoa; phylum Chordata; class Amphibia; order Caudata; family Salamandridae; genus Lissotriton; species Lissotriton vulgaris. The sequence goes on from NW_028253351.1 coordinate 821,326, forward strand.
GCGTACTTCCTTCTGGACAGTAGGTCTTGACGCTAGGTTAAAGGCCGTCGGTTCCTAGGAACTCCTGGGGATTGACTATTGCTGCACAGAACGAAGTGCGTCAAGAAACGTTGCGGACGGTCGTAGGGAAATGGCATTTTCAAAGCTGAACAATTTGGAAGGAGCTCAGGCGTACCGAGTCAAACTGCAGAAACTTAGTCGTACTAAATGTTTTGTATTCCAGTTGTTTGTACTGTTTTTAACTGCTTCTGCATTTTTGGCGGGTGGGGTGTATTACACTATGTCTTACTTCTTACTCCCTACCCCTACTCCTACTCCTTGCTCTAACGTTACTTCTACTGCTACTACTGCTTCTCCCCATTCCTTTCATATTCTACCGGAACACGAACAGGCTAGACGTGTAGAATTCCGCAACAATTCCTTTATCCAGCTCCTCCATCAGCATCAGTTAGTGGTTAACACTACTAATTGTTGGGTGTGTGGGTTGATGCCACATACTACGGGTAAGGGAATTCCATATCTGGTGTTACCGTATAGTTCCCAAGGGTCAGCTCGAGCATACCAAACAATGCTTCGAAGCGCACTAGGTTTCCACCCCTCTCCAGAACGTTCCCCCAAACCAGGTCCTACCTCATGGCAGTGGGTGGTATCGATGGCAATACAGGATTTAGAAGATGAGATCTATGATGCCTTTCTCATCCCTAAGGCAGAGGTACAAGCCTATAGGGCACCGAATAGAGGGGAATATAGTACGTTCACTAATGAAAAGCAGCTTAAAAGCTCGCCTCCAATATGGGTCGTACCCCACACTGGTAATCTTTGTATCGTGGGTCGTGGTTCGCAAGCCTCACTTGGAGTAAGTGCTTGCACTGAAAGTTACGTTCTGTCAATGTCCCCGATCCCTGTGCTTCTGGCTGCCAAGGGTACGTACTTCATCTGTCATGATCGTGCATACACATGGTTGCCCTCAGACTTCATGGGCTCATGTTTTGTTGCAAATCTGTTGCCTCCGACGTTTACTGTAGATGCCGATTATCATAAGACTAGAGTTGTACGAGGCGTAATTAGCGAAGAGGATACTGCCGGTCAAGAGGCAGGAGACTTTTTCAAGGGTTTCCTCCCGTTTTGGGGACCTATGGTTAATAGTAGGAACCTGAGACATTTGACTCGAGTGGTAGAATCGACAGCTAACATTACTGCCAGTGCCCTTGGTAATATCACCACAGAACTTCAGGCGGAGAGACTTATGACATTACAAAACCGTATGGTTTTAGATGTTGTCTTAGCAGATCGCGGTGGGGTATGTAAAGTGATCCATTCGAGCTGTTGCATTTTCATCCCAGATAATGCTCCTACTGTCTATCAAGCCATCTCGAAGTTGCACAAGATCTCCGAATCCATACACGTGGATGTAGGGGATTGGACGCTACTTGGTTGGTTTTGGGGCCTGGTGTCGACTTGGGGTTGGAAGATTCTGACGATCATCGGGGTTGTGGTAGTGTTCCTGTTCACGTGTTGCCTTTGTGTGCAGTGTGGTCCTGCCTTATGTGGCCTCTGTGCTACAACGTGTATGAGACAACCATCTGTTACCAAGGGGACTCGGTTGGACAGAGCTATGCTACAACGACATCTTGATGGTCTGATGAATATCGAGTATGATTCCGACTAGTGCTTGCCTACATGAGGGCAAAAGGAGCGTCTGAGGTTCCGTGACAATTGTAAGTGGTGTTTTTAACTCGCACGAATATGGTCGAGTCTAGTATCTATGAACCGCAAATGACGAGTTTAGCAAGTGTGCGCAGTTTCGCTGTGCTAACTTAAACCGTTCGTTTGTTATGTGGGTTTGTCATCTGTCCCCACGGGTTCCATCTTAGATACGGCATCCATTTTGTCTCTTGCCCTCAAGTAGCCAGCGAACGGACGCTGTCCGCTTCGCGACCCTGGGACTCCCAAGATATTTGCGGAAGACACATGTTCTTTGAAAGTGTCTTTATGACGAGGGGGATGCTACTGTAAGGCAGATGGCGCCGCTCGAGGCTCATCTTGCCGCACGGGCTTATTGTCTCAGTCGTGCATCTCATTAGGCACGTCCCTTTGATGCCTGTATCTCGTGCTTCTCGACACTCCCCTTTTACACCCTTTCCGATCTCCCTACTGTCTCCGTCTTCCTCTGCACCTGTCTTCGTTCCTATTTCGATCTACTTTACTGCTGATTGGAATTTGCTAATGGTGGGAAGATGGGTTTTTACAGTTGGGAACCGCCAAATGTTTCCGCACTTATGTTCCGGATCTTGTGTGTTTCAAAGTGATCTAAGCGACCCCTCTGAGAGCGACTTGTGGGAACCAGGTTGTAAACTATTGTGTATCATGTTATCCTATGGGTAAAAACTGTATAAAAGGAGCGATCCACAAATACAATTTGAAGCAGTCTCCCCGAACTACACTCGATGTACTTCTTGTGACTTCTGTGTTCCCTGCAGTAAATAAACCTTGACTCTTTGACGCCGAAGGAAGTGTCCCGTGTCTCTGTGACTTGTACGCCGGAGCAGGTTACCCACGAAGGTTTCAGGTGTTGTGCCCTGGCACCGCTGGGTCCAAAGAACCCAGTCCTTCAGTTCACAGGTGAGCAGCACAAAATATCTCTTTTTGCTGACGATGTGCTGTTGTCGGTGGGAGACCCGGCCCAGTCATTGCCCCACGTTCAATCGGTGCTCTCTGACTTTGAGACGGTGGCAGGGTTTAAGGTTAACTTTGATAAATCGTATATACTGAACCTCACTCTTCCTCCGGCAGGAGTAGACCGGATCCGCGCGCTCACATCTTTATCGTGGACATCTGCATCCCTGTTATACCTGTGTGTCCGGTTGACGCCAACTCTGGGTTCGTTGTTCTCAGCCAACTTCCCCCCATTACTATCGGCGGTCCGCGTTGACCTAGAGAGGTGGAAACCAAAATACATCTCATGGCTGGGGAGGATCCATGCTCTCAAGATGGTCCTACTTCCTAAATTCTTATACCTCTTCCAGGCTCTGCCCATTCCGGTGGAGTTGGATTTCTTTCGGCGCCTTAAGACCCTAATGCTGAAGTTTGTGTGGCAGGGAGGCAGGGCGCGCTTCTCCTTCGCGACCCTGAGGCGGCCGCGGAAGGAGGGAGGGGTGGGACTTCCGGACATGCACCTGTATTATAAGGCCGCGCAATTGTGGGTTCTGGTGGAATGGTCCCAGCAGCTCTCAGAGAAACACTGGCTGCATATGGACAGAAGTGTGGAAGGGAGGTCAATATGGGATTTGGCTTGGAAGCCGAAGGCGGACCGGCCCAGGAATGCTTACATCAGCACACCTACCAGCACAGCTCTGAAGGTGTGGGACACGGTCAGCAGTGATGACCGTTGGACCACGTTCCCGTCCCCCTTACGCCCATCCACTTTAATCCGGCCTTCCCACCAGCTTTGCAAGAGGGACCCTTTAACATATGGAGAGAGGGAGGATGTAGGGCCCTCACGCACCTGTTCCACGGCACGGCACCTCTCACATTTCACAACTGTATGCAAGACTATGGGCTCCCCGCCACTGAACGCTTCCGCCACAATCAGCTCCTCCACTGGGCAACCTCGACGGGCGTGGTGGATGCCGCTACGCGGCCTTTGACATCGTTTGAGGCCTTTATTCTTCGCACTTCTACTATGAAGGGGACGATTTCCTTCTTGAATGGGCTGTTGCTGGACACTGCGGTGTCCCCACGTCCCCGCTATATGGAACATTGGGAGGCTCTTATAGGCAGAGACAACGCTGATAGTGAATGGAAAAGCCTTTGGCGGGACATAGCAGCGCATAACCACTCAGTAGACCTCAGAGAAGCCCACCTGAAAACTGTTTGATTGGTAACTCTACCCGTCCAAACTACATTGGATATTTCCCGCATTCTCGAATAGGTGCTGGAGGGGTTGCGGTTTGTTAGGGGACTTCCGCCACATATGGTGGGACTGCCCGGTAATCCGCCCGTTCTGGACTGAGATTTTATCCCACATCAAGGACATTCTGGGGTATCCGATCCCGGAGTCTATAGATTATGTCCTGTTGGGGCTCCGTGACCCGATGTTGGAGCATCAAACTAAGACGTATCCTGGGGCTCTACCTTGGAGCGGCCAAGTTAATCCTGGCGGCAGCCTGGAAGAAACCGACAGCCCCAGCTATATCACTGTGGCACGCAAGATTATGGCGATTACTGAGCTTGGAGAGGCTGTCGGATATATTTATGGGCGATTTTAAAAACTTCTTGTTCAGATGGGGCCCTCTGGTCCGCTTTCTATCTCGGGGCTTGCCTTCTGCGGTATGTCCATCCGCGCTTCGATCTCTACATCTATTCCAGATTTAATTGGATGGTTTGACTGTGGACTGGTATGCATGAGGGAAGGGTCACCACCACCAAAGGGGGGGGGGGGGTAGTGGGGAGTGGAAGGGGGATGACAGTTGGGGTTGTTGGCATTTTTTTTTCTTTTGTTGCGACACCGCTTGGCCTATGGCGATGATTAGCTGATTGAGTCCTGACGTAGCACTGTCCCCCAACTGGGGTTGCCGCTTCTCACAGCAGGAATATTGCAGGTTGGCGGACCAGCATGGGCTTTGAGCCTTAATTTCCATTTGCTCCAGATGAACGATGACTTTAGAACTTTAGAACCTGCATTCCAATTTTATGCTATGCTACCTATCCTGGCTGCCCTTGAGGGAAGGTTCTTCAGCACCCCCTGTGTGGGGTCCATTGTGGATGTCCCCTGTATTTTTTCCTTCTGCTTTCCTTTCTTCTTTTCTTCCTTGCAAATACTAAATAAAAATTTTTTACAAAAAAAATAATAATTGTGATACAGCCACCTCATTGCACGGTCACGTCTGGCTATTCCCTATCAGTTGGAGACGGTGTTCAAAATATCCGGAGCTGAAGAGTCGGCTAGCCAGGTTTTCAGTTAAAATAATACATCAGGAGATTGTAAAGAGAGGTGATCAAAGATCTCCATCCACGATCTCCATCTTATGTCTAGGAAACAAGCTTCAATTAATGGTTAAACAATGCACCTCTTGAGATACTTGTCAACCTAACATGTAGCTGCCATCCCTAAATCAAAACTACAGTGATTACACACCAGAACACCATTAGAAAAATCAAAAGCATGGCTACATCCCTCTTTTGGAGCTGGAGCAAACTGACAGAGTTCTTCACTAGAGTATCTGAATGGAATTGGCCCCGGACTGTCAGGGGTCCTGGCATCTGGACCCTTTCAGGCGCGGAAGGGTGCAGAGGGGCTTCCCTTAGGTGCGCCTTCGGCACCCCCGCAGCACGTCTGTGCATTTAATTACAAAGGGAATTGTCTGCACCATTGAGGCAATAAAAAATAAGTTGATCTCATATTTTAATGAAATTGATTCATCCTGCTACAGCCTTGCCCTTGGTTGTTTCTTTCATTTCCATTTCTGATCGGATCACACAGAATTTTTGGGCGGACGCTAGTGAGAATAAAATTGTAGGGGGGGGTGTAATGTATAACTGAGTTTATGTTGCTGTATATAATTGTTTGTGTATGTCGTTTTTTGTCTGCTTTATTGATTAGGTGCCATTGTTTATGTGTGTTGTAAATATTTTGTGATGTATACGTTAAGGATAACAAAACTTTGGAGAGGGTAATTAAATGTGCTCTTCTCATAAAAATGTCCTTGTATCATTTCCTTCATACCAATTTTTTCTTGTATATAAGCACGTCCCATACCCAGGTATAGAAGGGTGATTTTGGTATACCCCTTTTTTGTTTATGTATAAAAGCACAAAGCAGCACTTATCTGGTCCTGCAAGACCTGGACAACTTCTCAAGTTCAGGCTGACCATGCTAGAGCATGGGCCAGATACAGGAACTAGATTAGTCCCGCTGAAAAAGTTACCTTCTAAAGTCCATCACTCAGAGATCCATTTATGGTGGAGGAGGTTGCGAGGAGCAGGTAGAGTGTCACAGATGGCCATTGCTGTAGCATGAACAGCAGGCCAGGAGTCGTGGATGGTCGATGCTGTAGCGTGAACATCCTGTTGAGCATCATGGATGATCATTGCTAGAGCTTCATTTTGGAGGACTCTACAGGCGGTCGATGCTGTAGCATGTACTTGAGATCTAGAATTGCTGATCATCACTTGTGTTCACTGTATCACAAAAAGTCCTGTTCACCAGAGCTTTGCATTGCTGGTTGGCGTAGTTGGCAAGATTTTGGCACAAATTGGCTCGTTTGTGGTCTCAAAAGGCCTACAACTTCAGGATTTCGCCTTTTCAGTTAGAAAGAGCTCAATTGATGCCTCAGCAAAGGGTCCAGCACCTAGGAGGCACCTTGTGGTATCAGGAGCTCACTCCAGCAGGGACCAGCAGGGCTCAAGCATGTCTAATTTCTGGTCCAGGCAAGTCCATACTGCTCACTCTGCCACTGGATTCAAGCTAGGCTGGCTGATTAGTGATGTTACCCTGAAACTGGTCCCAGGATGCTTTTTTCCAGTCCAGGGAAGACCTGGCTTAGCAATTAAGAGTGCACTGTTCCCATGAGGAACAATGTCAAGACTGATTTTCATATGGCTGGGTCTGAACTGGAGTGGCAAAGTGAGCTAAAGAAAAATGATGTATTAAACCCAGATCTGTGACAGGGGTAAGTGTCTGAAAAATGTCAGCACTTCGTCCATCATCTCCTTGTGTTTGCTTTGTTCGCCCTAAGTTGGCAGTGTATACCCAGACGTGGGTACCTTTCTCATTTTGCCACTGGATTCAAGCTAGCCTGGCTGATGAGGGGTGATAACCGGAAACAGGTCCCAGGATGCTTCTTTCCGGTCCAGGGAAGACCATTTGGCAATTCAGGCCGGACTGTTCCAATGAGGCACAGGGTCAAGACTAAAATGCATATAGCTGGGCCGGAACTGGGGTGGCAAAGTGAGTTAAAGAATAATGATGTATTTAATCCAGATCTGTGACTGGGGGTGAGTGTCTGAAAGGTTTCAGCGCTCCATCCATCATCTACTTGTATTTGCTAAGTCCATACAGCCGATCAGCTGAGCAGTTGCAAAGAGATTTCTGGAGCTTTTTGTATCCCTGTAGCTCAGAGCAGGAGGTCAGTGAGCTGACTCTTGGAGTCACTTCAACCGTGGGTGAAGGGTGTTGGTCCAGTCATTATTGTCAGATAGGAGCAAGTTATCCTTCTGGAAGCAGGGCAGTCCTTCCTCTAAAGTATCAACGAGTCCAGGAATATGCTGAAAAGATGGTCTGAGGGTACCCTTTATATATCTGAGGCGCACTTTGAAGTGGAAAAAACCTCTGGAGCCTACTTCCCTACAGATGCGCCTGGAATTTCCTGCCTCCCTTCCCTGGTCCCAGTCTGTCTGCAGGCACAATAGGCTAGTGCGAAGTTATTTGAGTGTGAGCTGAGGCAGTGTATTTGAAGTGCAAGTGTGACAGGTGACAGCTCCACAACCCTCATCAAGTCAAGATGGCCCATGGTGCCAAAATTCAAACCCTCTATTATGTGACTTTCAGGAAGGAAAGCACAAATACCAACTGCCAACTACAACTAGTCATGAGACCCAGAAACACACCACAGGCACAAAATAGTGAGAGCATGAAAATTGGAACTTTCTAAAGGGGGTATTTTCAGAATTATGACTTAAAATCTGACTTTACCAATAAAGAGTGTTTTAAATTACAATTCTTAAGAGACTAAACTCGACATCCCCAGTTACTCCCAATCAAAAGATATCATGTATTAAAAGTAATAATGGAACCCATGGAAGAGATAGGTAGTAAAAAGCACATTTCAGTGTTTTTCACTATCTGGACATGTAAAACATAAATGTACATTTCCACCTTTTTAGTTACACAGAACCCGCCCTATTGGCTGTTTAGGGCCTACCTGAGGGGGACGTATAAGCAGGGCCACTGTAATTATGAAATTGTACGGCCGCTGCAACTTTCGCATAGTTATAGATTTGCTGCATTTGCCACCTCGTCCATCATCTGCCCCATAATCTGTAGACTTTAGCTCAAATGGTTCAAAAGTATTTGACTGTTAAATTTGTACTAATGTAATGCAACCAAGGCCTTGAAAGTGTTTCCAAGTTTAAAAATGGTGAAATAATGTAGTAATACTATTACACAACGTGGCACATTATGCAGCAAATTTGGCTTTTCTTGCTGCATAATTTACTCAGCCCTGCTGCATAATTTGGCCTCTCCTGCTGCATAATTCCAGTGGCCCTGCATATAAGTATTAAAAAGAAATTTATAGGCCTCGCAAAACTTTTATTTTGCAAAGTTGAAATGGCAGTTTAAATCTGCTGCCAGGCTGCAATGGGAGGGCTGAGACATGTTAAAAGGATTCTTAAGTGGGTGGAGCAATTAGCGCTGCAGGACAACAAGTAGCATTTAATTTACAGGGCCTGGGTACCTGTAGTACCACTTTACTAGGAACTTACAAGTAAATGAAATGTGTCAATTGATTGTAAGTCAATTTTACCATGTTTACAGGAGTGAGCTCAGGCACTGTAGAATTAGTTAGCAGTGGACATGTGCAGAGTCATAAAGGCCAACAAAAATGGGTTAAGACGCAGGAGGAGTAAAGGCAAAAAGTTTGGGGAGAACCTGGAGAGAGGGCCAGGCCCAACAATCCAACAGAAATAATTATTCAAAAGTGGCAAGAGCAGCTGACCTTGGAACAAAGGAGCCAGGTTTAAGTCCCGGCCTCGGTTCAACATCCTTCGATTTTTGGCAAATAACTTAGGGCCAGATGTGGTAATCTCGATTTACCTACTCTTAAATACCGAATCATACTGATTCAGTATTTAAGAGTAGGTAAATGGGATGTAGATAATTTCACTTTTGAAATTACTGAATCGGAATGATTCGGTAATTACCGAATCGGTATTTACCAATTCGGTAATTGCCATTGATTCCTATGGGCCTTGAGGCCCATAGGAATCAATGCCAATTACCGAATCGGTAAATACCGATTCGGTAAAATTACCGAATTTGCAAGGGGGACAGGGTGTCACTTTCACACCCTGTTGCACCCCTCAATTGTGCAAGGGTGCACATGTGGCTGACATACATGCCCTTAGGGCATGTATGTCTGCAACATGGCATGTTTTTAAAGCAAAAAAAATGCTTTTTGAAGGGTTTTCATTATTTACCACCAACTTCTAGTTGGTGGTAAATAACGAATTCTTAAACCCTTGTAGCACTGATTACAGTGCTACCTACATGTTGAATTACAGAATCGGTAATTTTACCAATTCGGAATTTTACCGAATCGCAAAAATTACAAATTCGGTAAAATTACCGATTCTGTAATTTAACATGCCCCTACATCTCAATATCCAAATACCGGTCGGAAACGGCCGAAAATCGGTATTTTCGGCCGTTTCCGACCGGTATTTGGATACCTACATCTGGCCCATAGTCTCCCAGTGGCTAAAATAGTTTGTAATCTGTGTGATCAGCTTGTTCAGTTCACTTACAGCACTTCATGGCCGAACATTCTACCTCCTTGTCCTCTCCCCAAATTCTTTCAAAAATGCAAAAGGTTCACTCATCAGAACATACCCCTCCAAGGCAGCAGGAGTAGCATACTATTAAGCAAAAAGTCTGTGTTCCCACCAAAGGCGACAGGTCCAAAATATATCAGATTTGAGGAAGAGAGTCTCCATCAATGACCTTCACAGCCCACGCACCAGTGAAGGGATAGGCTCACAAAACCATGCCCCTGCTGGTCGATTGATATTCACAGGGCCTTATGGAACATTGTCCATGGAAGGGAGAAGACCCATCCCAGTAATGGTCGCATTCAGCTCACAGGAGCCGCAGAGTGGCTTCCCCAGCGATTACATGACCCCACTCCATAGGGAAACCCATTGAATTCATTTGTGTTACGTCCATCAAGTTGAGCACATAAAGTCAAAACGAGACCCATGGCTCTTGACATAAAACGACTTCAAACAGACACAGTTCCAGCCATATCCCGCCATTTCCCTGCAGGCTCCTACAGGGGTCCACGCACTACCTTCTAACCACTTGAAGTTGCCTTTGTTAAAATTAGTAACACTCAAAAACTAAGATAGGCGCCCATCGGGACCTGCAAAACCAGCCTATAAACAGCCCAAAGATTCTCGACCCTTCCATAAGAAGGGTGCTACATTGTAACTCACCCTAATTAGAGAAAAAAATCATTCCACGACATGTGCAGAGACCCAAGGGATGCGCACGTGGCATGAAAAATTTGCCTAAAATGCAAACATCTACTGTCCATCACAATAGCATGCAGCACACGCAGGTAAAAAGGACACCCATGCCCCAATCAAAATGTCACACCTTAAAATAGTGGAGTCCATAGAAAAAGAGTACTGTCCCCACCGTAACAAGGAGAGTGGGGAACTCAAAATCTTAGCACCTCTTAAGACAAGTTTAAAATTCACCATTCCCCTAAAATCCTAGCATCTCTTAGAACAGTTTAAAACTCACCATCCTCCTAAAATCTTAGCACTTTCTTTTCAGTACCCCATAAGGAAAAATATTTGCACACAGTTAAACCATCAGAAGCATCAGTAAAATGTAAATGCAGGTATTTTCCAGGCCTAACAATTTTTTTTCCAAGCTAACCTACAAACCACAGCTCTTATCCTATAGATCTGTGATTGAGCTGAAAGTGCACAAACACTGCAATGGTCCACCCTTCCTTCGACCAAAGCTTTCAAAAGGACTTTCTTTCACAAGGCCAATCACTCAAGTAATGCCAAATACAGATTGACTTCTGCAACAACCATTTGAGAGACATTTTTTGCACCGCACTAAGACAAGACACCTCTAGGTGCCCAGATGACACACCCCTCACCCAAGGACAAACCTACAGCCTACACATGCTATTTAAGTTATGTATTTTTATATTTCTGTACATTCTCTAATCAGCCGGGGTGCTCTCGTGCCCCTCTGAAGCTTGACAAATGTCTAAACTTGTAAATTCTACTTCTATATTCTTGCAACGCATTTGCAGAGACCTCTTCCTCCTCAAATACTCCAACACTGAACCAAAAACTAATATTCCTCACACACTACACAGCGCACTCCTACACAACACTTGGTACCAAAACATGAACACCGTAGGCACTGAAACTGCGAACAGCTCATGTTATATATGTTCACTGATACCCAATGCTGTAGGCGCAGACAGGATTTACCTATACCAGGAGACAGCTCCTGAAAGAGCAAAATGCTTTGTCCATCTGTACCCAAGTAGGATTGGGGTGATGATCCAACCCAATAGAGTAGAACGCCATACGACAATAGTATACATCACCCGGTATGAGACCAACCCTACTTCACTGTATCTCTTCACTGAACCTAGCGACATCCAAGCTGAGGTAGATAGGATGCACAGAGGAGGCGGCATAGGGTGTAATACTGTTTGGCCCTGGGACTTTGTAGAAAAGAGGTTCCTGGAGGTAGCCAGAGCACCGTACCGGTTCAAAAATACATCCACTCTTGCCTCAGTCTGTGGTCCTGGGGTGGCCCTTCACATCTTTAGGACTACCTTCTTTTATGAAAAGTGGACCCTGGACATGGAATTCCAGTGCAGGGCCGACCATCACGATCACGAAGGGGGAAAGAGTCCCATGGGAGGGGGTCAAATGCTAACATAGGCACCCCGTGCCAGGGAATCAGGGATAGCGAGATTAATAGGTACACATAGTTGGAGGCGAAAGGGCACCCCTAATTTTACAGAAACTTACATTGTACTATTTAAGTTTCAGAGGCATAAGAACAATGCCATGGGCAATAATGAAAACTGTAGTGTGATACTACAAATACCAGACCTGCGATGGAGTATCACCACATAGATGGATTTCTACTGGCAATGTGGTGACTTTGTATACACCCAGCTCATCCTTGAGTGGTGGAGCCTCTGCACCCTCGTGACCATCAACACCCCAGCCCTGGTCATCCCTGGAGAAGACCTGTATAACTTGTCTCAACTTCCTTTGCAGAAAAAAACAACTTTGTTTTAATAGGCTCAAAGGAGTAGAACTGCTGATTATTTTGACTAGGCTCAGTACAAGGACATTCCCGAAGACTCAAGTAAACTCCGGAGGGTCAATACCCTTCTTCACAATGCAAACAAAGGCAAATGCCGGCTGGTTGCAAATAACCAGGTGGTAATTGATGATGATGGATAATAATAATGAGCTTGGTCGAAACGCTATCAAGGAAGAACTGAGAGCCATCTGTCTTATGATGATGCAACATCGGTACATGTTGGACTTGATGACCGTGATGGAGGGTGGGGTGTGTGCCAAGATTGGTGCTTCCTGTCGTACTTTTATTCCCAGAAATGATATGGACAATGGGACATTAGCTCGTTCCATCCAAGAACTGCATCTGCAAGCCGACATGAAGAAGGAGGGAGGTGCCTCAGAGCAGGACTGGTTGCATAGTATCTTTTCTAATCTACCCCCTGGGTTCGCAAACTATTCACGTCATTAATGCCAGTTTTCATTATTGTACTTCTGTTATGTGGTTTACTACAAGTGGGGGTTTCCTGCTGTAAAAACACAGCCCCCAAATTAGGTAGTATGCACATGGATAAGGAAAAAGTATTAGACACTATAGACACACACTCTTTCAAGTATTATAACTGTTGTGACTTGTGAGGAGGTTAGAGTAGTTGAAGAATCAGCTAGAGGAGGGGGTGTTGGAATGGTTAAGTATGATGTCAATGAATACCATGACAGGTGCAGCACTGACAATGGCAATACCAATAAATGCAATGCAAACGTATGCCATAACCCGTGTCTGCATAACGATGTCAATTCCCATAGTTGCAATGTCAATGTATGTCATAGTCTATGCCTACAAAACAATGTTAATACCGGCAGTTACGATGTCAATGTATGCCATAATCCATGCACCAGTGTCAATGTTGTTACCAGTAGAAACAATGTTGATGTGTGCTATGACCTAGGCAAGCATAATTTTGTTAATATCAGCAAAGACAATGTTGATGTACTCTATGACAACTGTATATACAAAGTTGAGAATGTCAATAAAGGTGATACCAGTGACTGCCATATTATTTTCAGGAGTTCCAATGAATTTGTATCATTCCTATCGGATTTACCCAAGGTGACCTCCCCATCATCCCCGAGTCATAGATACATGGTCAGGCATGTCCTGCGACACACGCAAATTCAATTACAGGTTCAGGTGGGGTTTCACTTAGCCCAAAGACAAACATACACACAGGGAAAACTCTGATCGATCCAACAGATAGATCATTGCACCACACACAGGTTGAAGTAAACTGACTTCAATAAAACAGGTTTGGCTAAAGGTTCGCATTCCTCAAAAATACCACAAAGCTAGATATCACATGGCAATAGGAACACTCAGCTAATCAGAACACAACATCAACACCACACGTAGTGATCACATAGTCGTCAAGACTGGACACAAACACACTAGCTCTGCCCGGGTTGGGGAGACATCTGTGTCCTTATCAGATGCCCAAACTTCTTTATGCCTGAGATGCTTTTCAGGAATGCAGAAATTAATTTATAGTACCTAATGAGATGTATATAATGTCAGCCAAACTTGCACTAGTTTTTACTCTTGTAATGTATTGTCTATGAAGCCTGGCAGTTTCTGTATGAGCGTAATTGCTTCTTTTTTTAATGTAAATTTTAACTGTATGTTTTTGTATATTGTCATTTTTTGTAAACAGCCCTGAAGAAGTCTCAAGAGGACGAAACGCGTCGGCTGTAGCTCCTGTATATACCTTTCACTTTCAACAGAACTGAATAAAAGAACTCTTAAAGAACACAAGTAATAGCTGATGTGATTATTTTTGTTAACTTTATCAAAGTTAACATTCTCTGCAAACATTGAAGTGGTGCACCTTGACCTTGTTTAAAATAGGATAAAAAGGAGATTGGCCTATAATTTATCGGATCATGTGGGTCTGCTCCTAACTTTTTAATCAGTGGAATAAGCAAGGCATTCTTAAAGCTGCTGGGCACTTTGCCCTGTAGAAGTGATTCATTTAACAGCGAAAGAACGCCCTGTGGAATGGCCAACCCCACCTCCTAAAGATGTATGGGGGACAGGTATCATCAGGTGATCCGGACTTGACACGTACAAGAAGGTCAGACAAGGTTTTTATGTCGATGGGAGGAAGGGTATCTAATATAACAGGATTGTGATAGGTATCATCCAGAGGGACAGGGGCGGGGAGGTCGAGTATGCTCTGTTTTATAGTAGTGATTTTATCTATAAAGAATGGGGGCCCTCGCCATGCACTTTGCAGGGCGCTCTTCAGGTTTTGTTACATCACTGCCCACAACATAAACTTGCACATGCACTTACAGAGGACCCAGTTCATTGGATGGGACACTCCACGAGCGGTTAGCGCTCTAGTGCACCTATCTGGAGGGCCTATTTAGGCGGAGCCCTGACTCAGGTGAGCTGCGGACGTGAGACGGTGGCAGAGTCTCCACGCCGCTCAGCCTTTCAAAGCTACCGCAATTGTGCCCGTGTATGTTTCTATTTTGTGGTGGGTGTAAAACGCGAATTGCCAGTCTTTTAATAACTCGTTTTTAAAAGTACATCTGTTGACTCACTAACGATGTTTTTTAACTGAGCACTGACACTTGACTCGCATTTCATTTACACCACGCACATATTTGACACTGGGGAGATTAAAAACCCCACAGCCCTTTTCTTGAATACAAGGAGGAGGGGAACGATATTTACTCACCCAAGGAAGCCTGTGCTCGTCCTTCCTCCTGACCCGCCCCGGTCCGACGCGGTAACCAGTACCGTTGCGCGGAGGGCGGGCCAGGGAGAGCCAGTCACTTCCTGACCGGGACACTCCACGAGCGGTTAGCGCTCTAGTGCACCTATCTGGAGGGCCTATTTAGCCATCGCCCCTTGTGAGCGCGCAGCGTCGCCGAAGCCACGCCGAAGACCAGCCAAAGAGCTGCCCGTCTGCGCCCGTCCGCGACAGGACGAGGCAGAACAGAGAGGCACAGAGGCTATAGGGCGACTCCACGATGCCTCCCGAAGGTATTAACCTTGTTACCTACTCACCCCACACCCTCCGACTGTTACAGCCAAGGGTGAAGTGTGATACTCGGTTACAATGTAAACAGCTCGAAGGGAGCTTTTCTTGCCTCCAATGCCGTTTTCAGTCAGATTCGACAGGAAATAGCTTTTGCGACAAAGATAATATACCCACTACTCCCCTGGAACTTAAGTGTCTCCTTTTAAATGTGCGTTCCATGCCTAAGCACCAACTACAGATTTGGGATCTCATTCACGCGGAACAACCTGATCTCTGTTTCTTCACTGAGACGTGGATGAAACCCCACACTACACCTGCTGTTGTGTTGGGTGTTCCCTCAGGATACAGAATTATGCATGCTGATAGGCCCATTAAAACAGGAGGTGGCTTAGCGATTATTTGTAAGGATACGTTTAAGACAACTATTTTAGATAAAATATGTAGTCCAATGTTGGAAATCATGATTTTTAAAATCACATTAGGTAATATTTCCTGGAGAGGAGCCCTTCTGTATCGTCCACCCACTCCCAATCCGGACTTCGCCCTGCTCCTTTTGGAAACACTTGCTCCCCATATAAAAGCCAAGGAGGATTTTATCCTCCTCGGGGATTTTAACATACATATGGACGTCCCAGAATTGCCGGAAGCCACTCATCTGACCACTGACCTATCCCACCTGGGGCTCAATATAAGCAACAACGGTGCCACACACATAGGTGGGCACACCCTCGACCTTATATTCTCAAACTGTTCCAAAAAACGTTGTTTTCCTGCTAAAAACATCCTTTGGTCAGATCATTTTTTGATTGAGTTCCATCTGGCTGGACCAATCAATCGACCTCAGAAAGCCTTGCCCCCGCCTATTCTTCGTCGAGAATGGCATAAAATCTCAGTAACCAACTTGCACAAATACTGGGTGCAACCGACTATTACGGAGACAGATACTGCTGAGTCTGCATTAGAGAAATTTAATCAATCCCTAAAATCTGCTATTGACACCATTGCCCCCCCTAAACTACACAAACAATTTCTCCATACCAAACAGGAGAAATGGTATACAGCTGATCTTAGGAAAGAAAAGCAAAAATGCAGATGTTTAGAAAAATTTTGGAGAACATCAAAAAATGAAGAGGCCAGGGAAGCCTTTCAGGAGGCTCAGTCAGCATACTATAAAAATATAAAACTAGCCAGGAAAGTCCACCTCTCCGCGCAACTGGAGGAGGCAGGGAACTGTCCGCGCGAATTATTTAAAATTCTAAAAGATTTTATTAAACCCACAGCCACTGAAAGTACCGATGATGCTTCTCAACCACTCTGTGACGAAATCTCTGAGTTTTTCGAGGAAAAAATAAATTTGATTTATGACAAAATTTTAACCTCTAAGGGTGGGGCCACTACACCCATTCCTGAAGCTAAACTCGGCACTCAGGCCACAAATTCCCTGTTTGTCATTCCCCCCGTCACAGATCTAAATCTGGCAACACTTATTGGCCATATGAAAACTGGCTCCCCCAGCGACCTCCTTCCTGCCAAAATGGTGGCCCCTTTGATTCCCATCTTAGGCCCCTCGATCCAGGCAGTTATCAACACCTCCCTGGCCAAAGGCCAAGTCCCCATGGAATGGAAGACTGCGGTAGTAAACCCAATCCGGAAGAAGGCGACCCTACCCTGGACGGACTTATCTAACCTCTGACCTATCTCTCTCTTGCCTTACATCGGCAAGTTAACAGAGAAGCACGTGAACACCCACCTTTCTAACTATATCGAGACAGCGGGTGGCCTAGACCCTTCACAATCTGGGTTTAGGCCCAACCATAGCACCGAATCCGCCCTACTGGCCGTCACCAATAACATCAGGATGACGCTTGATAGTGGAGGGTCGATGATTCTGGTGCTATTGGACTTATCCGCTGCCTTCGATACGGTGTCTCACGATTTGCTTCTCTGTCGGCTGAGAGAGATAGGACTGGGAGGTACAGCCCTGTCCTGGATGGAGAGCTTTCTTTCGGGTCGCTCTCAGGAAGTCCGATTGGGCTCCCATAAATCCATCGCTAGGGAGCTCACCAGGGGTGTGCCACAGGGCTCATGCCTAAGCCCCACATTGTTTAATGTGTACGTGGCCCCCCTGGCTGACTTGGTGAGATCTTTTGGGTTTATACCGGTGTCCTACGCCGACGACACCCAACTTCTGTTCCCTTTTAAGACCTTTTCTCCTGCTTTACAAAGAACTTTCGCAGAAGGCATGAGGGCAGTTTCCAGATGGATGACAAACAACTGCTTACAGTGCAACGTGACCAAAACAGAGGTTGTACTCTATGGGGAAGCAGTAACACTATGGTCCAATGAGTGGTGGCCGCTTGAACTAGGACCTGCCCCTATTCCTAAACAGACCATAAGAAATCTGGGAGTGCTGTTTGATCAGTCACTGACCTTTAAAGAACACGTCAACCAGGTTGCTGGTACCTGTTTCGGGGTTATTTCTTTGCTGAGAAGGGTGTTTCCTTTTCTCCCAGATCACCACAGAAAGACCTTGGTCCAGGCTCTGGTCGTCAGTAGACTGGACTACTGTAATGGCCTTCTTTTGTCAGCTAATGAAGGCC
Organism: Lissotriton vulgaris; assembly: GCF_964263255.1. Lineage (NCBI taxonomy): Eukaryota > Metazoa > Chordata > Amphibia > Caudata > Salamandridae > Lissotriton > Lissotriton vulgaris. Next base: position 839,042 of record NW_028253351.1, read on the forward strand.
AATTCAACAAACTACAGGTGGTCCAGAATACGGCCGCGAGGTTAGTCATGAATGCTCCATCTAGGACTCCCTCCCGGCCACTACTGACAGAACTTCACTGGCTGCCAGTGCGACTGCGGACCAAATTCAAAATCTTGTGTACAATTCACAAGTGCCTGATGGGGAAAGGACCGAAATATCTCACCTCAGCATTCCTTCCTTATGTTCCTGGACGTTCACTACGATCAAGCAACCTCCAGCTCCTTAAGGTTCCAAAAATTAAAAAAAACTCGGCAAGGAGGCAGGGCCTTAGCATACACAGGGCCTGTCCTATGGAACACCCTGCCCCTCGCATTAAAACTTAGTACTGATCACCTGTTTTTCCGAAAAACCCTGAAAACGTACCTTTTTTCCAGCATTTAATTCACTCCCCTCCTACCACCCACTAAAAATGTTTATGGGCAGAGTAGCTGGTCTCCTTTGTATGGCAAAGCGCGGAGATACCCCTTCGGGGGTCTATTCAGGCGCTATAGAAGCATATAAATAAATGGAATATTGGATGTCTTACATTCTTTATTCTTTTTTCCAATTGTCTCTTTGAGGCAGGGTGAGAGCATTTCATGGTTCTTTGCAAGTTTAGTTCATGATCTTTCCTCTTGTATGGCACACATATCAAACGTGCTTGGACACTGAATGATTTTTTTTCTTTGTCCTCCACCATTCACCTAATCTCCCTGCATTATATATTACCACCAGTTACTGAACAATATATTGCCACCCTAAGTGAACAAGTCAGAACACTTTTATGGAGTTCCAGTTACTTACATTGCACAACTGCCGACCAAGCTACATCTTACCAAAAAATGTTTTAAAAAATATTAATCACATGGGTAAACCCGAAAGTATTTACCAGTGTTTGTGTTCCCTGTCGTTCCACTACGAGGAATGTTTGAAGGTTTGCTGGAGCAACCTTCTTTTGTCATTTAAGTCAAGGGTGCTAAGGCCCCTTTATGTAGTTTACATCTATCTAAGGTAGGGTGACCAGACGTCCCCGTTTTCCCAGGACGGTCCCCGTTTTTGGAGAAGTGTCCCCGTGTCCCGACACTTTCCTCCAAGTGACTCAAATGTCCCCGTTTTCAAACAGTGTCCTGGTTAAACACAGAAATGTCCCTGTTTTTCATTGTTCTGGTTCAGCATGCACGCGCATGCTCTCTTTGCACTGGTGTTTGCTAACTTGTGATGTTTTATTGATTTTTGGCAAATATATGCTATAGTCCTTAAAAGTGTAAATGTAATAAAAAGTACTAATGCGGCTGTGTAAAGGAGAGGGGTGCCAATAAAAGACCTCGGATTTGTTGTCTGTAATGCTTCATCTCGGTCTGTTGAGGGAGCTGTCATTGTAGTCCTTTTTCTATGTCTATGACAGCTGTCAAATAGTCCTACTTTTATGTCGACGGTTACTGCAAACCGTAGTCCTACTTCTATGTCTATGACCTGTCCCCGTTTTTTTGTTTGAGAATCTGGTCACCCTAATCTAAGGTAAGAGCATGTTATTGTATTGGCTGCTTGGGCGCTGTACTTTTCGGCTTAACATTGCAGAGCACTGTCATTTATGTAATTCATCGGCTGCTTGTGGCTCAATAGTTATTAATGAGACCCTACCTCCTTCGCTTAGTGTTCATTACAGTTCAATGCTCCCCTTCCCCCGGGCGAAGGCAGGAAAACCGGGAACCAGATACACTTTCCCGTGGGTTCCCATAAACCACATCAATTTCTCATTAAAGACTGAACAAGGACTTTTAACACATTTTTATCTTTTTTAACTTAAGTTATTTATTTGTACTATGTATATGCAATGGTTTTAATCAATCAAGAATAACAAATAGTTACGTACGTACCTTCAACCTATTCCCACGCTTTAAAAACTGATCAGGAAGATGAGGAGGTAATTATGTGTGCACCAAAGTTAGATTGTGTTTGGTGAATATCGTAAAACCTTGGCTCACTTGAAAAAACAACTCTTCACAAGCACATATACCTTTCATGCTTTTTTTGCAGCATTGAAATTTTTTTTATCACTCTTTCTTCTGTTTCGACATTTAAAGCAGTTTGCAAAAATCGAAGTCTAACCAATGAAAACAGTATGTAACATAATTCTACCAACCCCGAAACATTGTTGTCCCCGTGCCACAACCCATTTTCAGGACATTCCAAAAGAGAGGGAATAGATAATAATTCTGCTTCAGCTCTTTTATTTTGATTGTAATTTATTTTTGCTTTAACGGGTCACTTCAATTGAAAAAAATTTCAGTGGCAGGTCAACCAACCTATCGGAGTGGCAAAAACACTGACGGAATATCAACGAAAGAGAGCAGCGTTCTGGCCTGTGGATGTTTCTTTTTTATTTTAAAATGAGTCCCGAATGTGTCCTTGGCAAATGAAATAGTACTCCAGGCAGAAGGAGACCCGCAGGTAGCCCCTGAGATACTTTAAATGGTAATCGGCGCAGCAGGCCATCCTTTGTCACCGAGTGATGACTGAAATCTGCAAAGAGTCCAATAAACACAAATTTACAAGGGGGTTGACGACCTCCTTTTACTTTAATACCGCACCAGAACCATTTACCTTTATAAGGCAGCTGCTGTTAATGGGGAGATGGAACTGTGCAGGAAAAAAAGTCTGGAGCTTCATATTTTTTCTGATGAGTCCATCTGAGATGAATGGGGCCCTGGTGGCGCAGAATAATTTAACAGCGAGTCACTGGTAACTTCATCAGATACTGCCCCTCGGGGAACATAAGTTGTCAGCCTGCTGAGTACAAGCCCTGATGCCGCGCTGTTAAGTGGCTAAAAGTGCTAGATGCTGACGAGAGCCGTCCCAAACATCATTTTGTGCTTGCTGTTTTTGCAACAAGAGAATCCCTGTCGCGCCCAGTGTGCTGGCGCGTGGCGCCAGCAGACACACATTTACAGAGGTAGCAGCTCAATCATGTAATAGGGCAATCGCCTGCATTCAAATGCGTGTAGGGACGCTGTCGACGACAACATCTTTTTATGTATGCAAAGGCTCGTTAGAGTAGCAAGGGAAAACAATGATGGGTTTCAACCTCTTGCCTTTCCTGGTAGAGACGTTGCTAGAAAAAGAGTGCCCATAATCGATATGCACCCGCGTCTCTATTGTAATACCTCAAGAGGAAAATTGAATCTAGTTAGTGTGAGGTAATGGGTGTCTGGAGGAGAATTTCGCTGCGTGTGACCCCGCTGATCGGTGTATTTCTTAAATAATGTTGTTTACTGTCAGGGCTGGAGGGAAAGCTTTCAGATGCCATAGATTTCGAATGGAGTGCACTTAAATAATATAAGCCATCAAGCACCTGCAAGTGGAATATGCAAAAATGTTAGTGTTCCAGTTTCTGTCTTAGTCTATCACATTTAATCTGTTGATGTTTAAGTCATTTTGTTTGGAGGTGACATTGATTCAAGGACATGTCTGGCTTATAATGTAAAATTTAAAGAAGTTGTCAGAATGGGCAAGTGTTGTTCATGGGTTTCTCATGCGGATTGGTGTTGTTTATTTAAGCAGATATGGAACTGAGGGGTATATTCACAAAAAATGCCGGAGCGCTTAGATGTCCCAAATTTGGCAGCGCCGTGTTCTGACATTTTGAAAATGCAGGGATACACAAGAATACGGTACACCCCTGTGTTTCCCCTAGCGCTGGTGCAAAAAAGCTGCCTAATGGCAGCGCAGGCAACGTTCCACCATGCTGCCAGAGTGCCTGCACTGCAGGGATGATTGTTTATGTGCAGGAAGAGACACCTTCCTGCACATAAACAATACATATTGGCGATTTACCCTTTCTATGTATGCTGCACACATAGAAAGAGCAAAACACATTAATAATTTCTCCTCGCATTGCCATTTTAACTCCTGGTATTCCATGGCGTTAGTTTTTGGCACCTCCTCAGCCTTGTAAATCTGGGGCAGCATCAAAAAGCAATGGATGTTGCAGTGGAACACCAACAGCAACACCGACTGCACGCCCCGTTGCCACAAAGGATTACGGCGGAAAGGGGTATATTTACAAGGTGGCTTTAAGCCCCTCCAAGTCGCTTAGTGCCACCTTGTTAATATGGAAAATGGTTCTTCGCCAACAAAGCGTCAAAAAAGTTATGCTCCGGTGGGGATAGGGGCTTGTAAATATGCCCTTGAGTGTGGCAAACATTTACATACATTGGGCTCGATTCACTGAACTAACTTAAGACAAAATCCTAAACTTACTACCATTTTGATATTCACCGAAGGCACTTACTCATTTTGGTATTCACAGAAGGCACTTACCCCCAGATGCATCAAGCACCCACTCTGCGAATTCTAATTAGCGAAAAATACCGAATCGCAAATAAGAATTCGCAGATTGGGATGCATCATCAAAATCGCTAATAAAGTGCGAATCGCAATCGCCCGCAATCGCTGTATGCGAATTTCCAAAAATCGATATTAATTCGCAGAATCGGCTGTTTCCCAACCCCAAATTGCAATTTTGCAATTCCCGAAATCGCAAATAGCGATCTCGCAAATTGCAAGATCTCAAAAATGGGAAGTCGCATTTTGAGCACAATGATGACATCACAACCAGGAAGTAGGCAGCTCCATTACTCATTTGGAACACAGAGCTGGATAGAGGAGGAGGCACAGCACTGAGCTCAATGAGACACACCCTGCAGCTTCAAGACATGACATACATTGAACAGACCCCCCAGGATATAGCAGCATGGATTAGCAAATTTAGTGGCACAAATATGGAAATTTAGTGGCACAAATATGGAAATTTAGTGGCATTGTTGCCGCCCTTTATTTTACTCATAATCATTCATTTTCAGCCTTAAATCAATGGAAACTGTTTTAGCAGAGTATTCCAGTTCGAATAGGCAACCTGGGATATGGAACAGAGGAAGCAGTCCACAGGTGAAGGCTCCTTAACCACCGCCTCCCCTTCCACACACCCACCAGGCATTTCCGCTCTGCACCACTGGCCCTGGCCCCCACCCCACGGGTGCACAAGACCACAGCTGGAGGAAGATCCTTCTGCTACCTTGCTGAGAGGTAACTGTCCAAAGTATCCTATCTGGTCCCCTAGACCTCTGTCCTGTCGGAATTGGTCTCCAAACCCAAGCCGGAGTTGCCACTCTACCTTAGGCACATGTTGCATCCATACATCCCAGCCCATCAGCCTAGATTTATTGAGCTATTAATTCTATGCCCAAACGCATTCGAACGACCAGAGTAGAGTGATATTGTGAATAGCAAGGGGCAGGGTCTAACTCTTGATGATGTTCAGGATCAGCAGCTGCAGGGATGGGGAGTGGTCTAACAGTATGTTATTAACTGCTGTGTGTTATTTTTGTTCATTTTTGTTGTGTAATAATTTTAATTACACTGCATTTTAGTATAATATTTCTTTATATCACACTTGACATGGCTTTGCTCAAAATTCTAGTATTTCTCATAAAGTCATAGTGTCTGGGAGGGTCCATCCTGTCTGGTAAAATTCCTTTTTTACCTTTATTTTCCCATCACTAAACTGTTCACTCAGTTATCTGGTCACATTCTTTTAGATTTTAATCTTCAGATTCATTATTTAGGCAAAATATTCATGTGATAGTGGTTTGTGAATATGTATATGCCTGGTCCAGTGAGACTGACTGACACAGATCTACATCCTGTCAATAATCGATCAAGCAGACTGTTACAGTGGCAAAACGAAGGTTTTGATTGAAGTTAAAACTTCTTTATCCAATGACAAGGAGTCATAGCAGCTGCTCGGCCAGGTACAAGTGACTAATTGCCACCAATTCTAACCATGACATTCATAAGTGGTATGAGAGTCCTCCCAAGGCTCTAATTCCATATTCTGGCTAATCCTGGCAGACCGCATTTCCAGGCCAGACATAGAAATTACATAACTCCCTTGTTACAAATAATCGCTAAATGAAATTAAATGATACCTAGACACACTTCTACAATTACACTCCACTCAATCCAAAACAATTCACACAGCACACACTAACTCAGCTTGACACAGATGAAAGACACAAAACATTAAGCTACAAGTCACAAACCCCATTTTAATACACAAGGGAACCTAAGGAAGCGATAGGCTAGGGACCTTAGGTAGTTACGTTTTATTCAAAGGACAGTGGTCCCTAGACAAATGAATTATTCACAAAGAATAAATATAGACCAAATAGAAACTATATTCATTGTCCAGCCGGACAGTATTTAATTTTCGATAAAAGGAATTCACAGGTAATTATGGTGTGATACAAGCAGGACACCAGGCGATGCCCAAATAACACACTCAGAGGAAAGACAAACAAGGAAATACAGGCAATTAAGATAGTCTGTGTATCATAATTCACAATCAGACAGTACAAACAACACACTATTGCTTGCGAACATTGGCATGATAAATATACATATAGTGTGAATAGGTCGACGACGTTTCGAACCCTATATAAATTCAGAGTTCATTTTCAGGACAAACAATGCATGCCTTTTTTAAATAACTTTTTAGTACAGCCCACACTGTAGGTACCATTTGCCAAAACATGCAGGTGCATTACATTTGGACAAACCATTGTTTGCTTTCAAGAAATCCAAGAATTTCAGAGATCATCTGGTGCGGGCTGCTCTACCCTCTTTAGACCCCACTGAAACATTGTATGACCTATGGGGACTTCCCCGCCTGACAGGCCATGCATAATGTGGTAATTGCTCTATGTGTGATACTACGATCGAGGGAAAAGAGTTTGTCTATCATGATATCAAGCTTACACGTAGATATTTTACCAACTGCAATAGCTCAAATGTTATCTATGCTATTTTTTGTCTGTTTGGAAAGATCTATATAGGTCAAACTACGCAAAAGGCAAGACTCAGGATGTGTCAACATAGAAGCAGAATACGCTGTAAGACGCCCAACGCACCGTTGGTGGATCACTTTACTGAACTGGCTCATACTGAATTGGATTTCAAATGGACAATTATTTCCACAATCAATATACCCCCTAGAGGGGCAAATGTACAGTAGCTTCTCAACAAAGAAGAACTTTTTTGGATACTCAAGACTCGTAGTATTCATAATGGGCTCAATCAAGATGAAGATTGGACTTCATTACTGTAGCTGCTTGTTCCCTCACTGCTCTCCGTGTGGTTGAAAACTGGGGCCTTAATGAGGATTACGCAATTTATAATAATGGCTTTGTAATCCTAAAGCAATTGCTAGAGTGGTAAGCCTTGTCTGCACAATGGAATTCTTACTGTCGTCTCTTTGACATGACTGGTTTTTATTACTATAACTACCCATGTTTTTATTGCTCCTCCTAGGGTTTAGAATTATGTTTTAAAAATTGACTGGGTTGTTTAATAATGGCTGGAACTTTCATACAATCACCATTGTGGTATGTCCTTACATATGAAGAATCCTTATATTGCCCGCTTTTATGAATCTTGATTGTAACAAAGCCTTAAGGAAATTGATGTAATAGACATTTCGATCTGCTATGCCGAGTTTAGCACAGAATAGATAAATTGTTCTGTTACACCGAGGTTCCCATTGTGGATGTGCATGCTCTTTTCACCACTTGAATTCACATAATCACCACTCTAATATGGTTGACGCAAGCTTTCACTTCCTTATTTTTTCACTTTCCGAAGCTTCACCATTCCAATATGGCCGCCCGAACTGCCCGTGTTCGGATTGGGCTGTAGTATACCACGTGGGTTCTACCCGGTTTAATTCCTGGTTGCAGTTCCCTGTTTCGAATCGCGTGTATTTGCCACGAGAACGAGGACCGCATTGACCACCCGTCTCCCTTATTATTGGTAAGATACTCGCTTGATACCAGTACGATACTGATTAGTACTGATTTTACGGTTATTTCAAACCGTCCCCTTCCTGTATTACAGAACCGCACTTATTACGTGCTGTGCTGCCAAAGGTACTCAACAGGTAAGCGCTCGTTCCCTTTGTATCAATTCCTCTGTACTCTGAGGTTGGGTATTTATCCTTCCCTATATGTCGCCTGATTCAAGGTTGACTGCCACGCTATCGACCACTGCCGCCTGGGACTCTATACTAGTCCCGTACGTACGTTACTAAGGATCACTCACCTGCCGAATTGCACTACAATCTTTAACCGCTGGCTTTTGTGGTATTCGCCACTTTAAATTTTGCACTCAGGTTTTCTAGTTAATTTGTTTAATTTAATATTTCCTTCGTTGGCACTATGACTCACTCACAACTCTATCTTGGCTTACACCATGGAAACGGCTTGACATGGCACTGCAACTAACCTTGGCCCTTGTATATATTTGTTCTTGCGTTCCTTGAAGTCCTGTACTAATCACCTATGGGGTTAATCAAAATGTGTAAAAAGAGTTAAAAATGTGTTCGTTTTTTAAAAAATGCCCTAATTTTTTTGTATTCTTTCTTTCCTGTTTCTCTCCTTGCCTCTGTATTATTATATGTTTTGGCAAATGGTACCTACAGTGTGGGCTGTACTAAAAAGTTATTTAAAAAAGGCATGCATTGTTTGTCCTGAAGATGAACTCTGAATTTATGTAGGGTTCGAAACGTCGTCGACCTATTCACACTATATGCATATTTATCATGCCAATGTTCACAAGCAATAGTGTGTACTTTGTACTGTCTGATTGTGAATTATGATACACAGACTATCTTAATTGCCTGTATTTCCTTGTTTGTCTTTCCTCTGAGTGTGTTAGTTGGGCATCGGCTGGTGTCCTGCATGTATCACACCATAATTACCTGTGAATTCCTTTTATCGAACATTGAATACTGTCCGGCTGGACAATGAATATAGTTTCTATTTAGTCTATATTTATTCTTTGTGAATAATTCATTTGTCTAGGGACCACTGTCCTTTGAAAAAAACAAGTCACAAACCCATCTCAACTAACCGTGGAGAGGAACTACCCTTAACGCGATTCCACCTGTAAGTCGAATTCTTCTACTAGCAAAATCTCCCTTTCAAAAGGGGGCCGTCCAGACCTTTCTTGTGTCCTCTTAATAACTAAAATTTCACCTGCTGCACTCAAATCTTCACTCATTCCTGATACTACCTTACTCTGCCTATTATCCCAAGACTTGCATATCACTCTCATTCAAAGTCATTCCTAACAAATCGGAGTCAGACATTAATGTACATCCTCTACACTTTTCTCCTTCCGCTTCTTCTTTTCCACACATTCCTCTTTTTAGATAAACAGCAACACGCCTCAAATTCCAGAGCTGAAAATTCTCTATTTGGACCCAATTTCCACACACAGAATGTACTTTAAACAGGCATTTAGCTTTTGACAAACCTGCACTTAAAGCACCTGACTTCACCTTCACCTAATCTCCTTTCTTGATTTTTCTCTGATCACTCACACTTTGTCATCTTGTTTTTCCCCTTACGTCTACCATGCTGCAACCATCTTGGATTTGATTTTGTTCCCTGAGATCTCCCTCTCATACACACAGAGGCACTCTTTGCTAGGAAATCAACAACAGTGGTAATATGAACCTAAAGAATATCTTTCAGCGCCTGCCATATTAAGACCCAATTTCATAACTAATTTCTTGGTCTATTTTTACAGCCAATTTACACTTGCCACTTGTCCATTCCATTGGGAATCGAAAAAGTGTGGTGTGAAGAATGTGTTTGATTCCACACCTTGAAAGAAAATGTTTATTTCATCCGATATGAGATGAGTACCATTATCGGTTACCAAGTAAGCAGGCATACCATTTATAATAAAATGTCTTTCAGCACCTTCACTGTTGACTGGGTAGTAATGTTTCTCATGAACACTAATCCTGTCTATTAACATTCTTAGGTGAAAAGAGAGTCCTTCGAAGGCTCTAATTCCACATTCTAGGCTAGCCTAGTCCTGGCGAAAACCCATGCCTTGAGTACATCACTTGAAACTGTGGTGGCAGTGTCCCGCGAACTGCATTCACAGAAGTGATTTCGTGGGCACTTTTGTAAAAATTACGGCATTTTTACAATAGTGCATATTTCGCGGGAACTTTTGTAAAAATCGTGGCATTTTTACAAAAGTGCCAATTTCGCGGCAAACCGCGAAATCGTGAAATCCTAGAGGGTCTGATTGAAACCACAATGTCCCAGGATGCAGCAGGATCCAGTGAAACTGGCAGGAGGAAAATCAAGTTCTCAGAACAGGAGCTGGAGTACCTGATTGAGGAAGTCAGCAAGGTCCATGACAAGCTTTTTGGAAAGCTTTCCAGGAAGGTGCCCGAGGCTGACAAAAGGCGCATCTGGCTGCGCATCAGGGCAAATCTCAACGCCGTAGGAGTGACACAGCGGTCAATCGATGACCTCAAGAAGAGGTGGTATGACCTCAGAGGCCGTGCCAAGGATCGCCTTGCAGAGAGGCTGGGGGAGAGAGTGGCCACGGGAGGAGGAGACCCCACAGTTGCTGCAAACACACCACTGGAGGACTTGGTTGAGGACACCATCAACCCTGCAGCCAGCGTGGGGTTCACTCAGCTGGACACCTCCCGACCCACACACTAATCACAAGGTAAGAGCAATGCAACTGCGATCCCGTCCCCTAACAATGCCCATGTCCCCAGAGCTAGCCATTTGATAACTCCAGTCATTGGATTGGGCTGTAGTATACCACGTGGGTTCTACCCGGTTTACTTCCTGGTTGCAGTTCCCTGTTTCGAATCGCGTGTATTTGCCACCAGAAAGAGGACCGCATTGACGACCCGTCTCCCTTATTATTGGTAAGATACTCGCTTGATACCAGTACGATACTGAGTAGTACTGATTTTACGGTTATTTCAAACCGTCCCCTTCTTTTATTACAGAACCGCACTTATTACGTGCTGTGCTGCCAAAGCTACTCAACTGGCAAGCGCTCGTTCCCTTTGTATCAATTCCTCTGTACTCTGAGGTTGGGTATTTATCCTTCCCTATATCTCGCCAGATTCAAGGTTGACTGTCACGCTATCGATCACTGCCGCCTGGGACTCTACTCTAGTCCCGTAGGTACGTTACTAAGGATCACTCACCTGCCGAATTGCACTACAATATTTAACAGCTGGCTTTTGTGGTTTTCGCCACTTTAAATTTTGCACTCGGGTTTATAGTTAATTTGTTTAATTTAATATTTCCTTTGTTGGCACTATGACTCCCTCACAACTCTATCTTGGTTTACACCATGGAAACAGCTTGACATGGCACTGCAACTAACCTTGGCCCTTGTATATATTTGTTCTTGCGTTCCTTGAAGTCCTGTACTAATCACCTATGGGGTTAATCAAAATGTGTAATAAGAGTTAAAAATGTGTTGGTTTTTTAAAAAATGCCCTAATTTTGTTTTGTATTCTTTCTTTCCTGTTTCTCTCCTTGCCTCTGTACTTTTATATGTTTTGGCAAATGGTACCTACAGTGTGGGCTGTACTATAAAGTTATTTAAAAAAGGCATGCATTGTTTGTCATGAAGATGAACTCTGATTTTTTTTAGGGTTCGAAACGTTGTCGACCTATTCACACTATATGCATATTTATCATGCAAATGTTCGCAAGCAATAGTGTGTTGTTTGAACTGTCTGATTGTGAATTATGATACACAGACTATCTTAATTGCCTGTATTTCCTTGTTTGTCTTTCCTCTGAGTGTGTTAGTTGGGCATCGGCTGGTGTCCTGCTTGTATCACACCATAATTACCTGTGAATTCCTTTTATCAAAAATTGAATACTGTCCGGCTGGACAATGAATATAGTTTCTATTTAGTCTATATTTATTCTTTGTGAATAATTCATTTGTCTAGGGACCACTGTCCTTTGAAAAAAACAAGTCACAAACCCATCTCAACTAACCGTGGAGAGCAACTACCCTTAACGCGATTCCAACTGTAAGTCGAATTCTTCTACTGGCAAAATCTCCCTTTCAAAAGGGGGCCATCCAAACCTTTCATGTGTCCTCTTAATAAATAAAATTTCACCTGCTGCACTCAAATCTTCACTCATTCCTGATCCTACCTTACTTTTTTGGAAAGCTTTCCTGATACTACCTTATTTTTTGGAAAGCTTTCCAGGAAGGTGCCCGAGGCTGACAAAAGGCGCATGTGGCTGCGCATCAGGGCAAATGTTAACGCCGTAGGAGTGACACAGCGGTCAATCGATGACCTCAAGAAGAGGTGGTATGACCTAAGAGGCCGTGCCAAGGATCGCATTGCAGAGAGGCTGGGGGAGAGAGTTGCCACGGGAGGAGGAGACCCCACAGTTGCTGCAAACACACCACTGGAGGACTTGGTTGAGGACACCATCAACCCTGCAGCCAGCGTGGGGTTCACTCAGCTGGGCACCCCCCGACCCACACACCAATCACAAGGTAAGAGCAATGCAACTGCGATACCGTCCCCTAACAATGCCCATGCCCCCAGAGCTAGCCATTTGATAACTCCAGTAATGCAGTCCCTGCCCATCAGAAACGCCCCATTGCATTGTGGGACCTGTAGTGTGACAATGTGCCCTAATAGCCACACACAGCCAGAACTGCCAAGTGAAACATACCCCTAAAGCCAGTCAGGGAATGAAAGGCTGCATGCACGTTGCTACATCCCAGGTGCCAGAATCATATAGTTAATCATGCACTCATTCACATCACAGGTGGTGCAGATGCTGAGACCTCAGATAGCGAGGCACTCCATATCGAGGAGACTCCAGAGGAGACGGAGGAAGAGAGCCATCCAGCCCCAGAACCTGGACCGTCACATGCACCTGCACCTGCACAAGTACCAGCACCTTCCCAAATGCACAGGGCCACCCCTGCAGCCACAGGAGGAGTTCAACCACCCCATAGCAGTGGAACAGACCCCACCACCACCCAGGAGGCAGACACGCCGCACAGCCACTGTGCAGTCCTAGGCAAGCGGCCAGTGGAGGCAGCAGCGCACAGTCGCCACACGAGCAGACAAGCCCAAGATCTAGGGCTAGGTATCGAATCCCGGATACTAGCTGTGCACCGCAAGCAGGCACAACACACGGCAGCCATGCAGCTGCAGCTGTAGAAAACTGCACGCAATATAAACCAGCTATAGAACGTGTGCAGGAGCTAACGGCTGCAGCCAAAGAAAACAACCAACTGATGGTGGCGCAGCAGGACTTCACCCGCCAACGCCACCGCCAGCTGCTGACCCGGCTATCTGCAAATACCCGGTCGAACCTCCCGTTAGGGAATGCCACATCACAACTGTCGCGCAGGTCACTGGCAATGCAGATTCAAATGGTATAATGCTGTCAAGATGTAGCAAGGGCCCTGGAGCAGGTTACCACCGCAGTTCAAAATCAACAGGTGTGTGGCCATGGCGATGCAAGGGGGGGTAGATGATGCCAGTGAGGGCACATCGAGCATGAGCAGCCTGTCTGTGCTGGTGCTACCAGAAAGGCGCCGCAGTTCCAGGCCCAGTGCTGCATCCCGCCCAGATACTCCCAACGTGGAGTTGGAGAGGCGACAGGGTGCATCCGGATGGAGGCGCCAGTGACTGACTGAACATTACCAGCAGTGCCATGGTGATGTAACCAAGCACGCCTGCTCTGCATAAAAGAGCCTGTATGACACAATACATTTGCAAAATTGTTTGCTAATTCAAAACACATTTACTGCTTGTTGAACATAAGAATAAGAATTTATTTTGAACACAAATCTTCCTCATGTCATTAATGCATGTGGCATTTATGAGTGCAGTGTTGTGTGAGAGGTATGGGTGAACTAGAAATAGTTCAGTGTGATGTTGTTACGGCGCCTTTGTTCTTCAGCAGGATTCTCCTTGCATGCATGATGCACATGTGCAGGTGGCAGGTTGTCCCTCTCCGACTCACTACTAGACACCTCCACAGGTATCTCTGCTTGGTGGCAATATTGTGGAGTATGGCACACACAGCCACGATGCAGCAGCAGACCTCAGGCTGGTATTTAAGGGCCCCACCAGTCTTGTGCAGGATGCGGAATCAGCTCTTTAACATCCCAAATGTCCGCTCAATTACATTTCTTGTGTGTATGTGTGCAGCATTGCAATGCCGTTCCTGCGGTGTAGCAGGGTTGAGGTATGGGGTGAGGAGGTATTAATGCAGCCAATTACATGGGGGAATTGGGCGGTGTGATAGATGCCCAGTTTTGTTTGGGTTAAGTCCTGTTGGGTTGTTGGGAAGGTTATGTAGTGGTGTATCCGGCTCAGCATGGCGTCCAGGAAACTCCGTAGGCAGCGTGACAGTGTGGTCTGTGATATTCCCCCTGCATATGAAAATATCCCCTGGAAGCCTCCGGAGGCCAGGAGGTGCAGGCAGCACAGGACCTGGACATGGGTGGGCACAGCATTGGTCCTCCTTGTTCGGTGCTGCATCAGGGGCCAAGGTCTCTAATGAGCTTATCAATCACTCAATCAATCAAACAAATTTGTAAAGCGCGCTACTCAGCCGCTAGGGTCTCAAGGCGCTGGGAGGGGGGAGTCGCTACTGCTCGAACAGCCAGGTCTTGAGTTGTTTCCTGAAGGAGAGATGGTCCTGGGTCAGCCGTAGGTGGGTGGGGAGGGAGTTCCATGTCTTGGCTGCCAGGTAGGAGAAGGATCTTCCTCCGGCAGTGGATTTGAGCATTCGTGGGACAGTGGCGAGAGAGAGGCTGGCGGATCGGAGCTGGCGGGTGGGTGTGTAGAATGTGAGGCGGCTGTTGAGGTATTTCGGGCCCATGTCGCGGTGAGCCTTGTGTGCGTGGGTGAGGAGTCTGAACGTGACCCTCTTGTTGACGGGGAGCCAGTGCAGGTCTTTCAGATGGGCAGAGATGTGGCTGTGACGAGGGATGTCCAGGATGAGCTGTGCAGAAACGTTTTGTATGCGCTGGAGTCTTTTCTGGAGTTTGGCTGTGGTTCCAGCGTAGAGGGTGTTCCCGTGGTCCAGGCGGCTGGTAACGAGGGCCTGGGTGACCGTCTTCCTGGTTTCGGTGGGGACCAACCGGAAGATCTTTCGGAGCATGCACAGGATGATGAAGCAGGATGACGAGACGGCGTTGACTTGCTTGGTCATTGTGAGGGAGGAGTCCAGGATAAAGCCCAGTTTGCGTGCATGGTCCATTGGCTTGGGTGCGGTGCCCAGGGCAGTGGGCCATCAGGAGTTGTCCCAGGTGAAAGGGGATGGTCCCAGGATGAGGACTTCCGTCTTGTCTGAGTTCAGTTTCAGACGGCTGAGCTTCATCCATTTCGCGACGTCTTTCTTTCATTCCTTCCTGGAGGCTGGCTCTGGCGGTGGCGGGGTTGTTCCTGAGGGAGAGGATCAGCTGGGTATCGTCGGCGTAGGATATCATTGCCCCATTCAACCTGTATTTGGAGTAGATCTCCTCTTCAGTCTGGCCCAGGAGTGTAATCCGCAGCCGGAAGATGCGCTCCTGGATCCTGCGTCGGTTCCGGGCTGCAGCCTGGAGCCTCAGCCGCCTTGCCACGATGTAGAGACCAGGCATTGTGACTTTCCTCATGCTCTTACTGTGTCTCCTTAAGTGTGTTTGATTCACCCTACACCCGTTTCTTGTTTGGATTTTTTTTTCCAATTGAACTTCATGGTTACCACCTGGTTTGGCTTGTCCTTAAATTGCCACTCGCTTTTTGAGATTTTGGTGTTTTTTGCTATTTGTGATTTATGATGAATTGGATTATCGATTTATTTGCGATTTTGCAATATAATTCGCAGAAAATGTGGGTAATCGCTGTTAAGGAATCGCAATGGGGGTTCCACATACATTACATTGGTTTTGGGATTTTGTTTTTGCGTATTCGCTATTTCATGCTTTTTTGGTTGATGAATTGCGGGAGCGGAAATTGCGATCGCAATAGCTGTTTCGCAGCTATTGCGATCGCAATTTCGCTTGATGAATCTATGCATTACTCATTTTGGTATTCACAGAAGTTAAGAGTCCTAACTTTAGGACTCCTAAATGCCTTCTGTGAATACCGAAAGTCTTAAAAGTTAGGATTTTTCTCAGTTTAGGAGAAGTAAAGTTAGGACTCCTAACTTTAGCACTCCTAAATGCCTTCTGTGAATACCGAAAGTCTTAAAGTTAGGATTTTTCTCAGTTTAGGAGTCCTAAAGTTAAAAGTCCTAACTTTACTACTCCTAAACTGAGAAAAATCTTAACTTTAAGACTTTTGGTATTCACAGAAGACATTTAAGAGTCCTAAAGTTAGGAGTCCTAACTTTACTACTCCTAAACTGAGAAAAATCCCAACTCTAAGACTTTCGGAATTCACAGAAGGCATTTAGGAGTCCAAAGTTAGGACTCATAACTTCTGTGAATACCGAAATGAGTAAGTGCCTTCAGTGAATACAAAAATGAGTAAGTGCTTTCTGTGAATACCAAAATGGTAGTAAGTTCAGGATTTTATCTTAAGTTCTGTGAATCTGGCCCATTGTCATGGAAGAAGAAGCACAATTTTCCAGCAGCAACTGGGCTAATGTTCTTTTTTATGATAGAGGCCGTTTCTATCTCATCTTGCATCACCTATAGTAAATTGCATTTCTATATTGTTTAATAATGTATAGGCAGCACATCCTGCCTACCAGGCATGTCACATGATGAGAACACATAATGATTTAAGAGACCACAATGATGCAATGACAGAACCAAATTGTTCTTGCGTTGTTACGTTTAGATTTAGGAAATGCAGGAGAGTTTGAGGACCAACTGAAGGAGATCAAAAATCAAGAGGTTCTATCTGGTTATGTCTCAGGCTGTAGGCAAGGCAAGAGTGCGCATTTAACCTTCTTTGAATGTTTCCTAAACTTCTTAAAGGTATACCTGGGATGGGAGGAAGCTTTCTAAGTAGGATATGTAAGAGTGCAAAGTTCTCACACCAAAATATTATTCCACATAGGCAAATGCAGTCCTTCTACATGGATTTTTAGAAGGACAGACAAAATGACCGTTTGCCATTTGGGGACATCTCATCCCCTAACACCAAGGTAATTTTTAGGCCCTTTGGTTTAATCTGCTGCTATTTTGCGGTGGTGCGGCGAGGCAACTGTGTAAATTAGCCTTGGTATAAAACCAGCCATGGCAAAATGGTGGGTAAGATGTGGGATGTTGATCTTTGAAATGTGGTTGAGTTAGAAGGTTGAAAAATATTCTCAAGGAACACATTTGGCTCACACAAATGTAAACAGGAAGAGCATTCCGAATTTAAAAACGTGAATCACCATGGTCACAAACACACCAGTCAGTGTCTAACACTTCACCCCTAAGGCAGCTGCAAACAGGGAGCTGGAGGCAGGCTTCAAGGCAAAGGCACAGCAACCTGCTGTCTTCGGGGACCTGATCACATATTCTTTTGTAGTGGTTTCTTTCTGACCCCTTACTAGTAATTCCCCGTAAACAAGTGCAGTGTCCGCTGCACCCATTATTATGACAATTTAGCCAGGGTCATGAAAATGCAGAGCCTCACATCTTACATAGAGAACATTGCAATTCCATTAATAAGGCGTAGAAAAAGTGCTGCAATACAATCCTGTCATAGGACACTTGCCAGACACAATCCCAGCTGAATTTGTACCAAAACTCAGCCCTTATTTTCAGCGCTTCCTGGCTGTGAACATTCCACAGCCCTCTATCCAAAATGGCAGAACTCAGAATTCCTCCTCATGAGCTCTACGTGCCCACTGAGAACCAGCCCTAAGAAAATCAGGAATCTTAAGTTGGCAAAACAAGGAGAAATGCATTATCTCTCCTCATTTTTGCTTTTTCCATGTGTGCTGTCTTGTTCAGCACACATTTACAAAGCAAATTGCCATGGTTTGTTTATGTACAGGAAGGTGCCCCTTCCTGTACATAAACTTTTTTTTTTTTTAAATCAATTTTTTCACTTTCATGTGTACTGCATGAAGCAACAAACACGAAAGTGACAGAACGGCATTTTAGGATTATGCAGGAAGGGGCACCTTCATACACATAAACAATCCCCCCCTGCACGCAGACACCCTTGTACTATGGTGCAAGGGCTTCTGCAAGTTGCTAAACTTAGCGCAATCGCAGGGGGAAACTCAAGTCTCCACCACATTCTTGTATATATGGTTCAGCCTAGTCTTTCAGAAGTGGCGGAGAGAGGTGTTAAGCCAGGAAGGCAAACGCCTTTCATCGCCACTTCATTGTACTTATGGCCCACAGTTTCCTCCTGCTGTACCCAGAGACAAATGTCTGAGATACCCCCTAGATGACAGAATTCAGTTAGTTGGGTCTCCTTTTGGCATCTACATGTGAAAAGTAAGGCTGTTGCTTTAATACTTTGTAATGCTATGTGTTCCTGTCCCACTCCCAGCTTGCTTATGCTACTTACATCGATCTGTGTTTGACCTATCAGTTTTTATAGTTTTTTTTAAAGATGGTGTAGTGCTTTCTTGCAGCACAGTGCTTCGTGTTTAACTGGGATGCTAATACTGCCAATGGAGGTAAGGAGTGCCAGTAGAACTGATTTAACTTGTGTGGGCTTTCAGACAGCTCAAAGTATGTTTATTATAAGCTACTTATCCACTGGAAATAATAAAAACATACTCTCACCACTGATCTAGTTTTTTTGATGGATAAGGGATACAATAAGGGAGAAATGAAGAGAGTTTTAAATAATTTACAGTGTATAAGTACTGCAGATTTGTTCATAGTTATACCTGTGAACTACTAGTTAGAGAGCTGTTGCCTTGTGTAAAAATAACCTATTAGAGGAGCTTCCAAAGTTTGCCAATGACATATCATGCTTTTCGTTATACTAAGCGTGAGCATATTTAGCAAACATATTAAAACGATAACAACCAATTCCACCTGGGATCTAGTTATGTATTGACCATCATTTACTTAGAGTACCTATCTGATAGGAGTCTACAGTACATTGGTGGGACATGAAGGTAAGAGGCTCTCAGGGAATCCAGTGTTACTGTGTGATGGATTTTTTTGTGCTACTGTACAACCTTCTCTCAGAGGTTGTATCAGGCGGGGGAGTTACCACTCCCTTTCCTGGAGGGGTCCCCCATAGCGCTCTCTCTGTCCTCTTCCCCTCGGGCACTCCACGCCATTACCATCTCAGTCCAGGGTTCCACCATTGGTCTGTACCTTTTACTTATTTTATCTTCTTATGCCAAAGCTCTTTCTTCGGCCCTGACCCAGAACAATTCATCTTTCTCCCAGTCGGGCACCCTGCAACCTATTACTGCCCGCCATCTGAGAGCAAGATGCCTCCGGGCCAACATTAGTGCAAGATCAACAAATTTATGTACCGATTTTTTTGCTTTGGGCCTCGGGTATAAGCCTAACAAGCAAATCTCTGCACTGCATGGTAAAGATCGTGCCAATACTTCATTGTGAATCTCTATAATTTTTAGCCAGTACATTTGTATAACCAGACAGTCCTACACCATTTGTGCGAATCTAGCGTCCAGTGCCCTGCACCTCAGGCATTGTTGACTAGCTTCACCATACATAATGTTGAGCCTATGCGGCGTAAGATAGGTCATATAAAGGATATTGAACTGTGTGAATATGAAGTTGGAGTTCCTGGAGATTTATTTTGGGCTCTCCAGGGCCTTCCTCCAATCCGCATCCAACAAGTTCCTAATGACCAGGGATCCCCATTTCTCCTGCAGATGGACCAAGGGCTGTTCTGTTAGGGTCATTATCGCAGTGTATACCTTTTTATCAGGTGCCTCGTCGACCCAAGCCTCACTACTGACTGTAGGAATGGATGTGTGTTAAACTCATGGGTGTCCCTTCCCCATAGTGTAGCGAAGGTACCCATCATAGTGTGGCAATTTAAGAACTGCCCTGGTGGTAAGTCATGGTTTGCCAGGAAGTCTATCAGGGTGAACAATTCCCTATCTTGGTAGTCACTAACTGTGGTCACTGGTGTTGCCGTACTTTTTCCCAGTTGGCCCTGCGTGAAAGTGAAGCCATCTCCTTTCTGTGGTAATCCTATCCATAGACTGCAGCAGGACCTTCAGGGATACTCTATCCCACCCCCCATCCCTCATTAGTTCCCTTAACAATACGTCCAAGTCCCTAAACCATCTACGAGAAATCACTACTGGGAGATTGATGAATTAGTATAGCAGCCTCGGGGGATAACGATTTTGGAGAGCGCTACCCTGGCCATAACCAATAGCTTAAGAGAGAGCCAGAATGATGCATTTGTCTTCAGTGAGTGGAGCACTCAATCAAGATTTCCTTCCATAAGACCTGGCTGTTTGTGGAACATTTGTTTGCCCAGGTATCGGAAGGAGCTCGGTGCCTAACTAAGCTCGAACTGAAGGTCGCACGGTCTAGCTAAAGCGTGTGTTAGTGGGAATTTATGGGTCTTTAGGGTGATAACTCTGAGCCCAGACAGCTCAGCAAATTCTTCCAAGATGTTCATGGTGTGGGATTCACCCTGGGTGTCATCCCTAATGTATACCAATTGGTCATCTGCATATAGTAAGGGGAGTGGAGACCGACCCACCCGCCAGAACCCTAGCAGTGGGTTCCATTTACAGCAGTCGGACCCATCGCAGACAACCTTCCCCCAATCCCATGCTCTTCATAACTTGTATCAAGAAGTCCCAACGTAAGGAATCAAATACCTTTTCTAGGTCGACTGCCATCACCACCGCTTCCGGATATGCCAAAATGTTCTAATGGAATAGAACATGATAGAATCTTCTCAGGTTCCCAGAGGTCGATCTAGCTGGAATAAACCCATTCTGGTCCATATGGACTAGTTCTGGCATGTATGAGAGTACCTTGTGGCTAGGACTCTACTGAGCAGTTTGAAGTCTAAGTTCAGCATAGACAGTGTGTGAAAATCTGCCGTACCAGCGGGGTTCAATTTAGTTTTGGGTAGTGGGATCACTAGTGCTTCCCTAGAGGAAGTCGGTAGTTGGCCCACCCTTAGAGAAGTGGCAGATGTTTTTTCAAGTTGGGGGGTCATTATCACTGCAAATGTTAAGTGAAACTCAGCAGGGAGACATCAGGTCCCAGAGTCTTCCCTCTGGCCATCTCTTTAATCGCCAGGCTTATTTCCTGTGCAGAGATCAACTCCTCCATGCACTTCTGCATGGCCGGGTCCACCTCCTGGAGGTCTAAGCCCTCTAAGTGATCATCCATCAATTCATCAGGCACTTCCCCGGGGTTCCCATACAAGGTTGCATAGTACTCCCTAATATACTGTTAATGATTTTGGGTGAGAAGACCATTCGTCTGTCAGTTGTCTGAATGCTGGGAATAGTGGTGCCCCTTCTCTCCGACTTGATCAGCCATGCTAGTAATCTCCCTGCTTTCCCCCACTCCACATCTTGTCTCTCCACATAACCATGGGGATCTAATAGCCATAAGCATTCCATGGCTTTGTTATATTTACTCTTGGTGTCTGACAATTGTCTCTTGACCTTGCTTTTCGCTCTTGGTCCATTATCCAAAGCATGAATTTGTGTTTCCGGTGTCCAGAGTTCTCCATTGATCTCCCGACGCAAGCCCACTGTCTGTCACATACACTGGCCTTTCACAACCACCTTAAAAGCATCCCACTCAATCAGAGAGGCGCTTGCAGAGTATTGGTTCGATTGAAAATAACTCAAAATGGAAGTGGTTAACTGCTGTCTAAAGCAGCCATCCTCTAGCAGGCTGGGGTATAGTCTCCTGAAACTGATGTATTCAGTAACTGGCTGTGATCCAAGATGGTGTGACCAAATACTCTGACCCCATTATTGTTGATGAAAGTTTCATAGAGCACTGAAACATGTCTAGTCTGGTATGCAGACCATATATTGGGGAGTAAAAGAAGTATTCCTGCTGCTGACCATTTTGTAATCTCCAGATATCTAGGAGCTCCCAACTCTTCATCCAATCTCGTAGCTCTTTGGATGCGGCAGCTGCTGTTGTGCCACGTAATGGGGGATAGACCTATCCATATCTATATCTATAACACAATTCTAATCTCCCCCCAGGACCAAGTCAACTGCTGCCACTTCCAATCTGGGTTTGGAAAGTCATTTTAAGAACTGTGCCTCTTCCTGGTTAGGAGCGTATATACTCCCCAGTGTCACTTCCCTACCCATCAATCTACCCTTCAATATGACATAACACCCCTCTTGGTCAATGTGCTGCGTGAAAGGTGGTGCCTGGCGTTATCCACAGTAAGGTCTGTCTTACATATGCTGCATATGTGATAGTAAACGATTGTCCCAGCCATCTACGGTGTAGCCTGAAGGCTTCCTCAACCATCAGGTGTGTTTCCTGCAGCATTACTATCTGCACTCCTCTGCGGCGTATAAAATGAAAGATATTATTGCATTCAGCGGGGGAGCTATGCCTCAAATTTTCCAGGATAATAGTTTAACTACTTCTATTTTTGTCTTCTTGGTAGCCATAGCTTGGGAATCACGCTTTCAGCTTCTCTGACCAGCCACTCTGGTGGGGGGGGGGGGGGGGGGTAATTAAGGTATTATAAGGCTGACCAGTGCACTCCCAGGGATGGTACCATGTTCTCCCTCTAGGGATCAGACTTTTCTATGAATCCTTCAAGTCTCTGGACTCTAATATTATGTCATCCTCTGAGCATGGGGTTACTTTTGGCATGCCCGATTCATTTCCTGTGCTGTCATCTGAATCAGTTGCTATGTCATCAAAAGACTGGGCCCAAAGACAGAATCTCAAGAAAAAATATAAAAAGGCAATGTGGGAATACAAAAGAACTCTGAAGGATGACTTCTGGGCAAAATTTCTCTGCACGGCAAAGAACACCAACTCAAGTGCTTTTTGGAGAATCATCAATGGACTAAACCATCCTGTAAACCCAACAACATCAAATGTCCAAGAAGCGGACTGGGTTGCACTATTAGTAAAGAGATTCCCTGATGTAATACCTCCAAAACATCTAGAGTGAGGTCAGAGAACGCAAGATCTGCCCAATACATGCTCTGAACAACAAATTAACAACAAGAAGGCCTCACAAAGAATAAATAGCTCCATAACCTGTGGTCAACATATAACTCCCTGCACAGATGTAGCATACCTGAATGAAGAATGCAGTGCAACTCAACCCCCAGATATGGGTCAACGGTCATCATTGTCCTATCAAGAAGATGCACAATCAATGGAGAGCAATGAGAGAGCAGAAACGCTTGGACACCCAGGTTTCTGCAAGGAAGACTTAAGAAGAATACTTAGAAAGAGCCGCGGTAGTGAAGCTCCAGGCCCGAAAGCACCCCCCCAATAGTTTTTAAATCTGACCCGGAGTTCTGGGGTGGAAGATTAAAAAAACTATTTGATGAGGTAGAAAGTAAAAACCAAATTCCATTAAGCTGGCAAGGCTCAACAATTTCACCTCTCTTCAAAGGAAGAGACAGAACATCCCTAGCAAACTATAGACTGATCGCTCTCCTGGCTGCAGATGCAAAGTATTATGCATCATTACTCCTTGAATATCTGATCAGCTGGTCTGATAGCATAAAGAGAATCCCGCCAAATCAAACAGTCTTCAGGAAAAGGAGCAGGACAATGACAAACATCTTATCACTCTCACTGTTAGACGACAAATATTTACGAAGGAAACAGCAGCAGCTGCATCTCTGTTTCATTGACCTAAAGGCGGCCTTCAACAGCGTAGATCGAAATATCTTATGGGAGAAACTGCGCAGTTGGAATATTCCAGAGAAAACACTCAGAGGAATCCTGCTCCTATATTCTAACACATGGATGGAAGTAAAATTGGGGGACGGAGCACGGCTATCAAGAAAAATCAAAACCATCAAAGGGCTTAAGCAAGGATGTGTTTCTGGCCCCTCATCTCTTCAACCCTTTTATGGCAGACCTAGCATCAAGTCTCAACAAGATTTCATCCAATCCACCCAAATTAGGCACCTTAACTCTAATCCGTTTATCCTACGCGGACGACGTCGTACTGATGAGTTTAACTAAGATCGGCCTTCAAAGGTCACTTGAGGGATTTGCGTAATTTATAACCAATAACAACCTGGAGATAAACACCACAAAAAGCAAAACAATGCTCATCACCAGACGACGGACAGTCAATCAACATACCCAATTGGAGGGAAAAAAGATAGAAGCAGTGCCTAAGTATAAGTACTTGAACTTTTACTTTGACAATCAACACTATCACCAGCAGCAAAAAGCCTGCATTGCCCAGGGAGCAAAAGCCCTATCGTTCTCCTTTAGGTCTCTAACAAAAAAGCTCAAGGGGCCATCATACAAACCCCTACTGGCAACAATAAAAGCCAAGGTGCTCCCTACGCTGTTATACGGCAGCATAGCCCTCTATGGGAAAGACGCGGACCTGCTGAACAAAGTACAGACGGCCATCTACAAATCAACCTTCCAAATCAACCCTCCAAAACAACCAGGGTGCTGCACCAGCGCAGACCAGATCAGAATTTGGAGTACTAAATCAAACACTGGGAAGGAAGTATGCAACTATCAAGCATTGGTATAGATTAAAACAGAATACAGCAGCTTCAGAACTGCACAATGCATTGTGGGATGGAATAAAAACTGACGCAAAGTCCCCATATAATCA
Organism: Lissotriton vulgaris; assembly: GCF_964263255.1. Taxonomy (NCBI): domain Eukaryota; kingdom Metazoa; phylum Chordata; class Amphibia; order Caudata; family Salamandridae; genus Lissotriton; species Lissotriton vulgaris. Next base: position 863,652 of record NW_028253351.1, read on the forward strand.
ATTCCTAAACAATGCTTTAACAGACACTTGCACAAGAAACCTCTGGGAAACTAATCTGCCCTACCTGGCCTTTAAGCAAGCCATAAATAAATCATCAAAATTACATTCACTTCTAGCTGACAAAACCACTTTCAGCGCAAGAAAACACGCCTGGATGGCTATATCCAAATATAAAACACTCACTCAAGCTCCATATTTAACAAGTACATTTCCGGTCAACATAGAACAACAGCTAATGGCGCTATGCTTGGGAAAGTTTCCATCTACCATGGACCAGCCAACCTGGGTCCATGATGGACCCAAAGACTGCGGACTTTGTGGGAGCAGCAAGGAGGACTTCATACATCTTGTCTGCATTTGCCCAAATTTAGCCCATGTACGAGGCATCTTCCTAAAAAAGGCCATGAACGACCGAGGCATAAGAACCTGCAGATCGGCGATCATGGCAACCCTAAATCCAACTGACACTCATTTGAATTGCCTGTTTGGAAAGATCTATATAGGTCAAACTACGCAAAAGGCAAGACTCAGGATGTGTCAACATAGAAGCAGAATACGCTGTAAGACGCCCAACGCACCGTTGGTGGATCACTTTACTGAACTGGCTCATACTGAATTGGATTTCAAATGGACAATTATTTCCACAATCAATATACCCCCTAGAGGGGCAAATGTACAGTAGCTTCTCAACAAAGAAGAACTTTTTTGGATACTCAAGACTCGTATTATTCATAATGGGCTCAATCAAGATGAAGATTGGACTTCATTACTGTAGCTGCTTGTTCCCTCACTGCTCTCCGTGTAGTTGAAAACTGGGGCCTTAATGAGGATTACGCAATTATAATAATGGCTTTGTAATCCTAAAGCAATTGCTAGAGTGGTAAGCCTTGTCTGCACAATGGAATTCTTACTGTCGTCTCTTTGACATGACTGGTTTTTATTACTATAACTACCCATGTTTTTATTGCTCCTCCTAGGGTTTAGAATTATGTTTTAAAAATTGACTGGGTTGTTTAATAATGGCTGGAACTTTCATACAATCACCATTGTGGTATGTCCTTACATATGAAGAATCCTTATATTGCCCGCTTTTATGAATCTTGATTGTAACAAAGCCTTAAGGAAATTGATGTAATAGACATTTCGATCTGCTATGCCGAGTTTAGCACAGAATAGATAAATTGTTCTGTTACACCGAGGTTCCCATTGTGGATGTGCATGCTCTTTTCACCACTTGAATTCACATAATCACCACTCTAATATGGTTGACGCAAGCTTTCACTTCCTTATTTTTTCACTTTCCGAAGCTTCACCATTCCAATATGGCCGCCCGAACTGCCCGTGTTCGGATTGGGCTGTAGTATACCACGTGGGTTCTACCCGGTTTAATTCCTGGTTGCAGTTCCCTGTTTCGAATCGCGTGTATTTGCCACGAGAACGAGGACCGCATTGACCACCCGTCTCCCTTATTATTGGTAAGATACTCGCTTGATACCAGTACGATACTGATTATTACTGATTTTACGGTTATTTCAAACCGTCCCCTTCCTGTATTACAGAACCGCACTTATTACGTGCTGTGCTGCCAAAGGTACTCAACAGGTAAGCGCTCGTTCCCTTTGTATCAATTCCTCTGTACTCTGAGGTTGGGTATTTATCCTTCCCTATATGTCGCCTGATTCAAGGTTGACTGCCACGCTATCGACCACTGCCGCCTGGGTCTCTATACTAGTCCCGTACGTACGTTACTAAGGATCACTCACCTGCCGAATTGCACTACAATCTTTAACCGCTGGCTTTTGTGGTATTCGCCACTTTAAATTTTGCACTCAGGTTTTCTAGTTAATTTGTTTAATTTAATATTTCCTTCGTTGGCACTATGACTCACTCACAACTCTATCTTGGCTTACACCATGGAAACGGCTTGACATGGCACTGCAACTAACCTTGGCCCTTGTATATATTTGTTCTTGCGTTCCTTGAAGTCCTGTACTAATCACCTATGGGGTTAATCAAAATGTGTAAAAAGAGTTAAAAATGTGTTCGTTTTTTAAAAAATGCCCTAATTTTTTTGTATTCTTTCTTTCCTGTTTCTCTCCTTGCCTCTGTATTATTATATGTTTTGGCAAATGGTACCTACAGTGTGGGCTGTACTAAAAAGTTATTTAAAAAAGGCATGCATTGTTTGTCCTGAAGATGAACTCTGAATTTATGTAGGGTTCGAAACGTCGTCGACCTATTCACACTATATGCATATTTATCATGCCAATGTTCACAAGCAATAGTGTGTACTTTGTACTGTCTGATTGTGAATTATGATACACAGACTATCTTAATTGCCTGTATTTCCTTGTTTGTCTTTCCTCTGAGTGTGTTAGTTGGGCATCGGCTGGTGTCCTGCATGTATCACACCATAATTACCTGTGAATTCCTTTTATCGAAAATTGAATACTGTCCGGCTGGACAATGAATATAGTTTCTATTTAGTCTATATTTATTCTTTGTGAATAATTCATTTGTCTAGGGACCACTGTCCTTTGAAAAAAACAAGTCACAAACCCATCTCAACTAACCGTGGAGAGGAACTACCCTTAACGCGATTCCACCTGTAAGTCGAATTCTTCTACTAGCAAAATCTCCCTTTCAAAAGGGGGCCGTCCAGACCTTTCTTGTGTCCTCTTAATAACTAAAATTTCACCTGCTGCACTCAAATCTTCACTCATTCCTGATACTACCTTACTCTGCCTATTATCCCAAGACTTGCATATCACTCTCATTCAAAGTCATTCCTAACAAATCGGAGTCAGACATTAATGTACATCCTCTACACTTTTCTCCTTCCGCTTCTTCTTTTCCACACATTCCTCTTTTTAGATAAACAGCAACACGCCTCAAATTCCAGAGCTGAAAATTCTCTATTTGGACCCAATTTCCACACACAGAATGTACTTTAAACAGGCATTTAGCTTTTGACAAACCTGCACTTAAAGCACCTGACTTCACCTTCACCTAATCTCCTTTCTTGATTTTTCTCTGATCACTCACACTTTGTCATCTTGTTTTTCCCCTTACGTCTACCATGCTGCAACCATCTTGGATTTGATTTTGTTCCCTGAGATCTCCCTCTCATACACACAGAGGCACTCTTTGCTAGGAAATCAACAACAGTGGTAATATGAGCCTAAAGAATATCTTTCAGTGCCTGCCATATTAAGACCCAATTTCATAACTAATTTCTTGGTCTATTTTTACAGCCAATTTACACTTGCCACTTGTCCATTCCATTGGGAATCGAAAAAGTGTGGTGTGAAGAATGTGTTTGATTCCACACCTTGAAAGAAAATGTTTATTTCATCCGATATGAGATGAGTACCATTATCGGTTACCAAGTAAGCAGGCATACCATTTATAATAAAATGTCTTTCAGCACCTTCACTGTTGACTGGGTAGTAATGTTTCTCATGAACACTAATCCTGTCTATTAACATTCTTAGGTGAAAAGAGAGTCCTTCGAAGGCTCTAATTCCACATTCTAGGCTAGCCTAGTCCTGGCGAAAACCCATGCCTTGAGTACATCACTTGAAACTGTGGTGGCAGTGTCCCGCGAACTGCATTCACAGAAGTGATTTCGTGGGCACTTTTGTAAAAATTACGGCATTTTTACAATAGTGCATATTTCGCGGGAACTTTTGTAAAAATCGTGGCATTTTTACAAAAGTGCCAATTTCGCGGCAAACCGCGAAATCGTGAAATCCTAGAGGGTCTGATTGAAACCACAATGTCCCAGGATGCAGCAGGATCCAGTGAAACTGGCAGGAGGAAAATCAAGTTCTCAGAACAGGAGCTGGAGTACCTGATTGAGGAAGTCAGCAAGGTCCATGACAAGCTTTTTGGAAAGCTTTCCAGGAAGGTGCCCGAGGCTGACAAAAGGCGCATCTGGCTGCGCATCAGGGCAAATCTCAACGCCGTAGGAGTGACACAGCGGTCAATCGATGACCTCAAGAAGAGGTGGTATGACCTCAGAGGCCGTGCCAAGGATCGCCTTGCAGAGAGGCTGGGGGAGAGAGTGGCCACGGGAGGAGGAGACCCCACAGTTGCTGCAAACACACCACTGGAGGACTTGGTTGAGGACACCATCAACCCTGCAGCCAGCGTGGAGTTCACTCAGCTGGACACCTCCCGACCCACACACTAATCACAAGGTAAGAGCAATGCAACTGCGATCCCGTCCCCTAACAATGCCCATGTCCCCAGAGCTAGCCATTTGATAACTCCAGTCATTGGATTGGGCTGTAGTATACCACGTGGGTTCTACCCGGTTTACTTCCTGGTTGCAGTTCCCTGTTTCGAATCGCGTGTATTTGCCACCAGAAAGAGGACCGCATTGACGACCCGTCTCCCTTATTATTGGTAAGATACTCGCTTGATACCAGTACGATACTGAGTAGTACTGATTTTACGGTTATTTCAAACCGTCCCCTTCCTTTATTGGTTGGTTGGTTGATTGCTTTATTTCGATATGCATATATCATAAAAGCGATACAAAAAGTTAAAACAGCATGTCGAAAAGAGTATGACTGTACAATAAGTAAAAACATTAAAACACATTAGACCATCATAAATTAGTTAAAAGAAGATTAAATTGATATGGACAGTCTTCTAAGTCTAATCAACCAAGCCCATTTTAAAAACTTGGCAACGGCACAAACAATCGGGGGGGCTGTGTCAGTTAAAAGAATCCGAAGGGCAACAGAGTGCTGACGAGTACCCAATTCTCTGCAGATAGGGCCGAGCCAGCGTGTTCTTGGTCGGCCGTAATCAGGGCATTCAAAGAGAAAATGTGGCACAGTCTCTGGTTTGTCGGGACAGAGAGCACAGTATCGTGCAGAGGGCTGGGAGTTATTCCACCTGGAGCAAAGATCAGCCAAGGGTAACAGCCCCCTTCCTTTATTACAGAACCGCACTTATTACGTGCTGTGCTGCCAAAGCTACTCAACTGGCAAGCGCTCGTTCCCTTTGTATCAATTCCTCTGTACTCTGAGGTTGGGTATTTATCCTTCCCTATATCTCGCCAGATTCAAGGTTGACTGTCACGCTATCGATCACTGCCGCCTGGGACTCTACTCTAGTCCCGTAGGTACGTTACTAAGGATCACTCACCTGCCGAATTGCACTACAATATTTAACAGCTGGCTTTTGTGGTTTTCGCCACTTTAAATTTTGCACTCGGGTTTACAGTTAATTTGTTTAATTTAATATTTCCTTTGTTGGCACTATGACTCCCTCACAACTCTATCTTGGTTTACACCATGGAAACAGCTTGACATGGCACTGCAACTAACCTTGGCCCTTGTATATATTTGTTCTTGCGTTCCTTGAAGTCCTGTACTAATCACCTATGGGGTTAATCAAAATGTGTAATAAGAGTTAAAAATGTGTTGGTTTTTTAAAAAATGCCCTAATTTTGTTTTGTATTCTTTCTTTCCTGTTTCTCTCCTTGCCTCTGTACTTTTATATGTTTTGGCAAATGGTACCTACAGTGTGGGCTGTACTATAAAGTTATTTAAAAAAGGCATGCATTGTTTGTCATGAAGATGAACTCTGATTTTTTTAGGGTTCGAAACGTTGTCGACCTATTCACACTATATGCATATTTATCATGCAAATGTTCGCAAGCAATAGTGTGTTGTTTGAACTGTCTGATTGTGAATTATGATACACAGACTATCTTAATTGCCTGTATTTCCTTGTTTGTCTTTCCTCTGAGTGTGTTAGTTGGGCATCGGCTGGTGTCCTGCTTGTATCACACCATAATTACCTGTGAATTCCTTTTATCAAAAATTGAATACTGTCCGGCTGGACAATGAATATAGTTTCTATTTAGTCTATATTTATTCTTTGTGAATAATTCATTTGTCTAGGGACCACTGTCCTTTGAAAAAAACAAGTCACAAACCCATCTCAACTAACCGTGGAGAGCAACTACCCTTAACGCGATTCCACCTGTAAGTCGAATTCTTCTACTGGCAAAATCTCCCTTTCAAAAGGGGGCCATCCAAACCTTTCATGTGTCCTCTTAATAAATAAAATTTCACCTGCTGCACTCAAATCTTCACTCATTCCTGATCCTACCTTACTTTTTTGGAAAGCTTTCCTGATACTACCTTATTTTTTGGAAAGCTTTCCAGGAAGGTGCCCGAGGCTGACAAAAGGCGCATGTGGCTGCGCATCAGGGCAAATGTTAACGCCGTAGGAGTGACACAGCGGTCAATCGATGACCTCAAGAAGAGGTGGTATGACCTAAGAGGCCGTGCCAAGGATCGCATTGCAGAGAGGCTGGGGGAGAGAGTTGCCACGGGAGGAGGAGACCCCACAGTTGCTGCAAACACACCACTGGAGGACTTGGTTGAGGACACCATCAACCCTGCAGCCAGCGTGGGGTTCACTCAGCTGGGCACCCCCCGACCCACACACCAATCACAAGGTAAGAGCAATGCAACTGCGATCCCGTCCCCTAACAATGCCCATGCCCCCAGAGCTAGCCATTTGATAACTCCAGTAATGCAGTCCCTGCCCATCAGAAACGCCCCATTGCATTGTGGGACCTGTAGTGTGACAATGTGCCCTAATAGCCACACACAGCCAGAACTGCCAAGTGAAACATACCCCTAAAGCCAGTCAGGGAATGAAAGGCTGCATGCACGTTGCTACATCCCAGGTGCCAGAATCATATAGTTAATCATGCACTCATTCACATCACAGGTGGTGCAGATGCTGAGACCTCAGATAGCGAGGCACTCCATATCGAGGAGACTCCAGAGGAGACGGAGGAAGAGAGCCATCCAGCCCCAGAACCTGGACCGTCACATGCACCTGCACCTGCACAAGTACCAGCACCTTCCCAAATGCACAGGGCCACCCCTGCAGCCACAGGAGGAGTTCAACCACCCCATAGCAGTGGAACAGACCCCACCACCACCCAGGAGGCAGACACGCCGCACAGCCACTGTGCAGTCCTAGGCAAGCGGCCAGTGGAGGCAGCAGCGCACAGTCGCCACACGAGCAGACAAGCCCAAGATCTAGGGCTAGGTATCGAATCCCGGATACTAGCTGTGCACCGCAAGCAGGCACAACACACGGCAGCCATGCAGCTGCAGCTGTAGAAAACTGCACGCAATATAAACCAGCTATAGAACGTGTGCAGGAGCTAACGGCTGCAGCCAAAGAAAACAACCAACTGATGGTGGCGCAGCAGGACTTCACCCGCCAACGCCACCGCCAGCTGCTGACCCGGCTATCTGCAAATACCCGGTCGAACCTCCCGTTAGGGAATGCCACATCACAACTGTCGCGCAGGTCACTGGCAATGCAGATTCAAATGGTATAATGCTGTCAAGATGTAGCAAGGGCCCTGGAGCAGGTTACCACCGCAGTTCAAAATCAACAGGTGTGTGGCCATGGCGATGCAAGGGGGGGTAGATGATGCCAGTGAGGGCACATCGAGCATGAGCAGCCTGTCTGTGCTGGTGCTACCAGAAAGGCGCCGCAGTTCCAGGCCCAGTGCTGCATCCCGCCCAGATACTCCCAACGTGGAGTTGGAGAGGCGACAGGGTGCATCCGGATGGAGGCGCCAGTGACTGACTGAACATTACCAGCAGTGCCATGGTGATGTAACCAAGCACGCCTGCTCTGCATAAAAGAGCCTGTATGACACAATACATTTGCAAAATTGTTTGCTAATTCAAAACACATTTACTGCTTGTTGAACATAAGAATAAGAATTTATTTTGAACACAAATCTTCCTCATGTCATTAATGCATGTGGCATTTATGAGTGCAGTGTTGTGTGAGAGGTATGGGTGAACTAGAAATAGTTCAGTGTGATGTTGTTACGGCGCCTTTGTTCTTCAGCAGGATTCTCCTTGCATGCATGATGCACATGTGCAGGTGGCAGGTTGTCCCTCTCCGACTCACTACTAGACACCTCCACAGGTATCTCTGCTTGGTGGCAATATTGTGGAGTATGGCACACACAGCCACGATGCAGCAGCAGACCTCAGGCTGGTATTTAAGGGCCCCACCAGTCTTGTGCAGGATGCGGAATCAGCTCTTTAACATCCCAAATGTCCGCTCAATTACATTTCTTGTGTGTATGTGTGCAGCATTGCAATGCCGTTCCTGCGGTGTAGCAGGGTTGAGGTATGGGGTGAGGAGGTATTAATGCAGCCAATTACATGGGGGAATTGGGCGGTGTGATAGATGCCCAGTTTTGTTTGGGTTAAGTCCTGTTGGGTTGTTGGGAAGGTTATGTAGTGGTGTATCCGGCTCAGCATGGCGTCCAGGAAACTCCGTAGGCAGCGTGACAGTGTGGTCTGTGATATTCCCCCTGCATATGAAAATATCCCCTGGAAGCCTCCGGAGGCCAGGAGGTGCAGGCAGCACAGGACCTGGACATGGGTGGGCACAGCATTGGTCCTCCTTGTTCGGTGCTGCATCAGGGGCCAAGGTCTCTAATGAGCTTATCAATCACTCAATCAATCAAACAAATTTGTAAAGCGCGCTACTCAGCCGCTAGGGTCTCAAGGCGCTGGGAGGGGGGAGTCGCTACTGCTCGAACAGCCAGGTCTTGAGTTGTTTCCTGAAGGAGAGATGGTCCTGGGTCAGCCGTAGGTGGGTGGGGAGGGAGTTCCATGTCTTGGCTGCCAGGTAGGAGAAGGATCTTCCTCCGGCAGTGGATTTGAGCATTCGTGGGACAGTGGCGAGAGAGAGGCTGGCGGATCGGACCTGGCGGGTGGGTGTGTAGAATGTGAGGCGGCTGTTGAGGTATTTCGGGCCCATGTCGCGGTGAGCCTTGTGTGCGTGGGTGAGGAGTCTGAACGTGACCCTCTTGTTGACGGGGAGCCAGTGCAGGTCTTTCAGATGGGCAGAGATGTGGCTGTGACGAGGGATGTCCAGGATGAGCTGTGCAGAAACGTTTTGTATGCGCTGGAGGAGTCTGCCATGTGGAGTTTGGCTGTGGTTCCAGCGTAGAGGGTGTTCCCGTGGTCCAGGCGGCTGGTAACGAGGGCCTGGGTGACCGTCTTCCTGGTTTCGGTGGGGACCAACCGGAAGATCTTTCGGAGCATGCACAGGATGATGAAGCAGGATGACGAGACGGCGTTGACTTGCTTGGTCATTGTGAGGGAGGAGTCCAGGATAAAGCCCAGTTTGCGTGCATGGTCCATTGGCTTGGGTGCGGTGCCTAGGGCAGTGGGCCATCAGGAGTTGTCCCAGGTGAAAGGGGATGGTCCCAGGATGAGGACTTCCGTCTTGTCTGAGTTCAGTTTCAGACGGCTGAGCTTCATCCATTTCGCGACGTCTTTCTTTCATTCCTTCCTGGAGGCTGGCTCTGGCGGTGGCGGGGTCGTTCCTGAGGGAGAGGATCAGCTGGGTATCGTCGGCGTAGGATATCATTGCCCCATTCAACCTGTATTTGGAGTAGATCTCCTCTTCAGTCTGGCCCAGGAGTGTAATCCGCAGCCGGAAGATGCGCTCCTGGATCCTGCGTCGGTTCCGGGCTGCAGCCTGGAGCCTCAGCCGCCTTGCCACGATGTAGAGACCAGGCATTGTGACTTTCCTCATGCTCTTACTGTGTCTCCTTAAGTGTGTTTGATTCACCCTACACCCGTTTCTTGTTTGGATTTTTTTTTCCAATTGAACTTCATGGTTACCACCTGGTTTGGCTTGTCCTTAAATTGCCACTCGCTTTTTGAGATTTTGGTGTTTTTTGCTATTTGTGATTTATGATGAATTGGATTATCGATTTATTTGCGATTTTGCAATATAATTAGCAGAAAATGTGGGTAATCGCTGTTAAGAAATCGCAATGGGGGTTCCACATACATTACATTGGTTTTGGGATTTTGTTTTTGCGTATTCGCTATTTCATGCTTTTTTGGTTGATGAATTGCGGGAGCGGAAATTGCGATCGCAATAGCTGTTTCGCAGCTATTGCGATCGCAATTTCGCTTGATGAATCTATGCATTACTCATTTTGGTATTCACAGAAGTTAAGAGTCCTAACTTTAGGACTCCTAAATGCCTTCTGTGAATACCGAAAGTCTTAAAAGTTAGGATTTTTCTCAGTTTAGGAGAAGTAAAGTTAGGACTCCTAACTTTAGCACTCCTAAATGCCTTCTGTGAATACCGAAAGTCTTAAAGTTAGGATTTTTCTCAGTTTAGGAGTCCTAAAGTTAAAAGTCCTAACTTTACTACTCCTAAACTGAGAAAAATCTTAACTTTAAGACTTTTGGTATTCACAGAAGACATTTAAGAGTCCTAAAGTTAGGAGTCCTAACTTTACTACTCCTAAACTGAGAAAAATCCCAACTCTAAGACTTTCGGAATTCACAGAAGGCATTTAGGAGTCCAAAGTTAGGACTCATAACTTCTGTGAATACCGAAATGAGTAAGTGCCTTCAGTGAATACAAAAATGAGTAAGTGCTTTCTGTGAATACCAAAATGGTAGTAAGTTCAGGATTTTATCTTAAGTTCTGTGAATCTGGCCCATTGTCATGGAAGAAGAAGCACAATTTTCCAGCAGCAACTGGGCTAATGTTTTTTTTATGATAGAGGCCGTTTCTATCTCATCTTGCATCACCTATAGTAAATTGCATTTCTATATTGTTTAATAATGTATAGGCAGCACATCCTGCCTACCAGGCATGTCACATGATGAGAACACATAATGATTTAAGAGACCACAATGATGCAATGACAGAACCAAATTGTTCTTGCGTTGTTACGTTTAGATTTAGGAAATGCAGGAGAGTTTGAGGACCAACTGAAGGAGATCAAAAATCAAGAGGTTCTATCTGGTTATGTCTCAGGCTGTAGGCAAGGCAAGAGTGCGCATTTAACCTTCTTTGAATGTTTCCTAAACTTCTTAAAGGTATACCTGGGATGGGAGGAAGCTTTCTAAGTAGGATATGTAAGAGTGCAAAGTTCTCACACCAAAATATTATTCCACATAGGCAAATGCAGTCCTTCTACATGGATTTTTAGAAGGACAGACAAAATGACCGTTTGCCATTTGGGGACATCTCATCCCCTAACACCAAGGTAATTTTTAGGCCCTTTGGTTTAATCTGCTGCTATTTTGCGGTGGTGAGGCAACTGTGTAAATTAGCCTTGGTATAAAACCAGCCATGGCAAAATGGTGGGTAAGATGTGGGATGTTGATCTTTGAAATGTGGTTGAGTTAGAAGGTTGAAAAATATTCTCAAGGAACACATTTGGCTCACACAAATGTAAACAGGAAGAGCATTCCGAATTTAAAAACGTGAATCACCATGGTCACAAACACACCAGTCAGTGTCTAACACTTCACCCCTAAGGCAGCTGCAAACAGGGAGCTGGATGCAGGCTTCAAGGCAAAGGCACAGCAACCTGCTGTCTTCGGGGACCTGATCACATATTCTTTTGTAGTGGTTTCTTTCTGACCCCTTACTAGTAATTCCCCGTAAACAAGTGCAGTGTCCGCTGCACCCATTATTATGACAATTTAGCCAGGGTCATGAAAATGCAGAGCCTCACATCTTACATAGAGAACATTGCAATTCCATTAATAAGGCGTAGAAAAAGTGCTGCAATACAATCCTGTCATAGGACACTTGCCAGACACAATCCCAGCTGAATTTGTACCAAAACTCAGCCCTTATTTTCAGCGCTTCCTGGCTGTGAACATTCCACAGCCCTCTATCCAAAATGGCAGAACTCAGAATTCCTCCTCATGAGCTCTACGTGCCCACTGAGAACCAGCCCTAAGAAAATCAGGAATCTTAAGTTGGCAAAACAAGGAGAAATGCATTATCTCTCCTCGTTTTTGCTTTTTCCATGTGTGCTGTCTTGTTCAGCACACATTTACAAAGCAAATTGCCATGGTTTGTTTATGTACAGGAAGGTGCCCCTTCCTGTACATAAACTTTTTTTTTTTTAAATCAATTTTTTCACTTTCATGTGTACTGCATGAAGCAACAAACACGAAAGTGACAGAACGGCATTTTAGGATTATGCAGGAAGGGGCACCTTCATACACATAAACAATCCCCCCCTGCACGCAGACACCCTTGTACTATGGTGCAAGGGCTTCTGCAAGTTGCTAAACTTAGCGCAATCGCAGGGGGAAACTCAAGTCTCCACCACATTCTTGTATATATGGTTCAGCCTAGTCTTTCAGAAGTGGCGGAGAGAGGTGTTAAGCCAGGAAGGCAAACGCCTTTCATCGCCACTTCATTGTACTTATGGCCCACAGTTTCCTCCTGCTGTACCCAGAGACAAATGTCTGAGATACCCCCTAGATGACAGAATTCAGTTAGTTGGGTCTCCTTTTGGCATCTACATGTGAAAAGTAAGGCTGTTGCTTTAATACTTTGTAATGCTATGTGTTCCTGTCCCACTCCCAGCTTGCTTATGCTACTTACATCGATCTGTGTTTGACCTATCAGTTTTTATAGTTTTTTTTAAAGATGGTGTAGTGCTTTCTTGCAGCACAGTGCTTCATGTTTAACTGGGATGCTAATACTGCCAATGGAGGTAAGGAGTGCCAGTAGAACTGATTTAACTTGTGTGGGCTTTCAGACAGCTCAAAGTATGTTTATTATAAGCTACTTATCCACTGGAAATAATAAAAACATACTCTCACCACTGATCTAGTTTTTTTGATGGATAAGGGATACAATAAGGGAGAAATGAAGAGAGTTTTAAATAATTTACAGTGTATAAGTACTGCAGATTTGTTCATAGTTATACCTGTGAACTACTAGTTAGAGAGCTGTTGCCTTGTGTAAAAATAACCTATTAGAGGAGCTTCCAAAGTTTGCCAATGACATATCATGCTTTTCGTTATACTAAGCGTGAGCATATTTAGCAAACATATTAAAACGATAACAACCAATTCCACCTGGGATCTAGTTATGTATTGACCATCATTTACTTAGAGTACCTATCTGATAGGAGTCTACAGTACATTGGTGGGACATGAAGGTAAGAGGCTCTCAGGGAATCCAGTGTTACTGTGTGATGGATTTTTTTGTGCTACTGTACAACCTTCTCTCAGAGGTTGTATCAGGCGGGGGAGTTACCACTCCCTTTCCTGGAGGGGTCCCCCATAGCGCTCTCTCTGTCCTCTTCCCCTCGGGCACTCCACGCCATTACCATCTCAGTCCAGGGTTCCACCATTGGTCTGTACCTTTTACTTATTTTATCTTCTTATGCCAAAGCTCTTTCTTCGGCCCTGACCCAGAACAATTCATCTTTCTCCCAGTCGGGCACCCTGCAACCTATTACTGCCCGCCATCTGAGAGCAAGATGCCTCCGGGCCAACATTAGTGCAAGATCAACAAATTTATGTACCGATTTTTTTGCTTTGGGCCTCGGGTATAAGCCTAACAAGCAAATCTCTGCACTGCATGGTAAAGATCGTGCCAATACTTCATTGTGAATCTCTATAATTTTTAGCCAGTACATTTGTATAACCAGACAGTCCTACACCATTTGTGCGAATCTAGCGTCCAGTGCCCTGCACCTCAGGCATTGTTGACTAGCTTCACCATACATAATGTTGAGCCTATGCGGCGTAAGATAGGTCATATAAAGGATATTGAACTGTGTGAATATGAAGTTGGAGTTCCTGGAGATTTATTTTGGGCTCTCCAGGGCCTTCCTCCAATCCGCATCCAACAAGTTCCTAATGACCAGGGATCCCCATTTCTCCTGCAGATGGACCAAGGGCTGTTCTGTTAGGGTCATTATCGCAGTGTATACCTTTTTATCAGGTGCCTCGTCGACCCAAGCCTCACTACTGACTGTAGGAATGGATGTGTGTTAAACTCATGGGTGTCCCTTCCCCATAGTGTAGCGAAGGTACCCATCATAGTGTGGCAATTTAAGAACTGCCCTGGTGGTAAGTCATGGTTTGCCAGGAAGTCTATCAGGGTGAACAATTCCCTATCTTGGTAGTCACTAACTGTGGTCACTGGTGTTGCCGTACTTTCTCCCAGTTGGCCCTGCGTGAAAGTGAAGCCATCTCCTTTCTGTGGTAATCCTATCCATAGACTGCAGCAGGACCTTCAGGGATACTCTATCCCACCCCCCATCCCTCATTAGTTCCCTTAACAATACGTCCAAGTCCCTAAACCATCTACGAGAAATCACTACTGGGAGATTGATGAATTAGTATAGCAGCCTCGGGGGATAACGATTTTGGAGAGCGCTACCCTGGCCATAACCAATAGCTTAAGAGAGAGCCAGAATGATGCATTTGTCTTCAGTGAGTGGAGCACTCAATCAAGATTTCCTTCCATAAGACCTGGCTGTTTGTGGAACATTTGTTTGCCCAGGTATCGGAAGGAGCTCGGTGCCTAACTAAGCTCGAACTGAAGGTCGCACGGTCTAGCTAAAGCGTGTGTTAGTGGGAATTTATGGGTCTTTAGGGTGATAACTCTGAGCCCAGACAGCTCAGCAAATTCTTCCAAGATGTTCATGGTGTGGGATTCACCCTGGGTGTCATCCCTAATGTATACCAATTGGTCATCTGCATATAGTAAGGGGAGTGGAGACCGACCCACCCGCCAGAACCCTAGCAGTGGGTTCCATTTACAGCAGTCGGACCCATCGCAGACAACCTTCCACCAATCCCATGCTCTTCATAACTTGTATCAAGAAGTCCCAACGTAAGGAATCAAATACCTTTTCTAGGTCGACTGCCATCACCACCGCTTCCGGATATGCCAAAATGTTCTAATGGAATAGAACATGATAGAATCTTCTCAGGTTCCCAGAGGTCGATCTAGCTGGAATAAACCCATTCTGGTCCATATGGACTAGTTCTGGCATGTATGAGAGTACCTTGTGGCTAGGACTCTACTGAGCAGTTTGAAGTCTAAGTTCAGCATAGACAGTGTGTGAAAATCTGCCGTACCAGCGGGGTTCAATTTAGTTTTGGGTAGTGGGATCACTAGTGCTTCCCTAGAGGAAGTCGGTAGTTGGCCCACCCTTAGAGAAGTGGCAGATGTTTTTTCAAGTTGGGGGGTCATTATCACTGCAAATGTTAAGTGAAACTCAGCAGGGAGACATCAGGTCCCAGAGTCTTCCCTCTGGCCATCTCTTTAATCGCCAGGCTTATTTCCTGTGCAGAGATCAACTCCTCCATGCACTTCTGCATGGCCGGGTCCACCTCCTGGAGGTCTAAGCCCTCTAAGTGATCATCCATCAATTCATCAGGCACTTCCCCGGGGTTCCCATACAAGGTTGCATAGTACTCCCTAATATACTGTTAATGATTTTGGGTGAGAAGACCATTCGTCTGTCAGTTGTCTGAATGCTGGGAATAGTGGTGCCCCTTCTCTCCGACTTGATCAGCCATGCTAGTAATCTCCCTGCTTTCCCCCACTCCACATCTTGTCTCTCCACATAACCATGGGGATCTAATAGCCATAAACATTCCATGGCTTTGTTATATTTACTCTTGGTGTCTGACAATTGTCTCTTGACCTTGCATTTCGCTCTTGGTCCATTATCCAAAGCATGAATTTGTGTTTCCGGTGTCCAGAGTTCTCCATTGATCTCCCGACGCAAGCCCACTGTCTGTCACATACACTGGCCTTTCACAACCACCTTAAAAGCATCCCACTCAATCAGAGAGGCGCTTGCAGAGTATTGGTTCGATTGAAAATAACTCAAAATGGAAGTGGTTAACTGCTGTCTAAAGCAGCCATCCTCTAGCAGGCTGGGGTATAGTCTCCATACCGGAACTGATGTATTCAGTAACTGGCTGTGATCCAAGATGGTGTGACCAAATACTCTGACCCCATTATTGTTGATGAAAGTTTCATAGAGCATTGAAACATGTCTAGTCTGGTATGCAGACCATATATTGGGGAGTAAAAGAAGTATTCCTGCTGCTGACCATTTTGTAATCTCCAGATATCTAGGAGCTCCCAACTCTTCATCCAATCTCGTAGCTCTTTGGATGCGGCAGCTGCTGTTGTGCCACGTAATGGGGGATAGACCTATCCATATCTATATCTATAACACAATTCTAATCTCCCCCCAGGACCAAGTCAACTGCTGCCACTTCCAATCTGGGTTTGGAAAGTCATTTTAAGAACTGTGCCTCTTCCTGGTTAGGAGCGTATATACTCCCCAGTGTCACTTCCCTACCCATCAATCTACCCTTCAATATGACATAACACCCCTCTTGGTCAATGTGCTGCGTGAAAGGTGGTGCCTGGCGTTATCCACAATAAGGTCTGTCTTACATATGCTGCATATGTGATAGTAAACGATTGTCCCAGCCATCTACGGTGTAGCCTGAAGGCTTCCTCAACCATCAGGTGTGTTTCCTGCAGCATTACTATCTGCACTCCTCTGCGGCGTATAAAATGAAAGATATTATTGCATTCAGCGGGGGAGCTATGCCTCAAATTTTCCAGGATAATAGTTTAACTACTTCTATTTTTGTCTTCTTGGTAGCCATAGCTATGAGAGATGTACCCTTCGTCCCTTTCCTTCCCCCCTTCTTATTCCACAGTGTTCCAGACCTCAGGACAGGGTTATATGTGGTGGGGTAGCAAACAACAAACCCAACTTTGTAACTCCCCATCCCAGGGGCCACCCAAACCTGTAAACAAACAACCACATTACGGTGGGAATCACGCTTTCAGCTTCTCTGACCAGCCACTCTGGTGGGGGGGGGGGGTAATTAAGGTATTATAAGGCTGACCAGTGCACTCCCAGGGATGGTACCATGTTCTCCCTCTAGGGATCAGACTTTTCTATGAATCCTTCAAGTCTCTGGACTCTAATATTATGTCATCCTCTGAGCATGGGGTTACTTTTGGCATGCCCGATTCATTTCCTGTGCTGTCATCTGAATCAGTTGCTATGTCATCAAAAGACTGGGCCCAAAGACAGAATCTCAAGAAAAAATATAAAAAGGCAATGTGGGAATACAAAAGAACTCTGAAGGATGACTTCTGGGCAAAATTTCTCTGCACGGCAAAGAACACCAACTCAAGTGCTTTTTGGAGAATCATCAATGGACTAAACCATCCTGTAAACCCAACAACATCAAATGTCCAAGAAGCGGACTGGGTTGCACTATTAGTAAAGAGATTCCCTGATGTAATACCTCCAAAACATCTAGAGTGAGGTCAGAGAACGCAAGATCTGCCCAATACATGCTCTGAACAACAAATTAACAACAAGAAGGCCTCACAAAGAATAAATAGCTCCATAACCTGTGGTCAACATATAACTCCCTGCACAGATGTAGCATACCTGAATGAAGAATGCAGTGCAACTCAACCCCCAGATATGGGTCAACGGTCATCATTGTCCTATCAAGAAGATGCACAATCAATGGAGAGCAATGAGAGAGCAGAAACGCTTGGACACCCAGGTTTCTGCAAGGAAGACTTAAGAAGAATACTTAGAAAGAGCCGCGGTAGTGAAGCTCCAGGCCCGAAAGCACCCCCCCAATAGTTTTTAAATCTGACCCGGAGTTCTGGGGTGGAAGATTAAAAAAACTATTTGATGAGGTAGAAAGTAAAAACCAAATTCCATTAAGCTGGCAAGGCTCAACAATTTCACCTCTCTTCAAAGGAAGAGACAGAACATCCCTAGCAAACTATAGACTGATCGCTCTCCTGGCTGCAGATGCAAAGTATTATGCATCATTACTCCTTGAATATCTGATCAGCTGGTCTGATAGCATAAAGAGAATCCCGCCAAATCAAACAGTCTTCAGGAAAAGGAGCAGGACAATGACAAACATCTTATCACTCTCACTGTTAGACGACAAATATTTACGAAGGAAACAGCAGCAGCTGCATCTCTGTTTCATTGACCTAAAGGCGGCCTTCAACAGCGTAGATCGAAATATCTTATGGGAGAAACTGCGCAGTTGGAATATTCCAGAGAAAACACTCAGAGGAATCCTGCTCCTATATTCTAACACATGGATGGAAGTAAAATTGGGGGACGGAGCACGGCTATCAAGAAAAATCAAAACCATCAAAGGGCTTAAGCAAGGATGTGTTTCTGGCCCCTCATCTCTTCAACCCTTTTATGGCAGACCTAGCATCAAGTCTCAACAAGATTTCATCCAATCCACCCAAATTAGGCACCTTAACTCTAATCCGTTTATCCTACGCGGACGACGTCGTACTGATGAGTTTAACTAAGATCGGCCTTCAAAGGTCACTTGAGGGATTTGCGTAATTTATAACCAATAACAACCTGGAGATAAACACCACAAAAAGCAAAACAATGCTCATCACCAGACGGCGGACAGTCAATCAACATACCCAATTGGAGGGAAAAAAGATAGAAGCAGTGCCTAAGTATAAGTACTTGAACTTTTACTTTGACAATCAACACTATCACCAGCAGCAAAAAGCCTGCATTGCCCAGGGAGCAAAAGCCCTATCGTTCTCCTTTAGGTCTCTAACAAAAAAGCTCAAGGGGCCATCATACAAACCCCTACTGGCAACAATAAAAGCCAAGGTGCTCCCTACGCTGTTATACGGCAGCATAGCCCTCTATGGGAAAGACGCGGACCTGCTGAACAAAGTACAGACGGCCATCTACAAATCAACCTTCCAAATCAACCCTCCAAATCAACCAGGGTGCTGCACCAGCGCAGACCAGATCAGAATTTGGAGTACTAAATCAAACACTGGGAAGGAAGTATGCAACTATCAAGCATTGGTATAGATTAAAACAGAATACAGCAGCTTCAGAACTGCACAATGCATTGTGGGATGGAATAAAAACTGACGCAAAGTCCCCATATAATCAATTCCTAAACAATGCTTTAACAGACACTTGCACAAGAAACCTCTGGGAAACTAATCTGCCCTACCTGGCCTTTAAGCAAGCCATAAATAAATCATCAAAATTACATTCACTTCTAGCTGACAAAACCACTTTCAGCGCAAGAAAACACGCCTGGATGGCTATATCCAAATATAAAACACTCACTCAAGCTCCATATTTAACAATTACATTTCCGGTCAACATAGAACAACAGCTAATGGCGCTATGCTTGGGAAAGTTTCCATCTACCATGGACCAGCCAACCTGGGTCCATGATGGACCCAAAGACTGCGGACTTTGTGGGAGCAGCAAGGAGGACTTCATACATCTTGTCTGCATTTGCCCAAATTTAGCCCATGTACGAGGCATCTTCCTAAAAAAGGCCATGAACGACCGAGGCATAAGAACCTGCAGATCGGCGATCATGGCAACCCTAAATCCAACTGACACTCATTTGAATTGCCTACTAATAAATTTCCTTCTGGTTCATGTACATGCTCTGAAATGTAACCCGGTGCCCTGCCCATAAAAGGGCAATAGGACGGCTGACTCTGCGGTAGAGGGCTCTCCCGAACATAACACAGAATAGCACTAGAACATCGGGAGGCATATTTTACATGGACCAACAAATGCTTTTGATCAATTTTAAACTTGTATATTGTGTATATTAAAATGACTACATTTTAGGTTTAAAGTATTTTTTATTCAGTGCAACAGACATAGAAAACAAAAACATACAGAAGGTATGAAGCAGTAGTGCGGGGTGGACACTGCCGCTCCCACACCGTAACATCTGCAGAGGACAGGTCGACCACGGGCCAGCCCAAAGCGGCCTTGCTGGACACGCATTTTTGCAGTATTGCGTTACATTCCCTTCACAAACTCCCCCCCAACCCCAACTCCCAACTCCCCAATTCCCCTGCCACCCCTCCCGCCCTCCCGCCGTCCAGTGTACCAATCTTTCCAAGACAACCACCAAGGTCGCCCTCAAGTGGAGGGGTGAATCTCTCAGTCCCTCAAGGGTTCAGCACGGTTGGGTCCGTGAGTCTCAAGAGACGAAGATATCTAGGACAGGTGAGTTCCCTAAATTCAGTGAGTAGTAGAGAGTGGAATGGTTGCCAAAGCTCATTAAATTGGTCAATATCCCCCGCTACCGTGAGTGATAGTTTCTCCATGCCCAATACATGCCACAATCTGTGTAGATAGCCCGTGAGTGATGGTATCGTGGTAGTGCACCAATGTAGTAAAATGTTCTGAACGGCTGAACCCAATGGAATAGCTATCTGTCTGCCCCTGCGGGATCTGAGGGGATACATCAACCCATTTGGGGGCCCCAACAAGGTGTATGCGGGGAAACATGGCAGCTCCGTATCAAAGTGGGAGTCGATTTCGTCCAACACTTCCTTCCAATAGGGCTCTGCATTCCCACAGAATGTGTGTCAATGTGCCTTGGCCTCCACACCCTCTCCAGCATGTGTTCTCCCTGCTACTGTCCATTTCATGAACCCACTCCGGTGTGTAGAACCAATAGGTAGAGACCTTAGTCAGAGTGTCAGAAAGGCCCATGTGGTATGCTGAGTGTCATGCCCTGTAGTATATCTGTTCCCATTCCTTGTGGCTCAACGTTCAACCCAGCTCCCGCTCCCAACGCTCTCTTCCCGGGTCATAGAGGTGTGAGGAAAGAAGCTGCACTAGCCGATAGAGATCTGTAATCAATTTGGAGTCCGACGTGTGCGTCAGAAGCCATTTCTCGTATGGTAGGAGTCGTCTATCGGCCGACTCCCACACCTGTGGATGTAGTGCCCAGTGGCGAGCCTGCATGTAGCGGAGTCTTTCTGATTCGGGGAACGAAAATTCCTGTCTAAACTGCGGGAAGGAAATAATTCCTTCAGGGCCATACATATGACACAGGGCTCGGCACCCGGCCGCTCGCCAATGGGTAAATGCCTCCTTTTCCAACCCCGGAGTTAAGTCTGGGTTGTCTACCAGCGGTGTGAGTGGCGACGGGAACGTGGTGAAATTATGTGCGAGGTTGGTGGCGTCCCAGACCCACAGGGGTACCCTGGTGATGAAGGAGGCGTATAGATTCGCAGGTCGGTAAGGCGGGCGTAGAAATGGAATTTCTTGAAGGGGTCGGCCCGCCACCGCCTGATCCTGGAAGAGCCAGTGATTTTCCGACTCCCATCGGCTCCATTCTACCAGATAGCGTAATTGGGCTGCGTAGAAGTATCTACGGAGATCCGGTATTCCTAGCCCTCCTGCCTCGGGGGCTAACATGGAGAGAGCTCTGCGCATTATAGGCTTCTTGCCGTGCCAGATAAAGCGCAGGAGATCTGCCTACAGCTGAGGAATCCACCCAATCAGTGGTTGGAGTGGCAAGGCCCGGAACAAGTAAAGAACCTGGGGGAGGACCGTCATTTTGATGGCAGCTATCCTGCCCAGCCAGGAAAGAGTGCCGCGATTCCACCAACCAAGTTCCTCCCGAATCTTCTTGCCCAGTGAGGTGTAGTTAGCCTTTACCATGGCCGGTAGGGTAGGGGCCAGCTGGTTCCCCAGGTAGGGCACCGAGCCCAACGACCAATACATGGGAAATTGGCCTTGTAAATGCGCTCTGGTGGCCGGCGTAAGGGAGATATCCAGAGCCACAGATTTCCCCATGTTAATTTTAAAACCTGCGACTGCACCAAAGGAGTCCAGCTCCTCGATGCAAGCCGGCAGGGCCGTCTTGGAATCATCCAGCGACAGTATGACGTCGTCCGCATGGAGGCTAATGGTGTGCGTAAAGCCCCCAAACCGCACCCCTGTCGCCGCGGGTTGTCACGCACCCGTTGGGCGAATGGTTCCATATAAAGGGCGAAGAGTAATGATGAGAGTGGGCAGCCCTGCCTGGTACCTCTCTCAATGTTGAAACTCCCCGAACTGCAACCATTCACCCGCACCACCGCAGTCGGAAATTTGTAGCAGTTAAGAACCATGGAACAAAACTTGTCTCCCATGCCCGCCTTCACCAGGTCCTGCTCGAGATAGGGCCAATGTGTCGTAATTTGACGGTGATCGGGTTAGCGATAAGCTTTGCTACACGAATTTCCCCTTAACTTGACTATGGTGTTCGGAAGCCATTTTGAACACACTGGCGGCCATTTTATATGACTGCGTCGCCTCGTGGTCAGCATACCCTTTGTCCTTTCTCTGTACCACTGACCACTCGAATTTGCCCAGCAACAGGCTATTTTTAGTATTGGTCAAGCTTGCACATGCGCAGTTAAACCCTCTGTACTAGTGGACAGTCATCGCTTAGGAATGTTCTTTAAACTGACCAGTGGTGTTGTAACCCCTCCCATGAGTTGCCTGTGTTCCAAAAATGACCTTATATGTACCTAAACTGAGTAAATGTGTTCCGCCTACTCTTTTTATTACTGTAAAACTGTATAAAAGAGGCCTCGCACCGATGTTCGGTGTGATACTTCTTGCATTGCCGAAGGGTGTTGTAGGAATGTACCACCACCCCATGGGGTCTTAATAAACTTGTCTTTTGCATTTTCCAGTTTCCGTGCCAACATCTGTTTTATGGTGTAGCGGGTTTTGCGGAGTATGTAGGCCTGGAGAACCCAATGCCACAAATTGGCGACCACGAAGGAACTCATCGACGACTCGGATGCCCGAAGGAGAGGTCGTGACGAAGGATTGGAAACTCGCCATGGACGCGTACGCTGCCACTGAGTGACCCGAGTCTTGGCACCCACGGTGTTTTTTTCCTTTCCTTCTGATCTGACCTTCCAGGTGGCGCCGGTCCTCGACTGAGATCCTGCTGGTTCGAGTTGTCGTACAGTGCCGGTTTGGCTGATTCGATTAAAGAACTTGGCAGTTGGAACCTGGATATTTGAGAATTTGGTAAGCTTGTGATTGGTAAGATTGTATACGGACGCTTACTGTGGCTCTTTGAATATGTTTTGAGTTAGCTAACATTTGGTTCTATGATTTGAATTATATGTGCAGTGCACTTCACATAGGCGGGCATGTAGAGATATTTCTCTAACTTTGTCTTTGTTTGAACGGCACACCTTTTGTGAAGTATATTAAGTGCCATTTTTGTGATATCGCGTTTTCGTGATATTTTGACATGCCTGTTTTAAGCACACTCCGAGGGATGTGCTGTCTTGGAAAAGGTACCAATTATCGACTAAATGAATCTCAGCCGGCTCCCCCAGAGGGGACCCCTAATCGCGAAATGTATGTTACATTTGCCATTCCCCCTATTCTATATAGTACATTGTGGCACAAGTATACAAAAGCTCATCCTGAATTGCAATGGCCACTACATGGGTCGTTTGATTTACGAAAGGTTCAGTATGTGGAGCAATGTTTGTTTCAGCGCAGGTCTAGACAAGATATGTTTGATTGCGTACCTATGTGGGAGAAAGCGGTGCGTGAACGAATGAAGCGTGAACTAGCCTTGGCGGACAAAGAGCAGCGGAAGGCTGCTCGGGATAAGGCTTTACAGCTGGAGGAGAAAGAGTTGCAGGAAAAGAAAGAGAGGGAGGCACGGGAACGTAATTTGCAAACAAATGGTCAATTCCCTATTCGACGTCCTCTTTATCCTGTCCTTACTAATGAAGTTGATGATTTTTCATTATTAGATCGTTGCCCGCCTCCGTATGTTCTACCTACGGCCCCAGATGAGGATTCGGACGGAGACGATCGAGGGGGTAGTCGTGTGAGGTTAAGTGCCAGTGAGACTGCGGAATTGCGCAGTTTTGCCCGTAAACTCAATTTGAACAAAATAACTATGTCAGAGATTAATAACCAAATGAGTAGGTGGTCCGAACGAGAACGGTTGTATTTCTTGGATCAGTTTGGAGATCAAGTTGTAGAACGATTCAGGAATATTCAAATGAGCTAGAGCCTAAGGATGTATCAGTTAGTCGTGAGAACATGCGTAAAGGTCTTTTTGTTATTGCAGATGCGGATGGGTTTTTCCAACGGTTGGTCCAGCTACGGGATGAGGCGTCAAGATTACGGGAAGCGAGGAAAGCATCAGAGGCGCCTGTGCCGGGATCGACGGAGATATCCAAAGAGTGTTCTATCTTTGGAGCAGATAAGAGTTCTACGGTTCATGTTATGCCTATGAGTGAAGCTGCACCTTTGTATGTCCCTCCTAAAGGGCAAGGTACAAGTGACGACAAATTGTCCGGGGATGCGAAGGGTTATTTTGTATATAATTGGGTTTATACACCTTGGAATAGAGCAGATGTTATGGCACTGAAAAATGCTTTGACTGTTATCAACAAAAGAGCGCCATAAAGAACACCCGTGAAAAAAAGCCCTATTTCTCAATGAAAACAAGGTGGATAAACTACCCTAAAAGTGAATGGTCAATTAATTAATATAAAAGGAAAAGGGGAAAATTAATTATTTCCTAAAAGAACCCTCACTCACCCTAGAGGTGACATGCTTCATCATTGGGTTTGTTCACAGGGGGGCTGACTATCCCCTCCTGTGTGCTACCACGCCTGCAAGTGCAGCGGAGCAGGTATGTGTGAAAGTGGTGATCAGTGCAAAAAGTGTGTGTTTAAAAGATCACAACCGTGCCTCAACAGACTTTATTAGGGGCCAGTTGTTCACATTAAAATTGGTGTAGTCACTGGATATTTTAATTTTTGTCCAGGGATACCAAAAGGTGACCTTTTGGTATCCCTGGACAAAAATTAAAATATCCAGTGACTACACCAATTTTAATGTGAACAACTGGCCCCTAATAAAGTCTGTTGAGGCACGGTTGTGATCTTTTAAACACACACTTTTTGCACTGATCACCACTTTCACACATACCTGCTCCGCTGCACTTGCAGGCGTGGTAGCACACAGGAGGGGATAGTCAGCCCCCCTGTGAACAAACCCAATGATGAAGCATGTCACCTCTAGGGTGAGTGAGGGTTCTTTTAGGAAATAATTAATTTTCCCCTTTTCCTTTTATATTAATTAATTGACCATTCACTTTTAGGGTAGTTTATCCACCTTGTTTTCATTGAGAAATAGGGCTTTTTTTCACGGGTGTTCTTTATGGCGCTCTTTTGTTGATAACAGTCATTAAATAAGGGGTACGAGAGTAGCCGCCTTTCCCTTCCTCTCTTGTTGTATATACACACTGAAAAATGCTTTGCCTGACCCCCGTAAGAATCCGGCAGCTTTCTATGAAGGAGTGGAAGGGGCTATTTCTTCGTGTGTTCTGACGTTAGTTGATATTGACCTTTTCTTTGGATTAATATTGCCTCCTGATATGTGGAGAGCAATTCGTAAGTTCGATGATAAAGCGGTCCTGGGGGCGGATTGGAAAACTTTATCCCAAGCTGATTTAGACAGGGAGCCTACATGTAAGCCATGTCAATTAATTTTAGATCTCCAGACGGCTATTTTGAATAAATTAAAAACGCTCGTTCCCCCTAAAAAGATTGATTGGACCATGCTAGCTTCTTGTAAACAGAAGGCGGATGAGTCGGTGTCTGACTTCTTCTCACGTTTAGAAGAAGCATTTCATGACTACAGTGGGCAGTTACTAACAGATGATACGGGTAGGCATTTGTTCGTTGACAAGTATGTAGCGAATCTCCTACCAGAGATTGTAAAACGTTTAAAGACTAGTGAAAGTTCCTGGACCACGGCGACCCCTGCTTCTTTGCTGACTATGGCTCAGTATTGTGAGCGACAGGAATTGGAGGCTAAAGAAAGTACTGATAAGAAAGCGAAGGAATTAAAGACAAAAGTGATGTTGGCTCAGGTATATGCTACACAGCCGAGAGGGAATGATAGAGGTAGGCGTGGTTCGTATGGTACGTCTTCTGGTCGTACCGACATTGCTGAGGATCAGTGTGCTTATTGTAAAGAGCTTGGACATTGGGCCTCAGATTGTCCGGTGCTTCGTGAATAACGTAACCAGCGTGGTCGAGGAGTTGGAAGGACACGGAATAGTTATTCAGGATCGAGGGGTGGAGCAAGTGATCGTGGCAGGTTTGAAGCGAGGGATCGTGGTCAGGCTGATAATAATACTTTTGATCGACGGAATCAGTATCAGATATCGGAGGGTGAGAATGTGGAGTCCCAGGATTATGTACATGCATAGGATTGCGTAGGATGGGGTGTGGAATCGGTTGAAGTACCAGTAGATCAAAGAGGTCTATATGTATCAGCGGGCGTTTTGGGTTCTACTGATCAGTTCCTAGTTGATACAGGAGCTACTTGTAGTGCTCTGTCTAAAAACTTGGTTCCAAGGGGTCCCCTGTCTGGCGAAACGATTACATCCATAGGGTTCGATGGAACACCCTCTCTTAGCCCATTGTCACAACCCTTTAAATTTTACATTGACAGATTTTTTGGTCCGTGCCCGTTCTTATTGTCACCAAACACTCCAGACAATATTATGGGAATGGATTTGCTTAAATACTTCCGAGCAACAATACGCTGCGCTCCTGAAGGAGTGCGGGTTATTTTGAATGACAATTACACAGATGTAGAGAGATTGTGCACTATGCAAGAAATTGAAGCGCTGGCCTCTCTCCCACAAACGCTATGGGCTACTTCAGACACGGATGTGGGACAGATGCTTATTCCCCCTATTCAAATAACTGTCAAGGAGGGAGTGCCTCTGCCTCGTGTACCGCAGTATAAAATCTCCAGGGAAGGTGAAGTTGCCTTAACTCACATTGTACATGATTTGATTATTGCGGGCGTTGTGGAGGAAGTTCCCTATAATGTTTGTAACAGTCCCGTTCTTCCAATTTTAAAGAAAGATACTGATCACAAAATCTATTTATTTATTATTGACTTGAGAGAAATTAACAAGATAGTAGTGCCCCAGTACCCGGTGGTGTCAGATATTACCACCTTACTTACTCTGATTCCGCCCACTGCCACTACGTTTACCGTGATTGACCTGAAAAATGCCTTCTTTTCCATTCCCATCCATCCCGATAGCAGATATCTATTTGGCTTCACATTAAATAATAAATCTTATAGATTCTGTCGAGTTCCTCAAGGCTATACAGAAAGTCCTAGCATTTATAGCCAGGCTTTAAAAAGGCAGCTTGATTTTTTCGATTTACAGTCTGGAGTGGCTCTCATCCAGTATGTCGATGACATTCTACTTGCAGCAGATACGCAAGAACAGTGTGAGGAGAGTACTCTTGCTTTGCTCTCCTTTTTTGCTCAGAATAATCGCAAGGTTTCGAGGAAAAAGCTTCAATATTGTAGACCAAATGTGACCTACCTCGGTCATCTTTTGTCTAAGGAGGGACGTGCATTAACATCTGATCGAATCCAAGCGATTTTAGATACACCAGTCCCCCGTACTCAGAGAGATGTGCACGCTTTTATAGGCTTAACGTCTTTTTGTAGGCAGTGGATAATGGGGTTTTCACACATTATAAAACCTTTGTTAGCGTTATTGTCCAAAACTACACCAATGCCTCTTGAATGGACAGATGAATGCCAGAATGCTTTTGAACAATTGAGACAAGCCCTTTGTTCTGCACCAGTGTTAGGTACACCAGATTACACAAAGATTTTCACACTGTATGTACACGAGAAGGATGGGTGTGCATTGTCAGTCCTAGTGCAGACACACGGGGATAAACAGAGACCTTGCGCATATTTTTTGGCAATACTTGACCCCGTAGCATGAGGATTACCTGGGTGTTTTCGAGCAGTTGCAGCAACAGCAGTGGGCATATGACAGAGTGAGGGAATAGTTTTGTCGCACATATTGTTGGTGTTAGTTCCCCATGCAGTAGACGCTCTGTTAAACCAAACAAAAACCCAGTACCTTACGAGTGCACGTTTAACAGGATATGAGCTCACACTGTTGGCGCAGCATATCACTTTAAAGAGATGTGCTACTCTGAACCCTGCTACTTTATTGCCGTATCCAGTTGCTGAGGGCCAGGAGGAAGAACACCATGATTGTGTTTTCCTGACTGAAGAACAAACAAAGGGTTGTGTCGACTTACAGGATACGCCACTTCCAGATGTGGATGGGGAACTGTGGGTTGATGGATCATGTTTGAGGCTGCCAGATGGTACAACTTCCGCAGCATATTCGATCACGACACTTAAGACAGTGGTAGAAGCAGCATGAATACCACAGAAGTCAGCCCAAGCGGCGGAATTGATAGCCCTAACAAGAGCATGTGAATTAAGCGCTGGTTTATGTGTGAACATCTACACTGATAGCCGGTACGCCTTTGGAGTAGCGCATGATTTTGGCCTACTCTGGAGAGAGCGAGGGTTTTTGACTTCACACGGAGTGCACATCATGCACGGAGAACTAGTGCGTGATCTTCTGAATGCGCTACTTTGTCCAAAGACAGTGGCAATAATCAAGTGCAGTGCACACAAGAAAGTGACAGACAAAGTAGGACAAGGAAATGCCTTTGCAGATTGCATAGCGAGGGAAACTGCTATGTTACGAAAGGCTTCGCCATGTATGTAGTGAAATCGCAGGCTGAGTGATGGCATGATGCTAGAGAGGAGATACTAGACATTCCGAAATCAGCGTCTGAAACAGAACTCGCAACCTGGGCAGTGGAGGGAGTGCTAGATGATGAGGGTTGTTGGAGAAGCAAAGATATGGAAAGATGGAAATTGCCTGCAGCTTACTTGCAAGCAATGGTCCAAATGACACATGGATTGGCACATGTTGGAGCTCTTGCAATTACTAGATTGCTTACGCGAGTCTGGGAGCATCCTGAGATTGCCAATACGGCCAAAAGAGTAGTGCAGACCTGTCTGATATGCTTGCAGCACAACCCTGCAAAAGGGACATATACTCCGAAAGGAGGGTTTGTTCCACCTACTGCACCATTCGAAGTGCTACAAATGGATTACACCCAGCTTGAGCGTTGTAATAACCTTAAGTATGTCTTAGTGGTGGTGTGTGCTTTCAGTAAATGGATTGAGGCCTTCCCCACGAAGGATAATACAGCGTTGACAACAGCTAAGGTTTTGCTCAAGGAGTACTTCCCACTCTATGGTGTTTGTAAATTTTTGTGGAGCGATAATGGTCCTCATTTTGTTGGGAAAATTGTGGAATACGTGATGAAGGGATTGGGAATTCACCAGAAGTTTCAAGCTGTATTCCATCCGCAGTCAGCAGGTCTTGTGGAAAGGTATAATGCTACTCTGAAATTGAAGCTAGCAAAGATCGTCGCATCCACGTCTTTGAAATGGACGGATGCTCTGCCTCTGGCATTGCTATCTATCAGATCAGTGCCCCATTGCCGAACTGGCCTCACACCTTATGAAGTGGCGTTTGGAAGGCCTATGAATATATGGGGAGTTCCTAAGCCTCGATTGTTACATGATGTGCCTTGTATAATGATGAACGATTATTTGGCACGATTAACAAATGATTTACTTTCCATTCATCAACAGGTTCGAGAAGCGCTCCCTGACAATTCCATTGGAGAAGCTCACAATTTTCGTCCTGGCGATTTTGTGATGGTCAGATCCTTTGAGAGAACAAGCAGCTTGGAGCCGAGGTGGCGTGGACCCGAGCAAGTGCTACTGGCAACTCGTACGGCTGTGCGAGTTACAAATAAGAAACGGTGGGTGCATTCCACTCATTGTCGCCGCGTCTCTCCGGATCTGGTGAATCCAACTGTGCTGTCTGATTATCAAGACATCTTGGACGAGGAGAAGAGCCCAGCTGTTGCGTCTACTGAATCGGAGGGAGCCTTCCCGGACCACACCGTTTTTGGAAGAGAAAGATACAATCTACGACCAAGAGAAGCAGTTGTTTTGTGCGAGACTGGTTGAGTTACCGCTCCAGGTTTGTGAAACGGAAGCCGGGAATATCAAGGGGGGGGGATCTGTTCTGCCAAGTGTAGCGACACCCGTCTTGAATCTCGGAGAAGAAACCAACGGCTACCTCGGAGCTCAGCACTCATATTTTTATTTTTTAGTTGCTTTTTTTTTTTGAGACATTTTGAACTTTGAACTATGGCATCTTCTACAATGCAAAATAAGAGAATTCTTGGTGCAGTACTCTTTGTTATGACAATTGTGGTGATAGCAGCAATAGCTTGGGTGGTAGAACTACTGGTGCCGGCAAGAGAACATTTATTGCCAACTACCCCGATTCCATCTGAACATTTTCATTTTACTCTGCCTTATCATGAAGAACGACACAGACAGACTTATCTGAATAATAGTTTCATCCAGATTTTGCATCACACCCATAATATGATGAACACTTCGAACTGTTGGGTATGTGGGATGTTGCCTGGACATCAAAAGAAAGGAGGCACTCTGCTTATCCCACTCCCATTCTCTCACAATGGTTCTTGTAATGCTTGGTATGCCCTTTTATTCACTTTGCGATGGCCAACAAAAGGTGGACTACTTTTCCGACTCAACAAAGTCTGCTTTAATGACCGAGATGGTTATCCACAAGCTGAAGGAACTAAATTTGAATGGGAAGACTATCGACCCGATAATATATCCTCGCCTCGAATTTATAGTAACCAACGAAATGTCAATATGTCCAGTCTGCATGTAATAACAGTAATTGATACGAAAGCTGACTTGTGCGTACGAAATAAAGGTACAATCCCAGTAGGAAGAAGTGAATGTAACACTATTCTCACCTTTGACACTCCAAATGGTATCACCTTTGTGGCTTCACGAAATACTTACTTTATCTGTGGAAATAAAGGTTATCACCGTCTCCCTATAGGATGGTTAGGAACATGCTATATATCCTTTGTATTACCCCCGTGTTCATTGCCCCACCTATGTACCATAATGACTTTATCCTGTATCACGATTTTATACTGAATAGAGTGAAGAGAGCATTAGCTCTCGAAGAAATAGACCAAACTGACACTTCTTTGCAACAGTATGTTGATTTTAATTTAGGTCTTTTCTCATTTGTTGGGGCCGCCTTAAATAGCCGAAAAATAAGACGACTGACACGTGTTGTAGAAGCTGTTGCTAATGAGACAGTTTTTGCTTTAGGAAATTTGACTGAGGAACTTCAGATTACTAGAATTGTAACGCTCCAGAACCGAATGGTTCTAGATGTAGTATTAGCTGACCGTGGGGGTGCATGTCGCATTTTCGGAAGTAGTTGCTGTTTGTACGTACCAGATAATTCACCCTCTGTATATGATGCAATTTCTAAGTTACATAAGATAGCTGCTGAGATACATCCTGGTAATGGTACTTGGACACTTTCGGGGTGGTTTTGGACGTTACTTAGTACTTGGGGTTGGAAGTTGCTGACAATCCTCTGTGTAATAATTGGAATACTGTTCTTCCTATGTCTCTGCATTCAATGTGGCCCTATGTTATGTTCCATGTGCCTTTCTGCTTGTATCCCGTCCAAACGAGCTATTGTCAAGAATGAACAAATGATTCATAGAGAAATAGCAAATATTATGTCCATTGATATCGATGATGAATACCCTGATTATGTCCACTATGAGGTAGCTTCAGCTAAACGCTAAAAGGGTCATCTGTCATAATTTGACAGTGATCGGGTTAGCGTTAAGCTTTGCTACACGAATTTCCCCTTAACTTGACTATGGTGTTCGGAAGCCATTTTGAACACACTGGCAGCCATTTTATATGAATGTGTCGCTTCGTGGTCAGCATACCATTTGTCCTTTCTCTGTACCACTGACCACTCGAATTTGCCCAGCAACAGGCTATTTTTAATATTGGTCAAGCTTGCACATGGGCAGTTAAACCCTCTGTACTAGTGGACAGTCATCGCTTAGGAATGTTCTTTAAACTGACCAGTGGTGTTGTAACCCCTCCCATGAGTTGGCTGTGTTCCAAAAATGACCTTATATGTACCTAAACTGAGTAAATGTGTTCCGCCTACTCTTTTTATTACTGTAAAACTGTATAAAAGAGGCCTCGCACCGATGTTAGGTGTGATACTTCTTGCATTGCCGAAGGGTGTTGTAGGAATGTACCACCACCCCATGGGGTCTTAATAAACTTGTCTTTTGCATTTTCCAGTTTCCGCGCCAACATCTGTTTTATGGTGTAGCGGGTTTTGCGGAGTATGTAGGCCTGGAGAACCCAATACCACAAATGCACTCGGTCAAACGCCTTCTCGGCTTCCACCGCTAGCATCATTCTCTCTCCCGGAATGCGAGAGGCCTTCTCTAAGAGGTGAATGATCCTCTTGGTGTTGTCCACCGTCTGCCTCCCTGGGACAAATCCCGCCTGGTCCGGATCTATAAGACCTGGTAGGTGGGGGGCTAATCGGGCCGCAAGGATCCCTGTGTACAATTTTAAATCCACATTCAGGAGGGATATTGGTCTGTAGGAGCCGCAGTGCTTCCGGTCCTTCCCGGGTTTGGGGATAACCGTGAGTGAGGCCCGTAGGAGGTCAGGCGGAATGGCCCCTGGATTGGCAAACAAATTAAAAAGGCGAGTGAGAATCGGGGCCAGTGTCGAGCAGAACGTCTTGTAAAAAAGCGATGTGTACCCGTCCGGACCTGGTGCCTTGCCATGCTTGAGCCTAGCGATGGCAGACATTACTTCCTCCATTCGGATTTCCTTATCAAGATGCTCTGCCTGCGAGGCGTCCAGGGAGGGCAGGGTCACTGAGTCCAAATAGGCAGATGTTGCAGTGTCATCCGGCCGGTCTCCGGCATATAGATCCGCGAAGAATCTACGGAATGTTTCGGCTATTTGGGCGTCTTCCGACACCACCGCGTGGGATCCAAGATTTCCTTCACCACTTGACTCTGTTGCTCCACACGGAGCCTATTGGCCAGCAGTCTGCCACAGCGGTCCCCACCTGTGTAGTATTTATGGCTCAGGCGAAGCGCAGCGTATTCTGCGCGGTCCAAATCCAGGGCCGCCAAGAGTTTCCTCGCCTCCCTAAGTTGGCTTCATATTCTGGGGGCCCCCGTCCTGTGGTGTATCTGTTCGAGCTCACTAACCCGCTGGGTGAGTTCCTCCCTTTTGGCCTGTCGTTCTATATTCTCAACCGAGGAGATCGCTAAAAATTCCCCCCAGAGGACTGCCTTCAAGGCTGCCCACTGCGTTGCCAGGGTGGTGTCAGGGTTATCGTTGTGGGACAGATACTCCGGATCGCTCCCTCAATGCGGTCCACCACCACCTTCCTGTGAAGCAAGGTGTCCCGGAGGCGCCATGTTCTGGGAGAACTCGCCACTGGGGGTAGGCCCAGGGTGGCGGAGACTGGGGCATGGTCCGATAAGGACAGCACCCCTAGGTCCGACGTAGAGACCAATGCCCATACCGTAGTTGTGACCAGGAGATGGTCCAGCCTCGCGTACGTCTTATGGGCATGGGAGTAATACGTATATCCCCTGTCAGTGGGATGCATGTGTCACCAGAGATCATGCAGGTCAACTTCTGACAGCTGCGCCTTACACCCGGCTGAGAACTCCCTGACCTGCGGGGTGCGGTGTGCGGATCTATCCATGGGTGAGTCAAAAACCATATTAAAATCTCCTCCAATGATTATATGCCTATCTTGCGAAGCAGTAACATCCACAAGCGCTGATCACAGGAAGCGTTCCTGCTGATCATTAGGGCTATACAGGGACCCAACGGTAAAGGTGATACCCCCGATCCCAAACCGGTATGCCAACAGCCGGCCTTTGTGTTCTGTGTGCTTGTGAAGAATTTCCCCCTTAAAGTGTCTGGCTACCAGGATTTCCACCCCTGCTGTCTTATTGGCGCTGGAAGAGTGAAACTGTGAAGGGAATTTATGCGAGCGCATCCTGTGAGTGTCCTGCGGGAGTAGATGTGTCTCTTGAAGGAGACATATGTCAGCGTGAGTGGTCTCCAAGAGAGACAGGACCGCTCGTCTCTTAACCGGGTTGTTGAGGCCCCGTACATTAAGAGTCACCACCTTAAAAGTACTGGGAGGCATGGAAAAGGGAATACGTGAAAGCGAAGTGTCCCCGCCCGGCAAGGCAAGGTAGACAAGCGCCACTGAGGCTGCTAGGGGGGGAACATCACTTACAACGCATTTTTTACAACGCACTACCATTACATCGCAACCATTACAACGCAAACCATTACAACGCATTGCGCTGGGGGGCGCTCTAGGATAGGGAATATATTTAATTTACTATCCAACACCTTCCCTGCTATCCACGGGGACTGGAGTTGGAATAGTAAATTAAATAATTCACTATCCAGCGCCTAAAAGCATTATGCGTTGTAATGGACTGCGTGGTAAAAACCGCGTTGTAAAGGCATGCGATGTAAAAGCATGCGTTGTAGTGACACCAATCCCTGCTAGGGCCTATATGGTACACTGGACGACTCCCCCCCTTCCCCACCAACCACCAAACCCCTACCCAAAACTCCCCGACCCCCCTCCTCCGACCCTCTCTCCCCAATCCAAACCCGAAACGTGCCCAGCAAACCCTCTCCCTCCCACCCTGCCCCCCAACCGTTCCCAAAATTCCATTGTCCCTGTCCGGTCCTCAGCGGACAAGTCTGTGGAAAGTTACTCAGTGGACGTCCAGCCACTGCCCACCACCCCGCCACCCCCCGCCCCCGAACCCCCAAACCTGCTTCATCTGAAAGGCTATGTCGATCTCCCCCCGGAGTACATTCAGGCTGTCAGAGCAACTTCAGTAGATGCTGTGTCTCTGGCTACTTCTTGGACTGCGTTGGCCATGTCCACTCGGATAGTGGGTGAGTATGGTCGAGCAGAAGATGCAGAGGATCGCCGCGCCGGGATCGTCTGCCAGCCGTCCCTGGTAGTGCGTTGTCGGCGAAGGGTGGGGGCCGTTTCGTCCATTGCGGTAATTCTAAGTACCCCGCAGGTGTCCTGGAGGGAGCGAAGCTGATGTAAAGTCCCGTTCCACCTAAAAATAAGGCGGAAGGGATGGCCCCAAGAGTACTGCGTGTTGTGATCCCTCAGGAAGTCCGTAGCAATTTTGAATGCCTTACACTTCTGGAGTGTGATTATCGACAAATCCTGGAAGAGAGCGACTTGGTGCCCCCGGAAACGCAGGGACTGCTGCTGTCGCGCCTCACGGAGAATCCGCTCCTTCAAGGGATAGTCCGGCAGGAAAGCCAAGATATCGGGGGGGGGGTGCAGAGGCTCTGCGCGTCGGGCCCACCCTATGAGCTCTGTCTATTCTGATGGTGAAATCTTCCATCTCCCACAGTATCTCCCTAAAGAGGTCTCTTAGATACCCAGCAACGTCCTGACCCTCTTCTCCAGATGGAATTCCCCGGACCTGTATGTTGTTGCGACGGGACCGGTTCTCGAGGTCCTCATTGTGCGATTGGAGGTTGAGTTGTTGATCCCTTAGGCGCAACACCTACTGCTGCAGCTGCGCAATCTCTTCATCCCGGGAGTGTCCAGCTTCCTCCATAGTAGACACTCTCTCACCCAGGCCATCGACCTCTCTCCGCACTTCCCGGACCTCCCCTGCAACTTCTTGTTTCAGTGCTTGGAAATCTTCCCTAAGCGAGCTAAAGAGGGACTCGAGGAAAGATCTAGTCACCGGGGGTTCCCCCCCTGCAGCCCCTTGGGAGCTGCTCGAATGGCGTGGCGATTGTTGCCCCCTGTCTTGCCTCGCTGGGCCTCTATTCAGCATTTCTGGTAGTGTCCGGTCCCCTTTCTTGTTCCCTCTGTTGCCAGCCATGCTGCCGGCGGGGACCACCCACCGGGAGGCGCTACACTCAATTGATCAGTCACTCCAGGCAAACACAGTCCCTGGCCCCTCACTTGTCCGGCAGGCCAGGCACGTGCACGGTTCAGATCCGTAACCGCACTCCCAGGTGTCTCAGCGGTCATATCACCACCGTACCGGGGCACCCCCTCGTTCGAGGACCTCAAGCACCGGGCAGCAAACGGCACCAATCCTCAGGACAGTCGCATGAGAAGGCCCCCAAGTGAGCATACTGTCCCATTCTAAGCACTTGCCATAGTTATCCTTGCTCCGGGCGCCTAGTGTCTCAATCACGGTCCGCGGCCAGTTCCACACCACCAGCGGGCCTCGCACTCACCCCCGTTCACACCACTAGTGCGTAGCTCCGTGCCGGGGCAACCGTCCTTCGCCCGCCGACGATGGCGCGCCCCCCACGCCTCCAGGCCCAGCAGCAGTCCGCAACGTGGGTCCGTCCCGCTGCTCTCGGAGTGCCGTCGCCCTGGTCCCAGGTTCCGTCCCAGCTGGGGTGTGCGACCAATCCAGTGCGTCTCCCCCGGGTTCAAATCAGCGGCAGGCTGGAGAGGATTCGCTTTGGGGGAGCCCACCACCAGGCCACCCCCCGATCTTGCGTAGTGAACTGCGCCGGCGCTACGCACCTAAGTCCTTCACCTCCGGGCACCCGGTACTCGTTTCTCCCCGCTCGGCACCGGAGTCCGCTACGGTGAGTCCCACTCTGTTCCTCCGGTGGGCTGTCTCAGCTGGAATATGGCCGCTTCAGGGGAGCTCTCCGCTAGGCCTCATCCCCGGCCTCGCGGAGCGATCTGCGCCAGCGCTCTTGGTTCGAGTCTCTCACCTCCAGGCACCGGGCATTTGCACTCCTCCGTTCGGCGCTGTAGTCTGCCACGGGGATTCCCGCTCCGGTCCCTCGGCTAGCCGCCGCCGCCGGAAGAAGTCCGCTTCAAGGGAGCTTGCCGCTAGGCCTCATCCCCGGCCTCGCGTAGCGATCTGCGTTAGCGCTCCGGGTTCAAGTCTCTCACCTCCGGGCACCGGGCACTTGCACTCCACCGCTCGGCGCTGTAGTCTGCCACGGGGATTCCCGCTCCGGTCCCTCGGCGAGCCGCTGCCGCCGGAAGAAATTCGCTTCAAGGAAGCTTGCCGCTAGGCCTCATCCTCGGCCTCGCGTAGTGATCCCCACCGGAGCATCGGGTACTAGTCTGTCGCCTCTGAGCACCGGGCACACGCTCCCCTTCGCCCGGTACTGGAGTCTGCCAAAGAGAGTCCCGCTCTATTTCTCCAGCGGGCTGCTCCACCACAGGACGTCTCCGGGCTGGCCCGAGCCTCGTGGCCTCAGCCTGTGGTCGTCTCTTCGCGCCGCCTCTGCCTCTGGTCTTACTCCTTGGGCTCCGGGACAGCGACCCCGGGAGCCAGCAGCCCCACCGTCGGCGTTGCTGGGCGATCTCTCAATCTCCTAACAGATCCCCAGCCGTTTGGGGGGAGATCTGCTAATAAAGGCGGTACAGGGGCTCGGGATTACGGGAGCTCGCAGAGAGTGCGACCGCTCACTCCGCCATCTTGGCCACGCCCCTCAATTACTACATTTTAAAAGAAAATATTTGCACTAGAAACAGAAAGTTTTATGATTCAGGGAAACAGAATGTAGACAAATACTAAGAGTTTCATCTGTGGCACTTGATTTAAAAAAAATGTATTGTTATGGTTTAAATTAACTGAAACAATAAACGTTTCAAATATCATATCAAAAGAATCAGTTGTTAGGTCTCTCTGTTCTGAAGACGAGTCTGCCAGTCGGTCTGATTTTGGTGGAGATATACTCTTTGCTACTGCTTACAGGGCTGCTTTCCTGTTTTGTTGTGTTTGGGATATTGTGGGTTTCTGTAGCTGAGTCGTCTTTTTTGCTCGATGCTGTCTTTTCCTAGCGGCTCGTTTTGTCCCATGATAATCAGATTGTGGTTTTGGCAAGGTTGCCCCTTTTTATAAGCCTCTATCAAGGCCCATGTTTCCTCCAGGGAGTCGTCGAAGTGGGTGGCTCCGTCCAGGATGATTCGGAGCTTTGCTGGAAAGATGATGGAGTATTGCAGGCCTGCCTCCCAGAGGGCTCTCTTGGATGCTCGCTGTGCCTGCACCCTATCCGTGAAGTGCGGGAATGCCAATTTTTTTGCTATTGTACAAGGCGCAGGGGCTGTCCACTCTTGTCTGCTGCAAAATAGAATCCCTTTTAGTGAAGTAGCCTAGCCGCCACTGGACGGAGAGGCCTTCCCGGTGCAGGGGCTTGCGAAGTCAGGTGCCATTTTAGGTTTCCAGGAATGGAAGCATATCTGAGCCTTCAGCACCCTCTGGGATGCCTACAACCCTTATGTTGCTGCGTCTATACACCCTTCAGTGTCCTTGGCGCGCTACTCCAGCACTGTCATCCTGACAGTGAGCTCTTCCAGTTGGGAGGCAACTTGTTTGTGATCCGGCTGGAGCTCCGCACTGTTCCCTCCACTTCTTTTACTCTGTCTGTTAATTCATGGTGTTCGGCCTGTAGGAGTCCCAACCCCACTGATACTGCTCCTATATCCTGCTGTAGAGCTGCCTTAGTGTCAGCTATTGCCGCAAGAACATTGTCCAGATGCAGGTGGAGCGGGCCTCTGTGTCAGCCGACTTGCCACCCTCCTTTTCTGCGGGCAGCGGGGAGGGCTCTCTTGTGTTGGGCTGCGTGCCCCTGGTTTTAACTTTCTGTCTGTGCATTTTGGCGCTGGGGAGGGCAGAACAGAGTTGTAATATGTAAGCAAACCCTGGTTGCTTCCCTCCAATCTTTACTAGAGCCCGTTGTTGAATTCAGTGTGCGTTTTATTCCTAGAGCTGCTAGAACCGTCGGTTTCAGTCAGGTTGGATTAGCTTGGGCTTCCACATAACTGTGCCAGATCCTGCGATCTTAAGGGTCCCAGGCCCAATCTCTTCTACGGTCTGCGGCAGCCTCATGAAAGAGCCCTAAT
This sequence comes from Lissotriton vulgaris, assembly GCF_964263255.1. NCBI lineage: Eukaryota > Metazoa > Chordata > Amphibia > Caudata > Salamandridae > Lissotriton > Lissotriton vulgaris. The sequence continues at coordinate 902,165 of NW_028253351.1, forward strand.
TTCTGTGCATTCCTAGGTTGTCTCTGACACCAGATCCAATGGATGTTCCTGTGTGGGTGTTCGCTCCTCACCAATATTATCAAGGTGGCTCCAGCCCTCTCTGTATTATCTTCTTGCCAACCCTGCCGTCAATTCAGAGTCAGGCCCTATTTCTTGAGCACCTCATTCCCTCTGGGGTTAGGGAGAGCTTCTCTGCTTATTTCGGGCCTCGATAGTGGCCCGACCTCCAGCATGAGTCTCATCCCAATCCCAACTCTCACAGGAGGGAGGTTAATCTTTTTTCCTCTTCCCAGGCCCTGGTGCTTTTCTCACCTTCTAGGCGATTATGGATCAGTTCGGGGCCTCGGGTCAGTGGCCCGCCAAACAAGCTCTGCCTGACCAATCTAGGCAGTTGGCTCTCGGGTGCACTCCCTCTTAGCCCAGGGCCTGGTGTCTGCAGCTCCGGTGTTGCACACCATATGAAGGCCGCCGCAGGTTTACTGATGTTTGTTCTCCTCTGGGCCCACTGAGGCATGCGCCCTGGCCATTCTTGCTGTGGGGCCTCATGGGTCAAAGTCCACCCCACTGGAGCCTCTGGTTGCTGCTGCAGCCGCAGGCAGGCTTTGGTCGGCCGCACAGGGCGAGCGGTGACTCTTCGATCTCGGGCCTTCCTCTCCGTCAGCCTATTTTCAGCAGTTCCATAGCAGCACCGTGGAGTGAAGGTCGCCCATGACATGCAACCATTATTCGTGGCCCGGGCTCTTCCCAGTGACTGGTCTGGCCTTCTGTGTCCCGGGGCCTCACAGGTCAGGGTCTGCCCCTCCAGAGCCCCCAGTCGCCACCACAGCCGCCGGCAGGCTTCAATAGGATGCACAGGGTAGGCAGTAACTCACAAAGAGTTATGCCCCCCTCTCTTTCTCCTCCCTCCTCTCCCGGGCATTCAGCTTGCGTTGTTTCTGCCGATCCTCCCCTCACACTCTCGCCTGTTTCAGGGGCACCCAGCTTTACACCTTTCACCGCTTTATGATTATATCAGAGGTATTTCTCCTATAGGGAGCTGCTAAACCAGCCGACACCCAGAGTATTGCAGGATTTTATTAGGCCGGGACGGAGCTTTTTTTTATGCGTCCACCACTTAGTGCTCTCGGCCACGCTCCCTAGCATGTCACTCCTAATAACAAGAATCCAACTTCAAGCTCTGAAAAAACAGCTCCAGGAATTTAGTGATTTAGAGGAGTCACAAGCCCCCACGTTGTCACAACACTTGGACACCCCCTCTCCCTAACCTTTCCAACATGACTCTGTCAAAATCCACTCCTTTGATATTACTATTGTACCCATTGTGCTCCGCCAATAAAGTGTTTCTATACAATTCCAGGTAAATATCCTCTGTCAGACTTCCCTTCTTCCCCAAGATGGTAAGCCAAGAAGCCTGAGCAATGCTGATAGTGGGTGGGAAAGCCAATAACTGAAAAAGGACATTTATGGTCAAAGCACTCAATGGCAGCCTGAGAAGATAGACAGTCACTATTCAGACTGCATTGGCAGCCTAGTCACCAACTGTTTATGTGCAATGGATAGGGGTATTTACTGATGTCGTTAGGCATCTTCCTGGAAGCTATTCTCTTTGTGAATATGATCAATTGGTTCTGTAAAAAGCTGTGCCAGTCAGTGGACAGTTTGCAGTTCTTAAGGCATCTTCTGAGTGGCAGCTTTTATTGTTAACATATGGCTGAAATTGAGTGTCTTGGATAGCAGCACTTCTTGAAAGAAACTGCTAAACATTTCCCAAACCCTCCAAGAAACGGAAAACTCAGTCCTCATTATTGTCTTACTGGTAAGTATGGTAATTAGTGTTATACAAGCAGCCAAACAGCCAAGGAAATGAGAAAAAGTAGCTAGGAGTGGAAACGTGGTTGATTTAGAGTTTGGCGGAGAGGGTACTTAGTTGTGGGTTTTTGGATGACTTTTTTCTGCAATTGATGAGGGAGGGTATGAAAAAAACGATAAACCCACACCATGGGTGAAAGCCCCCTCCATGCAGGGTCATTAAGTTTTCATTTTCCAAAAACAAACTCCTGCTTTCAAAGTTTGATTTTGAAAACTGAAAAACATTGTAATACTTTGACAGGCGGCCATCATGTTTGACTGAGCCATCAGTTAAACTTTTAAGTTGACAGGGACCACCGTGATGGCATTACCTGCAATGATAAGAGTTGTCTTCGGGGCTGGCAGACAACTCTAAATTTAGTGGGTGAAGGACCATCAGGATGGCTGGGGCAAAGTCCTCCGCCATCCTGACTGAATACACTCTGCCTGCCAAACTCTAAATCTGCTCTATAGACTGGTGTTGAAGTCTCACCAATATGTAATATTTTAGGCCGTATTGGGAAGGGATATTTTCCACCCACACTGAAATAAATATATTGGCAGTATTAAAAAAGAAAAGGAACATATTTTGAAATAAGTTGCTGATAATGCTCTTTCACCCCCATTGCTAAGCCCTTTTTTAATGTTTGGGGCACTTCATACTTAGGACTTTCGTTCCACAAAAGGTATCTAGGCCACATTTGTTTACTTTTACAAAGGTCCTGGGGATACAAAAGGAACTCAGGTTTATTTGATTCCCTTAAAAGACAACCAGAAAATTGCCAACATGTCGTTATGATTACGTTTTGGGGGGAACATTGGGAGGAAAGGGCTGTGCAAGAAAGCACACATTTTTTTCTAAACATGACACCAACAAATGTTTATGCTACCCGAGGTTACCATCTTCACAGCTTTTAGGAACACGCCTCATTGTATCTAAAAACATTTTGTACCTCAATTTTTGCATTTATCTAGGAGGTAGTCCAATTGTCCTATTTTTTGTGATTTCAAACTACTTACAGTTTGCGGTGAAAACAAGTGTGAAATCTATGGGTGTTCCCAAAGCAATATACATTTTAAAAATAATGAAACATTCCGAATGCTCCAAAGGGTCATTTGTGTAGATCCCTGAACGTTTTACCAAATAAATTAAACACTTCAGTGTTATAAATAAAGAAGATAACTAAAAAATATCGCGGACATCATTTTCAAATGTACTTTTTTGGTATGATGGCCAGTTAAAAAAGCGATATACTGTTACCTCCATCGGACCCTTGCGGTCACATGATATATACGGTTTGCAGGTTTTGCAAAACCACATCATTTCCAGAAACAGCATCTGAGCTGCTGTTTATAATGATTTTCCATTGTGTCCCAATTCACATGGTAAAATCTGCTGAATCAAAAATGGATATGAAGGAAACCTAAGCATTTCTGAAATGTACACAAGATACTGAGTTTAGGAACATTGCTTTTTCTACACATCTGAGTTTGGGATTACCCATATTATCATGTTATTCTGCATTTTGCAAATTGTGATCTTTCTTGAACCCAAGTTTCCAAAAGCCATGCAATTGCCCTTCAGCTCTTTCAGCCCTCACTTTCACCCCGGGGACTGCAGCGCCCAGGCAACATTGTGGCAGGAGCCGCATTACTCCCGAGTTATTCACGAGTGCCAGCCAGCGCATAAAGGCACCGCCGGGCTACTCCAGCGCGGAAAGCCCTTCAGCTCTTTCAGCCCTCACCTTCACCCTGGGGGACTGCAGCGCCCAGGCGACATCGCGGCAGGAGCTGCATTACTACTGCGTCATTCACGGGCCGCAGCTAGTGCATAAAGGCACGCCGGGTTCCCGCAGCGCGGGAAGCCCTTCAGCTCTTTTAGCCCTCACATTCACCCCAGGGGACTGTAGGACCCAGGCGACATCACGGCAGGAACCACGTTACTCCAGCGTCATTCATGGGTGCCAGCCAGCGCATAAAGTCCCCGCTGGGCTTTCACAGCGCGGGAAGCCCTTCAGCTCTTTCAGCCCCCTCTTTCACCCCGGGGGGACTGCAGCGCCCAGGCGACATCGCGGCAGGAGCCGCTTACTCCTATGTCATTCACAGGCACCAGACGGGCGCATAAAGGCACCACCGGGCTCCCGCAGCGCGGGACACTTGCAGGCATGCCCGAGCAATGCCTGGGCAAAGCCCGGGCCAGTGGTGGGCCCATCTTCGCCTGTCCGAGACCGGTCGAGGCTGGGCTGGGCCACCCCTCTTTGAAGTAGGACTGAATAAGGCGGGTGAGTGCCCCATTGATTTCTAATAACCCCATTGGACACATCTTGTCTAGACACTTAAGCCGGTCTAAAATCCATGCAACCATGGGAAAGCGCTCCATGCTACCACCATCCCGCCCCATCACAACCAGCATTAAAAGCATGCTAGAGAGGGTTGATAATATTGTTTCAGGTGAAATTGAACTCACTGAAAGACGCCTGTCCCTGGATACTGAAGGGTGGGCGGCTATTTTACACCACAGAGGTGCCCTATTAGATAATACCCCAGAATTACTTCTGTCATTACTCAACGGCCTTGAAGCTGAAAAATCTCCCATCACAAATGAGGGTGCTAGTAGCCTGGACACAATCTAGATAGCTGAGGCACAACCAACTAATAAATCTATCCCGGTTGTTGGTATCCCTGCGGCCAACTGGAAAAGAAAGACCGAGAAACCCATTAGAATAAAAAGGAAACAGCCTAGTCATATCACCCTTGCTCGAAACTGTCTTTCTGCCTGGATACAACCATCTACAACTAACTTTATTGACAACACTGAGGTTCTTGACTCCCCTCCGGCATCACCAACAGTGACCATGAGTCTGAACTGCTCAATTGGCACACAGACTGAGCCATCATTTTGCCTTTAGTGTTGCAAGGATTCCATTGCTGCCCTAGTAAATAATCAAGTGAATATCCTTTTAGGGGAAACATTTGCTCTACTTAAGGCATTCATTGATAACCTGGCTGTAGCCATTGGGGGGGGTGGTTACTTAGCAGGGAACGCACAAATGCCCACCACCTCAAAGCAAGGTGGGGGGGGGATAACACAGGGGCAACAACAAGCGCACCAAATATACCGAGTACATCAACTGATACTCCATTTGGGACACAACCCTCCAACCCCATTGCTATTACCACTGTAAGTAAGCCTTACCAGACCTCAGACCAAACATTGTCCCCCCAACTCACACCCAGTCATTAAGGGAACTGGCCCTGAATCCATTAGCAACCCAACCATCATCACACGCACTCATTGCCGGCAGGAGGATACAAGGGGCCCCAGAAGACCCAAGGGATCTGCCCAGAATCGATCGATAAGCAGCTCGAGGTGTAATGTAACATCTTACCCAAACAGTAACACCCTGGCAGCTAACCAAGATATCTTGACTCTGCCGCCGGCACTTACCCCTATGTTCTGGTCCTAGCAGGGGTACCAACGCTAAAACAGGACCATCAGGAGACATAGGAACAACTGCGCAACAAATATGTTGAATGGCTATATAGGTTCAGGAGGTTTCAAGCTTCTGATTGGAGGGACATTATTATGGTATGCAGAGTTGGTTGGGTTGGCGCCTCAACACAAAACATCGAAGGGGACTGCATCGTAATTAATTTCCGCAGGCCAGCCTTGGTAAGATATCTACTGAGGTCTTGTAAGCTTGAAAACTTTATGAATACTAATATTTGCCCTTTACCTCTTGGCTATTTTGCACGAAGGGTCATGTTTTAATGCGTCCCCTCCTGTTTTTACCGTGAATAGGATTGAAGCCCTCTCAGGTCTGGATATGCAAGATTGACTACCATCTCTTGTGGCAGTACCCAGTCCATATAGAAAGCCCCCAGTATTTAACTGAAGCAGAAAAACTTGACTCTGATATTGGTCCTTATAATTCCACCACATCTTGCCCAATCAACGTGGGCCAACCGAGCAAAATCTGGTCCCATTGACTCTATAATTGATGAAGCTAGGTTGAAAGTCCTCTCATGGAACATAGCTTGGTTAAGGTAAAACAAGAGCAATACTGCCTGGCTACGCTTTGTGACCACTCACCATATCATAGCCTTACAAGAAACATGGGAGCCCACTGACCACTTTTCTTTGGATGGCTATATATTATTCTGGAAACCTGCCACAAAGTCAAATATAGGCAGAGCCAGGGGGGTCTTCTTTTGTTGTTTAGTCTTAAACTCTCCTATAACACCAATCTGATTGACGTCTGCTCGCCCCATGTGCTAGCTGTATAATTTACAGGGAAGAATTTACCCACACTCCTTGTGGTCAATGTCTACAACTCTTTCACCAGGATTAACGAGACTGAGCACCTAAAGGCATTGGAGGACTTTTTAGTGGTTTACGGGGAAATTACCGAAGCCTATCATAACACACTAATACTGGGCAATTTCAACACTTGTACTTGCCTTCTTAATTGTTTAGCATTGTGGGAGGAGGAGGTCGGTCTGTAGGGGCAAACCCATTTTTAACATTCCCCGTCTGGTACCTTCTTTCAAGGCATTCTATCAGCCCACAACTTGAACTGCCTACAACATTCAGACAGGTCTGTATCTGTAGCTATCTATATTGGCCATTGCTATCAAAGTGTAATTGACCACATACTGGTATCCTCTCCGCTAATATCTGCTGTAGGAAATGTAAGTGTCACCCAGAATTCCTTTAGTGATCATAACCCTCTGACACTGGATTTCTATATACGAGCTGCCTTTAAGGATAGGATTGCTAGTCAACTTACCAATATAAACATTAAACCTAAAGATCAAGCACGTAGAGTGAGGTGGGACATGATCACCCACCAAAGCTTTATTGATAATCTGTATATTACTTGTGCCTCAGAGCTTAAAGTGTGTTTAGATCAGGAATCTCATGCCAGTTCTATTTTGGATGCCTTTGAGTTAATCAAGAAACAGGTTGCCTCTAATTTATCTACCATGATCAGAGCAAGGCATCCAAACCTGAAAAGATGGTTTGATGATATCAGCATGACTACACATAAGGAGCTTATACAGGCTCTCAAGCAAAAACCAAGGGTGGAGGATAACAGAAAGGCATATAAACTTGCAGTACAGAGCAGAAAAAAAACAAATGAGGGAGATGGCCTGGGAGGAGCTTAGCCAAGCCAGTGTGCTGGCTAACAGTTTCAAATTCTGGTCTATTGTTAATAGTCCTCTCTTTGATGATTTATCCAACTCCTGCACGGAGTGTTCAGTTCCCGCAGAGACATGGGTCCAGCACTTAGGCAAAATTTACAGTGATGATAACCTTGGGAACTCCGTGGGACAAACTGTTCCCGGACCAGTAGGTTCCCTGCTTGTTTTCAACATAGATGAGATTCACAAAGCTATCATCACATCTTCAGGAGGAAAAGCACCCAGCCCCGACGGAGAACCGGCTGACCTTTATAAGGCAGACTCAAAAGTTTGGGCTAAAATTTTAACACACGTTTTTAATGCAGCTTGCATGTCTGGTTTCCCCTTGTCATGGGCAAATGCGGTGATCATCCCCATTTTTAAAAAGGGTGCCATGGATGACCCAACATGTTATAGGCCCATTTCGCTTCTTGATTCCTCTGCCAAAATCATGGGGAAAGTAGTCCTGGAGCGCCTAACACCTTGGTAGCACTAATATTGTTTGGGATCTCCAGTATAGTTTCAGGCCAGGTAGGGGAACTTTGGACCAGTGCCTTAGCCTTCACCTGGTGATAGGAAAGTACACTGTCGCCGGGGCGGGGGGGGGTAGGGAAACTGCATTTGGCCTTTATGGACCTCTTCTCGGCATTTGATCTTGTTAACAGGTCCAAGCTGTGGCTGATTTTTCGGGAAATGGGGCTAGATGCTGATCTTATCTCCTTCCTGGCTACCACCCATGATAATACAACGGCCGTAGTACGCTTCAATGAAGACGGCAGTTTGACCGACTCTTGGGCGGTAAAAAGAGGGGTGCGGCAGAGATGCAAATTGGCCCCTCTGCTCTTCACCCTCTATATTAATAAACTAGGGGACTCCTTAACAACTTGCTGTAAAGACAAACCAAAAGCCAGCACCAAAATGATCCCGGGACTCCTGTATGCTGACGACGCAGTTCTAGTGTCAAGAACTGCTCGGGGGCTGCAACTGCTTTTAAATTGTTTTATAGAATTTATGGATTCTTTGGATCTAATTACAAATTTTAAAAAATCACACGCCATGACAATAGGCTCTAGGAGGGCGGCAAAGGACAAATTTTACTCTAACAGGGCTGAGCCAACTAAAGTGTCCACTTTCCCATACCTAGGGGTGCTTTTTGACTTCCAGCGTTTGTGGTGTGCACAACGCACACTTAAAAAGAGCATTTTAGCTGGAGCAGCAGGGGCAACACTAGACTTCGTAAAAAGAATAGGCTCTAAGCCATTCCCGGCGATTTCAAAGGTCTATAATGTGAAGTGCATCCCCATGACCACCTATGGCAGCGGTATTTGGGGTTATAAGGATGTGAAAGAAATACAAGGGGCCGAAAATATTTATATGCGCAAACTTCTCTCGGTCCCAGCATCCACGCCAATTTTTAATCTACATGAGGAGTTGGGAGGAGGCTACATTTCAGACCTGATCACGGTTGCACCACTTGTACGCTGGCTGAGAATTTAGGCTCAACCAACCCCAAAGCTAAACCAATTGATCATTCAGGATTGCTTAGCCCTGGAGAAGGCATTAAATATTCCATGGCTCAAATATATCAAAGACCAGACTGAGAACCTTTGCTGCCCGACCTGTTTATGTCTCCTACTCCCTTGGCTAAGTCTGCCATTAGAGTGGTTACAATGAAGTTCCTAGACAGATGTCAAGGCCTAAGGGAGGAAAAATAACTAATTAAGCCCTCAGTGAGAAAGTATGTCACATTGAGCCTGGGCCAGCAGATGCAACCGTTTTTAACATACATAAATAAAGCCCACCATCTCTTTGTTCTAACGAGATTCCGATTGAACATGGTTCCCTGGCTACTGGCTTTTCCTAAAGGCTATTTTATACCGGACTCAACAAATCTGTGTACATGTGACAACTTCTTAGAGCACAACACTTTACATAATATGTTCTTTTGCACCCATTACGACCCCTGCACAGGAAGTACATTCTTGCCCTGCTAAGGGGCCCACATTTTGTGCAAGTAAGGCCGGCCCTGGTCTATCTACAAATGCTAGGATCTCCTATAGTCTGCATCGGGATATCAAGCTTCTTAATTGTGACAATTAGACATAGGAATAGGATGAAGCTGAATAAGTTGGTAGTATGATTATGCTCATTACCACATAATGTAACATTACAGTCATAAATGTGGTTTATTATCCTTTTTGCACACAATATTTTAATGGTTTTTAAGTACATTAAGACATGAATTGCTATCAGATTTATGAGATGTTTTATGCTGATTTGTTGTTTTATGCTTCACTTTTATGGCTCTAACCAGCCAAATAAAATTCATTTTGACTGACTGACTGACTGACTGACAATTGGTAATAATAAATGTTCTACTATTTAGTGTTCCCACGTGTTCACGATGTACAAAGTACCCTCCTTATATGCTGAGCCTAGCACTGTTGATCCAATCCAGTGATATAAGAAGGGTACTGTTTTTATCACAAAACATCCCAAAAAGCGATCTGCAGTCCCGACATTCCATTCAGCAAAAGCAACACTTTTTTTTAACAATGTGGGTATCTGCAGAATTTGGGCCCTAGCTCATTCACCACCTAGAGAAACATACCAAACCTAGATATTTCTGTAGTGTAGTCTACTGGGAAGCCTGGGGTGGTGTGACTTGTGTTGATCCCATACTTTTTTTACTCTTAAAACCTTTCAAACCTAAAGTGTTGAATAAAAATCTTAATTTTCATAACATTTCTGTGAGAGAAAGCTCTGGAAGCTTTGGAGACAAACAAAATATTTATCACCTAGTGTTTCCCTACTTCTCCCCCAAAAAACATTACTAACCTTGTGTGGGTGGGCCCGTGCCTGCGTCATGGAAGGCCCCAAAATGCAACATTGACAGATCAAACTGTTCTACTCTAAATCAACCCTTTTTTGTTATATGAGTAGCTGTGGATTTTGAGTCTGAGCATGAACGCCACCTAAGAAAGACTACCAAATTCAGACATTTCTAAAAACTAAATGTCCATGAGGTATAAGGTGGTGTGCTATGTGTAGATCTCTCCACTTTTTTTTTGTCCACAATGCCTTCCAAACCTCAAACATTTTCAAAAGCCTGTATTTTCCTCACATTCTGTGAGAGAAAGTTCCGAAATCTGCTGACATCTGAAAATTTCCATTCACCCCAAATTCCCCCACTTGTCCCAATAAAAATGTTACCCCAATTTTGTGGGTGGGCCCAGCTCCTGTGACAGGAAAAGCACCAGAACACAACAACAACAGATCAAATTGTTCCACTCTAAAACAACCTTTTTTGGGAAAAGTGGATTGCTGTGAACTTTGGGCCTCATTTATGAGAAATGATGCATCGCTGCATGAAAGCAGCGATGCGTCACTTCTCAGTGCGCACTCCTTGAGACATTCCTGATGCGTCATATTTAATGTATGACGCATCATGTCGCAAGGAGTTACAGATACGTCAGTATTTCTGACGTATCTGTAAGTGCAAAAGTAACGCATTGCTGGAGTGTGTCACAAAAGTGACGCAACTCCAGCAATGCGTCCTTTCACATGGGGCAAGCCCCATGTAAAAGGGCCTGCGTCAGTCTTACGCCTGCTGTGAGGCAGGCGCAGGATTTTGACGCAACGGTGTCCTAAAAGTGACGCAGTGAAATCTCATAGATTTCACTGCGTCACTTCTACGACCCTTCCTTGCGTCAATACGCCCCCTTGCATACATTATACCTAGCACAGGTATAATGTGGCGTTAGGGGTTTACAAAGTGACGCATCTACCTAGATGCGTCACTTTGTAAATATGACGCAACAAGGTGCATTTTTTACACCACTGGTGCGTCACAAAAAGTGGCGCACCAGCAGCGTAAAAGTGACGCATGGCCTCATAAATGAGGCCCCTTGTGCCTTGTCTCAGCTGCCACTCAGGGAAACCTACCAAATCCTGACATTTCTGAAAACTAGACGTCTTGGGGAGCCCATTGCGATGAGCCTTGGTTAGATGTCCCTACCTTTCTTAACCATAATACCCTTCAAACCTCTCATTGTAGCAAAAACACTAATTTAACTCAAATTTCTGTAAGAGAAATGTCTAGTATCTGCAGATATCCAAAAATTTCCTTCCACCAATCATTCCCACACCTTTTCTGATATTTAAACTACCTCACTTGTGTGGGTGGTATCAACACCGACCCAGTACAGGAAAGGCTTCGAAATAAAACCTGGACGGATCAAATATGTTGGTAAATGCATCATTAGTTGTGTGGCCTGCACAACTATTGGGTCTACATTTGTCCTTCACTGGAACCAAACACCCCATTGTAGTGCTTGACTCTCATAGGGTAACATTGCAGAGCAGTCCATGGTCTACTCAAGGCAGGTGGTGTGGGCTAGTAATCACCATTCACAGATACAAAGTAGTAAAAATCAATAATTGTCTAATCTGTGGTTTTTCTTTTGAAAATGGAAAAGTACATTTATTGCACACACAATACTCAATACTATGCAACAATTTACAAATTATACAGCAACTGATGGAGATACTTCTGCATGACATTGCGCAATCATTCTTGTCCCTCCCAAAGGAAGAGTTAAACCAACAAATCAAATGTCAAAAGCATTCACTTGTAGGCAGCTACAATACTTGAGCATAAAGTTGGGTGAGCGCAATTAATATTGGCAATAAATCATGGAAACCTTGATCTTGAGTGGCTATCAGCCTCATTATTTCACAAAAACAGCCTAAAGTAAAATGTATGGGCATGTGTGATTGATTTGTGCTAACTAAATTACTTTTGCAATGAACTACACAAATTAACCGCAGCCCCTAAAGGGCATCACATTTATAATTACATCACTATGCCATTACAAGACTTTCACCCATAGAGGGTGCTAACAGCATACACTTTTAAAAACATTCAGCATAAAATCCAGCACTTCAAACATCTGCTCTAATGAGGATCATTATAAAATTACACAAGGGTAGTATACCATCTTTCACCCCTAGAGAGTTTCTGCCAACATGAAATCTCATATTGAATCACTTGAGGCCACAAGGACTGTAGCCAGAATCTCGGCCCATAAATGGTGCAGCACTATCAAACGAAGAGCAAATACTCCAGCCTAGTGAGTGCTTCAAAACATTTCAAAACCCTAGAGGTATTATCTTTTTGAGTCCCACCCAACTTAGGGTGGGGACTCTAGAAATCTTTTTAAAGGGGAGGCTGTGCTGCTCCTGCAGCTCCCCCTTATTTTGGCTTTATTTTGATAATTTACCCTATACTCCTGGCGTCACCACAAGCCACAACTTAATGAAAAAAGGCAGCCAGGCCTGCAGGGCATTATGGGGTGCTCCCCCATTAGCACGTTCATGTTAGCGCAGTGGCTCTCCCAATGCACAGGGGAGAGCCACTTCTTTTCTATCCTCTGTTTCTTTTTTTGGTTGGCAACTTTGTGCTGCTTTTCTTTTTATTTGGGGTGTTTGGGCCTGCCCGGGAACCCCCCATGAGAAACTGTCACATCTAAGGACAGTCCGGGGAGCTGTAGTAATGGCATGTTCCTTTAATTGGAATGTTATATATGTAATTGGAATGTTTGGGTGCTGGGCAACAGTAACTGGTGGATCTTATGTCATTCTTGATGTACCTTTACTGGAGCTGCATGCATTTCTTCTCTCTCTTGATTAAATACTTGTTCCTGCCTACAACTACTCTCTGTTTCCTGTTTCCACGTCTTATTGAGGTCACTACAGGAGCCTACTCCAGGCTATCCTTGCCAGCTCCCAGCACGGACTGCACTTCTGTGTAAAACCGTGGGAGCTGTCACTTCTTCCTTGTCTGCCTACGGGCAGATGCATTCACTGTGGCTGGCCTTCCCTCTTGTACTGGACATGGGAGGCAGGAAAGGCTCATGGCACGAGGAAGTGCTGCCGCACTCCCCCACCTTCTATTGCCACATCTGGCCCAGGGATGGGGTCCTGGGCCACCTCCCACCTTCTTAGAGGAGCACTATGGCGCTCCCTCTGGCATATATCTACTCAGGGCCCAGGAATGGGGTCCTAGGCTCTCTTAATGGTATCTTAGGGGTGCAATGGTGCTACCTTGCTCTCCTCTTCCCCATGGGACCCTGTGATAGATTCCTGGGCCCCTTCCTCATATAACAGGGGCAACAGCATTCCCCCTCATTCCTCCTTCCCTGCATTTTTGGTGCTCTGAGGGCAGCCTCCGGGCCCTGGCCCACAATGGAGGCCAGTTGAAAAATGTCAGCTGAGCCCCATGTGCTTTGTTTGCGGCGTAGGAACAAAAGACTTGACCCCACTCCTGAGGCGGAAGCCGGGAGTGCACATTTGTTTTTAAAATTGTTTATCTTGTTCACTGCTACTTGAGATATCTTTTTAAAACTCACCACTTCCAGGGCACTTTAGAGCAGAACACCAGGCACGGGGAGCGGATCCTAACGTTACCGCGCTGCCTGACATTGTTCACTCCCCTCGACGAGCACCGCGAGGACGCAGGCCATGCCCCTTTTTAGGCCACGCCCCCCCAACAAACCAGGATAAATACGCTGAATACGAGCGCCTGGCACTAGACTTGACCCCACTCCTGAGGCGGAAGCCGGGAGAGCACATTTGTTTTTAAAATTGTTTATCTTGTTCACTGCTACTTGAGATATCTTTTTAAAACTCACCACTTCCAGGGCACTTTAGAGCAGAACACCAGGCACGGGGAGCGGATCCTAACGATACCGCGCTGTCTGACATTGTTCACTCCCCTCAACGAGCACCGCGAGGATGCAGGCCATGCCCCTTTTTAGGCCACGCCCCCTTCGCCGGTCGCCACCTGCAAGCACCTATAAAATGTGCCTAGGCCGGAAGCGCAGCAGACGAGCACAGCGGGAGTGCCTAAGGCAAGCCCATCTGCACCCGTCCTCGCCAGACCGAGCCCAGAGCCCATAACCCCTGCCTTCCCCATTCAAACAAACTTCAAATACTCTAATGATACCCTGCATAGACTTAGAGGCCTACCAGCTACCCTATGTAATGGTTCTATTTCCCTAGAGGAAGGACACTTCCGATGCTCAAACTGCCCCTACAGGCTCAGTCCTCACCCCCCTCAAAACCTATTTGCATCGACATGGCCCTGCTGAACTGCAGATCCCTCCCGAGGCATCAAACTGAAATCAATCTACTCTTGAAGGACTCGGATATAGAGGCACTCTTCCTTACGGAAACCTGGCTCACGTCAGGTTCAGAGCCAGACATTATCAAAACACTCCCATCGGGCTACCTCATAAAATTTCACAACAGACCCGCAGGTATTGGTGGGGGAATAGCGATCATATATCGCAATTACCTGTCCTGCCAATTCAAAGAAAGTCCAATTTTAGACTGCGAAAATGTTCTTTTCTCCATCCACCGGCCGCCTTCGACCACCCTTTCAGGGCTACTAGTGTATCGCCCACCGGGGCCGGTACGACGCTTTAATGACTCCCTAATTGAATCCATCTTCTCCCTCGCTTGCTTATCCCCGAACTTCACGCTCCTGGGAGACTTAAATCTCCACTTTGACGACCCCTCTAACAAGCCAGCTGTGGATCTTAAAGCAGACTTGGGCTCCATTAGGCTCGAACTACTAAACAACCTACCTACTCATGTCAAAGGACATCTGTTGGACACCGTATTTTCCAATCTCACAAGACTTAAAATTCAATCCCTCTTCCCTGGTCAGACCACTTCTTAGTCCCCTTCAAATTACAACTCTTGGTTAAGGCCCTCGAAAGACATCAACCCCAACCTCCTTCTCGCCCATGGAAAAACTTGGACATAAACTCCTGGGCCCAAGTCTTATCCTCCACTATACCTGTACTGGACCCAGATCCCTCCAGAGCTGATGTCCAACTACACGAGTGGATCAACCAATCCCTAGACACCACCCTGCCACTCAAACCCCTCCCCAGTATCAAGAAAACGGCTAAATCACCATGGTTCACCCAGGAACTATGAAATCAAAAAAAAAGATGCAAAAAACTTGAGCGAATATGGAGAAAAAACTGGACGACGGAATGCAAAAAAGAGTACAGAGCCGCCATTAAACTTACCGCATTGTACGTCTCCTCACAAAAATTCAAGACCCCTTACCCCCTCCGGACCCAAAGGGCGTCAGATGCAATCAGATGGCCGAATTTTTCTCTTCAAAAATCGAGAAAATTCTGACCTCACTCCCGGCCCCCACTCCCCCACAAACTGCTACTTCCTCAACCCCCTCACAGAGGTTCCATGCCTACGAACCTTTCCCCAGATTACCACTGAGACTTTCCTGTCCACCTTACAATTACAAACTGTAAAAAGTGGTTCCGCTTCAGACCCAGCTCCCATCAGTAAGTTAAAACTGGTCGCCCCCACGGTAGCCCCACCCATCACCAACCTCATTATTGCCTCCTTTAAAAAGGGCACTATTCCGGCCAACTGGAAGAAAGCCACTGTCAAAGCTCTCTTGAAAAACCCCCACCTAGATCCCACGGATCCTACCAACTTCAGACCCATCTCGCTTCTCCCTGGGATCAGCAAAGTGGCCGAACGTATCGCAAACCATCAACTTTCCAATTTCTTGGAGGCTAATCACCTACTTCGTCACTCCCAGACCGGGTTCAGACCTGGACAAGGTACTGACACCGCCCTGCTAGCCGTGGTCGAAGAACCTAGAAGCATCATAGACGCAGGAGAATCAGTGGCAGTGATCCTCCTCGACCTGAGTGCCGCCTTCGACACGGTGGACCACGCTATCCTTGTCCACCGGCTAAGTCTGATTGGAATCGCCGACTCCACCCTGGCCTGGATTAAATCCTTCCTGGAGGAAAGATCCTTCCAAGTGTCAGATGGCACCACCACGTCCACGGCCCTGCCCCTACAGTGTGGGGTCCCTCAGGGCTCCTCCCTGAGCCCCACACTTTTTAACGTCTACATGTCCCCTCTTGAGGACATCGTTACTCCCTTCGGCATCAAAACAGTAATGTACGCCGACAACACCCAGCTGGTGGTCTCCATCAACCAGTCGAGTAATAGCTTAGACAACCTGGCCATGTGCCTAGACAGGGTCTTTCAATGGATGTGTGAATCTCGACTAAAACTAAATGGAGACAAATCGGAGATTCTTCTCCTGGGTAACCCTAACAAGCTTCCTACAAACCTCTCCTGGCCACCTTGTATGGGAACTCCCCCAACCCCCAAAACCGAGGTCAAAAGTCTTGGCATTTGGTTGGACCAGGACCTTAATTTTAAAACCCAGGCCAGAAAAACCTCAGGGACCTGTTTTGGCCTCATCCGCATGTCCCAAAAGATTCTCTACCTGATCCCCTTCCAGTCTAGGAAGCTACTGATACAGGGGCTGGTGAATTCCAGATTGGACTATGGCAAAGTCTTGTACCTGGGGGCCCTGGCATCAGTTGTTCATAGACTACAGGTAGCTTAGAACGCGGCGGCCAGAATCCTAACGGGAACTAAAGCAAGATGCTCAGTGAAACCAGCTCTCAAAAGCCTTCACTGGCTCCCAGTGAAAGAGCGAATTACCTTCAAGACCCTGTGCATCTCCCACAAGATAATGCACGACAAATGCCCTCCAATTCTCAGACCTCTGATGAGGTCTGAGAATTGTCCAACAGACAACTAAGATCTGACTCTCTCGCCCTTGCCAGCATCCCAAGAATAAGAAAGTCCAAATCCGGCGGCCGCTTGTTCTCCTACAACGCCCCAAAACTCTGGAACACCCTCCCACTGGCAATGAGGAGAGAACATAACCTCCTCACCTTTTGGAAACAATTAAAAACCTGGCTCTTCCCTTAAAACCTTCTATTTTACTTTCTCTCTTCTTCTCTGGATATAAGGTCTTGTTAGCGCTGGGATGCCCGAGGGTAGCTACGCGCTTTATAAATCCCAACTCAAACTCAAACTCAAACTCTAAATCAAAGGCCACCATAGCTTTAAACAGCCATAACTTGTGCCCCATTGTGATTATTCAGACAGTCCAGTTCTCATTTTGCTCCTGGCGGCAATCCCTAGCCACCTGGATAATTTTCTTCAGACCTCCTGGCCACAAAGCATAATAACGTTTGCAGGGAGCTGGTTTCACTGGCTCCCTGCACCAGCCTTTCACTTTGCTCTTCTTCTGGGCCTCATTCCTGCTTGAGCAGAAGCCCAGTCTTTCTCCCAACCTATCCGCAGGGGTTGTAATGGGACCAGCGTCCCGGGTCCTGAGGGTATGCCCCACTGGTCCGGGGAACCATCAGAGGCAGATTCCTTCATCCAGATGGCAGTCTGGATTAATGTTCTTCTTTCCTGTCCATAGCCCATAGTGTCAGCCTGCACTCCCAGTGTTCAAGCAGAAAAGCACATCCATGAGAGAGCTTTCTCCCCTGTGCAAGACCTTTTAAGTGATGGTGGGAGGGGCCAGCAGGGATGCACCTCGGGCCTATCTTGAATGCCCCATCACCTCTACGTCCCTGTTTCAACCTTCCTGCACAGCCTTCTGGAATACTTCAAGATGGCATCACCCAGGAGCCACTTGCCACATTTGCTCTGGGGATCTCAGCTTCACCCCTTGATGACATCACTGCAAGGGCCTGCCACAGAAAAACCTCAAAGGAACCCCCTTCCTAGTTTGGGTTCCAGGATCTGGACACTCTCCCAGTGTTTAGTATGCTTGGACCTGCCTTCTTGCTGGGACAGGTTGACAGCTGACTGATTGATGAAGAGCAATTACTCCCACCCTTTCCTTCTAAGAGCTGACCTAATCAAGGTTAGTTGCTTCGTTTGGGGGGGTAAGCCTTTGTTCCTGCTGCTGGAGAGAAAAGTCATTAAGCCTGCCCAGAAGGGTGATGAAAAGCCTGGGCTATGATCCTGAACTGAGCCAGATAAACATGACATTCTTAGATAACCCTTAAGCTGTACAGATATTACTTTGGACTTCACAGCCTTGTTCTTTGCAGACAGGTTACACTGTACATTGATATGACCGTTGTGTCATTAGACCAAGGGGAAGCGGAGTTGCATTCTAAAGCAGTCTTCCCCATAGTGTATAATGGAGGGTCACTGCTGACCAGACAACAAAGCACACTGACTTGCCCTACCTGTGTACACCACCATATAAGGCATATCCTAGGTCAATACCCAATCCTTCAGGTTCACTTCTGCACCAGGCTACCTGTACGCAGTTCCTGGGCTACGCACAACAGAAGTCTCCCGCACTCAGCTCTCTCATGCGTGTGCACATGTGTACCCAGCCTAGTGCCTCTTACCCATGCAGCCTCCCAGAAGCCTTATCTTAAAATATGGACTCAGGCGGTAAACATGAGCAGTGTATTTTACCATTATTTTACCGTGGGTGAGTCACTGGTTATGAGGCTCTCCCACAATAGAAGGTTAAAACCATGTGATCAAAAAGCAAAAATCTGGGTGGATTAGATTGTCAGAACCACCTTCTCAATAAATATTTCCACTTCAAATGAACTCTTTTTTGGAATGTGAGTAGCTGTTTATTTCTGGCTTGGGCTCAGCCGCCACCCATGGAAACCTACCAAGTCCATACATTTCTGGAAACTAGACAGCCTGTATTGTCCAGGGTGGTGTCTGGCATAGATCGCCTATATTTCTCATACCCATAATACCACAAAAATCTTAAATTTTGACAGAAAATACTTCCATTATTCTCACATTTCTGTGAGAGAAAGAACTGGAATTAGCAGAGATCCACAAATTTCCTGCCACCCAGCATTCTACACACATCTCAATAAAAATGCAACCCCACTTGTGTATGGACAGATCACATTTTTCCACTCAAAGAAAGCCTTTTTTGCAATATACATAGCTGTGGATTTTTGGTTTAAATCATGTTTATTGCATTTCAAAAAAGTAAAACACAAAACAAGGCAGGCAGTGCAATTCGCAGGGAGCATCCCGGAAGCTGAACCCCGTCCCCGTCCCTCGGCTGTTCAAAGTGCAATCGGGAGCGGGAGATTTGTCCATGCAAGCAGGCGTGGGCTCGGTGCTGAGCATCATTGCCTCAAACAGTCCCAATTGAACAGTCCCCCCACCCACCTTCCCCCCCTCCCTCCACCCTGGACACCCCCCTCCGGTGTGGGCATCACGCTGATGGACATTGTAATTGCCATTGACTCTAAAAGCTTAGGTGGGTGAGGCAGCTGGTCTTTGGAATTCGTTAGCGAGGCGGAGAACCTTGAGGTATTTTGGGCAAGTTAACTCGTTGAATTCCTCGGATATGAGGTCTACTAGGGGTTGCCAGGTGTCAAGAAATGTGTCTTGTGTTTGGGTGAGGGATGCCTGTATCCGTTCCATGCCCATTATGTACCAAAGCCTATGGAGCCACCCCGTATGTGTGGGTCTCCTCGTGGAGCCTCAAAGCAAAAGGATGTGTTGCGCCGCCGCCCCCATTGCCAGCCCCATTTGTTTACCTCTGAGTAATTTGAGGGGAAAGGTGATTTTGTTGGGTAGGCCTAGCAATGTGTAAGCCGGGAAGTGAGGTATTTCTGTGTCAAAGTATTTATCTATGTCCCTTAGTACTTGCTCCCAAAATTCCTGCACCTCTGCGCAGTTCCAAAGAATGTGGGTTAAAGTGCCTACGTGTCCGCAGCCCCTCCAGCACTGAGGATCATGACGGGGGTTACTTTGGTGAAGTCTTGCTGGCGTCAAGTGCCAATAGTAAGCTACCTTGACCGCCGATTCTTTGCTAGCTACATGCCTTGCCGTGTGGTGGGCCCCATAGTATATATCTTGCCATTCCTTAACAGTGAGGGATCGGCCTAGTTCCCGTTCCCATCTTTTTTGACCCGCTGAGCGCGAATCGGGAAGCGGCGGGCTCAGCATTTTGTACAGATCTGTTATTGCTTGCTTGTCTGTCTTCTTGGTGTGGAGACATTTTTCAAAAGGTGTGAGATGTCTACTGACCAGTGGTAACACATCTCTGCTCGTGAGCCAGTGACGGATTTGAAAATACTGGAAGCGTGGGAGCCTTAGGAGCGCGTATGTTTCCTGCAGGGTTTGCATCGGCATAAATCCTTCCAGGTCAAATAGGTGACCAGCTGATCTGCAGTCCGAAGACCTCCACTGAGGGAAGGAGCCACGGACTGTGCCTGGCTCAAATGCTGGGTTATCGAACAAAGGTGTCATCGGTGACGGAAACGTAGTAAGGCCTTTAGACACAGCCACCTTGTCCCACACCTGCAAAATGGTGCGTTGTGATAGGAGATTTCTTCATGTGCGCTGGTCACTCCCGAATATCTCTGGAGGTCTGGGACACTCAGTCCGCCAACCGACGTATCGTGCCCGGTGAGGTCTCTACGTAGCTGTGGTCTTTTCCCGGCCCAGACGAACTGCCGGATGGCCTCTTGTAGTTTATTGAGCAGGCCTAGCGGGGGTGTGACTGGCAATGTCTGGAATAAATATAGGACCCTCGGCAGCAGAGACATTTTTACCGCCGCTACTCGCCCAAACCACGATAGTGAGTGGTGGCGCCATTTTGCCAGGTCATCTAGCAGCTGATTTAGGAGATATTAGTACTTCCGTTCCACTGTCTGCACAGTGTTAGGCATCAGGGATATGCCCAGGTAGGGTACCGACAAGCTGAGGGCGGGCCCCCCTAGGGTTTGGGGTAGCTTGCCAAACGTGCGGACATTGCGCCCCAGTGGGAGTACCAGAGACTTCCCGATGTTCATTTTAAATCCCGAGACCTTCCCAAACGCCTCCATTTCCTTTAAGAATGCTGGGATCGGTGTGATAGGGCCCTCCACTGCTGCGAGGATGTCGTCCGCATAGAGGCTTATGGTCTGCACTTCCCCCCCAAATGTGACTCCGGTAATCGCTGGGTTGTCTCTGATCTTTTGTATGAACGGCTCGAAGTAAAGAGCGAAACGTAATGGTGAGAGTAGGCACCCCGGTCTGGTCCCCCGCCGGATGTCAAAGGGTTTGGAACACACCCCATTAACCCGAATGACCGCTTGTAGGGCAGCGTAGCAACTAGCAATCCAAGTACGGAAGCTTTCTCCTATCCCAAAGCGCACCAGGATGGAGTCGAGGTACCCCAGTCAACCCGGTCAAACACCTTTTCCGCATTGACTGAGATGAGGGCTGCGTCCGAGTCATTGAAGTGGGCCTAGTAAATGACGTGTAGCAGACGTTTTGTGTTGTCCGTGCATTGCCTGTTCGGGATAAATCCTGCTTGATCAGGTTCGATGATATCTGGCAGGCATGGGCCCAGCCTAGCGGCCAGTATACCAGTGAACAGTTTCAAGTCTAGGTTAAGTAACGAGATGGGCCTGTATGCAGCGCAGTTAGTTTTGTCTTTTACCGGTTTTGGCAGGACAATGACGTCTGCCTCTAGCATGTCCCTCGGAATGGAGCCAGGGCCTTGGAAAGAGTTAAATAATCTAGTCAGCAGCAGGGCTAGCAGATGGCAAAATGTTTTAGAGAAGCCCGCCGAGAAGCCGTCCGGGCCTGGCGCCTTGAGCGGCTTGAGGCGCGCTATTGCTGTGATTACCTCGTCTGTTCTTATCGGTGCATCAAGGGAGCGCTCATTCGTCTCGGTAAGGGCTGTGACCGCTGTTGTTAGCAGGTACGAGTCTGCCTCCCGTTTGTCTAGGTCGGGCTCCACCGTGTATAGCGATGCGTAAAATGCCCGTAACGATTCAGCGATCTGCTCATCCTCCCGTAGTTCTCGCCCGTCACTGTCCCGGATGGCTGTGATCTAAAATTGCAGAACCTTAGCCTTGAGTCTACTGGCGAGCAAGCGGCCCGATCTATCTCCACCCACGTAGTATGCATGACGCAATCTCAACGCCGCGCATTCTGCTCTGTCCAAGTCAAGGCTCGCCAGCTGGGGCCTTGCAGCTTTAAGCTTGCGGGGGCAGCACTCTCAACTTTGAGAGATGTCCTCCGGGTTCCACAGGTGTCCTTGCAGGAAAGTTTCTTAAATAGTTAGTAGAAAGTTGAATAGAACACTTCAGACATGAGAGCTGTTCAAGTATTTAATCATGTATTTCATTTCTCATTGCATTCATAAGAATATATTCCATCATCAGAATTCCATTGATGCACTCAAACCATCCCAATGCATTTCGGCATTCAAATCATGCCTTCATCTGGGGATAAGTTCTGTAAACAAAGAAGAAAGTATATGTACTCTACGTAGAGCCTAAGATGTTCAACGACTAAATAATTGGAGTGAACAGTGAAGTGAGGGCGTAGTAATAATGAATCAAACGTGATTAAAAGCGATTAAAATAATGAGGGGTGACGCTCTAAGTAACTAAAAAATGTGCTCTGTGGAACTAATATCCTAACCGACCCGTGTCAGCATGCATTTCAGTGAACGCGTTTAAAAAAAGGATACTTTGTAGCGCGGGACCGCTACGAGTGGTGATTGAAAAGGTTACGGGGAAGACGCGTGCATCGCGCTGTAGTTTAAATGCATGTAAGCTGATTACAAAACGTGCGAGCGGGGACAGTGGTGGGTTGCTTACCGTGAGCGTGCTAAGTGGATTCCTAATCACTGACAAGCTTGACTCTGGCCGGGTTCTAGCGCGGTTGTGACCCGGAAGTATATGTAACAAAGAGGTTACGTGGAAGCGAAGCGTGGCAAAATAGTTAAAGGGGCCGTGTGTAAACAATATCATCGTTACGAATACCCTGCGTGTTAGACGTGGGTTGTATTGGTGTGCGAGAAAGACAGACTGTGAGTCGGGGGTGAAGGAAAAAACGTGTGTGAATGAGTACAAATAGAATTAACACAAATGAGGGGATTGTGATTAATAACAATCTAATCTCAGGTAAAAGGCATTAATGAATATACACAGAAAAACATGAAAAATATATGTAAGTACAATTAATACTAAAGCATAAACAAGGATATGATCCGTGAAATCAATAAATTACTCTCAATAGAAGTACAGTGGTGTGGGTGGTATTCATAGCTAGCCACTATACGTATTTAGGGAGCCATAAGCTGAAACTTCAGCACATCAAAGGTAACATAGGTATTCCACCCGGTCGTTAAGACCCAGTGGTTTCATGCTGCACAATGTAAAAATCCAGTAATTCTCTCTTCTGAGAAGTTCAATGTGATTGTCTTTGCCTTCTTGTTTACTGATAGTTTCCAAAGCACAGTATCGTAATTGGCTGATGCCGTGTCCTGCTTCCAAAAAGTGCTGGGCAACTGTAGACTTGGTTTGTTTGGTTCTTATGTTAGACTTATGTTCATTAAGTCGCACTTTCAGTTTCCTTTCGGTTTGTCCAACGTAAATTTTGCCGCATGGACATTTCAACATGTAGACTGCATTGCTGGTGTCGCATGTCGCTGTCGCTCTAACTTTGATTTTGTTACCCTTCATTGGATGGTTGATAGTATTCCCTTGGATAACACTGTTACAGTGATTACAATTTCTGCATGGGACTGTTCCTTTGAATTCAACGGTGGTTTGGTGAGGTGTTTTCAATAGTTCTCCTATGTTTTTGGCTCTGGTGTACGCGAAGGTGGGATGGATATCGAAGATTTTGTTGAAGTCAGGTTCTATTCTTAGGATTTCCCAATGTTTTCTGATGATCTGCTTGAATTTGTTACTGGCTGTGGAGTATTTGGAAACAACGGTAATTGAGTCTTTATTGGATGTTGTGATGTTAGACAATAGTTCGCTTCTGGATTTGGTTTCACATCGTTGTTTGGCCTGGTCGAGGACATGGTGTGGGTACCCTCGGGATTTAAATCTCTGTAAGATGGTTTGTACCTCTTTCTGAAAGTGGTCGCTTTCCGAAGTGATCCTTTTGGCCCTGATGAGTTGGCTGTATGGCAAATGATCTTTGAAAGGTTGTGGATGAAAGCTGGAATAGGGTAACGTATTATTCCTGTCGTTTTTTTTTTCGGAATAAACTGGTGATGAATCCTGTGGGAGTGTTGGTGATTTTGACATCAAGGAAGGTTATAGATTCAGTTTGGATTTCATGAGTGAATTGGATGCGCTGATCTATGGTGTTCAATAAAGACAGTTGTTGTTGCAAGATGTTTCTTGGGCCTTGCCATATAAGGAAGATGTCATCTATGAATCTTACAAATATTTTCAAATGATCAGTCCATTCGGTTTTGTTAAGGATATGATATTCTTCGAATCCGTGCATGAAAATATTTGCGTAGGCCGGTGCTGCCGAATTGCCCATAGATGTTCCCGTCATTTGTTGGTACCAATTGTCTTTCCATGTGAAGTAGCTGAAAAATAGTGTGAATTGTAGGAGTTCCATTAAAAAAAGTTTTAGGTCATTGTCCAAGTCAGTTCTCAACAATTAATATTCAATGGCCTCAATCCCCATGGAGTGTGGGATAGATGTATATAGAGACGATACATCCACCGTGCACAGTAGTAGTTGGTTGTAGTCTTGTATTTGCACTTGATTGAGTTTATTGAGAAAGTCTGTTGTATCTCGAATGAATGTTGGTAAGGAGATGACAATGGGCTGTAGGTATTTATCTAAAAACTTTCCCACAGGATCGTGGATGCTGCCACATGTGGACACAATAGGCCTGCAAGGAGGTGTTTGTAGGTTCTTGTGTATTTTAGGAACCAAAAAGAATTTCGGACTTTTAGGGTGTTTAGTGGTGAGGTACTTGATGGTTTTGTCAGAGATTACATCATTTTCAAGGGCTGTGTTCAATATTTTGTCTAGTCTTTCCTTGAATTGAATGGTGGGATTATTTGGTAATTTCAAGTACGTGTTGGTATCCAAGAGGTGAAGAGATGCTTGTTGATCATAGTAGGATGTATTGAGAATTACAATAGCTCCACCCTTGTCTGTCATCAGGGCCAAAAGGATCACTTCGGAAAGCGACCACTTTCAGAAAGAGGTACAAACCACCTTACAGAGATTTAAATCCCGAGGGTACCCACACCATGTCCTCGACCAGGCCAAACAACGATGTGAAACCAAATCCAGAAGCGAACTATTGTCTACCATCACAACATCCAATAAAGACTCAATTACCGTTGTTTCCAAATACTCCACAGCCAGTAACAAATTCAAGCAGATCATCAGAAAACATTGGGAAATCCTAAGAATAGAATCTGACTTCAACAAAATCTTCGATATCCATCCCACCTTCGCGTACACCAGAGCCAAAAACATAGGAGAACTATTGAAAACACCTCACCAAACCACCGTTGAATTCAAAGGAACAGTCCCATGCAGAAATTGTAATCACTGTAACAGTGTTATCCAAGGGAATACTATCAACTATCCGATGAAGGGTAACAAAATCAAAGTTAGAGCGACAGGGACATGCGACACCAGCAATGCAGTCTACATGTTGAAATGTCCATGTGGCAAAATTTACGTTGGACAAACCGAAAGGAAACTGAAAGTGCGACTTAATGAACATAAGTCTAACATAAGAACCAAACAAACCAGGTCTACAGTTGCCCAGCACTTTTTGGAAGCAGGACACGGCATCAGCCAATTACGATACTGTGCTTTGGAAACTATCAGTAAACAAGAAGGCAAAGACAATCACATTGAACTTCTCAGAAGAGAGAATTACTGGATTTTTACATTGTGCAGCATGAAACCACTGGGTCTTAACGACCGGGTGGAATACCTATGTTACCTTTGATGTGCTGAAGTTTCAGCTTATGGCTCCCTAAATACGTATAGTGGCTAGCTATGAATACCACCCACACCACTGTACTTCTATAGAGAGTAATTTATTGATTTCACGGATCATATCCTTGTTTATGCTTTAGTATTAATTGTACTTACATATATTTTTCATGTTTTTCTGTGTATATTCATTAATGCCTTTTACCTGAGATTAGATTGTTATTAATCACAATCCCCTCATTCGTGTTAATTCTATTTGTACTCATTCACACACGTTTTTTCCTTCACCCCCGACTCACAGTCTGTCTTTCTCGCACACCAATACAACCCACGTCTAACACGCAGGGTATTCGTAACGATGATATTGTTTACACACGGCCCCTTTAACTATTTTGCCACGCTTCGCTTCCACGTAACCTCTTTGTTACATATACTTCTGGGTCACAACCGCGCTCGAACCCGGCCAGAGTCAAGCTTGTCGGTGATTAGGAATCCACTTAGCACGCTCACGGTAAGCAACCCACCACTGTCCCCGCTCGCACGTTTTGTAATCAGCTTACATGCATTTAAACTACAGCGCGATGCACGCGTCTCCCCGTAACCTTTTCAATCACCACTCGTAGCGGTCCCGCGCTACAAAGTATCCTTTTTTTAAATGCGTTCACTGAAATGCAGGCTGACACAGGTCGGTTAGGATATTAGTTCCACAGAGCACATTTTTTAGTTACTTAGAGCGTCACCCCTCATTATTTTAATCGCTTTTAATCACGTTTGATTCATTATTACTACGCCCTCACTTCACTGTTCACTCCATTAATTTAGTCGTTGAACATCTTAGGCTCTACGTAGAGTACATATACTTTCTTCTTTGTTTACAGAACTTATCCCCAGATGAAGGCATGATTTGAATGCCGAAATGCATTGGGATGGTTTGAGTGCATCAATGGAATTCTGATGATGGAATATATTCTTATGAATGCAATGAGAAATGAAATACATGATTAAATACTTGAACAGCTCTCACGTCTGAAGTGTTCTATTCAACTTTCTACTAACTATTTAAGAAACCTTCCTGCAAGGACACCTGTGGAACCCGGAGGACATCTCTCAAAGTTGAGAGTGCTGCCCCCACATATTTACCACGCCTCCAGACAGAAGGTGATACTCTGGAGTTCCTTACAAACAATTTAAAACCAACTAAACAGCTGTGCGCCCAGTACAAACCCCCGTTTTTAGCTTTAAGCTTGCGCCATATTCTGGGGGCCCCTGTTCTGCTATGGACCCGCTCCAGTTCGAGCACTTGGTCGGACAACGTCTGTCTTTTATCTCGGCGTTCCCAAGCTTCAGCTGCCGCTATCGCGATCAGTTCTCCGCGCACTACCGCCTTCAGAGCCCCCCACAATGCTGTCAAAGGATTGTCTGTTGTGTCATTTGTGGTTAAATAATCTGAGATGTGTGCGCTGAGCTGCTGTTTGACCCCTTTGTGCTGCAAGAGAGTTTCCCTAAGGCGCCATCTGCCCCTCTGTGTCTTGGTTCTAGGGACTCATATGTGTAGTGCAATCGCGTCGTGGTCTGAGAGTGCTGCAGGGATGACCTCTATGTCCGTGAGAAGGGCTGCTACTTCCGAGGACCCCAGGAAGTAGTCTAAGCGTGCGTACGTGTGGTGTACATGTGAGTAGAAGGTATATTCCGGATTGTTGGTGTTGTTTCTTCCTCCAGAGGTCCTCAAATCCTCTGCTCTCTAACCATTGCTCCCCGTCCTTGGATATCGCCCCGTATCACCAAACCTTTGGCCTGACCTGTCTTTTGTGGAGTCCATCACAATGTTAATGTCGCCCCCACTAGTGTTGAATTGATGTTGTGGGACAACGTGTCCACCAGCGCCCCTTTGAGAAAGGATTCTTGTTTGGCATTAGGTGCATAAATGGACCGGATGACAGCTGACCACCCCCCAAGTTGTACTTTATAAGACAGGAGCCTCCCTTTTATGTCTGCGACTTTGTCTCCCACCTGTCCCTTGAAATGGCGTGCAAACAGTATGTCCACCCTTGCTTTTTTCTCAGCTGTGGAAGAGTAGTATTGTATTGTGTTGGGAATGCCCTGGAGCGCATACGCTGCCAATCTTTTGGAAGTAAATGCGTTTTCTGTAGGAGACATACCTCTGCCCTGGTGTTCTCTAGGAAGGACAAGACAGCCCTATGTTTGACGGGGTTGTTAAGCCCCTTGACATTAAGGGAAATGATCTGCAGTGTTGGGTCAGCCGCTCGGGCACTGTAGGCAGAGTCCCTGCACCGCTTGGCATGTCTGGACAGACAACTAGTCTTGCGTTGCCCATGTTGCACCACACCAGAGCCCCCCTCCCCTTCAACCCAAAAGCATCCCCCCTGTCCCAACGCTTCCTCCCACCCCCCTCAGAACTTCCCAGCGGCCCCCCCTTCCCTCCCTCCCAACAGTGAAAAGTCAATGTCCCAGACCGGCCAGTCCATCGCAGGGCTGTGGTAACGTTACCTAGTTGAGCGGTTCCAAGTTTCGACCATCGTGGCCCCCCCGACAGCCCCCCCCCGTGCATGCGATGTGAATGAATTGAGATGTCCCCCCTTAGCCAGATCTTATTCATAGGGCGACGTTTCTTTGGCCACCTCTCGAATGGCAGTGGCCCTCTCCTGTAATATGACGTGGGCTTCAGGCTTCGATTGAAGTTTGAGCGTGCGCCTGCGTCCGACTGTCTGCCATGCTTCCGATGCTTGTCCTTGTTGCTGGGTGAGAGGTCTTCTGGTTGCTCTATCCCAAGAAGTGCGCAAGTGTCCTGAAGTGAGCGCAATTGCTGCAGAGCGCTGTTCCATTTAAAAATCAGTCTAAATGGGTGGCCCCAGAAGTATGGGTTCTCTTCCTTACGCAAAAAGTCCATAGCTGCCTTGAAGGATTTCCGCTTCTGGAGGGTAATGGCCGAGAGGTCTTGATATAGGGCCACAGGGCAGTTACGAAACCGCGGGGTTGTTTCTGTCTCGCTTCCTGAAGGATCCTTTCCTTAAGAGGGAAGTCCGGCAAAAAGGGTAGGATGTCTGGGGGGGGAGCTGGTGCGCGCCTAGGGAGACCCACTCGGTGTGCTCTATCAATCCTTATTTCAAAGTCAGGTGGTTCCCCCAGATTGTCGCAGAAGAGAGCTTGTAAATGGCCGGTGACATCAGCCCCCTCCTCCTTCAATGGGACCCCTCGTACTCGTATATTGTTCCGGGGGGACCGGTTTTCCAAGTCCTCTGCATGCGCTTGTAGATCTAGCTGTTGGTCCCTCAAGCGGATGACCTCCTGCTGTAATTTTTCTACCTCCTCGCTCCTGGCCTGGTCCGCCTCCTCCACGGCTGCCACTCGTTCTCCAAGGCCGTCCACCTCCCGTCTGATCTCCCTGACTTATCCCGCCACTTCTTGTTGAAGCGTTCTGAAGTCGTCCCTGAGCAAATTGAATAGAGTTTCTAGGAAGGACTTAATGATCGGAACGTCCGTACTGGAGGGGCGGGTTGTAGTTTCGGGGTTTCTGGCGAGGGTGGCCCTTTGTCTGTTCTTGCTTGGCCCTTCGCCAGCATCTCTGGGAGCGTGCGGTCCCCTTTTTTACGTTAGCCCGCCATGCTGCCCCCGTCCCGCTGCAGGCCCCCCGGGGCATCCCTTCGTCGGGGCCTGTTCTGTGGGGCGGTGGGTTAGGCCTCTTGTCTTGTCTGGTCAAGGGAGCCTTCATAGCGTGCTCTCGGGGCCTGTCGCTCTGCTGAGTGCTTCTGCTGGCGAGGGAAACCCGGGGTGTGCCAAGTCCAGCCCGGGGGCAGGAAGCAGTGACGGCGGGCCGTGCAGTGTCGCCCCCTGCTCCCTTATGAAGGCTGCCCGTGTGGACCCTGCCCTCGCGGAGCCCCGGCCCAGTGCTGCCTTTGGTGAGCGCTAGTGCGGCTCCTGGGTCCTGGGTCCTGGGTCCTCTGTGCATGGTGCCCACAAGTAGGCGGGAGGCGACCTGCCGGTGAGGCCTGCGCAATGCTTGGGGCTCAGCAGGCCGATGTGCTGTCGCTAGGCAGCGGCGCCGTCTCCCTTCCAGGCGCCGCCGGCCATGTGTGAGCGCTGTTCCGCCGGTGACCCGGGACCGGCACCGGTGATTGTCCCAGGGCCTTCCTCTCCCTGCCTCTGCACCCCCGACTCCTCACCTCGCTGTTCGAGAGCCCTTCTCCTCAGTAGCACCCTCTGCTCCTCCGCTGGTAGGCTGCTGTCGGCACCTTAGAGTCGGGGGGGGCCAGGTCCGCCACGATCGTGGCTCCTCTGCTCCGCTGACCAGGACCAGGCTCCTGACGTCCTCTGGCACCCCAGCGTAGACGGGCGGGCTGGGAGGACTCGGAGCCGCCATGAGCGCTTTGTGACTCAGGCCCCCAAAGGCCGCCTCGATAGCGCGGCCTGCGAGCTGTGTCCGTTCACTGCTGCTGAGGGCTCATGAGGTGCTGCCGCTATGTCCCCAAGCCTCTGGTGGTAGTCCAGGCTCCGAGAGTGGCGTTTTCTGGGGGGACACTGTGCAGGGAAACGGCTACAGGGGCGATGGGCCGGGGAGCTCACGGGATCCACGTCCGACTATGCCGCCATCTTGGCCACGCCGCCCGTAGCTGTGGATTTTGAACCTGGGCTCAGCTGCCACCCAGGGAAAACTACCAAACCCAGACATTCCTGAAAATGATAGACCCAGGGGAGTCCACAGTGGTGGGCCGTGCGAGTTCCTCACCGATGTTTCCTATCCAGAATGTCCTTCAACCACCAAACATTCCCAAAACACATTTTGCTCACATTTCTATAAAAGTTCCAGAATCTGAGGTGATACACAAATTTCCTATTACCAAGCATTCCGACATTTATCCTAATAAAAAGACTGCCCCGCTCCTGAATTGTGCAAAGATCCACAAAATTCCTACCACACAGCGTTCACACATTTGTCCTAATAAAAACTCGACGTAATTTGTGTGGCTTAGGCTAATGACCTCAATAGGAGCAGATAGACAGTTGTGCTCTGGGGTGGAGGAGTACAGGCCCTCCGACAGGTTCACAAGAATTTTCGTGATGTCTAGCGGACCTTTTGTCCCCCTCAGGGAGCAGACTGTGGGTAAACCCTTCGTATCAGCCCACAAGGAATGGCAGAAAGACTGCTGTACCCAGGGAAATGGGGAAGCTACAGGCTCATGGCGGCTGCTCCACCCCCAAAATATTAGAGTAAACACCCCTCATCTGCCCCCTAGATAAGGATAGATAGAATGTTGTGCCCAGGGGAGGGAGAGTACAGGTCCATGTCCAGGTGGGCCATCCCCCCCATCCTCCCAAAAAAGGTACATTGTAAATGTCATATAGTCTAATAGGCTTTCTGCCCTTTGGAGAACATATTGGGATAAATCCCCTATCTCCCACGACAATGGGCAGATCAACTGTGGGTCCTACAGGAAGAAGATGCATATGCCCATGCCCAAGAAAGCGGCTCCTCCAAAGAAAGCAGTACATACGACATTCCCTGATGCCTAGTAGTCTCTCTGCTCCCTGGAGGGGTCAGATTGGAATTAACACTCCATATCTGCACATAGGGGCAGAAAGACTGCCATGCCCAAGGAAGGGTGGAGCACATGCCCACACTCAGATTGCAACTCCCCATCCTAAACAGTACACCAAAGATTCCCTGGTGTATAATGGGCTTTCTGCGCCCCTGCGGGGGCAGATTTCTGGTAGAAACTATCTATCTGCTCCCAGGTGAAGGAAAGACTGATTTGCCCTGGGGCAGGGGGAGCAGAAGCCCATGCTGGGGGGAGGGGTTGCTCTTTACCAAGTTATGTCTTCGGTGTCTAGTGGAGGTGATCCCTGCTTGGGAATTGTGTGCCCAGTCTCCAATGTCCCCTTCCCACTACTGTCTCTTCCATGTTGATTGGTGATCCTTGTCATCAATCAAGTAAAAGCATACTGCAGCATTGGCATGGTCGTTTTTCACTTTTGTTTGCTGTGACTTCAGCGCACTGTACATCCTGTTGTTACAGCGCAAGAAGAAAAAAGGATACAAGAAAAGCTCATTCCTTATGTCCCGACTTGATTTCTGAAAAGAGTATGGCTGATCTCTGTCTTGAGTGACATAGTGAGAAAAAACCAATGAGCTTGAGTGTGGCCGAAGTAGTTTCTAGTGGCTTGAATTTATTCAAGCATTTTCACATATCTAATATTGTTGTTCTAAATTAGAGATGCTCAGACAGGAGTACCGTGCTCACTATGAAATAGGCATGCTACTTATCACTTTCTGATAACCAACAAGGCTGATTAATGCCTGAGTTGCTTGGGGTCTGATCTAGAGATGACCTGGTGTGTGGAGTTGGACTGTTCATATGGGAGCAGACTAAGCCTTACTTTCATATGGCTGATATTTTTTTGGAGTGGCATAGTGCCACTCAATGTACAGGAGTCTACTAATGTGTTTGTTCAGAGCAAAACCGCATGGAAACTAATGTCCATTATACAACCAAATTAATAATTCTGAGAAGTAAATCAGTGAGCTACAACTCCAATACACAACAACCCACATAACCTATGTATATCTAGAATTGTCTTGGTTATCATTGGCAATGAACCAGATAGCTAGCATTTCATCAGCCATGTAAGGGCTCAACCATTACAGAGATGAGTTATTTCTTATGTACCAGATTTAGGCACTCAGGTTCATTTGGTCATTGGTGTGACATTTCTTAAGTTAATGCAGAACGATGAACATCTGTACTGTGGCACTGTTTCTGAATAAGGTCTTATAGCCCTCAAAAATAGATTCTCTACCAGTAAACATGGATTTTGTGTGAGTCTTTTAAAATGCATGGATCTACTCTTTCCACTCCAGCAGCACAGTATTCCACAATTCTCCATATTTAGAACATTGTAATATGCTCAATTGTGTAGCATGACATGAGAAAGTGGTTTAATAAATGGTCTGGTTGTACGACCTCATCGTGTAATAAACTCACAAACCCATTTTGGGTCCTGTCAGGTTAATTTCAAAAACTGCAGCGCAACACTGGATAGCTGTAGCTCTGAGCAGCTAGTCTCCACCAAAGGAAAAGGTATAAAGCATTTGTAAGTACAAAAACAGTTGAATAAAAAGAAATGCAGTACAATAAGTCCAACACAAATGTTTAAAAACAGGTTGTATTTTTGTCTTCAAATAGACCCTGGGTCTGGTGGCTTAGTGGACTAATGCGTCCACTATAGGGGCCTGTGCTTGCCCTAATAGTCGCAGCTTCAAATGCTGGTGGGAAATGTGAAAAAGAAAACCTGGGCAAGGTTGATTACATGAGATACAGGCAACACAATTTCAATGTGACTAAATCATTAATTCTCACTCTTCAAAAATTATATTAAAAAAATAGATATTTATTTAATAAATAGACATATGATAAACTTTTTTTCACAATAAAAATATAAGTGTTTTTTATTTTTTCATTTTTTATATATATAGTCAAGCTAATTGATCCATTGAATTTTCATATATTCTGAAACTTGATGATTTTAACAATACACATTTTTTTTAAATGAGCCATTCAGTGAATTAACAAATACAACAATGTTCACAAACAATACATTGATGAATATACATTCTCAATTATAAAATACATTGTCAACAGACAGACGCAATGATCAGGAACTGATGGTGTATGCTTGAACTATGCACGTTTCGACAAAGACTTCATCAGGATTCCATCTCAGCGAGTCACTGAATGAAAACATATAGTCACATTATTTACCTTTAAAATTGTGTGCCATGGGTTATTCTGATGATTGAAAGATCCATACAAGATATAAATTAGCACGGGAGGTGTTTAAAGAGACCTTTTGTGTATAAAGCTGTTGACGATTGTGAGTACATGTAAATGGATAGCTGAATAAAGTCCCCAAAAGAATTCACCCAAATGTGTACACTCAACACTCCATTCGAACAGTGCATTCATCATTTAGATACCTTACACACCATTATAACCCGAAAGGGGAAAACAAAAGGGAAAGAGCCTGTGAATGTCCAAGCGTCAACAGTGTAACACAATGTGAAGACAATATATGATAAAATTACCTTAATTAATAATATACCAGTAGGGAAAACCCTCTCACAGACAGTCTGCAGGAACTATATTTGGAAAAGAGCTGGGGCCCCTGTATGCAGGATAATAGTGCCCTGACAGGGAAAAGGCAGGCGAGAAAAGGAAAACCTGGGCAAGGTTGATTACATGAGATACAGGCAACCTAATTTCAATGTGACTAAATCATTAACTCTCACTCTTCACAAATTATATTAAAAAAATAGATATTTATTTAATAAATAGACATGTGATAAACATTTTTTCACGATAAAAATATAAGTGTTTTTATTTTTTCATTTTTTATATATATAGTCAAGCTAATTGATCCATTGAATATTCATATATTCTGAAACTTGATGATTTTAACAATACACATGTTTTTTGAAAATGAGCCATTCAGTGAACAAATATGACAATTTTCACAAACAATACATTGATGAATATACTTTCTCAATTATAAAATACATTGTCCACAGATAGACGCAATGATCAGGAACTGACGGTGTATGCTTGAACTACACGCGTTTTGGAAAATGTTGGTGGCTCCACTCCGCCTTGCATGCTTCTACGGTCAATAAAATAAGTACCATTGAGTTGGCTAAAAATAAACATCTGTTATACAGCACCAAGATACCCTTGGACGAACGTGCACTTAATAAATGCACATTATGTTAGACACCTCAGTTCTAAGAATCCACAATAGGGTTCCAGAGATATGAATTTTGAAAGGAACAGTAAATCACAGCTTTTCACTGAGCACAATAAACCATTGTAATGGACTGTTATAGTAGTAAACTTTGTAAAAAACTAATTTGACATTCTTGGGGTGATCAACTCCAGTAGAGAGCTAGTCACAGGGACCCAGAAGGTCAAGTCCAACAGTTACCTCATATTCAAACAATCTCCAGTCCAGTTTCAGGCTCTATGGGTGAACCAACATATGCTTTAATGGAGGGGTCCTGATGCAGGGGACAAAGAATGCCGAAGATGCCCAAGGATGATAAGGATGCTGAGCAGGTGTTTGGAAACTTCTTGGGGCCACCCCTTGGGGCAATATCCCATGAAGTCCTGCTGAAGTTCAGCCAAACACCAGTTTCCATTGCTCTACTGGTCTCAGGATACAGCAAAACCAATGTTTTCCTTTAAGTGGTTGGAACGTCCTTGCTGGGCAATCATAGTGCTCTCCAATGGCTCTCCTGGGTCCTGCTGACTGAGATGTAACTTTTTGCATTGGGACGCAGCCTCCCAGATTGCCCTTCAGTTGTCAGGAGTGATCAGGTACCAACACACCAAGCCAGGCTTCGTCAGCTTTTGTGGCCCTGTAGCTGTGACACAGAGTCAGCCAACTGCCCCTTGGAATCATTTCTCTTGCATGGGGCTCAAGGATGACATTTCTTTGAGCAAGGCACCACAGGCAAAATCCTCTCTTTGCCAGCCCAAGCAGCAGCAGTTGCAGTCCAGTCTTTGGTGCAGCCTCTGTTTGCTATTTACAGGAAACAGCAGAGCAGTCCTTCTTCAGTCCTCTCGTCAGTACAGAAGTGATCTGAGGTGTGGGTACCACTTTCATGCCCAGTTTGTGCCCTCAGAGATGTGGCGACTACCGTTTAAAGAGCTGCCACACCCCCTCCTGCCTAACAAGAACATCCTGTGAAGTGCGGCATCTAGCTAGCACAGAATGCACCATTCTGACCTCTCCCAATACGACAGACCCTTCCCATGGCGTGTAGAACTCCCTAAACTATCCCAGAGGTGTGGCTACCTGGGGGCTACAGAGCCACAGAAAAACAGGTTTGGCAGTGGCTTCCCAGTCTCTGTCCCTGATGCCAGCCTGTCTGCAAACACAAAAGAGTGGCCCCTCTCGTGTGCATCCACCATTTAACCTTCAAAACTGGCTTCCCCCTTTTAGATCTCTGTATGGCTTTCCTGCATGGGAGAGGTGACACCTCTTCCTAAGGCAGGCCTTTTGGGTTCCTTCCTGAGAGTCACTCACACCTTCCCTCAGGAGGATTGAAGGTTGTCTCATGGCCATAAACCATAAACAGTCACTGGAAAACTTTAGAAAACAAAGTGGCAACTGACTGATATTGCCATTTATGCAAAAGTTACATTCAATTTGACTTAAGGAACAAGTCAAGTTTAACACACCAATTCTTTGGATACATTGAAGTACCATATTTATTAGTCTAATTAAGATATTAGCCCTGCTGAGTTGTCAATGTTTAACACTGTACTCACCAATGGGGCCACTATAGCCTTTTTACAGCAAAGTGGGATTTTCGCTGTCAGGACATGTAAAACACATGTGCTACTTATAAATAATATGCACC
The DNA here is from genome assembly GCF_964263255.1 of Lissotriton vulgaris. Taxonomy (NCBI): domain Eukaryota; kingdom Metazoa; phylum Chordata; class Amphibia; order Caudata; family Salamandridae; genus Lissotriton; species Lissotriton vulgaris. Next base: position 938,277 of record NW_028253351.1, read on the forward strand.
CTGCCTCACGGTATGTTAGAACTGCCTAGGGGTGGCTTGCATACATTAAAAATAAATGTTTTTCTTTGCTATTACTGTAAAGACAACTTCGAAGTTGCAATGAAACTGTTGTGCTGGCCAAAAATAATGGGCTGGGAGTCATGCTTTGCTTTGCCACACTTGTGTTAGTACAATAAGTACTGCAGTCCATGAAAGACACTTTAAGTTACAGGTCCTGGGTACCCCTGGTCCAATATACTAGGTACTTATAAATAAGTTAACTTATGCCAATTGTGGGTTAAGGATTTAGACATATAACTTTTAAGGGTTTTAGCACTGGCCTAGATGCCTGGTTGGCAGTGCTCAGTGTACCTTCAAAGACAAAAAACCAGCAGAATAATATTTGGGTGTGATCATGCAAAAAAAAGGCAATCCCTTACATGTCCCCCTCTAGATGAAAGGGGATAAGCAAATAACGTACACACTGGTAGTTCTCCTCACCTAAGTGGAAGAACCTGGAAAGTCCATCTTCACTGGCATGGTCACTCCCTGGTCTGTGTTCCACTGTAAAATCCATATCATGTAGGGAAATGGACCACCTCACCATTTTGGATTCCCATCTGCAAAAGCCACCTGAGAGGTTTGTGGTCATTTTCAACACTGAAGTGAGTCCCCAAAGAGTAGGCTCTTCCCTTCTTCAGGGACTAAACCACAGAAAAGACTTCCCTCTCAATGGCACTCCAACGCTGCTCTCTAAAAGGAGTTCCAAACTAATAAATGGGTTGATCCTGGCCTTTTGCCGTTTACCTGTGATGACAACACTGCCCCAATCTAATTTTCAGAGGCATCTGTCTGAACAATACACTTTTTGCTAAAATCTGGTGCTTTTAAGATAGGTCCTGTGCCCAAAGACGTTTTCAGGGTGTTAAAGGCGTTTGGACACTCTTCAGACCAAATAAAGGTTTTGGCTATTTCTCAGAAGTGCATTCTGTCAGGGGTGCACAGTGGTACCAAACCCCTTTGCCATTCTTCTATAGTACCCAGTCAGGCCCAGATTGGCTCTGATCTGGGTGTGAGTTTAGGAGCCTCCCACGCCATGATGGCCTGGGTCTTGGGCTGAAGATGTACATGGCTTCCACCTACTTGGTGGCCCAAGTACACAACTGAGCCTTGCCCTATTTGATACTTACTTACCATAATAGTCAGCACTGCCTGCTTCAAAGCTTGAAACACTCCCTTAAGATGAATGCGGTGCTCTTCTCAGGTAGAATTAAATACAGCAATGTCAACCAGATATGTTACACTGAAACAACATCTGAAAGTTGCCAGGTGCATTTGTCAAGCTACATGACATCACATTAAACTGAAAGTGGCCGTCAGGAGTTGATAACGCAGACCTCTTATTGACTCCTTGTGTGAGGGAATTCTGCAGTATTCTGAAGTTAAATGAAATGTACCTAGGTACTTGGCAGACCCCACTTTGTCTATTAGCTCATCACCACTTGGTATGAAATGAACATTAGTCTTAGTGACAGCATGTAGCCCTCTGTAGTTCACACAGAACATCAATTCAGGTTTTCCACTTTTTAAGTTGGTTTTGGTACAAGCGCAACTATGCTGGCCCAAGGACTGTTAAAGGGTTGAGTTACTCAAAGATCTGGCCTCCAAATTATTGTTTGCCTTTTTTTATGTATGCAGCCATTCTGGAGCAAAGTCCTAGTGCTTAGCACACCATGTCTTGTTTTGGCTCATTGATGGGACTTTTGCATCCCTCTCTTACTAAGCTCAGTGGTCCTCTTACAAGGTGACCATACAGTAGTTTACATTTGCTTAAATTCTACTGCTTTCTGGGGTACCTCTCTGTGGGAAAACAGTAAGCATGGAACAAGAACATTCCACCTCCTTCTGAGTTTCTCCAGTAAACCCATTATCATGCCCTTCATTTTCTTGTTAGACCTTTCAACTAGACATTATCTTGGGGATGGTAGGAAGTGGTGAACTTGTAACACAGCACACTTCCCACCTTGCGTTCAGATAGGCAAACACACAGTTGGTTCCTCTAGTTGAAAAAACCTCCTTTGAAAAACGCACCCTGGAGAAGAGACCAAGTAATGCCCTTGCCCTGCAGATGCAGTGAATTGCCACTGGATACCTGGTGGCTTGGTCCACTACCACCAGGATGAACCAATTCCCAGATGCCGTTTGAGGGCTAAGGGGGCCAACAATATCTATCTCTACCTTCTTAATGGGAGTCCCCCAACCACAGGTAGTAGTATCAGGGGAGCCTTTGATGTGCCCCCTGTCTTGCTACTAGCTAACATAGAAGCTACATAACTCTTTCATTTTCTCTGACATCTAGAGCCAATAAAAATGATTGACTGACCTTTATCACGTTTTGGTCTGCTCCCTATGACCAGCTAGGGGACATCATTGACCATGTTTAGGTGAAATTCACTGTAATGTTGGGAGACTACCACTTTCCTGGTTGGCCCTAATTTGGGATCCCTTGCCTCAATATTCTGAAGTCTCTCATCCCAGTATACCTTATGGGTACCACTTTAATCTCCCTTTTCTTGCCTTTTAATCAATTGCCTCAGGCCTGAAGAATGGGGCAAGCCCACTGTAGTACTGCAAACTCTGGTATATCTCTCTTGGGGACAATCTCCTTTTCACGCATCAGTCTCTTTCCCTCTGTGTTAGGCTTCTTCTGGGTCTGAGCACTATACAAGGCTGGCTGACTAGGCTTCCTTTCCTGTCCCTTATTTCTTGTGATGTGTGCCATTCTTCCGGAATCCAGGTTCCCCTGACTTCCCTGTAAGGCTGTTTGTGCTCTTGATGCCAAACACAACCATCTGGGGGCTTGGGGGCATTATTTCAGCTGGAGTCCTCCTTTCCACACATACCCAAGCAGAGGTTTCCAGTAAGTCTTGGCGGTGAACTCCGCTCTGCTCGCAGATTTTGAAGAGTTTTCCGCACACCGCATTCCCAAAAACTCTGCTTCGAGGTGCGGAGTGGAGTTTTTTTCCTTGCTCGCATTCGTCAACATCAAGTTGGCAAGTGCAAGCTTGGAAAACCAACATCCCAGCAAGATTTCTCAACGCTGGCGGTCAGATTTCTGATTGCGAGTGGTCGCATATGCGCGTGACCGCTCGCATTGAGAAAGCTGCTGCCCGAATAAAAATCTACTTGAGTGGCAGAAAGGAAGCAGGCCCGTTTGTGCTGTGCATGGTGCCGTTCGCGATGATTGCACAGTGCGGACAAGCACCTGGCACTGAAAATCACAGTGAATGGCATTTATCTAACGCACGCCTCTGCTCGCGGAGCTCCACGTAGCGCGGCGGAACACTGCCCAGGCTTAGTTTCCAGGTAATTTCCCAGCTGACGCTCTACTGGGATGGGAGGGCACACAGATGCCTTCTTCTGACCGGCCAGTGACCCCTTCTACTCAAGGTTAGCCATGAGCTGGAATTTCCTGTCATTCTCAGACTTTACTATCTGGTTTACCTCATCAGGAATGATCTGACCTTGGGAAATCAGTCTAGTCATGCCCATGGTTATGCTGACATTAGTATCCCTTAGAGCATTGATTTCAATCCTCTTGATCAATAGCCATTGCTTGTACTTTTCCATACGTGGAGGCCAGGTAGCGCCAAGGCTTCCACTCTACCATCTGATACTAGGATGACCTCAGTATACCCCTTAAAATACCCAGGGACAACTGCATACCACTATTCTTATACCAGCAAAGCCCTTAGGATGGCCACCTGTGGGTTACTTCTTGGTGGAGACAGAATCTACTCTCTTCCGTCCTGGATTCTGGCAGTCAAAACATATCACAGCCTTTGAAAGGCATCATTCTTTCCCGGGTACCCCATCCCCTTGGACTGTGGTGGTTCTTGGGTCCCCCTACCTCGGCAATCTTTTAAGGCCCTTTAGAGAACTTCTACTTTTATCCTTGTTACCTACATCTTTCACGTAAAGAGGGGCCTGAGCCCCTTTCTTAGATAACCTCCATGGGACTTCTTGGGTGCTCTAGTTCACACTCATTGATTTTCTATCTTTCCCAGCTCTCTGGGCCTAGAAAGCTTGAAATCTACCAGATTCTGTGTAACATCTTTGTAGGACAATTAGTATGTAAATGCTTTTTAACAATCAAATTATAGAGTCATTCATAAGTGTATATTTTCTTATCCTTATTCTAGCCATCCAGCTTCTTTACTGAAGCATCCACCTGTGTCTCTGTTGCCCCCTTGTGTGTGCTCCTGAACTTCCATTAAAAGTCTTCTGCGGTTAGACCAAAGAACCTTGTAAGTGCTACTTTCATGTGAGTATGAGACTCTGCCACTCACCCTCTATTGTCAGAAGCCTATCTCTCCCCACCACTGTAAGCAGTTTCCACAATGAGGAGCCCTAGAACTAGACACCCACCTTCCTCATCCTGAGAGTTTTCTCATATGATGCCAGCCAGAATCTTTGTCACCCCCCGACATACTTAGGCACAAAACCTATGGGTAACCTGGGATTATGGGCACTCCCTGCAGTTAACATAGATTCTTTGTTGCTGCCACCCTTCTCTTTGGACTTCAGGCCTAACTTGATGCTCCTTTCCTTGAGGACCACTTTTCTTTCCTCTAAGGCCAATCTTGTCTCCTCCTAGTCTAGGAGGCTTACTTGGGTCTTGAGGTCTCCCGGCCCCCTCTCTGACATTAAACTGCTTTCATTACCGGCTACTGAGAAGAGCCTTGGGCAAATGGTGGGGGACAGAGTGCCATCACCCCGCTCATCCTCCTCATCAATGACACTCCTGTAATTATCCTCTTCCCCTCTGTCTCGGGTAATCTTACTTTCCACGCGAGCTTGGACTCTATGGGCCTCCCCTGAGCTATCTTGAAATCCTTCATTTATGCTGCAGACCTGTGGTTAATCTTTCTGGCCCACATGCATCATTGTTACATTTTGCACTTCCTAATTTGCGAAAAATAAGGAATCGCAAATTAAGAAGTGCAAAATGCTATGCATCATTGTTTTCGGTATTCATTTGGGATTCGGTAAAAATCGCAATTTTTACCGAATCCCAAATGAATACTGAATTCTTAAGTGCATTTTCGCAATTCCTATTGATTCCTATGGGCCAAAAGGCCCATAGGAGTCAATGGGAAGGCATCAGCAAATTGCGAGTGGCACTTTGAAAATTTCATGGGTGCAGGGGGGGTCCAAAGGACCCCCCCATGCACCCCTGAAATGTATTTTTCGCATCATGTTTCACACACACATGTCCTAAGGACATCTGTGTGTGAAACATGAATGTAGAAAAAAAAACATTTGCAGCATTTTAAACACTTTTTCCAAATTTACCGAGTGGTTCAACCACTCGGTAAATTTGGCACCCTAATTGCGACTTTGCACTTGTGAAAGTAATGATGCATTGCTTTTAAGAAATCGCACATCTGCGACTTCTTAAAAGCACCCGCAATTTTAGAACTCGCAACAATGTTACGAATTCTAAAATTGCTTCATGCATCCCAAAAAGCACTTTTGCATTCGCAAACGGCCGATTTTAAGTAATCGCACCGTTTGCGACTACAAAAATGCTTGATGCATGTGGGCCTCTGTCCTTGCATAATCCTCTCAATGTATTGAGCTTGAGGGTGAACAGAATGGCCAAGTCAATTTCCATTTTTCCTAAACCTTTTTGATACTTCCAGAAATTCATCAAAATCTTTGTAAACTTTTTCAAATGTTTTCAAACTCTTAAAAACAGTACACTGGAGATTTCAGAACTTGGCAAACTGATGATTATGAATCACAATTACCTTCTTCTAAGTGTTGGCTGGGCATATTGTTAATTTTTCAAACTTAATTACCAAATGGTTTTGCAACACACACGTTTTGAATATCACTACTAGACGCCTATGTGAGAAAAGTAGTTCATATATGGAGTGGTGGTGTACCCTCACCATATGATAAACTCACAAACTCATACTGGGTCCAGTCAGGTTTGTTTAAAAAGCCCTAGCTCAACTATGGGTAGCTTTGACTCTGTATTATCTCACACAAAGGGGTGGGCACTCGGAGTATTGTCCACCCAATTTCTATAGTACTACTCCACTATAATTAAACACACTAGGTACGTGGGTGAAAAATAAAGGAACTGAAAAAGCACTACTGTGCTAGGACGAGAACCCTCACTCACTCAAAGGTGAAATGCTTCATCATAGTGTCCCCGGCCCACACTGGGTCGGCAAGGTACCCAGTGTGGGCTACAACGCTCTCTCAGGAGAGGAGCAGGGGTATTCTAAGCACCATAAGTACTACCTCCTATGTGGATAGAGAGGGAAAGAGTGCAAAACAAAATAAGGAAAAAGTAAACAATACTATCTCCTGGTGGGCAAAAAAGTTTTTATTCTGGTGCCCCAGTGGATAGGATTAACAACGAGCTAAGTGAAATAGGAATTATGGATATTACCCTGCTATCTAGTCAACATGTTTCTGCCATACAAGAATAAAAACCTTCTTGGCATTCTACGGGACCAAAATCTGGGTGTCACTCAGCTATATATAAAGAATAAAGTAACCAAGAGGCGATACAGTCCAGGTATTGGCAGTTCTAGTGACACCAACGTCTGATAGGGTCCATTAGACGCGGAAAATAAAACACAACATGTAAAGACAGTTAAACAGTTCCTCATATAGATTGTAGTATATGACACCAGTGTCCATCACCAGCACTTCCAAACTTATGTGAGGTGGGTATGTGATAACAGTGAGCATCTAAAATAACCTTACCATCACGTGTGTAAGGATCCCCTCTACCATCAACAGTCCCTTCGGAGCATTTCACAGCTATGTGTATATACAGAAGAACAATTGTTAAAGAGATCTACAAAGAAAGTGTATGTAGAAACAATAATGTAATACAAAACGGTTCCCTTTAAAAAAAAGCTGTTATTGTCGGGCATAAATTATACATCTTATTTCTTTGGGGTCCCTTTATTGTGTTTAATGCTCAGGGGAAATGTTGACATGCAAGATGGACTTAACCTATTTATATTTATCTTTCAAGCCCACAAAACAGTCGACATGACCGTCATCTTACAGCACTTCTGTTGAGTAAACAGGAGCCTACGCCCCCATATATAATAGTCAGAAGAGGAAAAAGGAAAAGACAAAAATTGCATCACTGATGCATGTTCAATGTATGTCTCAAAACACAGCCATGTAGACTAAGCCGAACAGTGAACCTCATCAAGTGCCTGCCCGAGATTGCCATCAAAGAACCTGCTCAGTGCTGGATCAGCTCCTTAACAGATACAACACAAGCTGTAAGCCTGCCACCTTATTGCTCTGAAGGCCGTAAATTCATCCGCGGAAAGCCTCAAAGTTAATTGCTCAGCCCCACCCTCTTCAGCGCATACGTAATCCCTCTTGTCAATGTCATCCTAACACACATCAATGTCCTCTCCTATGCAGACAGCACACTGATAAGATACTTTATTGTGCATGGTTACTTAAAACCTTTACAATGTAGAGAAAAGAGGATTCAATTTCTAAAACATAAGTCAAATTTAAACGTATTAAAACAAAAAGGTCCGTCCATAAAACAAAAAGCAGAATACATGGATTGATAACAAAAGCGCGATTAGAAGAAACTTGACATCTAGACTACACACAATTCTCTTCCTCTCCTACAAGACACCCAACACAAGAAACAAGCTCACTGCTTCATGCTTAAAGTCACTAATTGAATGAAAGACAACTGTCTCAAGCGTTAAAACTAACAAGACAGGAGTAGTGCTCTTCGGCAAGAACCCCTCACCATGGGGCTCTAGCTGGTGGCCAGTCAAACTTCAACCTACACCCAGAACACATGCCCGGAACCATGAGGTATTCAGCAGCAAACTGGACATGACCACACAATCAACGCTATCACTGCATCCTGCTTCCTCACCCGGAAGATGGTCAGGGCCCCAATCAACACTAGAAAAACTACCCCACACACCCTAGTCGCCAGAAAATTGGACTATAGGAACACTCTGCATTACCAAGCAACTTACTAGAAGATTACAAACCATCCCGAACTCGCCAGCCAGACTCATCCTCAATATCCCACACGGAACTCACATCATACCACACCTATGGAACTATACTGGCTCCCAATACAAAAATGCACTTAATTCAAACTCCTCGCACTCACATTCAAGGCAATACACAACTCGGGGCCTACCTACCCGAACAGTTGCATCTCCTTCCACCAACCACTGACACCTCCACTTTGCAGGATTCATCCACGCCTACACAGAACCAGATCCGAAACGATGCACATTTTCTTGCAACATTCCTAAGGAATGAACGACCTCCCTGTCCACATCAGGTCCTCCGTCAACACTTCAACATACGGGCCGCAGTTACACCTTGTACTATATACCAGGGTATTATTTGTAAGTTAACTTATGCAATTGTAGCTGAACCAATCAGACATCATAAACCATTTAAGGGTCAGAGCCCGGGCACTGAGGCATGGTTGGTAGGGCTCAGCGCACCTTCAGACTCGAAAAACCAGCATCATCAGTACAGAAAGTGACATTTCCTTACAGTTGAGTTCTGTGATTCCATCAATATAATTGAATCTAAGTCATCAAATTTATTTTGCCTTTTGTGTTACTGCATCCAAACCGAAGCTAAAAGGGAGAAAGGAGGAGAGTTAAAAAAAGAGGGAAAGTAAAGGAAACAGAGAGAGATATTTTAACGCACAGATTACCTATTTTTAAGTATGATTTTAACAATGCTAACTCAATCATTTAACATTGGCTAACAGACAACAATAACAATTAAAGTATTACAATTTCAGATGCTAATGCTTGAGATCAAAGTACTGCACATAATAACCAATGAAAAAGATCTCATCAGCTTCATATTAGCCTCTTGAATTCTTAAACATGATAATTGACGTAATGTAATTGTAAAATGAGTTTTAATTTATGAAATGTAAAGTTCTGAAAACATTATTAATGTGGGTATCCAATGGGAGGGCGTGTCTAATGGTGGTTGGTGGGTCAAGAAGTGGCAGAGAAAACAGACAAGTTTTGATTGTGAGCCCCTGTTTGGCAGATTTAAGGGGGTGCTTGACGAAGTAGCGTTGGAACTGTGACGACCCTAGTCAATAGACGGCGCCTGTAATAGGCTCCCCCTGGCCTGCAGCAGCAGGGAAAAGGTTTTACATCGGATGACAAGGTCAGCTCCTGCTTCTGAAATAGGAGCCATTAGAAAGGATCCTGCATACGCCCCATTATTCTTCTTAACAGAAGCATCTATTTCAAGGTGCAGCAGCATTGGATCAGGGATCTGGGGAATAAGAAAGAATGCAAGTTAAAGTTAAGTGCATTTTTTATTTGAATGGGCCGTGCTTCCTTTTTTGCTTGAATAGGAAAAGAACGACGGCCTTGCTCCTCTTTTAAAAACCATGATGTATTGCTTTACCAAGGAACACAGGTGAATTCTCTTTTCAGTGACACCTTGATAGAGGATAGACTCATTCATCTTAATCTAGTCTATAAGTGCCATACAAAATTGGTTTCCGATTACACGAAGTATGTACCTTTAATTGAAGCTTCAAAAAGTTTATTTTCTTGAACAGCATCGCAACAGTATAAATGCTACTGGTAGTATTATGATAATGGTTCAGTGAGGTAAACCCACCTAAAAAATTAAAACTGCAACATTCTGCTGGTTGCATATGGAAGGAAAGCATATTTTGTGGACTTTTAAAATATTGTCTTTCGAAACGGGAAACCTTGAATCGGATGTTGGCCTCTTTTCCTCTTTTAAAACATTTTATTCAAGTGTTTATACAGAACACGGATCAGGAATGTTGTCACAATTGTTTATCACCAGAAAAAACATGAGAATAAGTAAATAAAACAAATCTGTCTTTAGCAGGCCAGTGCAATAGACAGACAGAAAAAACGAGGAAAATAAGTGGGAGAGAAAATAGGCTGGTATACCCTGGCACTCTACAGGCCTTATTTATGAGGCTGTGTGTCACTTTTACGCCGCCGGTGCGTCACTTTTTGTGACGCACCAGTGGCGAAAAAAATGCGCCATGTTGCGCCATATTTACAAAGTGACGCATCTAGGTAGAGGCGTCACTTTGTAAACCTTTGCGCCACATTATACCTGCGCCAGGTATAATGTATGCAAGGGGGGCGTATTGACGCAAGAAAGGGTCATAGAAGTGACGCAATGAAATCTATGATATTTCACTGCGTCACTTCTAGGACGCAAATGCGTCAATATCTTATGCCTGCCTCACAGCAGGCATAAGACTTACGCAGGCCCTTTCAAATGGGGCTTGCCCCATGTGAAAGGGCACATTGCTGGAGTTGCATCACTTTTGTGACACACTCCAGCAATGCGTCACTTTTGCACCATAGAGATACGTCAGAAATACTGACGTATCTGTAACTCCTTGGAAATGATGCGTCATATTATAAATATGACGCATCAATCATGTCGCAAGGAAGGCGCACTGAGAAGTGACGCATCGCTGCTTTCACGCAGCAATGCGTCACTTCTCATAAATAAGGCCCTACATGTTCAGACTCTCTAGGGACTCTCTTGGGTCCTCTTGTTACATGCCCGTCGTTTCATTTTCTTCTTCACTCCCCTACGTGGACAGCGCCCAAAATCTGAGATTCTGAAATTCGCCGGGATTGGTGCTATGGGAGCCAAGGCCTCCCTATCTTTCTTGACAAATGTTTTAAATTATAGCCAAGCCTTTCAAGTGTAGACATTAGTTCAGTTATTAAAGCTGTCAACCTTTCCATAGAGTAAATATGCTAAATTTGTATCCACTAAGTGACCTTTGAGGTAAGTGTGGATTTTCTAAGCTTGTGCTATAGTGATTCTTGAAGCTAATAAAAGGTGGGTCAGTCTCTAGCTTCTTGGGATTGTGCGTTTATATAAATTATTTCCCTAGAATCCCCAAACAGTAGTACAAATGGGTTAAGTCGTAAATCAAAGATGCTCATATTTCTGATCTGTGATGCTATCTCGCTCCAAAAGCATTGGATGTGTCTACAAGGAAACCACAATTGGTGAGAAGCATCTCTCATACCACATCATTTCCGGCATTGAACAGAGGCGACAAACCTGGCCTACAATCTAACTGGTGTAAAGTACCAACTTGCATGTAGCTTGTATGAATTGGCTTTGCATTGCAGACAAATTAATGTTTTAGCAGATCGTGACCAAATGTGTACCCAGGTATCCTCAAGTGTCTTCACCCCAGATCCTGCACCCATTTTGTCACATAGGTATGTTTGTTTACCTGTACCCGATTGCATATCATGTAATATAGCCAGCAAATATCTCATCTAGGATAACCCTAAGAAAACAACTGGTCAATAGATGTCTTCTCGCGACTACTCACAGTTTTAATACTTGTGGAATTTGGCCAATGGAGAAGTTGGTTTAATTTAAAGTCATATGACCTTATTAAGTCGAAGAGTCGGGTACATGTTATCCTGTCTAGTGTTTTCCTATTCTCATACAGTTCACCCGGTATTGGGGAACGCCGCCTCTCAAATCCACGATCCTCCATAACTGTCTTTAATTCGAAATATTGGTAATTGGTGGTAGGGGTGAAGGGAATGAGGGTACAACATTACTGTTAGATTTGGCCCCAATATCTCAATAGGTTTGATGTAGAATGTAGCAGTGTTGCTTGTGGAGATCTATCCGTGTGTTGCAGTCATGGTATGAAGGTTCAGAGCAAGAGATGAGAAATCCTGCTGTAGCAAGTGTCTCCCTTGGTTTGGATGTGGAAAATGATGCGTATCAAGAGCAGGGCTCTGTTGTGTGGCATATATATAATGTTTTATGATTGGCAGTCATAAACTTCCTTTCCTTCTGCTGGTTGGTTCTATGTTTTGGCCTTTGGTGTTCAAGGTGAGCCATTGTTCCAAATGAACCCAATGGTCTTAACTTGCATTTTTGCTATAAGAAACCAAATCAGAAGGGTCTGTGTTGTGTACAACAACTTGGGAAGAATGTTCATTTTCATGCTACTATCCTTCCTAGCCAGGAGATTTCTTATTTGCCCGATCTATACAAAGCCTTGAACAGGATGTCTAACAATGGTGGGATATTAATTGTCAAATGGAGCAACGGCGGACCTCTTGTTCCGCCCCTCACGCCAGTTCCAATAAGTAAGATTGCTGCACAGCCAACCCCAACCGCAGCTGTTGCGTGACATCACTGTCCTCCAGATCAAAGATATTCTTTTTATCAAATGGGGGTGCGCAGCTCATGAAGTCCAATAGACAGATATTGATGTAAAAATAACGTCTTTATTCCAAATTTGTAAAAACGATCTGACATAGACACTCCAGCCAACACGTTTCATTCCCTTACTGGGGACTTTGACAGGGCAATGAAAATTAACGGCTTGAATGTGCCATCACACAGCGCGTGCTACAAAATTCGTTTTATTTATTAAATTGTTTACTTACCTCCAATTATCCATGTTCTGGTGTTTAGTACCCCCACCCTGCCCCTCCCCCGCCCCTCCTCTCTGCCCCACAGAACTCCCTCCACGGGCCACAGCTGCATCAATGTTGTAACATTGCGTGAAGTGAGAAACATCTTCAAAACTTTTGACAGTGGACCCGTTAAAAGCTTGTAGTATGCCTTATAAAAGGGCACAGAAAAGATATCAGAGCCAGGGGATTTGTTAAATTTTAAGCTGTATAGCTGCATGCACTTCGTAGCATGTAATAGGTTCCTCCAGTTCATGTAGCAATGAGGGGTCTATTGGAACCATGAGGTGTTTTAAGTAGCATTCTTTCAGATTTTGTAGACAATTCTAGAAAATTCTGTTAGATAATTCAATAAAAGGCATTAAGAATATGCTTACTGTCAGCTGTTTCAGTATGCAACCCCATCATATTTCATGCTTTTATTTGATTCGAAGTTTGTTTCTGTTTGAGTTTATAGGCCAATAGTCTGTAACCTTGTCTACTTTTCTATAGTATTTTTGATTGCAGTTTTTTGCTACATCTTTAAATTAGCATTGTTCAAATTCTCCCTGACTTTTCAGTACTACTACAGCTGGGAGGCTGTTCTAAGACCTAAAACCCTTCGCTCTGAAGGGTTTTTCTAAGGGTTTTTCTCATGCTGCAGTCGGGTTCCCAGTAAAAGTGTTCTTTGATTACCACTGATTCTAGAACAAAAGTTTTTCTTAAATACACTGCATTTATACATCCAAGGTAAGGTACACTTTTATAATGTCATAACCTTCTCTCCTCACTAACAAAAGCACAGCTTTAAGTCCGTACATCTCACCTTAAACAATATCCTGTGTAAGCCTTGTACCAAATTATTCTTAAAATGCACAGATGGAATAAAAAATATATATAAATGACAACATTGCAATCTGCAAGGGTCAGTTCTTGTAATGAAAATCAGCTCATAATCAGAAATTGGAACAAAAAAATATGTTTTCCTTTATATAGCCAATTCCTTTAAAACGGATCACTGAAATAATATAGACTGCCAAAATATCGACCTGCAAAAATATCGTTGCCAAAATATCGACAGACAAAATATCGACTTTCTATCTACAAACAGGTAAGTACAAAAATATCGAGTACAAAATATCGTTAACAATAATATAGATGTAAAAAATATCGACTTTATTAAAAACAGTGTTAAATTAAATTAATATTAAATTTTAATGACTAAAATATACTTAAAAATACTTAAATTAAATTATAATAATTAAATAATAAATGAAAATAATAAAAATAAAAATTTACAATCTTATTTGTTGACCCTGAACCCTAAAATATACCCCTTTACCCAAAAACCCAAAACTGACCCTGAACCCTAAAAATACCCCTTTACCCAAAAACTAAAAACTGACCCTGAACCCTAAAAATGCCCCTTTACCCAAAAACTGAAAACTGACCCTGAACCCTAAAAATGCCCCTTTACCCAAAAACTGAAAACTGACCCTGAACCCTAAAAATGCCCCTTTACCCAAAAACTGAAAACTGACCTTGAACCCTAAAAATGCCCCTTTACCCAAAAAACTGAAAACTGACCCTGAACCCTAAAAATGCCCCTTTACCCAAAAACTGAAAACTGACCCTGAACCCTAAAAATGCCCCTTTACCCAAAAACTGAAAACTGACCCTGAACCCTAAAAATGCCCCTTTACCCAAAAACTGAAAACTGACCCTGAACCCTAAAAATGCCCCTTTACCCAAAAACTGAAAACTGACCCTGAACCCTAAAAATGCCCTTTTACCCAAAAACTAAAAACTGACCCAGAACCCTAAAAATACTCCTTTACCCAAAATGTATCAATATTATTTAATTACCAATTAATTATTAATTAACAATAACAATAAAGTAAATATATTAGCACATTAGCTGTAATTATTTTAATAATTAATATTATTTTTTCCCAATTAATTACTTAACAATAACACAAAATTATATATATTAAAATGTACTCTAATTAATGTAATTAACTAATTACAATTAATCAATTACCAATTAATTACTAATTCAAAATATGTACAAAATTATATTAATTAATTAACTAATTATTATTAATTATCAATTAATTATTAAATATAAATATTTACAAACATATATTAATTAATTAATTATTATTAAATTACTTCCCACCCTATTCCCCTATAAACCCACAACCCGCTACAGAATTACATAACGCAATTATTAAAAAAACAAATTCCATTTAATAAAATATTTTATAACATTAATACACACTTTTCACACATATTATTACATAAAAATACACTATAAAATATTATATATTATAAAAAATTCGATATTTTTGCTATCTATATTTTAAACAGTCGATATTACTTCACTTACCTGAAAAACGATATTTTTGTAGTCGATATTATGTCCAGTCGATATTTTGTCCAGTCTATAATTAAAACTCGATATTATGTCCAGTCGATATTTTGGAGTCGATATTTTGTCTGTTCACCCTTTAAAACATATTAATCTCAAGTTTATGGTAAAAAAAGATTGTATATTCTAATATATGTAATATTAGTGGTACATTCTAACATGGCATGATTTTCAGAACAAATGTAATGATCAAGAAAATGAGACGCAGTGGAGTAAAGTCATTGGCCTAGGATCACAGACTTTGATCAAGTGGGGAAGCCACAATTTAAACCCAGTTTACCTGGTTCAACTCTTAACAATTTAGCTGCTGAACTGAAATGTTCTTCTCAATTTCACCAATAAACAGTACTTAGTACACAATTCTGTCCAGTTGCAGCTGTCACAAACAAAAAGTGGTGGGGTGAGTGGAGGGTGTGCGGGGGGCAGTGCAAGAGGGGGAGTGCGGAGGTTTAATAATAATGGAAAAAAATAATCTTACCTGAAGCTGCAGGCCGCCTACCGTGTCACGTCATGCCTCAGTGTTTTTCCTTGTCCTAGCAGACACCGAGGCAGCATCACAGACTCCCTGTGCTAAAAGAGCGGTGCATGGATGGCATGAGCGGGCTGCTTGGACTCCGCTCAGGACAGGGATTCTATGCTGTTTCTTCAGCCTGGCTGTTAAATACAACCCTGTTGGAGAAAGCTAAGTGCACATGCGTGTTTGGCCTGCCTGAGAGATCCGACCAAAACACACATAAGCACTTAAAAGTGCACACACCATTCATCTTCCCCCTCCCATGGTCCTGGCCTCACCTCTTCTTATGGACACTGGCTCAGCCAGCAGGTGATAAATAAAATGATGATAGAATATTGTTTTATTTTTCAACTGCTGGCTCTGAGCCAGTGGGGCAACGCTCCTGTGCCATTGCAGAGGAGCTGTCCCTGATTCTGCCAGGCTCTAAACAGTACACTATTTTAAACAATACCCCTATCAGATCTTAAATCAATCTGACACAAGAAGACTTTTCTAGGGAAAAAATGCGATGTTAAGGAAAAGCTAACTACTACCTAACAAATCTATTAACACTTTGAGCTGGTGAGAAGTTCTCAAGGGTAACACAACGACTACTTTGCACCACTAAGTATCAAGAGGGTATTTCATGGGGAGTAATTGGACACTCCCATGCAACTGCCCATGTTTTTTGATGCAAAGTCCAACCTACTAACATCTGTAGACAGAGCTTTGCACCAGCATACTATACCTCCTTGAGTGTAGGTGCAAAGGATGAGATATGTTTTCTTTTATGCAAACATTTCTATCTTTACATGTGTGCAGTACAATACAACCCACAGAGGGAAATGTTTAAAATAAGTTTAAGCATTTTCTAGTACAAGCCTATGCAAGATTCACACAGACACGTTTGCACAAAGGTATGTGTGTGTGTGCAACCAGAAAATCCACTAGCATTGGGAAGAGGGAAGCAGTGCCATATCTTTGTAGATATGACGCTATTCTTCTCTCTCTCTCTTAAATGAAACACAGACAATGTGGTTGCTGCTCTGTGTAAAAAAATAATAAACTTGCCCTTCTATTTTGTGGTTAAGCTCACTTGCTTTCCTCGATTTCAGACAGAGAGTGATATCTGGGGAGACTCAACAATCCCATTGAAATGAATGACATATACTAGCAAAACAATGAGGAACTATAAATATCACAGTTTTCTCTCACTTAATAGGTCTTCATTGAGCCACATTGAAGCACAGAGCTCAGTTGCAGACAGAGTTTCATGCAGATGTTCTCATATGTCTTGTGCTTAATGAGTTTTGTTTTCCCCAAAACGATATCAGGAGGAGACAAGGGGATTGCCCCAGGTACTGGCCCTGCCCTATTTTAATTGATCAATTCCCACAGAACAAGGACCATGCCACAGCCAAATATTTGACCTTAACTAGGATCAAGTCTTGCTTGACTTTTCCCAGCTACATCACTCTGGAGGTGTAGCCCCAACAGTTGTGCACACTTCTTTACTAATATATCAAGAAATATCACCAACTAAAAAAAATCCTAATTCATAGAGCAGCTCAGGAATAATCAACTGAAAGCCCCATGCTCTTATCACACAACATATTCTTCAGAAACTTCAACCTAGACTGAGAGAACGACAGCTGCAAACATGGAATTGTTTCTCTGTAAAACTAGGAAAGTTAACACATGTGTTTGTTCTGACAAAACGACTTAAGACACAAATAATTCAGTCTGTTCCTGAGACAGTGAATAACTCACTCTGCTGGCACACTTTGGTTATTTTCACTGGCAGCTAGGGAACACAAAATAAATTGATTATTTACCCCTCCTACGCAGGTTTGAGACACTGAGACACTGAGTTCAAAAATCATAAACACGCCACAGTATGAACTCCAAACTAGCCTTAAAAGTTCAAAGAGCATCATGGAACGCTCGCTGAGCAACGCCAGTTTTGGGTGAGGAGAGCTCCTAAGATAAAGCATGTCTCATAGTAAAGGTCTCCGGCTGTTTTAAAGGAGGTCAAAATGTAGTATGAAACTTCTTGAAATCATTAACATGCACATAAAAATAAACGATATCAACAGAAAAGTCTCCTGGTCTCATTACCCAATTCGGATTTCAGTTTAATATTTGGGAGCAAGTATATTTTCTTTATAACTCCCACTCCATACGTGTTTCTAGCTCTGCATAACGGGCAAGTCTTTGACTTGGGCCTTTTTGCAGGGTCATCCCATTCAAACCTGTCTCAGGCCTCTGCCATTGCAGGCCCTGCGTGAACAGTTTACTGTCACTATGACATAGCACATAATGTGGGAGCCACCACTGTGACCCCCCTTTTACTACATATCAGTCACCCCTAAGGAAGGCCCTAGCTAGCCCTGTGGGCGGGGTGCAAAGTAGGTAAAAGGTAGGACATGTGCCTTAACTGTGTGGCATGTCCTGGTAGTGAAAAACAGCTATTTTGGTTTCTCACTACTGAGAGGCTGCCCTCTCATAGGAATGCATTGGGAATTCCCTAATAAGTGTGTCAGTGGTAATTCCTGATATGAGAGGAGTAGCATGATCAAGTTGTGTACATTTGGAATAGTGGTAATACATGTTACATAATGGCATGCTCAGATTTATCATCACTATTTTAGAAATGCCACTTTTAGAAGTTAGCAAAACCAATGGGGATGATGGACGCAGTGTTGAACATTGCAAGCACTCACCCCAATCAACTAATCTGGGTTTAATCCATCATCTTTCTTTAGCTTTTAGAAGTTGCCATTTCTGTGTGCTATGTGTCATTCTTCCTGCTTGATGTGTATTACATGTCTGGCTCTGAAGTGACAGGGTCTGGGGAGGTGCAGTGGCTCCAGAGGGGCTGGGTGAGTCAGAGCTAGGATGAATAGGCCCATCTGTATTTGGAGTGGTGGGAGGTGTAGCACCTGGGCCTGAATAGGACAGAGCCTGCCTCACACAATGCTGGCTCCAGCCCCCTGTGGTGTGTCTGGGGCCGGAGCCTAGACTGACAAAGGAGGGTGTTCGTGCACTGAAAGAATGTTCGTAAGTGCCCCCCAGAACTGGTTTTGACTGGGCCTAGGCTTGTGCCAGGGGGAGAGAACAAAGACATGGGAGGTATAAGTACTGGGGCTGTGACCCCAAGTAAGTGTTGGTGCTGTTGCATGCCCACTTGCAGCCGGTAGTGTGCCGTACTGCCAGGAAGAACCACCATGAGGGTTTAACCTGATGTCTGCTGAACGGGGAAATGCCAAGGACTTACTCTCTGCGGAGGGACCGGTGTGTTGCCTGCCTGTGCCTACCACTGTGTACATTTTGGATCCAGCACGTGGGGAGTGCTGGAAATTCACCCGCTGTCCCCAAATGTGTGTGGAGTGCTGCAGGAGGTATGGAGAGCTCATCCCCCTGCTGACTGTCTGTTTATAGTGGGTAAGAGGGTGCAGAGCATTCAGGTGGTGATCAACAGTGCAGAGTGAGTGCTCTGGCTTGTATTGGGCCAGAACTGGAGCAGCGAGTGGCCATACAGCATGTGTCGGGCTGCATCAGGTGGGCTAAGACATCTTGGAGACCTCGCTCCATAACCAGGGATCTGGAGAGCTGTGCTGGGATCCCGAGAGCTGCCGCAAAACAGGACAACAGGCAAAGGAGCCTGACTGTGGGTGAGGCGGCCCTGAGGCAGCAGAGTCAAGGCCAGAAGTCAGGCGAAGGATGCCTGTTTGTGGGCGAGGCTCCCGTAGTCGAGGAGAGCCCTGTGTCCTGTCTAAGACTGCCACTGGAAGAATGTCAGTGGAGAGGAGGCGGTCCAGCAGCACCAAGGGGGCTTCCAGAGGCAAGAGGAGGACCTCCTGAGCACGAGAAGCCCAGAGAAGCTGCGTGGTGCCCTTGGTAAGGAGTTCTGTTGCCTGTGTCTGCACCGGAGCTCGTGGGCTCCCTTCCACAACTTCCCACCTTCTCCGCCTGATAAAGGGAGAGGTGAGCCGCCCACAGCAGACAGCCTCTCAGGTTAGTGGTACCTGGGGGGAGGCATCCCGCAAACGGGGGGTAACCTGATGTTGGGCCTGTGTCCACGGGTCGTGGTCCCATCCCGGACCTGTAGGGGGCATTATTACTACTCTCTCTGCCTCAAGGGAGCAGTTGGAAGACTCATGCCGGAAAGGGGGGTCAGAAGGATCACAACCACATCTGCGGGGGGAGAACCCACATGGCCAGGAAGGTTCCTGGAACTTTGGAAGGAAGACTGCGACATTACCTGCATGCGCCTCATTTAAGGGTAGTGGGCTCTCAGGGACAGAGGGACATGATGTGTGGTGATGTTGCCCTGCATTTCTGCTGATGATAATTTAGCTTCATATGCCAAATACTGCTATGCTGTGCTATGCCCTGATGTTATGAAGTGGGTTGATCTGCAGCTCCTCAGGAAGTGGGATGCATATGTTCTGTGATGATGGTACCGTAACCAAAACTGGGTCTGGGCTCACGGGCAATAAGGACAAGCCTCACTATAAACTGAAAAACCAAAAACGAGCACCAATATTGCCACTTATTTTTTAGGGGGGTTATTAGTGCCCACTCGGTCTACTGATTTAAACAGCACACCTCAGGACGCTTTTTTTATCCAGAATGAATCAATTTTAATTTTCAAGATTCATCAAAAGCATATTTCACAAAGATTTCGTAAAATTCAAGAACATTGCCTATATCACTCAAATATCTCTCATTGTTGGAATGAATGACTGTGTCCTTGTATGAGAGATATTTGAGTGATATAGGCAATGTTCTTGAATTTTACGAAATCTAAAAAAAGCGTCCTGAGGTGTGCTGTGATGATGGTAGGCATATCTGGTACTCCCCTAATAGCGTGTACGCTATTGGCATTTACTAGGATGCTTAAAAGCCATGATGTATGCCTAATGTGCTTAGGCTAGGGGTCCTATGACCAGTGTTTTACTGTGATGCTCATGTCTTGGATTTTGATGCGCAAAGTGTGGTGCTAAGAGCCGCTTAACCAGTAGGTACTGGTTGTTTTTATTTTCCCTTCTTGTGTGTTCTAAGGGTTCTGACAGAGGCCCGATTGGCCCTGTCATGTATGCATGAATGATTGCATTCTAAAGTGTTTTATGAGTAATACAAAGGCTATTTTTTATATAACCTTGTGTGGATTTTCTTTTGTGGTGTGCTCAGTATGTCACTGCTGTGTGAGTGTGTTGTGCAAACGCTTTACATATTGCCTCTGAGATAAGCCTGACTGCTCTACCAAGCTACCAAGGGGATGAGCAAGAGTTTTCTTCAGCATGTAACTCCCTTGCCCTATCTACAGGGGTGGTTTCTGCCCTAGCCAATCAAAAACCCCATTTCTAACAACAAGGCTATGTTTCTTTTTAGGTTTTAGGGAAATCTATAGTTTTTAATATGAATCTTGAAAGAGTCTAACTTCCTCCTTGCTTTCCTGGCTTTTCCTTGCTTCCTATGCTTGCCACTCAGTTTTTCTCCATTTCTATTGACTGTAGCATATTTTCCTGCGTTTATCAATGCTTGTTTCTCCTCTGCTTCTTTTATCAGTTTCCCATGCCTGAAATACTGTTAACATCCGCTTTCGTGGAACTTTTTTCTCATAAAGTTTGGCTTCTTTCTGCTTTTTCGTCTTGGATGATACTTTAAACTAAATTAGCATATTCAATTAGCACAATTTATCAGCTGAGAAATTAAGAGGCCGATTACGATGAGACCTACACTGACAGCCTGTCGGTAGCGGTCTCACCACCATGGTTTGCATGTTTTCCCCCAGGCATATTATAATAGCTGGTGGAAGGATGGCGGTCGGAAAGCCCGACTGCCACTTATCTGATGGGCTCCTCGAGCCCGCCGGTGCTGTGGAGAGCCTCGCATTCCCTACAATGTTGGCGGTGCCTACCAGGCACGGCTGTAGGGATTACCATGTCCCTTTCTGCCCGCCTGTTCATCTCGGTTAACCCGTCATGTAGAGGCAGGCAGAAAGGGACTTTGGTGGCCTGTAACGGACCCTCTTTCCACCCTGGCCCTAATCTGTGGGCACTGGGAGTCACCTATGATGCTCCCCACAGATCCCTGTACCATGTGGCAGACTCTGCATGGTGCCTGCCATATAGTGCAGGGATATGTATGAGTCCCTGTGTCCCTTTATTGCATTGCGCCGGGTGCTGCAGCCAGCAGCACCCCCCACAATGCAAAATATAGCCATTGCAACCACTGTGATGGCAGTAGCATCCTAATGCCTACGGTGGGACCACCGACAGCCTGTCAGGCAGTCCCATCTGCGAAAGGGTGGCGTGCGTAGGATAGTAAGTCCGCCATCCTAATCGGGCCCTAAGTGATTTGCCCACAATCACAGGTGATGCTCTGTGGATACTTGAACTGGGATTCCCAGCTCCCAAGTCACAACAATGGCTGCTTTGTCACATCCTCTCTTCTTCTGTGGCCAAACGTATTTTTTTGTATTTTTAGAAAGTTCGCTTTTTTAATTTTGGAAATATTGTACTTATTCAGGAAGTGTTCCCGGTTGACGTGTTGCTAGGGGCTCGCCCCCTCAGCAACTTCTGCGTTCCTTAGATACATGCATCTGCTAGCGGGAGTGGGATCTGGGTTTCTCCAGTGGTGCTTGGAAACCCGCTAGGATGCAAGTATGTTTATGGGCTACTTGGAGGTCCAGCGCATCCCCCTCCTAATGCCCTGTTAAGATCAGGAGTACTTCACAAGGTAGAAGCCTTTGCCTCATTGCTGGTAAAGTAATCAGTACATTCTGCCCAATTACAGGTATTTTTCACTTATTTCGGATTGTTTCTTACATTTGGGTTGAGCCTGCGGTGAACCTTCTTGGTATATGTTTCTAATGAAAAGAACAAGGAGAAAAGGGAGAAGGACAACAAGAGTCCATATTATCTCATAGGTTGGTGGCTATTTATTGTCTGGTTAAATTCTTGTATTATTGCCTATTTTTGGGAGGAAATAGTATATGAGCATTATGGAGGTAGTGATATATCCTTCGCCCTGATTGTGCATATTTACCTTAGGGGTCTTTTTGCCATTTTTCCTAAGGAACCATGCTCACTATTTAAGGCCACTTTTGGTTCTTGTGTTGTCTCCTTCTGGCTCTCATTGGTGGTGCAATGGAAAATCATTCCCAGAACGAACATCATCTTTCTACTTCCTCATCTTCCAGAGTGATCTGCTTTGCTGGGAGAGAGGTCGATCTCTGGCCATTTCTCGCTCTTCCCTGTTGGCTGACAAGTATTTGCTGAAAACGGTTTGTTCGCTTTCAGATGCCTATATGACCATTATAGAGGCAATGTGGTCTCTCTTCATCTCTCTTCCTGCTTCATCTGCTTCCTCGCGAGTTTCAGTTTTGTCTCCTTCCTGTATATCTTCCGGGCCTCTCCTGATTATGATAAAGAAGACATGGGGTTCCCATCTCCCCCTAAAGGGTAATAAATTTAAAAGAAAGGAGGCCTATTGTTTTCTACCATTCGACAGACCTGCAGCTGCCAATGGATTTGGAGCAGCCTTATTGTAGCAGTGATTGGTTTAATCGATTTCAGAGACCATCTACCATTATGCTGCCTACTATTCCTGCCCTTCAGGGTTTGCTACAAATGAAATGGAAGGACTCAGATAGAGTGACAGTGAAAAGATTTCTGGGAAGACTTTATCCATTGGCAAAGGGGGACCTTGAGTTACTGCAATCACTATCTGTTGACCCTCTTATAGTTAATCTAGTGGGTCTCTGTTGAATGAGGACATTGTAGTTGTGGCTTCCTTAGATAACAAGGCAAATGGAGCTCTGAGGAGGGCCTTTGCTGAATCATTTTTTTCTATGAGGTCTGAAATATATTCAGTTTATACCTCTCGTTTTTCTTTCATAACACTTATAGCTTTAGTAGCACATCAGAGTCAATCATGTCAAAGGGCGCCCATATTGTAGGTGGATTAAGTACATCTATGGACACTCGCATCTTGCAGGTATTAATAACTTTTCATATTCAATGCATATACATTGAGACACAGAGTTTTAACTCATGGTGCACATTATGTGCTGACAACATTACATTGTCTTTGCTTTTTATGTACAGAACTAAAAGATGGTCTGCTCTTCTCCCACATTCCAGGACCGCCATAGCTAGTAGAAATGCAGGCTGCTCGCCCACCACTCATACAGTGCTGACTGCACGCAAAAACTATTGACTTACCTCTCACCCAGCATTCACTTTACTCTCACCCTCCACCCACAACTCTCACCCTGAACTCAAACTGCTCATCCTACACTATACTATTGGCATACCGCTCACCTAATCCTAACACACATCTTTCCTTATACAGGGTATATTCTCCCACCTTGTGCACTCACACTATTCTCATTCTGAGCACACATCAATCACCATACATTGAGGGACTTTCATGCTGCACACACATACTTACCAACGTTCACTATGCATCACTCACCCTGCACAGCGAGCACTCAAACTATTCTCCCCGCACTCATACACTGCTCCCACACCTCTTATTTTTAATCCTACAGGAGAAACCTAATGCATTTACCAATGCTTGTTATACCGGGCCTTAGTGAAAATCGTTCTGGCAACTGTGGTTTGCACACGTCGGCATTATAGAGATCTGTCTTTCTGTGGTTTCCATACTGAAGCAGGGAGAAGGCTGGTTCTGACTTGTCTATGTTGCTTTCTTTACTGTGGGTCTGTGAAAGCTCTAGTGTCCATTGTATTTTACATGCAAGGGGTAATGAGAGTACTGGCTTTATGGTTATGTTTTTCACATTGAGGCTTGTATAAACAGCGTGGGCATGGTGCTTTAGAAGTCAGGCAAGTACGTTATTGGACGTCTGACTGCTTTTTGGTGGTCTTCTAAGTGTCAAAGTAGCAGGGATTAGCATTATGACTTGGCACAGTATTAATAATAGGTGTGATAATTTCTTGCCATAGGATTTTTGATGGGCATTTTACCATTTGATTAAATTGCACAAGATAGGCACGGCTTCCCTTCAAGCACATTTACGTGCCTGCTGTGCTTCCACTGTGCTTGCAGCCTTCGTGCCTTACCATTTTGTCAGAGCTGCCTTGAGTTAGCAGTTCAATCATTCTGGCGATCTATGTGAAGGGGGCCAGGGAGTTTCAGTCTGACAGGTATCCACCCTACAGCAGCATCTGTGACACAATTGGCACTCAAAGACACCCAGTCTTCAGCTCCCCCTTTCTTCCGTCCACTCCTTCGAGCTTACACAGAGCTCCGTCTAGTGTATCTAATATAGCGCCATTGTGTGGAGCTCAGACGAAACTGATGTTTCCATCTAGTTATCCCCAGTGGCGGCCGGCATGGATCGGGGGTGGTGCGACAGGGGAAGAGGGAATATTAAAAAAAAGAAAAACGTTTACCTTATTGCTGCGTCCCGCATCTCTCCTCCGTCAGACTCGGCTGAATCAGGATGCACTGCCTGGCTCCCCTGACCAATGCAGTGCAGTGGTTCGGCCCTCAGAGGGAACTGGGGGCCTGGGCATGTTCGCCATGCAGGCTGTAATGCAGCTTGCATGGAGAACATGCAAAGTGCGCATGGCAGTTTGGCCGGCCCTAGAAAGCAAGTCAAAGCGTAATTGCGCACTTAGGAGCGGGCAAACCCCTCCTCCCCTGCCCTGCTCTGAGAGCCAGCAGCCCTGCCCGCCCTCCTCCTGCAAAGTAGATGTAAACAATAAAATTATAATAGCATCACCTTATTGTCATTTTTTTGTTCCTTAGCTGAGGAGCCAACACTGGTTATCCCCCCTCTGTTATGCTGAAGCTGTTGTGCCTGACAGGGGAGCTTTCACTGCATCCACGTGCTGTCCAAGATTGACAGAAAGGGGGAAACTCCAACAAAACCAGAGGGGAGTGCCTTGGCTTGTACATTAGACGGCAGATGTATGATTCCAATGGTTTAGAATGCACAGCTGACACCATTGTGGTAGATGAAAACATGCACAGCTGATAGGCATGTGGTACCCTTTCTGTCTTTGAGGCAGAAGCTTGCACTGCTTCTAGCTGTGCTGAGATTCTTTAGTGTGCGTCACACAAGCTTGCATTATTAAAGCCCACGTGAACCTTTATCTCTGTGAATGGTGTGAATGTATGCACTACTGCATCTGGGCCTGTACCTAGTCTGTATGCCATGCTAGCATGCTTCTCCCTTGTACCCTGGCCTCGGCCTTGGTACCATGCCCCCATGTATCAACAGAGTATATCCTTTGTGCACCATGCACTCCTTCTCACAAACTCAATGCTGAAGCCTTTACTTTAATATGTTTTTTTGTGCTGCTGACTGAGCTCTATCTACTGGGGAGGGGGGCTTATATGTGAGTGCGTGTGTTTGTGTGCTTTAGTGTGTGAGAAGGTGGCAGTGATAGGTCCTTGCGGTCCTGCTGCCATATTACAGAAGGTGCGCTGGGGCGCAACAGGCGCTTGGCGCGCCCCCAGGGCACTTTAGTTTATAGAAGGGGGCGCAGACATCTGCGCCCCTTCTATAATATCAATAGCGCTGGCGCACTTAAAGCACCAGCGATACCTTCAGAGGGTGTTGCCTCATTTGCATAGGGACGGGAATTCCTTTGACGAAGCACCCTCTCTATATTACAGACATGGGTGCAGAGAAAAAGAAGCTGTCACGAGGCGCACTAACAGTGGGCCTTTTAAAAGGTGGCGCACTGTCAGTGTGCCTCCTGAGAGCAGCTGCTCCGTGTTTTCACATAAATGTGCTGCCCCGAGGTCGCGGCTGCCCAATACTGGCTTTTTTAACTGACTTTCTGTACATTGATGGATTGAATATTATTTGTTGTGATTTATGATGAAATATGTATGAGATTTTATGTGTAAGAAATTGTTTATATTAAGTCATTTGATGAGAAACCCTTTTTTAATAAATATGGTTTTGATATAATTTATGTTATGTTTTGATTAGTATATGAGTAATTGAGGACAGAATAGTTTTCTAGGAAGGTGTCTTACTCTACAAGTTAAACTCAAGATCTAAACTAGAATACACAGAAAGGAACCTTGGGGCATATTACCAACAACTAGCGATAATTTTTGTCTCTAACTTGTTTAGAGACAAAAATTATCGCCGCACATCGGCGATTTTTATCGCAGATAAACCTTGCTATTAGCAAGGTTTATCGCAAATGCGATAAAAAACGGCCGCAATGCATGAATATCGCTGAAAAGTCAGCGATATTCATGCATTATCGAGCAAATGCTCTTAGCCATGTTATCCACCTCCCATTGGATAACATGGCTAAGAACTGCTCAGGGCAGGTGTTAGCTTTTGGAGATATTCGCGCTTAGCGCGAATATCTCCAAAAGTTGGTAATAGGAGATAGCGATGTTAGGGACTGTTTCCAGTCGCTAACATCTTGGCACGCCCACTTTGCATGTCATTAGTGATAAATATCACTGACATGAAAAGTGGGGCCCAAGATGGTCGCTATCTCCTATTAGCTGTCACTAACTGGTGTTAGCGACAGCTTGGTAATAGGGAGATCATTTTATCTCCGCTTTCTTGGCTTTTAAAGCCAAAAAGGCGGAGATAAACCCCCTTGATAATATGCCCCCTTGTTTTTTGCCCTGGAGTCAGCCATACACCATAATGGGGCCATTGGCATTGTTGGCGCCTGGTGCACCTTTTGGAAGGTGCGCTGGGTGCAAACAATGATAATGTGTAAAACGGCCCAAGGTGTGTTTGAGGAAAGCGTGCTCTTTTACAGCTAAAGCTTGGTACACCTATAAACTGAATCTGAATTGTGTGTTATTATTATCGCAAATGAACGCTATTTCATATGCTATCATCTTTTAGTTTCGTGCTGTACTGGTATTTCGAAAGTGCAAGACAGATATAATGAAAAGCATTCTTGAAGGAATCAATGAAAACTCATTCTGGGGGGCAGATTTACAAGCCCCTTGCGCTTCTTTTGCACCGCTGTTGTGTCACTTTTGTGACACAGCGGCGGCGCAAAAGATGCACCATGGTGCGGGCTATTTACAACGTGACGCATCAGGGAGATGAGTCACGTTGTAAAGCCCTGTGCCTTAAGGAGGCGTTCTGGTGCAGGGGGTGGGGGGGGGGGGGGGCGTTCCGGCGCAGGAACGCCTCCTTAAAGTGGCTGAGTGAAATCTACAAGATTTCACTCAGTCACTTTTAGGCCAATGCTACGTCAAAACCCTGCGCCTGCTTAAAGCAGGCGTAAGGCTTGGCGCAACATTAGTTGAATGGGCCCCCAGAGCATTGCTGGAGCTGCGTCGCGCATGCAACGCAACTCCAGCAATGAGATACCTTTACGGCACAGATGCGTGACGCATCTGTGCCGTTTTTAACCCATGGTGCGCCGCATTGTAAATGCGGCGCATCATGGGTGGCGGAGGGATGACGCACAATTACTGGCGCATCCCTGCTAATTTGCAAGGATGCGCCAGTAATTGTAAATATGCCCCTTAGTTTTTTTGGTACTGCTGTTGTATCCCCACCCAGGAAAGGGGGGAAGGATAAGGTCGGCGAAGACCAAAGTAAGAGACGTGGTTAAGCAATGGAAAGATCAATTCATTGGTTTTTCCGTAATACGAAATCATTCCTGAATGTACAATTATGAATCGAGTAAATTGCTCTCAACAATCGGTAAATGCAAAATGCGTGTACAGTGCACAGGTATTTTCACAACTTTTTCTTAATTCGTTTAATATTTATCCAAAGGTCTTTTAAGGTAACAATGTTAAGAGGACAGAAGTCTCCAGAATCTTAGATTTTTCGAAATGTCGAAAATTCAAGAAAAATAAATTGAAAAACTGCAGTGACATTAAGGCGCCGGGATACACATCTGATATGAGCGTCTGAGAATCCTACTGAACAACTTTCCTGCATTCGGGTGCGATGACAGACACAAAGCTGAGTATGTCTTTTTGCCCACGCTTGTCAGAAATGACATTCGCATCATAGGAGAGATCTCCAACAGCACAGGCATGAGTGGCTAGGAAAGGAACATGGGACTCCGAGGAGACATCAAGCTCCATTTCTCATTACAAGTCTGTCAGCAGTAGGCAAAACATCATAAACGCTATCCTTTATAATGTGACAGCTAATATTTATGTATTTAACACATATAAAGTGAGTGTTACTTCGCAGTGGAGGTGTGTAAAAACGGGTCACTTCCATTACCATAAAACAATTATATTCCCTAATTTTAAAGGACATTACCATACTGTAAACAACACACGATAGTAACAGCACCTGCAGACAGGCAGTTTTTGAGAGTGGGTGAAAGAGAAGAAGGAGTGGCAAAGGAAATAAAAAGCTGATCCACCACAATTATTATGAATGGTGTCTCTTTTACTGCTCAAGAGAAAAGGGACAGTGCTCGTGGACATAGATTGACTAGGGAGTAAAAGGTACATTTAACATCTCGACAGTGAGCATAATGATTAACTCTCCCAGATATATATTCTTGGTTCGAGGCACTATGAAGAATCTACCTGAAATAATCCAAATATGATTACAAATGGACGCAACCTGGTTGTGCCCTTACAAACCTTCTCTCACCTCCTAGTGATCATAAATAACTACAATATTCACAAAATTATGATCCAGGGTAAATAATCATCATCCCGGCTGTTCACCCAAATAGTTACTTTCTGTAGGCCACTGAGTCTATCATCTGGCACCATTTATAATCCTATCATCCTCAATTCCCTGAAGCCTTTAATCCCATTCCAGTACCAATCACTCACCCTTCATATTCGATGAAGGTCCACTCTACACAATTGACTGTTAACTGCTCGAGCCACCCATATATATTTTGTGCCCGTAGACCACAGCAGCAGGCATCCAAATAAGGCCCTCTCCCAATGGATGGCCCTAAACTGTCTTCAAACACTCTTCGAAGCTACCTCACACAGCAGACAGGTGGAGAACACCTTTCTTCTGAATCTTTCTCTACACCCTTCCTACTTCTTTGACTGTCTGAAAGCCTTCATCCTTCTCTGAAATAATTCTTAATTACAGATCAGATAACCCAACTTTAAAATCATCAATTATTTAATCATTGAGAGAACACGTTGTTGCCTTAAAATTTCAGGTACCTAGCTAATAGACGAATCATCTCCAGTCCCCACCTGCTAGTCACATCTGACTGCGTTCAATGCACAATGTATGTTTAATTCTTATGAGAATCATACATTAAGTACTAATTGTGATTGTATAGTAATGAGATCATATGCAATTGCTACATAAAAGTGGTGCAAAATGCTTTTAATCGCAAAATACTATTGTCATGCGAGTGGGTCGACCACAGCATACTCATAAGGATCAGGGTGCCAACGACTTCTTAATTAATGGGATGTGGGTCTATATTAGAATGAAGATGACACGCAAGCTCTCTGTCTGGCCCACCCAGTTATGTGGTTGGGTTTGAGTCAAATTTTACATATACTACTAATTGGCCAGATGTATAAGGTTAGCCTTCCCAAGCCTACTGTCTCGCTTTAAAATGAGGAAAGACTCCAGCTTTCAGAACTCTCTTCTGCCTACCATTTGAATGCAACCTGACTTCATGCTCTTTAGAAGATCTTTGAAAACTCACTGGGGCTGTCCTTCCAAAGATTCCAGTAATGTGTACTGCTCTCCACCCAGTTGTCCCTCGGGGTTTAATGTTTGGACTCCTTATCCCTTTGTCAGGCTATGCTCTCAAGAGTGTGCAGTTACAGGGGCCTATGGGCTCGTTACAAGAGCGAATGCTAAGAAGGTATTCGGCAAAAATATTGAGTTGCAAATAGAGGGAGACAAAAATATCAGAAAACAATATTGCTATACAAAAATATAGTAATGCAGAAATATTTTTGTCAAGAATATCGTTATTTCAGAGTAAGCAGTATTGTTGTTAAGAATATAAATGTAAAAAAAATATTGTTTTGAAAATATCTTAATGTGTTATAGCTCCTATATATTTTTGTTGTTGTTTTATTGTAGGTATACTTGTTAATAGTATTATTAGTTTAATCACTCATAGTAATTTATAGTATTGTAGCAGGTTGCTGGGTTTGTAGGAGTATACAGAGGGGAAGTAATAATTAAATAACAATCAATTATTAATTTATTAATAATTATTTAACTGATTGTTAATTATGTAAATTGTGTAACATTATATTTTTTTGTTATATTTCAGATGCGGGCTGCTGGGTTTGTAGGGGTATAGGATGGAAAGTTAAATAAGTAATAATAAGAAACAATGAATTAGTAAATTATTATCAATTATTTAATTGATAAATAATTATGTAAATTGTGTAATAATTATATTTTTCATTTATATTTTGGGTTCAGGTTGCTGGGTTTTAGAGGTATTTGGTGGAAAATTAATTAACTTATAATTAATCATCAAATAATTATTACTTAACAATTATTACTTTAGTGATTACTAATTAATGTATTTTTTTGATAACTTTGTATTTTAGTTATATTTTAGGTGAGGGCTGTTGAGTTTGTAGAGATATAAGGTGGCCAAGTTGAGTATTTATGAATTACCAATTAATTAGTTATTTATAATAAATCAATTAACTAATAATTAATGACTTACATTTTGTAATTCTGATATATTTTATTTATTTTAGTTGTGGGTTGCTAGGTTTGTGTGGGTAATTACGTAATACTCAACTAACAAATAATCATTAATTGGTAATTAATTAGTTAATTGATCATCAATTATGTAAATTGTGTCATACTTATTTGTTTTAGTTATATTTCGAGAGTCTCCTGCCAGGTTTGTAGGGGTATAGCATGGGACGTTAATTAAAGTATAAATAAATAACAATATTCTTTAAATTGAGAAATAATTACTAAATCGTTTAATAATCATGTACATTGTTTATTTGTTTCTCTATTTTATATGTATTATTTTTTTTCTTGGTTCATTAACACCTTGACCGCAGCGCAAATTACGCAGCCGTGCTGGTGATTTATTGAGTGGGCCGAGTTCGGATGGCCCCCAGCCGTCCTCTGCACACGCCCACTGTGATGTCGGACGGCCGGGGGCACTCCAACGGATGGAAGGTGTTATTTTATTGGCCAAGGGCCTTCTTATTTATTTTTTTTAAAAAATTTTTATTGAACATAGCAATGGATGATCAATGGTACAACGCATCTTTACAATTTTCTTTTTCAATAATCATTACAATGGTTAAACAGACTTAAAAAAACATTAAAAAAATAAAAAAATAAATAAAATAAAATAAAAAAGAAAGACATCTATATACATATATATATCAGACATGAGAATTAGGAAAGGGGAAGATATTCATCAAGTGCAACAAAAAAGGAATACAAACAACAATTTTATCAAGAAGGGTCTGTGCAAAATCCGCAATTTATAAAGTGGCATTGCAAAAAAGTGCAAAAACCTGCAATAAAGTGCTACTGCATGTGCAAAAAACTATGATAAAGTGATATCTAAAAGAAGTGCTGGTGCAGTTAAATGTATTGACCCTTTCTTTATCTTTATCCTTCTTTTGCTGCTCATCCCTCCTTCAGTTGTTCCAAATCCCCAAAATATTTCCAATTCCTTTCAAATCTCTTAATAGAACCTACTCTGCCCGCATATGCTTTTTCAAAGAGACAGGTTCTCCTCATCTTATTAAACCATTTTATAAGTGATGGAATTTCCCTTGATTTCCAGTTTTGTAATATTAAAGAGCGAGCGATCGCACATGATATAAATATAAATACCTCCTCCGATTTGTTGATATTGATTCTATCCTTGCTTATGCCAAACAAGGCCACTTCTACCGTAGGCGGAAATGATTTTCCAATGGCCAATTCAATTTGCGCAAATATCTCTTTCCAGAAAGACTCCAACATCGGGCAGGCAAAAAAAATATGATACCATCCTCCCTGGCCGTGTGATAAACATCTAAAACACTTGTTTTCTGTTCCAGGAAACATTCTTTCCATAGCCTCAGGCGTATAATAGGCTAGCCAACGAGACAGAAAGGCCATCCTCTTATAGTTGGCAGCGCGCAAGGATTTGTTTCCCAGTAAACAGAGAGCCTCCCAATCTTTCAAGGAAAAAAAGCACTGGGTCGAGAGATTTACTTTATTCAGATGTTTAACAATGAGTGGGGATTGACCAGAGCAATGGAGCAATTTATACCACTGCCCTATCCCACTGCTCTTCCTACCATAAAGGTTATTTAGTAAGTTATTAGGGGTATTCAACAAACCACTTCCTTCCTTTTAAATAAAATGAGTAATCTGAAGATATTCAAAAAAGGACGGTCGCCTTAAAATGTTGGTTCTAGTTATCACCTCTTGCCAACTAATAACCCTATTTTGGACTAACAAATCTCTCAATTCCCGAAACCCACACAAATCCCATTTTTTAATCTTCGACAAACTTAACGGAAGGCCTATTTTACTGCATTCAAACAAACTTAGATATTGGGAACCATCAGAACCATGTTTTTTAAAAAGCAGCAATAAGCGCGTTGTATATTCTTTCAACGTCTTATACCTCGATTTTTTGGGGAGTTTTGCGGTCTTTAAAAAAATTGGGATTTGAGAACCTGCTTCTTGAACCATCTTCTCCAAAAAAAAATTGTCTCTTGTCTGATACACCCTCAAAAGACCTGCCACTATATCAAAAAAAAGCAGCTTCGTAGTATGTTTTTAAGTGGGGTAACGCTAAACCTCCTTGATCTATTGAAAGTTGCACCGCCGGGAGTTTAACTCTAGGAGTTTTATTACCCCAGATAAATCCTCTTAACATTGTTTCTAATTCTTTAAAAAAAGACAGATTAATTTTTAACGGTACATTAGTGAACAAAAATATAAGTACAGGCAAAACTGACATTTTAACCATTGACACCCTACCAATCACTGTCAGAGGTAGCAAGAGCCATTTATCTAACATATGCTTGATTTTATTTTTCATTCTAATGTAATTTAGTTCTAAAAGCATATCATACTCTGCAGTTACAAAAATACCCAAATATCTTATTGGGTCTCTTCTCGCAGCTTGAACTTGCAAGAAATTAGGGAGAAATCCTGTATCTGTATTTAAAGCAAGGACTTCAGTTTTTTTAGCATTTATCTTATATCCCCCAATCTTTTCATAGGCTTTAAACTCTTTCAATAAGTTCTCAACTACCTCCTTTTCAGGAGCAAGATAAAGAATAATGTCGTCGGCAAATAGTTTTAGTTTAGACATGCCGATGATGGGGGGCATGATAGCTACATTATCCCTGATCCTTGCCACCAAGGGCTCAATAAAAAAAGTAAAAAGCAAGGGAGATAGGGGGCAGCCCTGCCTGGTGCCCCTATTTACATTGATCCTACCGGCCTGTTGTGCGTTAATTATTACCTGAGCAGAGGCTCCAGAATATATATTATGTAGCATCTTAATTATTTGAACCGGGAATCCAAATTGGCCAAGGGAGTAAAATAGGGCGTCCCAGTTCACCAAGTCGAATGCCTTTTCGGCATCGACCATTAAAATACAAGCTGGCACCGAATTGGTGTTCAGATAGTCTAATGCCTGAATTAGATATTCCGTATTTGTGGCCATATAACGTCCTGCAATAAACCCGGTCTGGTCATAATGGATTACTTCCTGAGCTGGAAGCTCAGGATGGAAGGTGTTATTAATGTTAATACTAAGAATGTTATATTTGTTCTAAATTAGTAGGGTTATTCAAAAACGTAATATGTTTGAAGTGAAGTACTTTCCCTACTGTTGCTTAGACTGGAGTCCGAAAAATAAATGTTACCCTTCTGAAGTCCAATGCTTTCCCTACTGGTGCACAGACTGGAGTGGGAAAAGAAAATGTAACCTCTCTGAGGTCCGATGCTTTCCCTACTGTTACACAGACTGGAGTGGGAATAGTAAATCTTACCCCTACAGAGTGGTGGAGAAAGGGGACGCGGCCTCCGAACACCTCTCATCAATTCCATTGTGTGGGACTTACTGCAGGTAACAGGAGGGCTTTTTGGCCCCTAAGTTCACTCTAGAGTCAAGGGGACTTCATCCTCTAATCAGCAGTGTGCCAGGAGGTGTGGTTTAGCAGTGGTGGTGAAAGGGGTCGTTGCCTCCGTAGTCTTCTCAGCAATCGTGCTTTGTGGGACTTACTGGAGGTAAGAGGAGGGCTTGATGGCCCCCAAGGACCCTCTGAAGCTAAGGGGACTTCATCCCTCAACCAGAAGTGCACCAGGAGGTGTGTTTGCAGTGATGTGGAGAAAAGGGTCTTGGCCTCTGATGTCCTCTCAACAATCGTCCTCTATGCTGGGTCTGGGGGCTTAGTGGACTAATGTATCCAATACAGGGGCCTGTGTTTGACCTCATGGTCACAGGTTCAATTCCTGGCCGGTCCACTCATCTTTTCATCTTTTCTGAGGTGCATAAAATGAGTGCCATTGAGTTGAGTAACAATAACCATCTGTTATTCTACGCCAAGATACCGCTTTTGGGATAAACATGCGCTTTACAAATACACATTTTATGTTATGGGACTTGCAGGGCTGATTTCAACCCTGCCACAGGGCCGAGCCTTTTTTTGCTTTTAAAAAATGTTCTTATTAAAGGGCGATGGGGTGAGCACCTCCCTCATAGGCCGCTTTCGGCCCAGTTCCCCATCTCCTAGGGCCCAGCCTGTAGTGTAGGTTCCCTGGTCCCACTCAGGGCACCCACTTTGTTTAGTTGGGGGTGATGGGAGGCAGCCTGAAGTCCCCTACAGTCCCTGACGGCTCCCCACCTCCTGCAAGATTTGGCATTACTATGACAAAGAAGTGTTGTGTAATTCCTAAAGTACCCAGGCAGGACCTGCACGTTTGGATAACATAAACTGTGGGATTGGTGGCAGACTGGTTCCGTACACCCCCACCGAGAAATGTTAGCCTGCTTGCATATAAGCTAGCTCACGGTGCCACTAGTGTCTCCTCTTATCGGGGGGGATTAGTTTATGGCAGCCTTAGAACATGACAACCCTGATCCCTCAAGATCGTGGAAACAATATACTACTTTTCGTTCAGTCACTCGTGCCGATTTCGTTTATCTCAGAGATACGCCAAATAAACAGTCTGTGCGTTTCAACAAGGGTTTATTGAACAGTTGTTATTCTTGTGGAAATTATATGAGCTGCAACATCCATTAGACAGTAGCAGGGATATATGATTTGCAGTACTGTGAATATAAAAGGATAGTACACTTCTACCATCTTGCAATAAGCATGAATAAATACATGAATATAAAATACATGATAAAAGTATGCGTTCTCCTATGATGCCTATCTAGATGTACCTAAGTGTACCTAGCATGTGAGTAGGTGTGAAGCCAAGAATCCCCCTAGGATTTAGTCAAACCCCATTACCTGAAGTGTGATTAATGTTGGGGTCCTTCTTGGTCTTGAGTTGGACACCCCGCAAGGGATGTGTCAGACCACTGTCAGCTGGAGCGTCTGCATTGAAGAGCCTCAACGTCTCTGGTCATTGTGCCGGCCTGGATGTCTTGGTTCCCTCTAACTCCTGCTAGCAAGAGGTGCTGTATTTATACAGAATAGTATATAGAGTACCCTTGTCCCTTGTTCATGTGTTAGCCATTGCTGGGTATGAGGATGGCGTATGTGTTGACCCTTATGCGTAGATATTAGGTAGGTGGTGTATTGGCTCTGCCTGGTTTCCGAATAGCCTTATGAATATTCGTAAATACTGTGTCAATCTAAAGATGAAGTCATAGAATGCTATTGTTGAGGGAAACCCTCCTTCTGGACCAAGGCCTAGAACTAGGTTAAAGGTTCAGTCCATAAAAGGCGTTCAATCCTTTAAAGGCTTGTTACTGTTTAATGTATGGGGGGTGATGTGCGTAGAGGGTATGATGTTCCCTGGGCCTATTTTAGGGTACCTATATGAAACATAACAGAAGGAGCTGCTAACATGGAGCTCCATCTCTGTCAAAGTAATTGTGCTCCGGTTTGAGCAAGCGATCTCGCTTGCTCAAAGCAGGGAAGAGTTCGCTTGGCCGTAGCAAAACAGCTATGTTGCAGGGTGGGCAGCCCGGGACATAGCAGGAGTTGACCCTGGAAGTTGGTGGTCCCCATAGTCATGTATGAACCTCCTCCTTTGTTTTGTTTTGGGCCTGACCCGGGGAGGTGGCAGTCCCCAGGGCCAAGAACGGCACAGGAGGGGGGCCACAAGGCCCCCCTCTCATTATTTAAAATCAGGATGACTCCGGAGAGGTGGTGATCCCTGGGGCCTGGCAGGGGTCTCTGAGCCACCCAAATACATATTCATTTTAGCCCTGGGGAGGTGGTGTCCCCGGGGGATCCAAGAGGCCCCCTGATTCATATTTTGCATATGGCCCTGGGGGGGTCCCTGTGGTGGTCCAAGAGCCCCCCAATTAAAATGAGCAAGTCCACAGGAGGTGGTGGTGCCCGGGGCACAATAGACACCCCCTTCTTTCTTTGAGACTTGTCCCGTGACAGAACCCATCCGGTGGCCTATAATTAGCAAAGCGCATTAGACCGCGTTTTGGTTTATAAAAAATAATTATGCAGGATTTGCGGATCCAGCGTGACTCCTGCTAAAAATTATTCAATCAAAACATTAGCTTTGCCCTGTGGGGTGTTTATACCCTGCCCTGTTCTCTCCTTTTTAAAACATTTTTTTGGGTGACTCGGCTCAACCAAGTCACAAGATGGCTGCCAACATTTCCTGATTTGAAGTGTTGGAAGCCAATCAGATCCCAGCACAAAATCTTGGGTGGGGTTGTAGGTCCTGGTGTCCCCAGTTGTATATCTGAAAAACCTTTAAATAACTCCACAACCACTGAGCAAATTTACACCATTTAACACATTTTTGCTGTAGCCGTGTCTAAATTTTCTTTGGAAATTAACATGGGAAAAGGCATTTTTGGACCCCCTCCTTTTTTATTGGGCTTTCGCTTTATGGATCACCCTGAAACTTTCAAGACAGCAGCTGAAGTGAGTGTCGATCTAGTTTTGAAATCGTCAAACAATGCCAAAGCTATTGGTAAATGAAAAATTGCTCTGTCTATGGAACTACATACTAACTATAACTACCTGCTGACGAGTGCCAGTAGGTAAAATATATATATTTTTAGGTGAATATGAGGTAAATGGCTAATTCCTCAACAATTATGTATTTAGACTCCCTCTTCCTGACCTAAGAACTCTATCTCTCCCTCTGTGATTGTGCATAATCTGTTCAATCACACAGTAAGAAAGTTGTGATGAGTCAGAAAAGTGCCTGTCCTGAAAATGGCAGGCTACAGGATACCGAGGGTCCTGTTTGGTAATAGCCCTCATGTGCTCCAATATCCTCTTTTTGGCCATTATGTTAGTGCTCCCTATGTACCACAAGCTACAAAGGCATTCAATGATGTAAATGACAAAGGTGGTACTGTAAGTGAGAAATTGAGAAATGACCCTGTTGGTTGTCCCCCGTGTTACCTCCTTGTGCATCATGCTGTTCCGGTACGCCTTACAGTAGCCACAAGGAAAAAAGCCTTGGAGATTTTGTCTGTTACTCCCTGGCACTTCAGTAATGTTGCTGTTAACAAGCTTGTCCCTTAGACTACGTCCTCTTCTGTAAGTGATGCGTGGTCTGTCATCAATATGGTTACCAATGACACTGTCACTCTTAAATATATCCCAGTTCTTTATCAGGATCTTCTTGACATCGCTGATGTTTCCGTTGTATGTCAGAATGACCCTGGTACCGGCCTCTGGGTGCTCTGTTCCTGTGTTGACTTTATCAGATCTGCTAATGTCACTGGCTCAGTCACTGGCCTTATTTAGAACACAGATCGGGTAACCTCTCTCCCTGAATCTGTCTAACATGATCTTGGGTTCATGGTGATAAGCTTCCTCTGTGTTGCAGTTAAGTTTGGCCCTCAGTAGCTCCCCATATAGAATGTTCCATTTGCGGGTCTCTGAGGGCCTGGTAAAGAACTGGAAAATACTTAATATACCTATCAAAAAAGTCAACATCTGTGCCTTGGTATTCTGAAATTTTGAGACAAGCTAAAGTAGCCTGTAAAAAACGTACAGAGAAAACGGTGAGGGTCTTATTCAGCATAGCAGAAAGAATAAAAGAAATAAAAATAAGATGTAAAGTGCACTTACAACAACTATAAAAATGTGTGCATAAGGCTGAAAAGGATTACTATGCAAAGGCTATTCTTAAGACTTCCAATAGCACCAAAACGTTTTTTGACATCGCTCGTGAGTTACCCAACCCTGAATGCAATAGGCAGGCAATTACACTCTCTCAGTCCTTACGTGATAATCTACCAGACATTTTTGATAATAAGGTACGGAATATTATTTCTGATATAAATCCTCCTTATTCTTTTCAAATCCATCACAGCAATGTATATTTTGAGCATCTGTGACATGGTGACACTCTTTGTCTAATTTAGGAATGAGCACAATACCAGTTTTGTATTGATTTATTATACATTGAAGTTCCTGTCACACAAGGCATCCTTATAGATTTGGGTGCCTGTAATAGTCTCAATTGTCACAATTGTGAGAGTGTGATGGTTAGGAGTTGAATTGGTACTGACATTGGCAGCACAGGCAGGGGCAATGGGTGGCACAAGCTGCATATCATTACGCCTTGACCGATTTTCCAAATCTTGGGCATGGGCTTGCAGGTCGAGCTGTTGGTCCCTGAGTCTGATGACCTCTTGTTGCATTGTTCAATTTTTTCCTACTGTCTTGTTTCATGGTCTTCCACAGTACAGACTCTGTCGCCTAGGCCATGATGATCGCGCTGGACTTTTCGGAGGTCGTTCCAGAGATCTTTCTTGATGGATTGGAGGTCATCTTCGAGGGAGGCAAAGAGAGATTCTAAGAAGGAATGAGTCACTGAGCTGTCCACCTCTTCATTGTCTGACATGGGTTCTGAGCCAGATTATGGCAGACGATCACCTGTCCGTGCCCCCGCTGTTTTAATAAGCATGTTCCTCAGAGTGTGGTCTTTCTTCTCCTGCACAGTGGTCATGGTTGTGGCATCGCTGAGGACTGGGCCAAAAAGAGGGGGGTCCTCTGGTGACTATGGTCTTAGTGGCTATATTAAAGAAGGAGGTCTGATATAACATATAGGCATCTCTCAGGTGCGGAGTGGTTACGGATGCGGCATCCGCCAATCATCATGTCTGTCCACCTGTGGCAGCAGCACAGTAGAGGCTGTGCTGCCATCTTGCAGCAGGCCGCACTCCTCATTCTGCACCCATCGGCCACCAGAGACAGCACACCAGGTCAGCCTGCTTCAAATTTCTTCCTACTGGTGTTCTGCAGC
Organism: Lissotriton vulgaris; assembly: GCF_964263255.1. Taxonomy (NCBI): domain Eukaryota; kingdom Metazoa; phylum Chordata; class Amphibia; order Caudata; family Salamandridae; genus Lissotriton; species Lissotriton vulgaris. The sequence goes on from NW_028253351.1 coordinate 978,065, forward strand.
TTCCCACTGGCTGAACTGCATCAAATTCTCTTATTGCCCTCGATGTAAGGCTACGTGATCAGGTTGGATTGGCGGCAGGCACTGAGAAACAGAATGGAATTCTCATTGTCCGCCATTTTGGTCTTGCTTTTAAACCATTTTGCATTTTTTTTAGAGCGATACACAAAAAGGTCCAATTTTTCTGCAAAAGACCTTGGAGAGGTCTGTGCTTCTCAAAGTCTAAATTTCTCAAAGCCAAATTTCATAAATTCAGAATGGGCGGTCGGGCTTTTTCAGTCAATGCTGCCTACCACTGGAGCAGCCTTCCGCTTTCACTAAGAACATTTCAAGAGCTGCTCCAGTTTTAGAAAGCATTACAAACTTGGATCTTCTGTGTATAATTGTTCAGATGCTTTCAACAGGTTTTATCTAGGAAACAAGCACCAGGATACCTTTGAGGTTGCAGTTGCACTCTAAAACTGTGAGTTTGTTTGTTCATTCATTCATATTTCTTGTTGTAAAATTACACAGAAGTCCCAATTCCAGGAGGTTTAACACATACATTTACAATATGCTCTAAGCAAATGGTAAACCTATTTGCAGTTACGTTGGTAGGGTGTGGAATGATGGACGGTGATGGGGTGTTTATGAAAGGAAAACAGTGTAGGAAAGTGGAGTTATATGTGGTGTGGGGTTAGACCTCACCATGTAATACTATCAAGATACCCCAAAGATGGCCCTTAGAATCATAGTAATAGATCCTTAGCTCAGATCTGGTAGTGTGGCAAAGGGCAGTCAGGCTTTACTGTAGGAATTTTTGTTAAGCATTTCAGAGTAACAACAAGGACGACAAGTAACAGAGACAATTCGAGAAAAATATGACACCAATTTATGCTCCTTTGTGCTTCACACAACGCTGCTGTCTCGCCTTTCTGATATGGGGGTGGTAGGATCGGCACATGCCTGGATACGATCCTTCCTGGCCAATAGGAGCTTCCAGATGCACTGCCCACCTTTCAAATCTTCCCTCAGGAAGGTAAGCAATGGGGTTCCCCAGGGCTCGAGTTTGAGCCCTACCTTGTTTAATATCTATATGGAACCCCTGGCTCACGTAGTGGAGGCGTTTGGGGTGGGCATTGTCAGCTATGCTGATGACACCCAACTGATTTTCAAGCTAACGCCCAACCACACAGAAGATGCCACAAATTTTTCCAACTGTTTGTCATCAGTGGCTTCCTGGATGAACAACAATTGCCTGCGCCTAAATGGCGAAAAATCAGAACTGCTGGTGGTTGGGAAAGCAGCATCAGCATGGTCACACATGTGGTGGCCCACTGAATTGGGCAGCCCTCCCCTTCCTGTGGATTCGGTAAGAAATCTTGGCGTAATACTTGATTCAGAACTTTCTTATAAGTCCCATGTTAGCAAGGTGACTGGTAGGTGCTTCAGTATCCTGAAGGTTCTTCGGATGGTTTTAGATCTCCTCCCTATCGGTGCCAGAAAGAATATTGTCCATGCCTTGGTGACCCCCCACCTTGACTATGGGAATGCTCTGTTTTTAGGTCTGAGTAAAAAAGGCCTTCATCAACTTCAGTGCGTTCAGAACGCCGCCGCAAGCCTTGGCTCAAAACTTCCTTACAGAGCATCTGGGAAGACCCCCCTGGCTAAGCTTCACTGGCTCCCTGTCAGGGAACGGATTAAGTTCAAAGCCCCTTGTTTTGCACACCGTATCGCCCAGGGCAAAGGCCCAGGCTACTTGAAGAATCTTCTCACTGTACATCGCCCCATCCGGAATCTGAGATCGTCCGGCGCAATGCTGTTTAAACTTCCCCGTATCACCAGAGCCAGGATGGGTGGCTGTTCTTTTAGGTACCTGGTTTCCAAACATTGGAATGAACTTCCGCTCTACCTCCGAATGGAACCCTCTGAAACTATATTCTGTGGGAAACTCAAAACGTTTCTGTTCCCTATTACTTAACCTTTCTGTCTTCTTCCTTCCCTGGTCTTTTTAGCATCTGCCTCTTGAAACCTAGCAGTAGTTAGCGCGGGGACACACTGTTTTTTGTGTAGCCAGGCGCTTTACAAATGGTTTATTATTATTTTTTTATTATTATTATGAAATAGAGAGTATTTTATCTTAACTTACAAAGCAAACGGAATAGCATAGATATAACCAGAGTTATAGAGTTTTGAAGCAATATAAACAGTGCAGAATAATACAGGGAAATAATATCATTGCGGTCAATGGGAAAAAACAGCAGTGACAATCGGTCAGTTGCAGGTCGAGTTGCATGGTACCCTTGCAGGGTAGAGGTGATGCGGGTCCCAGCAACAAGTCACAACAGTCAATTCAGTTTTATCTGGCCTGTGGAGCCCGGGTGCAGAGTTGTCCTGGCTGTTCCTGGTGCTGAAGGGGAGACCCGGTACAGATGCTCTTAATGCTGACATGGTTTTGTGGTGAAAAGATGTAAAAAAATGACAACAAAGTGATTGCTGATGCTGGTCAAAGGTCGAATGGAGTTCTCTCTTGATGGAGCGCCAAGTAAAAGGGTCAGTTGCCTGACTGGTGACCAACAAGCCTTGGCAGAAGTTATTAGAGCAGAAATTAACTTCAATGTTTGGTGTCCAGGGGAACACAATAGATGCCTGTAACTTCATGGAAGGCAGTACTATATTTTCCACAATGCACTAGACGATCTGGATTTGGGCGATCTTTCGGAGGGCTGATGGCCACTGATTCTTTGGATCTAGATCAATGTTTTACCTGCAGTTTGCTGGGCACTAGTGCCACTAGTCCAGGGGAGTTTGGGGGTTCTTCAGGCTTCCACAGGGGCCGTCTGTTTGGGGGAACCAGGAGCTAACCTAGGACAGGTCATGATCATGCAGTTCCTCGTTTGGTTTGCCCAAGTCCTGCTGTTGCTCACACTGGTCTTTTGTTTTGTCCTCTTTTGTGCAGGTTGTTCAGAACTGAGGTTCTGGTGCCAGGGGTGTCCCTTAAATCCGAGATTTAGGGTAGTTAGGGGTGTGGGAGTCAGTAGTCATTGGGCTTCTAATCCCTGTAGTTAGTCCACCCCTGAGGTGACCACATTTGGGGGTGGGGATCACCTTTTCTACCCAGAGTCCTCTAATCTGCCACTTCTAAAGATGGCACAAATCTAATTTTACTGTACAGACCAGCCTGCTAACCCTAGAGGTGTGTCTAGCCTTCTGGGGGTACATCTTTTTTAAAAACTAATTTTCCACCTGTCTGTGTGCAAATGTGCCTGGGGCAGGGGAAAGGTTGTTTCCTCCTCTGGGAATCAGCCCTGATGCATATCAGAAGCGGTGCAGCCTTTGAAGCTCACTGCCTTGATGTGACACTTGCCTGTTTGAATGAGGGAAGTGTGACCTCTTTCCTGTCCAAACCTTAATTCCTTACCCTTGGGATAGTTCACAATGCCTAGTAGAAGGTCGGAATCCTGTTTTGGTGGCAGAAAATGCGGGAAATGCGGGCATGGCAGCCAGAGCATAGAGAAGCTCGGGCAACCAGGTGGCAACCTCTAAAGTAGCCACCTGGGTGCCTGCCACATTTCTCTCGACACAAGATTCATTTCAGTGGTGAGAAGGCTCATTGTTTGATCTGAAACATGACATATTTAGGTGGTACCATCATGGAGCTGTCAACCTCAGGTTTGCCCGGGTGCCAGCACATGTTATCCTACAGACCTTCTATCACTTATTGTGTCCTTTAAGGGTAGAGGGCACTCTGGGGTCATATAAACTTGCACTTACATGTCCATGTCTTGATAAAATGCACCCTGCCTCCTGGGCTTCAGCAGGCCTTCCTTAGGGGTTACTGGCATACATAAGAGATTTGGTGAGGGTAAAGTTGAGTTTGAGCAGTTTGCACTGCTCCTGCAGTCTGCAATAGCAGGCCTGCTATCAATACTTTATCTGGGTCATCATGGTGGCACAAACAGTGCTGCAAGCCCCAGGGACCCCTTTAACATCCATGCCCCAGGTACCAAGGGTACCCTATACTAGGGACATATAATAGGGGATAAAGTACTCAGGGATGGCTGGCACGGCTCACGGGTGGGGGGGGCAGGCACATGGGGTGGGAGGGCCGCAGGCTGCATAATAAAAGAATAAATAAAATTTACCTTGCAGCAGCCGCCGTGTCCCGCGTCTTCTTTCCTGCACATCTGTGTCCGACTCCAGGAAGCATTCAGCCAGGGTCCCCCCCTAAGCCAATCACAACGTGATTGGTCTGAGCACATGACATGTCCCTCAGCCAAGGGCGGTAGGGGGTAGGCATGTTCTCCAGGCAGGCTGAAATGCAGCCTTCATGGAGAACAGGGGAGTGCACATGACTGGTTTCAGTGGTCCGAGAGGGCCGTCCAAACAGTCATTGTGCAGTCAGGAGTGGTCAACCCACTCCTCCCTTCCCTGCTGCTCTGGAAGTGGAGTAGCCCCACCCAAATGCCCGCCAACAAGAAAAAACATAAAATGGTAATAACTAAAAGGCAGTGGGGAGACGTTTCTCCGCCATAGCGGAAGAGCCACCCCTGAAAGTACTTGTCAATTAGGATTGCCAATTCACACATGACAGTTTGAGGGAGAGAGCACTGGGGTCTGGGCAGCAGACTCTAGTACACTATCAGTCTCAGTCTTAACCATCAACATTGGAGCACAAATTGGTGAGGATGATCATACAAAATGAGCACTTACCTACAAGGAGAAGGGGTTTCTGGCATGGTGGAGCATTATATGCTCTCAGTGAGAAAAATGGGAATAAGGCTTGGTTGCTGTTGCAGGTTAAGATTTATGTTGTTTTACTGTGCAAAATTACTGCACAGTAAATTAGTGTCCCAACGCGGACTCCAACTGAGACAAGTACATTGGTTCCACTCACAGGGAAGGATGGACAACATGGCCCACGGACCCGTTCCAACGACCACCTGCTTAGACTTTCTGGGAATACACGGAAGTAATTGCTCCTCCGTCCGGCGTGGAGCCGCTATAACCCCGGACAACCGGAGAAAGTTTGTCAGCACACTTTGATGTGCGGCATGCTTTCCTCCGGTGTCTCCCCAGGGTGTTGGCGGTCTCCTCCATCTCGGAGGTGGGTTAACAATATTTCTATGTATCCACACCCTCCCTCTGACATGGCAGTTCAATTGCCACAAACGCAGCCTGAAACCTGGGCCCTTTTTGTCAATTTGTGTATTACGCAGGGCTCCTACTACTGAGGCGCCCTTATGACGTGCCTGTCCCTGTTGAGGCACCTCGCACCAATTAGAGAGGTGAGTCAGGATATATAATTAATTGCATTGACAATAACTACATCAGCTTTAGTTGCCCATAATCACAGGGTGATTTGAGCTACTGTTATTACTGTTGAAACAACCCATGCACTAACACCACTGAGTGCAAGTAACATGATCCATGCATGAATGAGAGAGAATTTTAAGTGTTTTTCGCCTTAATGATTTTACAATTGCACTGTAACATCAATGCTACAAGGAGGTCTGGACCACATGGGATGCCAATAGGCATAGGTTGGAGTCACTATATTCCCTCCTTGTTGACTTCCCCTTTTATTTATATTCTTTTTCTCCCTAGGTCCTCATACAATGACTACATGAGCTTCGATATGTAGTCGGTCCTGATTGGTAGCACATCATTAGAAGCACCATTCAGTGTAGATATCAAACATCACTTTTTTCACAGCTTTTTACACATATTGGTCCTGAAGAATTGCCACGGTACTTTATGAACCAACAGGGCAAGAAACATGTTGACCCAGAGAGTAGAACACAATACCAATTGAATAACCCCTTCTAGGGTAGTGCCACTCCATTATACATACCTTTAATGAGGTGGATTACCAGCCTGAATAAAGCTTATTGACTTGGACTATCCAAACTCTTTTAATTAAAGCACGCATTCACTGCACCACACCATATCTACACACCCACGAGCCACACACCCCCACTTCATCATACAGCAAAGGAACAAAAGATCTCCGACAAAGAGCCCCTTCGCGGTTGCCCGTTGAACATTGACGGCCGGCCCAATGAGGAGCAGGTCCATATGATGAAGCATGACACCCAGCTTGCTGGGTGTGTGAGGACCGTAGTTCAGCAAAAGCAGGATCCCCCATCCCACTACCTCCTTTTTTTAGCCCTTACCCCAACTCCACCACCCCTAAATAGCTGGTGGTGGACACCCATACCAGAGGAACAGCCTCCACCACCTTTGTTCACCAAGGTGATGCTTCATTGGCATCTGCGGCATCGGTTCCTTACGGCCCCAGGGGAGCTGATTCCTTTGTTCACTACTACAGCATAGGGGAGGTGATACTTATTTATTTATTAATAAAGTTTTATATAGCGCGGACATGACCCACGGGGGTATCAGAGCGCTTTACAGTATCTGATTATCACAAGTTATACGTACAATCGGGGATCGCATATATTACAATACCTATGAGGTAGACATTGCTGTTTGATTAAAAGCAGAGGCAAAGCGCAGACAAAGCCCATGGGGTTGTCAGGGCGCTTTACAGGACATAATTATCACAAGTTGTACATACAATTGGGAATCGCATATAATATAATATAGGTGAGGTAGACATTGCTGTTTGATTTCAAGCAAAGGCAAGTAGGCTTCTAGGAGTTAAAGGTTTAAGATGACAATTTGTTCATGAGAAACATTTTCGCTTCCTTTTTGAAGGTGGTAAAGGAAGGGATTCTGCGTAAGTCTGAGGGAAGGTTGTTCCAGATCTTCGGTGCGATACCTGAGAAAGCTCTGCATCCAGTTCTCTTTTTGTGGAAGGATTCAGGTTTTAGTAGTAGTGCGCTTGCGCTTCTCAATTGTCTGCCACTTTACGACCGTTCTAGCTTTTGTGCTAAATAGCTGGGAGTGTTACTGTGTAAGGCTTTATGTGTCATGCAGGCGATCTTTAGTTGTATCCTCAACTTGTAAGGTAGCCAGTTCAAGGTGATGTGGTTATTTCTTTTTATTCCGGAGACCAGCCTGGCCGCCGCATTAAGTGATCCCCTGAGCGGTGCTAGTTCGTATTTAGTAAGACCACAAAGAGTGGTGCTTCCGTAGACCAGTCTTGGTAGTACTAGGGCTTGGACTGCCATTTTTAGATCAGACTGTGGGAGGAAGGGTTTAAGTTTCCTTAAGATACTCAGCTGAACATTGGCTCCTTTGGTAGTATTGTAGATTTGTTCCTGCATATTTAAATGTTTGTCGATGGTGACTCCCAGGGATTTTGCAGAGTCAATGATGTGAGGGGCGCAATCAACGGAAGTAAGATGCTTCAGCCATGAGTCTATCTTGGGGGCATGATTGGGAGGGGAGATGAGGAGGAACTCAGTTTTTTGGTGTTAAGCATGAGATGGTTGTCATTAAGCCAACTTTGGGTATTATGAAGAATGGCGTTGAGGGAGATGAAGTCGTCTGGTGAAGAGATTTTCAAATAAAGTTGAGTGTCGTCCGCGTATAGATGAGATAAAATGTTTGCAGAGCTAAATGCATTAGCAAGGGGTTCCATGAGAAGATTAAAGAGAATAGGTGATAAAGCTGATCCCTGTGGGACTCCTAGTGTGACCAAGGAAGGTTGAGAGAATGATTGCTTCAACTTGATTCTTTGGGTTATGTTGCTTAGGAAGGAGGTAAACCATTTTAACACTGGACCGGTTAGGCCCATCCTTCATTCCAGTAAAGACAGTAGATTGTCGTGTTTAACCTTGTCGAAGGCGGAGGATAGGTCAAGAAGTATCAATAGGCACGATTCATTGTGATCCAGCATTTTTAAGATGTCATCCATTATGTGGGTGAGGGCTGATTCAGTACTGTGACCCTGACCGAAACCGGATTGGTGATTATCTAGGAAGTTGAAGTTATTGATGTGGTGGCAGAGTTGAATTTGTACACATTTTTCCATTAACTTTGCCAGCGTGGGGATGCTGGATATAGGTCGATAGTTGTTGAGGTCTGTGAGGAGGGAGTTGGCTTTCTTTAGAATAGGTGTGACCTGCCCTATTTTCAGACAGTCCGGTATGGAACCTTGCCTAAGAGAGGCGTTCACAATTTTTGCCCAAAGAGGTAGAATGGAGAACTTTATCATTTTGAATACAGATGGGGGTAGGGGATCGGAGAAATGATTGGCAGGGTTGATTGCTAGCAGGGTGCTATAGATTTCTTGTTCAGTGATGGGCGAGAATGAGTGCCAGTTGGCATTGTTCTTTGGTACTCCGGTCGGCAGGCAGAAAAGGTACTTGATCTGTGAGTAGAATGTTTTTTCTTGGTCAGTAGATAGTTGTGGTTCTTTCTTGGATTGAATGTAGTTTTCAATGGTTCTAGTCTTTTCAAGGAAGAATTTGGCCAGCTCTTCGCAGTTGAGGGTAGCCGGGTTGCTGATCTCCACTACATTTGCAGAGTTGTACGATTGTTGTTTTACGATTTCAAATAGCTTTTTAGGACGGTTTATGGCTTGGTTCAGCTGTGTTTTGAAGAAGTCTGCTTTAGCTTTTGTGATTTTTCTGTTGTACGTGTTCCTCAGTCCCCTAAGTTGGTGTAGATGATCAGCGGAAGGTGTTGCTTTTCATGCTCGCTCAGCTAGTCTTAATTTGCGTCGGTCCGAGTTAGGATTCTCATTGAACCATGGTTTGGAGATTTTGGTGGAGACATTTTTTTCTTGAAGGGGCGCTGTGGTATCCGGGATATCAAGCATAGTGGCGTTGTAGAAATCCGTGAGATTTTGGACATCGGCCATATCAGCTGATGGTGTCAGGGCGGAATTGCATTGGGACATCACGGCAGTAGCATCGATATTCCTAATATTCCTTTTCCATTGTTTAGTTTTTGTAGGTTGGTTTCGTTTTGGAGATACCTCAATGTTGATGGAGAAGAGGATACTGTAATGATCAGTCCAGTCACATGGGGAGATAGATTCTAATGATAAGATGTTTCTTTTTGCTCTGATGAGGTCTAAAGTCTCCCCCTTGTTATGGGTTGGGCTGTCACAGAATTGCGACAATTCCTGGTCTGCCAGAAAGGATTTGAGGCCGCTTACATCGTGATCGCCGGTATTGCTCCAATGGAGATTGAAATCTCCCAGAAAGATTTGCAGCACTTGTGAGTTGGAATTGACTGTAATGACTTCCATTAGCTCATCGATGAACTTCGGATTGTCACCTGGAGGGTGGTATATTATGTGTAGTTGGCAGATGATGCCCTTGTCGTCCAAGATGTTGGTGCAAAGATATTCACAAGAGGATAAGGTGATGAAGTCTTCTTGTATAACTGTGATGGTGTTTCTATGGATGCAGGCAATCCACCCTCTGGGTTTCTCTGTTCTATCCCTGCGAAATATATCATGACTAGGGGGGACCAGTATGTCCAGGATAGGAGCAGAGGAACTCTTTAGCCATGTCTCTGTGAGGATGATGATGTCCAGGTCATTCGCAAGAATTAGGACATAAATGACCGTAGCATGTTTGTTAGCCGATCTGCAGTTGATTAGAGCACACTTTAATTTGTTATCGGGTGAGTGACGGTTGATTGAGTTAAATTGACTGTGGAGATTGCCAATTAAACCAAGACGACGTGTTGTAGTAAACAAAGGGGTTTATTTAGACAAGACCTTTACGACCTCAGCCACAGCCGAACTTCCCCAGAAACAGCTCCACTCTCTCTGACCTCCGGGCGCTCGCCTTCGAACGCTGGTCGCGGTGACATTCGAAGTGATGTCACCGCGAGCAGCACCATACATGCGAGGCGCCGGGGGGCGATAAGATGGGAGATACCACACATCCCCCTCCCCTGTGGAAAAACATATAAATGTAAACGAGAAACACAGTGTTGCAAAATCACATCATCACATATTGATCAAAATGTCAGGGGGGTCTGGTCACTCTCCGGTTAGACCTACCACCCGGGTGGGGAACCGGCAACGGCTTCTTTGCGTCTGAATCTTTGCTCTCTGCTGTGTTACCTTTGCTCACCTTTCCCCTACAGTGATCCTGCCCGGGTGGGTGAAATCTTACTACTCTACCTGGGTTCCAGATCTTCCCCTCCTGTGTCTTCACAGCATTCCTGAACAAATTAGTGATCTTGGTGGGGCTAGTATATCCTGACCAATTCGCTCTACCGGTGGGGGTTCTGATCTTGATGTCATCCCCTACCTTGAACCCGGCCTCCCGAGTGGAGTTGAGTCTGTCGTACCTTTCTTTTCTCCTCACCATGGCCCCCTCTTGTTTCACCAAACTTTTCTCTTCTTTCGAGTGGTCAGACCATCCCTTGTGCCACCCCATCCACCCTGGGGACAGCTTGGTGTTAGGTGTCCTTGCACGGAGCAACTCGAATGGGGTGACTCCAGTCGTTTGGTGCGGTGTGAACCTGTACGCTTCTAACCGCCTCCATGCTTCTTCTTTCCAGCTGATGCCACTGGCCTTGGCCAACTGGATACTCTCCTTGAGGGTTTTGTTAAATCGCTCGACCATGCCATTTGTTTCTGGGTGATACAAAGCGCAACGCTTGTGTTTGATGTCTCTTTCTCCAAGGAAGTCTTCCATTTCTCTAGAACATAATTGCACCCCATTATCCGTGAGTATGCTGCTGGGTAACCCTACCCTGATGAACACCTCTTCCAGGAACCCAATGACAGTCTTAGTTGTGACCTCACCTACTAACTTCATTTCGGGTCACCTAGAATACAAGTCCATGAGCACTAGGACATACGGCGTGCGCAGCTCTCCAGACAATGGGCCCACGATGTCCAGTGCCAACTCCTCCCAGGGTCCTGACGGTGGCGGCCTGCATACCATTGGGGGTGTCGGTTGCTTCAAGACTTTGTCGCTGTTACTGCACTGAATGCAGTCTCTGATTTTCCTTTCTGTGGCAAGGTCCATGCTTGGCCACCAGTAGTTCTCTCTGAGTCTTTGTTTTGTCTTGGTGATACCCATGTGTCCTTCGTGGGCTATCTCAACAAGGTTGTCTCTCACCGACGCGGGAGGCACTAGTCTCGTCCCTCTGAACAGGCATTCATCTACAATGGACAGCTCATCCTTGACAACCCAGTACGGCCGCAGATTTTCCTCCCGTTTATCTTCGTGTTTCCACCTGTTTTTTATTCTTTCGCACACCTCCTCCAAGGTCTCATCTTCTTTCAATGCTTTTCTCCATGTTTCCTCTCCTAATGCTCTCTGGATAGCGCAGACATTTTCCATCTGAAGTTCATCTGCTTCATCATCCACCTTGCCTTGCTTCTCCCTTGCCTCATTTTCACTGACAGCTCCATCCTGCACATTGACCTTTGTGAGGTTTTCCCTAATTATGGATCTGTGGTTGTGAGTGGGTTCTCTATGTGAGTTGGGTCGGATGACTTGGATGGTGCAGTCTAGGGACTTGCTATTGCAAATAGAAAAGACGAAAACCCTGCCTTGGGATATACAGGCCCTAACAAAGGGGTCCAACAAATATATGTAAAGGGGTGATTAGCCTAGGGGTTGACACAACACATAACAATCACATGGTCAAATCAAGAATAAACAAAACAATTCATATTTGAGAATATATATGTTTTTTTATTTTTAAGAATAACAATGATATAAATATAGAGTTTTTAGGTATCACATGTATAAATAGATCATCAATAAAATAGACATAGATAAGCAAGCAACATAGTAAGGAAGATTCTATCCTGACCAGTAACGGCCACACTACACACACTCTAACTCACTCACTTCAATCTCTACCCACTCTTTCCTATTTGATCTCATTCACCATTCATGCTACATTCATTCATCTAATCCTGGCAAATACAACACAAGGGTGGTTTCACGTGTTGTATAGATCGGGGTGTTTCAGTCCAGGGAGGTGGTTTTGACTACAGGTCCTGATGTAAAAAGGACAATAGCCATTTTCCTGGGGACATAAGCCGACGCGCGTTTCGGTGAAAGGCCAATGGGGCCACACCTTCGTCAGGGCAAAGGGCAGTATACTGGGAGGGGGCACAGGAGAGAGAACACAATCTGAAAGATAGAGAACGAAAACAAATTTCATTTCACTTATACCTAAATATACAAGTTTTTCAGAGAGTACAATTTAATATGCAGTAAAACATGCGGTAAAACATCTTAAACACATAAGGTCACTTAGATTCAAGAAACTTGATTTCAATCAACTGATAGACTTTGGAGCAAAGCTCCTACATTTGGCCGGTGGTTGCTGTGCAATGTCAAACCCTCTAGAAACACTCCCTAGGAGAGATTCCCTATCACGTGGAATCTATAAAGGCATCTTGATAGCCTTAACCAAATGGACCGTAGAGCACAATTTACCACAACACTCAATCTTCATATTCAGACAAATATTAAAAAACCTTTTGTTTGGGTATCAACCACATTCACATAGTTCATGGTACATACCAGAACTATTTTCTATTATACACACATGATCCTATAAATGAGGACAGAGGCCTGGTCCTCGAGGGGCAGATAGACAAACTAGTCCTGGTTCAGTCAGTGACGATCTTAGTTAGAGGCTAAACCAAAATTTACTGTCTCTTTTTTCTCTTAATGTTTTTACCTGTATGTGTGTCTTATTCAGCCATTCAAGAGATGTCAGAACAAAGTTGGAGATAGTTTATAGTGAGCAAAACTTCAGGTCGGTTCAAGTCCTGTAAGGGGGATAAAGTAATGTATTCTAGTTCAGACAGCTCGGAAATTTCTATTTAGGCCATAAGTTCAATCGCTGACCCATATCCCTATAAAGCTGGGATGCTACAGTTGTTAAAAAAACCTTTTAAACCTCCCTCTTGTTGTTTTTAAAGAAATACAGACAGGACTCCTACATATGATCTAATAAGTGGGAGTTAGTCTTTAACAAGCTAGGGATAGTATAGCGCTTTCATGTTTCAGGATACCTACTGTTATCACCAGCACTTCGGCGTAATGTTTTTCTTTTTCAGGGCTCACAACTCACAGGCAGGCTTTGAACAAGGCTGTGCATCCGTCTAGCCTATAAATTAAACAGTGGCATGGATCACTATAATGCTTATGTTAAAAAGACCAGATTCTTTACAGTGTGAGATAAGAGACACAGTCGATGTTTTATGGGGTTTCAAGATCACTTTTAGGTGCAGCTGAAGGTCTAGATACATACCAGCGCCGCTGGATCGTATAAGCTGCACTGTCTTTTTATATATGTCCTGTTGTCCACAAAGGTATGTAGGTTAAGTTGGATGTATGGCTCGCCTATGGAGAAAACGTGGCATTTAGTAAATACTGAGCCACTCAGGTTTAGACACATTTACACGTTTGTCCCAGATTTTACCTTCCGTGTAAAAAGTGCTGTTCCTCGACCGGGGTTCAGATGAGCAAGTCTTTTGGTATAAAGAGGATTTTCCTCGTGGTATCCAGGTCTACGTGCCGTCCTCCATCGGCGGTAGGTGACCCATGGGGGGGCTGGCTAATCTAGAGCCAAGGGGTAAAAAAGAGACAGGGTAGTCTCATCAATTATTTTAAGCCCATGCCGAATTCCTATTTAAGAACCATCAGTTTCGCGGGCTTACCTTTGTTCCGAAAGGCTGTCTCAGTGGAGCAGGGGTTCCGCCGTCCAAGTGTTCGGCCAAATGATTCTCCCTCATAACTTCCAGTTTTCCGTTTAAGTAGCGCCATATTCGCGCCTTTGTTTGAGTGATACCAGCTGTGTGTACTATCGATGAAATAGACGACGGGCTATCTGCTTCCCTTTTACTTTTAGCCGCCATCTTGTGTATACCTGAGGAGGACAAGGTTTGCAGTTCTCTAAGTATAATGAGAAGAACCGAGGCGGCCATCTTGATAAAACCCGTAATTTATCGTGTTTTTGCAAAGGGTTATTTATTAATAACCTTAAGTTGATTTATCGATCTACAGAGATTTTGGGATCGCATTTGTGGTATCATATAAATGAGGCACTGGCCATGCACTATTTTTATTTTTAGAGATTGTAATTCTCCATTGAGTGGCATCGAACTGATGCCCTATAGCCCAGTATTAAAGTGTTATTTTAAACAGGATATTTTTGTTGAAACAGGTAGACTTTTTATTGACCATATTGGTTGTATCAATGCTCACATATCCTTTATCTCTGTCCTATATTTGTGATCCTGGGAACAATTCTAGTTAAAAAGGAGGCGGGTTACAGCTTACTCACTGGCTATAGATGATGGACCTTATTATAAAAGGGATTGAGGCTAGCATTTCTGGGGTAAGAGACACGCTTCCCTATGGTACTCGTTCTAATATCGATTTCATCATAGTGATCGTTATAGTCTCATATTACCCTTTAGAGGCATGGAACTATTAAAATAATTGGGTTTGAGAGACACTCCTCTCTATGGTATCCATCCTAATATCGGTTTCCCCATTGTGTTCATTTCAGTCTCATATTTCCCTTTAGAGGCATGAAACTATAACAGTATAGTTATAAAAGGGCCTGATGCCAGGGACATTCTTCATTCAATCCTTTTTGGACAGTATCTAGATAAAAGATCCAAAACACTTCCCGTTTTTTTCGGAGGCATGTAGGGTCAATCCCAGGATTTGCTTTTATCTTTTCAAGGATGAACCAACGTATTTCTGTATCTTTGTGATCCTTTTCCAACCAGTGAGCCACAATCGGGGCTGCCATCTTCTTATTTCTTATATTGGACTTATGCTCCCCAATGCGTACCCGGCATTCTCTACCAGTTTCTCCAATGTATGGGAGATTGCACGGGCACAATATTAAGTACACGATGTTGCTGGTACGACAGTTAGTTAGAGTGGCGTTTCGACTGACTGAGACTGTGCGGGTGTTGGTGATGACAGTATCGCCCACAATGGCTTGAGGGCATATATGGCACGTTCCACATGTCTTTTTAACATAAGCATTATAGTGATCCATGCCACTGTTTAATTTATAGGCTAGACGGATGCACAGCCTTGTTCAAAGCCTGCCTGTGAGTTGTGAGCCCTGAAAAAGAAAAACATTACGCCGAAGTGCTGGTGATAACAGTAGGTATCCTGAAACATGAAAGCGCTATACTATCCCTAGCTTGTTAAAGACTAACTCCCACTTATTAGATCATATGTAGGAGTCCTGTCTGTATTTCTTTAAAAACAACAAGAGGGAGGTTTAAAAGGTTTTTTTAACAACTGTAGCATCCCAGCTTTATAGGGATATGGGTCAGCGATTGAACTTATGGCCTAAATAGAAATTTCCGAGCTGTCTGAACTAGAATACATTACTTTATCCCCCCTTACAGGACTTGAACCGACCTGAAGTTTTGCTCACTATAAACTATCTCCAACTTTGTTCTGACATCTCTTGAATGGCTGAATAAGACACACATACAGGTAAAAACATTAAGAGAAAAAAGAGACAGTAAATTTTGGTTTAGCCTCTAACTAAGATCGTCACTGACTGAACCAGGACTAGTTTGTCTATCTGCCCCTCGAGGACCAGGCCTCTGTCCTCATTTATAGGATCATGTGTGTATAATAGAAAATAGTTCTGGTATGTACCATGAACTATGTGAATGTGGTTGATACCCAAACAAAAGGTTTTTTAATATTTGTCTGAATATGAAGATTGAGTGTTGTGGTAAATTGTGCTCTACGGTCCATTTGGTTAAGGCTATCAAGATGCCTTTATAGATTCCACGTGATAGGGAATCTCTCCTAGGGAGTGTTTCTAGAGGGTTTGACATTGCACAGCAACCACCGGCCAAATGTAGGAGCTTTGCTCCAAAGTCTATCAGTTGATTGAAATCAAGTTTCTTGAATCTAAGTGACCTTATGTGTTTAAGATGTTTTACCGCATGTTTTACTGCATATTAAATTGTACTCTCTGAAAAACTTGTATATTTAGGTATAAGTGAAATGAAATTTGTTTTCGTTCTCTATCTTTCAGATTGTGTTCTCTCTCCTGTGCCCCCTCCCAGTATACTGCCCTTTGCCCTGACGAAGGTGTGGCCCCATTGGCCTTTCACCGAAACGCGCGTCGGCTTATGTCCCCAGGAAAATGGCTATTGTCCTTTTTACATCAGGACCTGTAGTCAAACCCACCTCCCTGGACTGAAACACCCCGATCTATACAACACGTGAAACCACCCTTGTGTTGTATTCGCCAGGATTAGATGAATGAATGTAGCATGAATGGTGAATGAGATCAAATAGGAAAGAGTGGGTAGAGATTGAAGTGAGTGAGTTAGAGTGTGTGTAGTGTGGCCGTTACTGGGCAGGATAGAATCTTCCTCACTATGTTGCTTGCTTATCTATGTCTATTTTATTGATGATCTATTTATACATGTGATACCTAAAAACTCTATATTTATATCATTGTTATTCTTAAAAATAAAAAAACATATATATTCTCAAATATGAATTGTTTTGTTTATTCTTGATTTGACCATGTGATTGTTATGTGTTGTGTCAACCCCTAGGCTAATCACCCCTTTACATATATTTGTTGGACCCCTTTGTTAGGGCCTGTATATCCCAAGGCAGGGTTTTCGTCTTTTCTATTTGCATTGGTTTTCCCCCTACTACCTGCCTACATCCTAAAGATACCCTTGGGGAACCCCCTTCTGTGTCTACTTAATTCCCAGCCTTGAGCTGTGGGGGTTGTTTCGGGTTCTTTTAACTAAATGGACCAGGAGAAAGTGTAAGGATAGTGTGAGTGTTGTTCAAGAGTGTTAGAACTATATGATTGACTGTCTCTGAGAGTGATACACACATGACCTATATCTAAACTTTCTTGAGATCAACTGAATAAGAAACCAGTTTGCATCCATATCTAATATCTAAAAAACCTATACGTAAAAAGATCCGGAATGGATACTATAAAAACATTTGGCTTCACGGACAATGATTTCGCCAAAATGCTTGGCCTCCCAGTAGATGGTAATCAAGACTTTACTGTACCAAAAGGCCTAAATGGAGATTGGAATAAATTACTAAATCTCCGAAAAAAATCAAAAAGAACAGAACTACATGCGAAATTCATGTTAGATTACTTACGAGCCGGTACGATCCCCATTGGGCTTAGAGTCCGTAATATCCCTGGAATGTTTATTGAAATCAGACAGTTCCTGGAGCGGTGGGCCCTTATATCTAACCGTTCCTCCAGGGACTGGATGATGCTGATCGTGGAAACAGCACGGACAGTAATGGAGATCCTCGAGAAAGAAATCCGGGAATTAGAGGACAAACTTAAGGATGGGGACTCAGTCGAAGAGGGGAAAAGGAAGCTAGAAGAAATCCAATTCGAATTGGAATCCTTCTCCGATTACCTACTTAAGAGAAAGACAGAAAAACTAAGGAAGGATGTCCGTATGTTCTCACAGGAGAGGGCTTACCCCTATTTAGGGACCAACTTCTATACCACCCAAGAAGAAAGTGCCCCTCGAGGACAAACATCGAGGTGGGGACAAGGAAGGAAAGTCACCACTTTCTCTGAAACAACCGATTCCGAGGGAGATACCCCTGAGGAATATGACCCCAGTTATGAACAGGGACACAACTCTAATCAAGGACACAACTCCAATAGGGGAAACAGAAATGGAGGATATGACCGCAACTACCAACCAAATCGTTTTTTAGGGAACCGCCGGGGCAATACCCGTCCCCCATTAAGAACACCTCAACCGAGGAATTACCATCAGGGTCGCGGACAGCCACAGATGTACGTTCAGACTCGCCACCATCAGTATTGGCGAACATAAGGGGGCTCCCTGTGTTCAATCTATCAAATGAAACAGTAAACCCTGAGGCCATCCAACTTCTATCTAGGGGCCTATCATTCGTACCGTCCGCCAATTTCAATAAATTTGAACTGAACAGGGATTTACAACTTTTCTTCCGAAAGGTACGACTCCAAAAGTTTTTTCAAGATGCGCCCCCCACCGACAATGAAACTAATAGATCTGGCTGTAAACCCCCCTCCTCCTTTACACCGTCCTTGGAAATGGTGGGACCAGAAGTTGACATATTTGAAAAGACCGTCATGCAAAAGATCAACAAGATGACCAAATATGTGCCCATACCGAAAGCCAACCTATCCATCCAAGAAAATAAAGCCCTTAAAGAACTTGAAGCCAACAAGAATATCACAATTAAACCTTGTGATAAAGGTGGCGGTATTACACTTCTTGATACTACGGATTACAAAAGGAGGATGAACGAACTGTTGTCGTCCTCAGGCCACTATATTCAGGTTACCAGGAACCCCGAAAAATCCCTTAAAAAACGAATCCTAAAAATGGTCCAAAAAGCGGTCAATGAGGATTACATCTGTGAAGCCGAGGCTGAGTATCTGACTCCTTCAAATACCAAAATTCCCATCATATATGGCCTACCAAAAACACACAAAAACAGTGTAGACCCCCCTATGCGACCAATAGTCTCGACCATTGGTTCTGCAACTGAGCCATTATCAAAGTACATCGATAAATTTCTCAACCCGATGGTCATGGAATTGGAGTCATACGTACGGGATACCGGGCATTTTATCCAGCAAGTGGAAGGCACTCCGTTCAACGAAAACTCTGAAATAATGGTCACACTTGACGTGGAGGCACTATACTCAAATATACCGCAGGAAGGAGCATATGATGCCATCGAGACTGTTCTCTCCCGAAATGCCAACATAACGAACTCGGCCTTCATCCTCGAATGCCTCAAGGTAGTTCTATTTGAGAACTACTTTGAATTTGACAACACATTATACAGACAGGCCTCTGGTGTAAGTATGGGAGCGAGCTGTGCACCTAGTATTGCCTGTCTGTATATGGGCGAATTCGAAAGAACTAATATCTTCAATGAGATGGCCCCCTTCTTCGAAAACGTCGTGAACTGGAGACGGTTCATCGACGATATCTTTTTTATCTGGAGGGGAGCAGAAGACCAACTAACCGAATACATTGAATGGTTGAACATGGCAGACAACAATCTGAGATTTACCAGCCACACCAGTAGGTCTAGAATTGAATTCCTAGACATATGGATCAAACATCAGAACAACATCATCAAAGTATCGCTGTACACGAAACCAACAGCGCGAAACACTTTGCTCCAGTACGCGAGTTTCCATCCGCGCAGCCAGAGGGATAGTATCCCCTACAGTCAGTTCCTTCGCATTAGAAGGAACTGTACTAATTTACAGGATTTTCTGACCCAGGCGGATATACTTCAGGAGAAACTACGTTTCCGGGGATACCCCCCAAGACTGATCAAAGAGTCCTTTAAACGTGCCAGATACACGAACAGGGAAGCTATGTTTACAGAGAAAGAGTCGGAGAAATTAAACCAACTAGTTTGTGTAACTCGTCACTCCGAAATGAACCATAAGATCAGGCAAGCAATAAACTCTAGTTGGCACATCTTGAACCTGGAGAGTGACAAAACACACCTAAAACGACCTATCTTCGCCTTCAAAAAAAAACAGAATTTAAAAAACCATCTGGTAAGAGGAAAAATACAGGAACCATCGACCAACAAGCAAACCACCATAACAGGAATGGACCCAATATATGGCAATCACAAATGTGGAACGTGCCATATATGCCCTCAAGCCATTGTGGGCGATACTGTCATCACCAACACCCGCACAGTCTCAGTCAGTCGAAACGCCACTCTAACTAACTGTCGTACCAGCAACATCGTGTACTTAATATTGTGCCCGTGCAATCTCCCATACATTGGAGAAACTGGTAGAGAATGCCGGGTACGCATTGGGGAGCATAAGTCCAATATAAGAAATAAGAAGATGGCAGCCCCGATTGTGGCTCACTGGTTGGAAAAGGATCACAAAGATACAGAAATACGTTGGTTCATCCTTGAAAAGATAAAAGCAAATCCTGGGATTGACCCTACATGCCTCCGAAAAAAACGGGAAGTGTTTTGGATCTTTTATCTAGATACTGTCCAAAAAGGATTGAATGAAGAATGTCCCTGGCATCAGGCCCTTTTATAACTATACTGTTATAGTTTCATGCCTCTAAAGGGAAATATGAGACTGAAATGAACACAATGGGGAAACCGATATTAGGATGGATACCATAGAGAGGAGTGTCTCTCAAACCCAATTATTTTAATAGTTCCATGCCTCTAAAGGGTAATATGAGACTATAACGATCACTATGATGAAATCGATATTAGAACGAGTACCATAGGGAAGCGTGTCTCTTACCCCAGAAATGCTAGCCTCAATCCCTTTTATAATAAGGTCCATCATCTATAGCCAGTGAGTAAGCTGTAACCCGCCTCCTTTTTAACTAGAATTGTTCCCAGGATCACAAATATAGGACAGAGATAAAGGATATGTGAGCATTGATACAACCAATATGGTCAATAAAAAGTCTCCCTGTTTCAACAAAAATATCCTGTTTAAAATAACACTTTAATACTGGGCTATAGGGCATCAGTTCGATGCCACTCAATGGAGAATTACAATCTCTAAAAATAAAAATAGTGCATGGCCAGTGCCTCATTTATATGATACCACAAATGCGATCCCAAAATCTCTGTAGATCGATAAATCAACTTAAGGTTATTAATAAATAACCCTTTGCAAAAACACGATAAATTACGGGTTTTATCAAGATGGCCGCCTCGGTTCTTCTCATTATACTTAGAGAACTGCAAACCTTGTCCTCCTCAGGTATACACAAGATGGCGGCTAAAAGTAAAAGGGAAGCAGATAGCCCGTCGTCTATTTCATCGATAGTACACACAGCTGGTATCACTCAAACAAAGGCGCGAATATGGCGCTACTTAAATGGAAAACTGGAAGTTATGAGGGAGAATCATTTGGCCGGAACACTTGGACGGCGGAACCCCTGCTCCACTGAGACAGCCTTTCGGAACAAAGGTAAGCCCGCGAAACTGATGGTTCTTAAATAGGAATTCGGCATGGGCTTAAAATAATTGATGAGACTACCCTGTCTCTTTTTTACCCCTTGGCTCTAGATTAGCCAGCCCCCCCCATGGGTCACCTACCGCCGATGGAGGACGGCACGTAGACCTGGATACCACGAGGAAAATCCTCTTTATACCAAAAGACTTGCTCATCTGAACCCCGGTCGAGGAACAGCACTTTTTACACGGAAGGTAAAATCTGGGACAAACGTGTAAATGTGTCTAAACCTGAGTGGCTCAGTATTTACTAAATGCCACGTTTTCTCCATAGGCGAGCCATACATCCAACTTAACCTACATACCTTTGTGGACAACAGGACATATATAAAAAGACAGTGCAGCTTATACGATCCAGCGGCGCTGGTATGTATCTAGACCTTCAGCTGCACCTAAAAGTGATCTTGAAACCCCATAAAACATCGACTGTGTCTCTTATCTCACACTGTAAAGAATCTGGTCTTTTTAACATAAGCATTATAGTGATCCATGCCACTGTTTAATTTATAGGCTAGACGGATGCACAGCCTTGTTCAAAGCCTGCCTGTGAGTTGTGAGCCCTGAAAAAGAAAAACATTACGCCGAAGTGCTGGTGATAACAGTAGGTATCCTGAAACATGAAAGCGCTATACTATCCCTAGCTTGTTAAAGACTAACTCCCACTTATTAGATCATATGTAGGAGTCCTGTCTGTATTTCTTTAAAAACAACAAGAGGGAGGTTTAAAAGGTTTTTTTAACAACTGTAGCATCCCAGCTTTATAGGGATATGGGTCAGCGATTGAACTTATGGCCTAAATAGAAATTTCCGAGCTGTCTGAACTAGAATACATTACTTTATCCCCCTTACAGGACTTGAACCGACCTGAAGTTTTGCTCACTATAAACTATCTCCAACTTTGTTCTGACATCTCTTGAATGGCTGAATAAGACACACATACAGGTAAAAACATTAAGAGAAAAAAGAGACAGTAAATTTTGGTTTAGCCTCTAACTAAGATCGTCACTGACTGAACCAGGACTAGTTTGTCTATCTGCCCCTCGAGGACCAGGCCTCTGTCCTCATTTATAGGATCATGTGTGTATAATAGAAAATAGTTCTGGTATGTACCATGAACTATGTGAATGTGGTTGATACCCAAACAAAAGGTTTTTTAATATTTGTCTGAATATGAAGATTGAGTGTTGTGGTAAATTGTGCTCTACGGTCCATTTGGTTAAGGCTATCAAGATGCCTTTATAGATTCCACGTGATAGGGAATCTCTCCTAGGGAGTGTTTCTAGAGGGTTTGACATTGCACAGCAACCACCGGCCAAATGTAGGAGCTTTGCTCCAAAGTCTATCAGTTGATTGAAATCAAGTTTCTTGAATCTAAGTGACCTTATGTGTTTAAGATGTTTTACCGCATGTTTTACTGCATATTAAATTGTACTCTCTGAAAAACTTGTATATTTAGGTATAAGTGAAATGAAATTTGTTTTCGTTCTCTATCTTTCAGATTGTGTTCTCTCTCCTGTGCCCCCTCCCAGTATACTGCCCTTTGCCCTGACGAAGGTGTGGCCCCATTGGCCTTTCACCGAAACGCGCGTCGGCTTATGTTCCCAGGAAAATGGCTATTGTCCTTTTTACATCAGGACCTGTAGTCAAAACCACCTCCCTGGACTGAAACACCCCGATCTATACAACACGTGAAACCACCCTTGTGTTGTATTCGCCAGGATTAGATGAATGAATGTAGCATGAATGGTGAATGAGATCAAATAGGAAAGAGTGGGTAGAGATTGAAGTGAGTGAGTTAGAGTGTGTGTAGTGTGGCCGTTACTGGGCAGGATAGAATCTTCCTTACTATGTTGCTTGCTTATCTATGTCTATTTTATTGATGATCTATTTATACATGTGATACCTAAAAACTCTATATTTATATCATTGTTATTCTTAAAAATAAAAAAACATATATATTCTCAAATATGAATTGTTTTGTTTATTCTTGATTTGACCATGTGATTGTTAGGTGTTGTGTCAACCCCTAGGCTAATCACCCCTTTACATATATTTGTTGGACCCCTTTGTTAGGGCCTGTATATCCCAAGGCAGGGTTTTCGTCTTTTCTATTTGCATTGGGTTTCCCCCTACTACCTGCCTACATCCTAAAGATACCCTTGGGGAACCCCCTTCTGTGTCTACTAGGGACTTGCTATTGCCAGTATGACTTGTGTATGAGGCGAGAAGGTCGTGTAAGTCATTGTCAGATAGACCATCGATCTCATTGGACGATCCGGGTCATTATGGGAAGGTATTTTACTCTGTGTTATAATGACTGGATGTAGAGTCGGGGATAGGTATCTGCTGGTGTGCTGCCTAGTTTGGTTGGCTGTGGCGCTAGTGGCTTTATTAAAGTTTAGGAGTTCATTAGTGATTGAAGATAGATTTTTCATCTCATCCTTGAACTGGGATAGACCTAGGGTTAGCTTGTTGAATCGAGCGGTCCAGTCATGGTTAGGGCACTCAATTAGGTGTGTGGGCGAGTGCTCCCCCGTATTGGTAGTTCCTCCATTATAGTCTGATAGCGTGGAGAGCTGAGTATCGGATTGGGTGGGGATATCTTTGTTAGTTCTTGATGGGGTTGGATAAGCAGGGAGGGTAGAAGGTGGGTCGGAGTGGGGGATGATATTAAGAGGTGATGCCATGAGAGGGGGTGCTGCACGTGGAGGGGGTATAGGCACTGTATGTAGAGTTTGGGTGAGCGGGTAGGGCATTGGGGATGTTAGGAGTTGGCCGTGGATCAAAGTAAGTGTTGGGTCAGGGGGGGCTTTAGCAGATGGCTCATCTGCCAGTTGGGTAGTAGGAGTGTCAGGGAAATCAATATGGAGGTCGTTATCATCGCTTATGACTGTCCGAATTGAGCCCGAGGGCCCTGGAGAGGTAGAGTAGGCTGAGAGGGATGTGTGGGGAGCATTGGGGGTGTCTGGAGGCCCTAAGTGTGGTTGAGACAATAGTGGGGGACGTGTAGGTATCAGAGGGTGTGTGGTGCTCATTATCTATGCTTATGGCTGTCCGAGCTATACCTGTGGTCCCTGGTGTGATAGGGTCAGTTGGAGGGGGCGTGTGGGAATCGTTGAGGAGGGTAAGGCGATGGGTAGGGTTCCTTGGAGTAGTTAGTGGATTAGGTCGTAAAGATTGTATGTCTTCTGAGAAAATGGGAGGAGCTGAGTCATGTAGGGAATTTCTCTTGCTGTTAGCTGCTCTTTTAAGAATTTGAAAGATCTAGTCTATGAGAGCTAGGTTACTATCGGAGGCTTGTATGAGGATGATGCCATTATTATAAATGGATATGGTAGCATTCGCCTTGCAGACGTCTGAGGCTATAACCGTCAATTTGATGGCATGAGGGGTTTTCTTAGTATTTGAGATTCGAAGCAAGGAGTAGAGGGTATTCCTCCACTGTGCATGTTTTTGTGTGTGGAAGATGATGTCATTTGAAAGTCTGCCCTTGTTTGGGGAGAAATAGGGATCTGATATCTGTGTCTCCGGATGCGATTTAACGATTCTGTGTTTGTAATTGTGTGTCTTGGCAGCGTTTTTAGATAACTTGGGGGGTATGAGATGATGACGGCATGACAGCCTGATGGCTGTAACCTTAGTTCCATTATATTTAATAATTATTCTTTTCCCTCTCTCTTCTTGATCTCACTTATCTTCCTTGACTTCCTTGTTTTCTTTAACCTAACACTTATATTCCTATTTCTTCATTTCACCACATCTTCACTGCTTCCTCCTATCCTGCATTCAGGTATTTGCTGGTGTCTATCAGTAGACCTAACACCGTTCTAAGATGGCCGCCACTTTTTCCATACTATGTCCTCTTTCATATGTGTGATCAGTCCTCTCTTCTCAGACCTCTTTTTATGCCTATTACATGGGAGTAGCAAGGCACCTCGAGGCAGAAGGGAGCCAAAATGGGGGTCGGATCTCCGGATACTGGGGACCCCCTCTCCCCCCCTGCCAGTTGGAAGGAGTAGGGCTAGATCCTGTGACCTGCGTTGATGCTACAGGCCATGTGTATTATTGTTTGAATGCAAAAGAGACCTTTAAAAACCTCATGTCCAGCTGTAATGAAGTCCCTCTTGATCCCTAACTGTGTCGGGGAGGTGACGTCAAAAATGGCAACAAGGCATTGGTGCCTTACAACAGTACGGTGTAAATGAATCTGGCGAGCCACCAACGTTGAGGATCGGATCCGTGTTAATGAAGCACTGGCATTGCTGAAGTCGGGACTGCGATGCGAATTGGGACAGTGCATCGTGGACGTCACGAGCAGTGTCCTCGGCTCCGGTGCACGCAGCGGCCTCGGTGATGGCTTCAGAGTCGATGAGGCACGGCATCAGCAGGTGTCGGGCCTATGGTGCAAGTCGTGCTCTTTACGAGCAGTGCCCACGGCTTCAGTGCAGGTTACGGCATCGCTCGCCGGCGTCAGTGTTGCAATTTCCTTCTGTAGCAGCTGAAAACAGCAGTTCCAGATGCAGGGCGACAGAAGGGATGAAGTCTTTGTGTCCCTGGGACTTCAGAACAGGCGGCAAGCTCAGTTTCAAGCCCTTGGAGATCTTCCTCATGATGACAAAGTAAACAGCAAAGTCCTTTTCTCCTTTCCTTGGCAGCAAGCAGCCACTGCAGGACATCTCCAGACAGCAAACAACAAAGCGGTAGTATTCCTCCTCAGTGTGAGAAGTTGGCCTGGTATATGATTTTCACTATTCTAGTGAGCACCTTGCACCAGTCCAAACAACCCTTATGGTGATGGTTGTAAAGTCAACCTTATAGACCAGCTATCCTAGGGGTAGCATGGACAGAGCAGTCTTAGGCTAAAATCAAGAGGGCACGTGAAGCCAGCTGTTTTACTATATGCTATCCCTTTAATACCAAATGAAAGGACACCACATAGGATATATATTCAAAATATATATGTATTTATTTCTAAACAAACCCCTGAACTCTTTATGAGCACAGAAGCACAAGCGCAAAACAAGTAACTTAATATAACATACAAAAGTTGCACATTTATGGATAGGGCCGGGTGGCCCGCTAAATCATATACTAAAAAAGTGGTATAAGTACCACGTCACGAACAATGGTATGGTCTAGGGCCTTGGGAATCCCTGGGGCTACACTGGACTAAAAATGGTTAGGGAGCAGGAGGCCCACGGGATGTGTGTGCAGTGTCTAAAGGCACAAGCGTTCACACATAGAAGTCAATTGGTGCGTAAAAGTTAAAAAGTTAAAGGTTTGGGAGTCTTCCGACTGGACTAGAACTTAACCACTTGAAACTAGGACACTAGGAGTGTAAACCTCTACAGGAACACCATAGTACTCGTGTTACCTAACCCACAGGAAGCGGGTGCATAGGTCCAAAAGTGTGTCGGGTTTCATCGTGGAGATCTATGGAGCCTTGGAGAAAAGATGCTGCAGGCGACCAGAAGAGAAGAGTCTGGGTGGATCCAAGGGTGGATCGAAGATGGAGAGGACCTAAAAGCAGAGGGGACAGAGTCTGGGTCACTAGCCAGTGACCAGGATGGAACCAGGAAGGAACCAGGCGATGTCGGTATACAATCAGGCACTGATGGGAAGCTTGTCTCTGCATCCACGTGGACCAGGAGTCGTCGAAGACAACCAGGAGTCAGGCACGAACTGTCCCATAAAGGCTCTCGCTGTTGGCAGTGTTGGCTTTAAGATTAGAGGCAACAAGCCTTGGCAAAGGCACCCCACGCAGGATACGATGTCGGCTTCTTACTCAGACCAGCAAGGCCTGAGGGGCTGCTTATTTTGAGGGAAGCAAGGGCCAGTCTGGAGCAACGAGACCAGCTGTGTAGTTTCATGGGATCATCGCCAAGATGGCCACTAGCCAATGGGCAAGTGACCAGGCAGACGCGTTGAGCAGGAAAATGCAAAAGGGCCCCAGGCAGAACCCGTGGAGTGTGCAGGGCTGATCTTTGGTGCAGATGCTGCTCAGGGCTAAGGCTTCTGAATCCCCAATGCACAGCTTCGGGTCATCAGGGGCTGCACAGTTAGCAGGTCGCAAACTTTTCAAGATGGCCGGTCCCCCATCTCTCGTCGCCTCCACGGGTCTCAGCTTTGCAGGAACTGTGGATCGGGCTGTTGTATGTCTGGGAATATGGTTCTTGTCAGGCTCTGGGCTCGGGCTCCGGCGAAAGGCGGCGGCAAAGCAAGTCATCGATCGCTGGATGGTGCCTGCTTGTGCAGGGTGGTCACTCCTTGACCACAAGGGAGATTCTTCAGTCGTCTTGTTCCAAAGTAGAGTGATGAAGGTCCAGAGTTTCATTTCAGTGTTTCAGTCAGGATAACCTAAAGTCCGGTGACTCAGCTCCTACCTATATACCAATCTTAGGGGCTGGATTACCTGCTAGGTCCCTCCTATGGGTGTGACCAGGGAAGGGGGTGGTTACACCCCTTTCCCTTTGTCCAGTTTTGCGCCAGAGCTGGGGCTTGAGTGCCCCAGCACCGGTTTGAACTGGCCTATGCATGGGACACCTTGTGTGCCCCAGGCCGTGTCTCAATCCTTTCAGCCCTCCCTGTCCCAATACACAAAGTCCTGTCTGGGGTGGTGGTAGCACATCCCAAGGCAGGAAACCTATTGTCCAAGCCTCCCTTGCTGGAAGGACTCCCAGTAGTAGGAGGTCAGACTTGTGTCTGTGGCAGCAGCATCCATTTTGTGATGCTGAGGCTCTGGTTAACTTTAACCGGGAATTGTAGGAACAACATGTCTTCCCCCTGTAGAAGGGTGGAATGTTACCCCAGTCACCAGAGCTGGCGAGGGGGTAGTATTCCAAATCGTATGACACCTTACTCTACATGTTTTGATAAAGCCAAACCATAGTTAGCATCTAACCACGACGGTTATAATGCACTTAAGAGTATATGGTTTGGCAATATCCTAGAACAGCTAAAGGACATGGTTCCGAAAGCTGCAGACAGGTTCAGCTCATGCTAGAGCACCATCTCACATAAAACCAAGCACTCTGCCTCCAGGATTGTTAAGGCCTGCCATAGGATTGACTTATAGGTATATATGTGTCTAGATATAAGGTTAGATATAAGAATACTATATCTAAACAAGGGGTGATTACACCACCTTGCCCCAGCTGAGTGATCAGCCAGTTGTGTCAATTTGGATAGCCAGCCAGGGGTGGCAAGAGATATGCTGCAGCCCCTGGTAGGCCTTGGATGCACCTATGCCCTGGGTACCCATAGTACACTGTACAGGGGCTCATAAGGTGACACAATATCCAATTGGAGATGTACCTAAAGTACATGGAGTCCATTTTACAGAGAGAGCAGATAGCCTGGGGTCCTGATTAGCAGGATCCCAGGCCAACTAAGTCAAAAACCAGCTAAACACTAGGCAACAAATCTGGGGTAACCATAGTCAGGTATCCACCTTCCTACACTCAGCTTATACAGCTCTTCTCCTTGGCAAAGGTTTCTCTTGATTGCCGGAATTGATCTTAAAGTCTTGGGTCTGGCCCCAACTTTCTAAACACAGAAATAATTTGTTCTCTGTAGGCAGAGAGTGTCTGTACCTGGCCAAAATCACTTCTGTTCTCACTGGTGCAGCTTCCTGGCAGGAAGCGAAGACAGCATTGTTGAAGGCAGACCTGGTGATCTTGCTTGAACCTTACCGACCCGACAGATATATCGAGGACACTAAGCGCTCATCAAAAGCACTGTCCGTCAGAGTTCCCATAATAGGGAATCTTCTTCTTTAACTTGAATGGTTTTATGGAAACAGGTTTTAAGATTTGGATACACTCCCCTTGGAAACCCCTACGCTCATCATTGCTGGGGACCTGCTAAAAAAATATTAATTAACAGTTGATTAGGAGTACACTTATTGGACATCCATCCCTAAGAAAATCAGTTATCCTTATAAAAGAGAAGTGTAAACATCAAGTTATCGTGTGGCCTTCCTGACGAAGACGCAGTTTGCTTTGAACCGCAAGTTGAAGATTGCTATTTTCCTTGCCACAGGAAATATTGATATTATTTAGAATTGTTTTTAGAATTGTAATATGAAATATTGATATTTGTATAATTGTGTACATGAGACAAAAAACAATTGATGGTTATGTGCAATGAATTTTTAACTGTGTTTGATTTTTAATAAAATTATGTTTTTAAATTCATGTACTTAATTTAATTTTGATTGTTACACTTCAGTTGTTTTTCATTGTATTGCATTTTGACAAGCATTTAAACATAAGGATCTATGACGTGTATGTATTAGTAAATTGCCTAGGGATATATATTTGACTTGAAGACAGACCAGGCCCATTCAGCTGAAAAGGAAATCTCCTCCCTCTTCTCTAAATGCATCACAGGTCCATTCAGCCCAGCCCAGACTCATCAGACTTCTGGAGCCACAGCCCCTCTCCAGCCACTGTCATCCAGAAGCTAGACATGCAATACACAAACCTAGCAGAGGCACACTGGATGGTTAGTCAAGAAAATACCTACTTTCTAAAAATTGTATTTTCAAACACAGAATGTAAAAATCACTCTCACTAAAAATGCATTTTAACATTTTGAGTTCAGGCACACTAAACTTTATTTTCCTACCTTGTTCCCGGGGCCAGTTCTTTAGCCCTTTTTCCTGACAATAACAACAGACACCTGTAGTGGTGAATAGGTTGCATTGAAGCTATCTTTTACATGGTTTTCCAGAATCTGATTGCTAAATATTTATTTCCTTTGAAGTTGCTTATAAACTTCTGAGGTTTGGCACCACCTCATAGGTAACGGATTTTGGAATATAAATAGCACTAGGAGATAATAGTTTGACCAGAAGTTGTTAATCTTCATTACTCATGGACCCATCTATCTTGTCTCATTCAATACATCAATGCCTCTCTCTCGGTTACTGTGAAAACTCCATATGTAGTAGGTAGATTAGTAACTATTGGGAGTGAAAGGAGAACAACATCATTTTATACCTGGCCCTTACATATCTAGAGTTTTGATTTGGAAAGTGAAAAATGTGCCTGTCTGAAAACTAGGTGCCACATGCACAGCCACATGTGATCCAATTTGTTGTTTGCAACTTTTAAAATACTTTTTTGCTATGTATTAATCCCATGTCAGAAGTTGTAAAAGTGTAGCCAACCCGAAAATGAATTTTAGAAGAGATACTTATTTGGTATCTGTAAGTAGTGTGCTGTAGGTATCCCTGAACAATATAGTTGGGACGGAAAAGTCTTCAGCATGATTATGGACGTGTACCCCTGCCCTGAAGGCCCAACTGTACTGTTGCTTCGATCCCTAATGCTGATTTTTGTTGTATTAAGCAACCACAGATTATGTTTTGGAGGAGCACCAGAGCATCGCCTGCAAGAGAAGAACCAGAGCACCTTCGATTGCTGCTAGAGCAGGACGTGTATGCTTAGGCGAGAGCCTGTGTGTGGCTGGTTTTCCAAACAGGTCCAAAGCAGTGTTAGTGCATGCAGTTGGGTCAGTTGATGGGACATCCCAAGCCTCCTTGCTGCTGGGGTGGGTAAGTCTGGCTAGGGGGTCTATCGGGACTCAGGGAACTCACTGCTAAGAGTATTTTGGTGCCAAAAGACTTTTGACTATCTTGCGAAGAGTCAGAGTGGACTCTTGAGTTAAGGCCTACTAGACAGAATTACCCTTATGCGCCATCAGTGAAGGGGAAATAACCCCCACCACATCCTGAAGATTGGATGGGACAGGAATGTATTAGTGAAACACTAGAGCACTGACCGCAAGAGGAAATGTTTTATTGTCTATATATGGCATTGCATTGTTTTAAATATGTAAAGTTAGAAATAAAACACTCCTTTTACTATAAAAATAAGTATTTGATTGGACATTGATTTTTTGACACTGCTGTGAACTCTTTGAGATATAGGTCATGTTCCCTGACCTGTATTCACACTTCCTTCTGAGGGAGCCTTGGTCTGCTCAACCAAAGCTATCACTGCGAGTCAAGTGCAGAAAGTGTACTTGGCCTAGTTTCTCAGGACTCAGAGTAGGTCAGGACTCAGAGCATCAGAAGTAAAATCCTCAACCCCCATGGCTGGGCCCAGTAACCCTTGCGTGCACTGTGGTCCTCTAAAATGGGCCCTGACAAGGCACCCTGGCTTAATGGGCAGTAATGCGTATGTTATTAGGTTTGCTTATAAAGAGTGCGTATCACCCCGGATGGGGCCTTCCGGGGCTGTTGGTGGTCCAAAGGTTCTGAAGTCCAGAGTGAAAGAATGTTGGAGACTAGAAAGCCAGGATTTACAGATATTTTGAACAGTTTAAAGTCTGTGCATGCACGTAGATGCGGATTCAGGAGCTGAGGTGTTAAATGTAAAAATGAATGCCCTCCATACCTGGTGGAGCAAATACACTGAGGAAGTAACAGTAATTTCCCACTGGATATAGGACTCTGAGTGGGGACATACCAGCACAGTTTACCCTGCAGGTAAGGCAGTCCAATTTCATACAAAGCTTTATCGACCAAACAAAGGAGTTTAAACACAGTATGCTTTTCTATGGGCAGCCAATGATGGGTTCTGAGAATGGGTTCTAAGGCACTGCAAGGAGGAGGAGGATGACTGCTTTCCTATGCCATGGTATTTTGAACCAACAGGAGTTTGTAAAACAGTCCTTTATTCATGGCGACCATTAGAACATTCCTATAGTCCAGGTATCTGATTATGAGGGCCCGGACTAGCACCTTCCTTGTCTGCAATAGTAGCGACTAGAAAATCTTCCTGAGGAAGCACATGACTCCAAAGCAGGAGCCTGCAATAGTGTTCTCACGTTCCCTCATGGGAAGGTTTTCATCTACAAAGATTTTCAGGTTAGTTACTTTCACTTTTGGGGTGGGAGGTAGGCCCAAACTCTGAGGCTGCCAGTCTTCCAACTACATGGAATGGGCTTTTTCAAAGAGCACAATCTCTGTGTTGCTTGTGTTTAGTGGAGACAGTTGGACTGCCTCTATGTGGAAATCTTATCCATGCAGTCAAGGAATCTTTCTTTGGCAGAGTCCAGATTAGGTCCCCTTTAGATGACAAGTTGAGTGCCATCTGCAGAAGGGATGGCCTCAAGCCTAAATGATTATATCACTTGTGCCAGTGGGGCCACATAAATATTGAAACGTGTGGGGCTCAAAGAGGACCCCTTTGGCACTACTCTGTCCAAGTCTATGGTTTAAGAGCAAAAGGATCCTAGCTGTACCACTCACTCAAAAAATTCCTCAGCCATCTCAGGGCCTTCCATCTACACCTATCTCCTACAGTTTTTGAATTATAACTGAGTGGGAGATAGTGTTGAATGCTGCAGAGAGAACTGATAACACTAGCATCGCTGAGTGCCCGTCATCTAAGGAAAATGTTATGTGGTCTAAGGCTTCCACTAGTGCCATTTCCGTGCTAAAAGAAGCTTGAAAACTTGACTGGGAGGGATCAAGCAGGGAATGCCTTTCTAGAAAAGCTGTTAATTGTGGATTTACTAGAGTTTCCATAAACTAAGGATAAGTTTGACCCTCGCTAATTTCCACTTCAGCAGGAATGTTTCCAAGCCCAGGGAAAGATGAAATAGCTGAGTAAGAGGCGTAAAGAGTGCTGATACCAAAGATGCAATAATATAGGGGGGGGGGGGCGGGTCCTCTGGCGATCCCGTATTGATTCTATTCATCAGTATGTTGACTTAGTCTGGGGTCACCTTATAGCTTACTTAGGAGTCACTTGAAAACATTTAAAAGTAAGGTTTTAGGCCAGTGAAATTGGACTTTTTGACAGGCTTGATTGTCAGTTTATTTATTAACAGCGAGGCTACTTGTTGCAGGCCTGGAGTCATATTTGAAATGTCATTACAATGGGTGGCACAATGAATGCTGCATCCCACTAGTGACAATCAATGCCCATACCCTTGGTTACACTAGGAGTACTATGTACCAGGGACCTATAGACAGGGGCGTCTCCTCAGCTAAGGCAGAAGAGCATTGCCCCAATGCCTTTCAGCATGGCTAAAAAGGAAAAATAAAATGATAACGCAATGTTATTATCATTTTATTTTTCCATACTGAGGCAGTTTTGTGGGGTGGGGCAAGGCTGGGCAGTAGGGGCGAGGAGTGGTGGCACCCTCCTAAGTGTGCATGGGGCCGGCCAAACATTCATGCACACTTTGCATATTTTCCACCCAGGCTGCATTCCAGCCTGGGTGGAGAACATGCACAGGCTCTCATTCCCCATCTGAGTACCGAACCACGGCGCTCGCACCAATCACAATGCTGCAATTCAGCATTGTGATTGGTTTAGGGGAGCCTGGTTGCTTTCTGGTCCAGCAGAAGCTAGGAAGAGGATGAAAGAGAGGCAGCTGACAGCCAGCTGGATGGCCAGCAGGTAAGTGATTTATTTTTTATTTTATGAATTTTTATCCCCAGTCCCCCTTACCCTCCTTCCCCAAAATCCCTGCCCCACTACGGGTTAGCAGGAGCAGCTGTAACTGCTTATAGATAATTTAAATATGCCAATCAAGAGTATGCAAATTTGACCATATTGAAAGGGGGACCACAGCCACTTTAACAATGGTTAGCAGGGGAAAACTGCACAAAGTTCCGAAGCCAGCACAAATAATCTGGGCTCGCAACACAAAAAATATGGCCATTTCCTACAGAAATGAAGAACCAATTCAGTACTAGTTTCAAGAGAGTATTCCTTCTACTCAGGTACGTTCGATCAATTCTTGTTTCTTATATCTGGACCATTGGTGTTGCCTAGCTTTTGGCAGACATGTTCATTCGTTCTGTTTCCAGTTAAGTGAACTGTCATGGTTCTACTGACGGAGCCCACCTTGGCTCTGCCGGTGTAAACCTTTGACCGAAAGCCCCACTGGCAAGGGCCATTGGTCAAAGTATCTCCTTCCACCGGCCCATTGTAGGCAGCATGATAATTGGTGGCTCCTCCACTAAGGCGGAGGGGTGTCACCCCACTGGTATTGCAGCAGTAAAAAAAGAAAATGATAATAACAGGTTATATTAATTTTCTTTTTTTTCGGGACATAGGCAAGGCTGGCTCCCTAACACCTGAGCAGGGGAGGAGTGGTTTGGACTCCTCTAAGTGCACATTACAGTTTGGCTGGCTCTCGAGAGTTGACCAAACTGGCATGCGTACTTGGCATGTTCTCCATTGAGCTGTGTTGCACAGCCCCGTGGAGAACATGCCCACCGTCCCCAGGCACTGCCTGAGCATCGAAAGAGGACACTCGGGCAAATCATGACGCTTCTCCTGCATCATAGTGATTGGCTGGGAGAACCCGGAAACATGAGTGCTTCCAGTGCTTCCAGCAGAGGAGAAGAGGAGTGTGGCGGGAAGGATGTTTTTTTTATTTATTTATTTGTTTAACCCTCCGCCACCCTCACCCTGGCTCACCATCCCTGTTCCAAGCAAGCCGCCACTGAGCATGTTCCAACGTTCTTACTTACCAGGGAAAGCCATGACCGTTACAAGCAGTAAATGAGTTGAATTTTTTTTAAATGCTTTGCTGTGAATATACATTGAACATGGCCCCAGCACAGTAAAACTTCAGTGCTTTCAGTGGGTTGTCATGGCGATTGCTCTGTCGGCACAGACATTTCCCCTAGGCAAGTGGAATATCTAAATGGGGAGGGCTGTAGTCCACCCGGGAAGCAGAGTAAATACCTCAGCTGTCCTGAGCCACAGTGTTATTATAGTTGGTGACTTAGAGACGGATGTATTATTATGCCGATTGCAAGAACTGGTCGCAAGAAATTGGCTGCTTTAAAAACAAATTGTTTTGATAAAAGTTTATTTTAGAGTTGGCTGTGGTTCCTGGACCACTTCCTGCTTGCTCAAAATCGTGTTCCCACAATTTTTCTTAAGAGAAGGTATTTAAAGGGGAAACTCTTCCCTTTTGGGGATGGGTAACCAGTAGGCCAGGTGAAATTTTTGTAATGCTGGCGTATTCAAGTATAATTTAGGTAAATTCGCAATACACGTGTGAAATTCCTGAAATAATTCTATTTTGCCAAATGGTGTAATTACGCACTGTCCACGTCTCAATTTTGTAGCGGGAGTCTGGCAATAGAACACACTAACAGAATGAATGCCACTGTTGTTCATTGCAGTTGTGGATTCTGTGCTATTTATTTTCGCATAAAATCCATCTATCATCAAAATAAGCGTATGGGCGCATTTCATGCTAAAATATGGGGCTATGCCCCAGTTTTGCATTTTACATTAATTCACGTCATTTATGCGCGATTTTCCATAAATAAGCTCAAGAAAATTACTTTTTTTCTCACACACCTACTTACCATCACAACTTGGGGTTGATTATTGTCAATAGCTTACAACTGGATTTACACTATTGATACACAGGGCACTGATTTGGAAGTGGTACCCTAAACTCGCTGCTTCCCAATTACGATTTGGTATCCATTTCTAACCCCTTTTAGCTATTCTGAAAATGTTTCCTTTTCACATAATGATCTTAGTACATTAGAAAATAGGTTTTAGTGAGATTTACAGAGACAGAGGGTTTGCGAGCAGTAAAATCCTTCGCACATCTTGCCCTTAGAGAATTGAAATAAGTAATGTGAACACGTTAATAGATGCTTTCTGGTCACTGAATTAGCAGATTTTAAGTTGTACAGAAAGTGACCTAGAAAAAGGAGTTACATGAAAAAGATATTTTCTGGCTAATCTCATTTACAGAATTGCGTGGTCTCCTAGATGCAGTCAGTGCTTTAAATGGAACAAAATAAGTGCTAGGGGCGTGGTTAGAGGTAGGGTGAGACATGATGATACCAAAACACTTCTATTGAGTATTCACTTTGCCCTTGCATTGCCCTTGTTAGCTGTCTCAAACTTTCCAGAATAACAGCTACACATGCTTGTAAAAGGTAGTGTGAAGTCCTGCTGGGAGCAATGGAAGGATCTTCTAAACTCTGAATGAGCCAAGCCATCAACAGTACTATTAGCACTTTCAGGCGAATTATCAATGTGCCGCAGGACACGAGAGACTGCCAAGCGACGAAGATCACGAGGCGCGCCCTTAGGGCACGTCCCCTCTGGGCCCGCCATACTTTCTGCTGGTTGGGCGGCCGGGCGGCCTATAGGCAGACGGCCGCCTCCTTTGACTTCCGGGTCGCGGGTGACGCAAATCCAGAGTGGTGGGAGGGCGGAGACCTCGCGCCTATTTAGGGTCAACTTCCCTTGACCGAGGTCTTGTTCCCTTCACCACTACTGGACTGTGTGTGCCCCGCAGCTGACCTCCGCTACAGGACCAACCTTCTTTAAACTCCCACCCACCCGTCCCTTAGAATAGTGGTTTGAGGGGGGCGTTGTTGCGGAAAAGAGACCTGCAAGCAATAAACAGTGATTGATGGGAGGCCGCCTGGCGGACTCCATAGGCCAGCTCTGAGGGGGGATATGGTAAGCTCTCCGCGGGGACGAAGTCACCACCGGCTGGGGAGGCTAGGGTGACAGATTTCGAGCCTCCTGGGCGTCCCAGGGCAGCCTGGTGGTAGAGGGGTGGGCCCTGGTAATGACGGACAAGGAACAGGGGTGCGGGCCTACCACTCTAGGGGGCAGGTGCACGGCACCTGGCGTAGGATACCCCAGCGCGAGATGCGAGCCAGATGGGGCTCCTCCCTTAGGGCTGGGGAACAGGAAAAGTACAAGAGTTGTTTTGAAAAATGTTATAATGAATATCAATATGCATAGTGTATGCTTGTCATGTTTATTCAATGTTGAGAATTAAACATGGCCTTTTTACCCCACGGAAATCTCGTGGTTATTGCAAATGTAATGTGGGGTACTGCATGTTGTGCTCATGTTGGGGGGAGGCGGGGGCAGAACTGGAGGGTACGGGTCCTATGGCATTCACACCAGTTGCAGGACATACCAAAATGTGAGAAATGTATGAATATAAACAAAACG
Source organism: Lissotriton vulgaris (assembly GCF_964263255.1). Classification (NCBI taxonomy): domain Eukaryota; kingdom Metazoa; phylum Chordata; class Amphibia; order Caudata; family Salamandridae; genus Lissotriton; species Lissotriton vulgaris. Next base: position 1,014,963 of record NW_028253351.1, read on the forward strand.
TGTTAATTCATTACACAAAATGAAGGTCAACACCAAATGTTAATGTTTCCTTGTTTTGTAACATTTGGAGCTTCTTCATATCATACTGTTCCTACTAACCTGCATTTAGCACAGTTCTTGTATAGTCAAGAGTACACACAGAAACAAGCATTCCGCCCAATTATTTTCAAATACCTCCCTCCCGAGTGTCCAGATTCTCTTCCTCTCTGATTTCTTCGTTTCTCTCTCACACAAAACAAGCAAACAAACACTCTTTATCAATCTTCACATCCCTAACCTCTCGATCCGTCTCCCACTCACTTCTCTCCTATTTGTATCTAATTCTGTACCACTCTCTTTACCTCAATAGTATCCTATCATTCACTACCATCACTCTTTCTATTTCTAATCCGCTGTCTCTGTGCCTCTCTTAATGTTTCCATAGCTGTCTCAAATAACTTCCCCATCTCTATCTGCGCTTACCCCTTCTGTTTCTCTTTACCTCCTTTAAACTCTCCTCTGCTCCTTTAATCTCTGCCCTCTCACTCTTCACATTCTCCCACCCCATTCTCTCTCCTCTATCCTCGGCTGAAGACCCCACACCAGGAGAGCTTTCAGTGGCAGACAATGAGCACTGTAGGGTCATGAACATGTGCAGAGTCCAGTAGGGTAGAGATCAGGGGCAGAACAATACTGGCCTTTGATTGGAAGGTCAGCAGATTGCCTCTCACCTCACCTGGGCACCAGGGAGGCCGATTAGGCCATCTCCCACACCTCATCCCCGCCCATCATGGACTCAATGTCCCAGCAGATGAGCGGGTTGGGGTGGATTTGCAAGGGCAAGTGAGTCTGGGGAAAGACACACAGACTCTAGTTGGGGGCCAAGGTGCAAATGGCTCTTCTTACCTGAGTTCCTACGTGGCCACTCATGTGCAGGCCCTCTCCCCTCCCACTCATTTAGTCTGCACACATCACTGTGCTCCAGCAGCCAATGTCACATACACTAACAAGAAGACCCAGCATGGAGGCGCGACAGGGGGCTGTTGAGGTCAATGAGAGCTTCCATCTGGGTGGGGGGGGAGCAAAGGCCCTCCTGCCCCTTTGGTAGGCCTTCAGGAGGCTGTTCAGGCCCCATCAGGCCTCTTGACAAAGCTGAATGCTCCAGACAGAGGGCAAAACGGCCAACATGTTGCCAAAAGAAATCTCTAAAAAATGCCTAAGAACCACAAACAGACCTTTCCCTGCTAGTGAAGACTAAGGCAGATCAAAAAAGACTAGCAGTAGTAATAGCAATAACAATGACAATGATGCTAATGTTATTAATAATAATAATAATAATAATAATAATATTAATAATATAATAATTTTTGAGGCAGACATTAAACTGGTACACCCTAATAGATGTCTGAGGTCTGAAGGTGCAAAACTGAGGCTCTCTCGTAAATTCTGTAAGGCTAACTGGGGTGGTAGGAGTTTTGTTGTGGGCGCTACAAAACTCTGGAACAACCTTCCCTTTTCCATCCGAAATCTGCCATCTTTGCCATCATTTTGCAAGGCCTTAAATAGCCTATCTGCCTGCTCTCTAGCTTTCCAGCGCCAAGACACAATTTGGTATTCGTTGCCTGTACCCATTTCAGTAACATAACATAATAATATTGATAATAAGAATAGTAATGATAACAATAGCAATGATAATAATGACAACAATAGTGCTTTTTAATGGGTTTATGACAAATTAAACATGAAAACGACACTTTTTCCGCTGATTAAGAGAAAGAAAAAAGTAGGTGCTGGGTTGAGGCAACACTTCCTTAAAGGCCTGACAAAAATAAATCAGCCTTTGCTTGGAACAGAACAATCCATACCTGTAATGCAATTCATGAAAAGTTGTAGTAATTAGATTGCAATTAATCAGTTACTGTAATTTTATTTGATTAAAGTATTGCTATTGGGTAAAGCATTTAATCGTAAACGAATACACACCAGGTCCAGGTGTAAATTGCAAAGTACCTTAGAAATACGCAGCAATACGCCTTTGGTTTGACATCGATGTGTAACTTGAAACCCATCGGTTCGAGTTCAGCTGGACTGTCTCAGCCACTCATGCCAACATTTTCAACTGTCTCCCAGAGCGTTGGATAGTAATACACCCTAGAACTTAGGAGCTAGGAAATAGTAAAAGGTATGGTAAAAGAAACTGAGGGAAATGTGGTGAAATGAGTGCAATATTAATGATGCCTGCCACAGGTTGGCACTGCCACTACAGAAGTATTGCGCACGCAGTCCAGGAATTGAAAAGTGCAAACAGTATGGCACAGTCAACAGACACATAATGTCATGCTTTTGTGTTTAATGGCATGCTGCAATGCTGTGTAAATGATGTACATCAGCATGCTTGTCAAAATGGGTGGTTCTAGAATAAAGCGGTTGAGTTTAACCATTAAAACGGTATTTTGCAATGTACAGAATATAATTGCACAACCAAGTACCTCAAAGTACGATCGGTTTGTATGGCTAAGGGTACTCTTTACGAACTATATAAAAATGTGGCACGTTCACGTACTCTAGCTGAGGAATGGAGCTTAGGGCCATAAAGGCGGCAATTGCGTGTTCTAGAGGCTAAATGGGAGTTAAGGAAAATGGGACAAATATTGACTGCCCAGATTCCCTTCTCGACTACATGGTGTAATCCTGGAGAAATCATTTCTAAAGAAGTTGCTATGCACCTTATTGAAAGATTGCAGTTGTAGTAGGAAAAGACTAGTAGTAGGAAAAGACTGCGGAGAAAACTATGCAGAAATTGAACTTTCATTTCCTGAATCATTAATAGCTGTCTGGAAAGTGCCAGGGACATCTTTTTTTGGGGCTCTGGGTCACGCATTTTAGGGGATCCTCTTTGGAACATCTTTACATTTATGATCCACTTTAATCTCTTTCATTCCCCCAGGCCTGGTCACTGACAGCGCAAAGGCACACTAGTGCAACATTGTTGAATGTGTTTACATCCAATATTCAGGGATAGTGATCTGTTTTTTCAATATAGTAACACAGCTGCAGCTCACTAATATTAGTGCAAATAATCTCTCTGACACTCTCCCATTTCTCACATTTCCAGGTCCTCGTTTGGTCTAAAAGAATCTTTTTGTGGATGTTCCGTGAAACATAAATACAACATTTCTCTGTAATATGTCTGTAATAGACTCTTGTACATTAAAAACAAATTAAAGAAAAACATTTTCAAACCATCTGTCTTAGAATTGTTAAGGTCACCAGGGCAAGAATCTCTACAGAACAGAGCGTACTCTATCAGGGGGCCCTCTGAAAGGCTGAGGCCTTGGCCCAGAGCTCACTTTGCTCATGCCTTGAAACATTTCTAGAAAGGGATAGTCACAGATGAGAATACAATAAAGTTGGTAGAACGAGAAGTGCAATTGGGCATTATGTAGGGAATTACGGACCTATACTGGAGGCTTGAAAAGTGATTGCGACTTGAAATGGGGGAACGTAGTTACTAAAAATTATCTTGCAGAGAAAAGGTTTCTATTTCGACCTTGTGAGGTGATATCTCTTCGCTGGCAGAGGAGTGACGTCATATTGTATCTGCCATAGGGAGCAAAGCAGTCATTAACACCAAGAATGGAGATGGTGGCAGCATGCTGCTGTTTTTTTTTTTTTTTATAATAGGTGGGAAATGAAAGCACGAGTGGAACTGCAAATGGTGGCTGCATACAAGGAGATAATCAGGGTTTTCTATACCTTCCATGGTGGTACTGTCAAAATAGTTCAGCTTTATACAGCAAGTCACTTTCATAAAGAATAGCATTGGCATGGTAAGCAAAATTCAAAAGAAACGTACCTACCAAGACAAGTTATGCCTGCAGGCTACTGAACAAAAAACTGTTTTTACGTGCTGGTTTCAATAATATACCAAGAACATTCAAGTTAAAAATATAGTGCAGTGTTTCATTCAGATATGATGATTCTTCGTCAGCCTTCCTCTGGACTTGTGTTGTAATAGTCTCAAAACTTCTATACATTAGATGTATAAGCATGTCAGATACCAGTATTTTCAACCAACCAATAATTACCAAAGCCAAAATAGGAAAGAGCTATTAAGCCAAAGGGAGACTCTTCCGGCGCCTGGATGTATGCATTCCCTTGTGAATAAGGTACAACCTTTATCTCAAATACTATCAATTGTGTTGTGGAAATTAACAAATATAAATGTTAGGCACAACTAAATTAGTGCACCTAGTACCGAAAATCAAGAGTGTTGATATTTAGATGCACCTAAAGCTGTATGCATCAAACTACATGGAGATTGTACATTATATTAGCAATAGCAATGTTTAGTGAGTTTGTAGTGTCAATTCCTGCCATCTTCTGTATGTTAGGTGAAGATCATAGTAGATGACTAAACCTGGCGATCCAAAAAAACTAAAAGAACTCTACTGCAGTCTGTTCCCGCTTGCTTTTTAGGTCTCGCCTAGCGTTGCAACGCGAATGCCTTGCTAGCTGGCGAGAGATATTGTGGATGAGGACTTTCCGAAGGGGGCTTGAAGCCCCGCCCCTCATTTCCATTGCCTGGCATCACTGTTTGTGTGTAACAGTGGCCTGCCATTGGAAATTAGCTTTTCTGGTTGCTGCCCCTTTGCCTTTTGGGACGGCCCCTCCGGGCTGGATGGGTTGGTTTACGGCTGTCATGACGATCTTTCTTATCTTTGGAGGCGTGTAATCACGGCTCATGTTTCTTTAGGGAGTTGTTTTTTTTTCTAACATGTCACCCGATTCACTTCCAGCTATGCTCTGCAAGCATCAAATGCTTAAGCGGATCACTCCATTACCCATAGGCATTTCACACTGCTAAAATGATGTATCATGGGCCGATCTCTGAGTGGCGTTTGAACTGAGTGCTCGCTTTGAAGCTGTAGACACCTCCACCAGCCATTCTAATGAGGGTGGGTTGTTTCCGGACTGGTTGTGGAGGCATATAACACTTCCTTCACTCACTTTTGATACATAGTGTTGGAGGCTTTCTAATGCGGTCCTGTGACGCAGCTCTTTGAATGTGCTTGTATTCTTTGAATGTTAGTATGGTAACATATAACAATGCTCACCAGGTTAACAGTTGCAGCCTATTTAAATGGAGCCGTACCACCAATTCTACAGAGTCAGCCCCCCTCCCCTCAGAAGACAAATATGTGCTTTAATGAGTCAGCACTGGCACTCCACAGGAGTCTTGTTGTACTGGTGATGCAACAGTGCAAGCAGTGTTCAGTAGTGGAAATGACCAGAGCTGGCACTGCCCAGGGGGGCAGATATATGTTTAATGAAGTATGAATGGCCTAACAAGCTGAGGTGGTACACACGTAATGGGTACAGTGCCAGTGCTATCCTGCACTGCAGATATACATTTACTAAGACAGCACCAGTACTGCCAGGCAGTGGAGATACATGTTTAATGATACAGCGCTTGCACTGCCCAGCAGGGATGGTACACTTGAACCTGGGCACTGGAAGCATAACCCAGCAGTAGAGATATACATTAATGAGCAGGGCTGCTAAAGATGGAATGGGACAATGCACCACTACCACCGCGGCTTGCCAGTGCCGATTGTAGTGGAGGGCTAGGTCGGGCGCCATTTTGGTAGTCCCGGTTCCCGGCTGGACTCGAGTTAGCGGTCCAGCGCGGGGAGGGGCTTGGCCTTTAAATAGCGATGTGCCCTCGAGCGCGCAGCGGTCGCGCGCAGCGGGCACACCGACTGCGCGCCAAAGGAGCGCCAAAAGAGCTATTAGGGTCGCTAAAGGTCTCTATTATGCCGGGCGCATTAACAAGGCCAACAACAACAGCAGAGAGATGTTTGCGATCGTCAAAAGCTTTGTGTCCCCTGTGGCGGAAGCCATGGCCCTCCCGTCCTCTGCACAATGGTGTGAGGAGCTGTCTAATTTTTTTATAACTAAAATAGCGAAGATCCAGCGAGGCCTTTTAGAGGCACTTCCCGCTGATCGCTCTGTAGCCGGCCCTTGCTCACCCTCTCCCGCACCCCCTGTGCATCAACTTACCACCTTCGCACAGGTTTTGGAAGAGGATGTTCTCCGTCTTCTCCAGTCCCTTAAATCGGGCTCCCCTGTCGACCCATGCCCTGCCCGAGTGCTCTCGGAAGTGGCGGAGACTGTTTGCAGTGAGATCACGCAATTGGTGAATCTTTCTTTGGCCGCTGGCGTGGTCCCCCAGGTTTGGAAACACGCTAAACTCCTTCCACTCCTGAAAAAACCAGGACTAGATGTGTCGGTCCCGGGTAACTATCGACCCATCTCCCTCCTGCCTGCTCTCACAAAAATTTGTGAGAAGGCTGCTCTTCTTTAAATGGAGAGCTTCGTGGAAACATCTAATGCCCTCCACCCGGCCCAATCGGGCTTTAGGGCTGCCTATAGCACCGAAACGGCCCTGGTGGAGATGTCTGAAGCCATCCGGGAGTGTCTTGATGGAGGTGGCAGAGGGGTCCTAATTTTATTGGACCTCTCTGCCGCGTTCGATACTGTCCCTTATGATCTCCTTCTTGGCCGGCTGTCAGACATTGGTGTTGGGGGAGTGGTGCTTGATTGGCTTTCTTCTTTTCTATCAGATAGGACCCAGCAGGTTTGGATGCCTCCGTATGCCTCGGAGCAAAGACCTTTGCTTACAGGGGTCCCGCAGGGGTCCACTCTTAGCCCCCTTCTGTTCAATGTATACATTACACCTTTGGTATACTTGGCTGAACAGTTCGGGGCTAAGATTGTAGGGTACGCTGATGACACCCAGCTGCTGTTTACCTGGCCAGATGACAACCTGGACACATCCACTGTTCATCTTTGTTTGTCCTCAGTATTTCGCTGGTTAACACAGGCCCAGCTGAAGTGCAATGAGGACAAGTCCGAGGTGCTCTTTTACGGCTCCTTTCCCCCTTCATTCAAGAGCACACTCTGGCCCCCAAACATTCCTGGCCCAACCGAGATGGGAAGACCTGCAAAAAATCTGGGTGTTTGGTTTACGGAGGATCTCAGATTTGAGTACCACATCAAAAAACTCACCGGCACTTGTTTTGCCACTCTGAAAATGCTCCGCAAATTTTTTCCCCTGCTCCCTAGGGAGGCCAGAGAGTCGGTTGCCAGAGCACTCATACTGGCCCGCCTTGATTATGCTAATGCACTGTTTAGTGGCATTCCAGCATACCTGGTTAATCGCCTCCAAATTGTTCAAAATGCGGTTGTACGCCTTTTATTTAACATCCCTAGGTGGAAGAGCGTGCGCACGGAGTTGCGCTCGCTTCACTGGCTTCCAGTTATACAACGCATTCGGTTCAAAGCCTTGGTGCTGGCGTTTCGCGCAATTCATGACCAAGGCCCCTCTTATCTGAAGAGAAGATTCACTAAGTACATCCCGACACGCACCCTGAGATCTGCCTCATTGTTCAAACTGTCTCTTCCCCGCTTCAAACGCGCCAGACTGGGTGGTATGTCATTGTCGGTGGTGGTTGCTCGAGCCTGGAATGCCCTCCCTTTCCACCTTCGCTCCATGCCGACAGTAACTGCTTTTAAAAAACATCTGAAAACCCACCTATTTACGAGTGCAGGTTAGGAGGATTTTCTTGTCTTGTTCTTTGCCGCTTTGATCCGTTTCCCGCGCCAGGATACTCACAAGTAACAGAGCGCGTTACAAAACGGTTTATAACATAACATAACACTACCAATCATCAGTTACACAACTCTCCCCATGTCACAACCCTGTCAATTCTCAATTGTTAGCCGCTGTCAGCATCTTCATCGACCTTACTTTTTGTGTGTGCAGTTTGATCATTATCCAGCCCAGTGTTATTCACCTTTTCTCCCTCCACCTCCTTTAGTCATGTAGCAAGAGGGCCACAGGCCCTAATTCAAGGGCTAAATAACTCCTTCACCCCAAGTTGGATAGTAATGATTGGGGCTTAATGAGCTTCTCACACCCTTTCACCCTGCTGCACCAACGATACTCCATCCCTACCATTGGTGTCTCTATGTATTAGTGTGTATGTCTCACGAGGTGTCTGTGTTTCTCAGCATTTGCATGCATGTGTGCATATTTGTAGTGCGGTTTCTATGCATGCCTACATGGAGGGGTCAACAAGGGGTAAAATACATTGTCATTTACAATGCCATTTCTTGATTCATGCTTCATGAAGGACAAAAAAACAATAACATTTTCAATGCCAATAGCTCAAAACAATGTCATGGCAAGACCTATTGCATTGTAAATGCTTGTTTCGGATGCTACTGATTGTCTGCACACACATGCTTGCATACTGAGGTGCCCTACCTGTTTTGCTAGCATCTAACACACAGTTCCATTGAGCACGTTGGTTGTGTAAGCCTAAAACATTGACTAAGTTATGTCCAGTGATAATTTGTTTAAAGAATCTCCAGTTCAAATACTGGGAGTTAAGAAGGATTTTTAGGACTAGGTAGCCCTCCACTCATTCAATCACAAATCACAGAAACCTAGTCCAAAAGGCAATAATTATTATAAATCTATGGGCATACTTGGTTTTGTCAAAAGATCATTCCAATAACTCTCCTAAATGTAGAAGTAGGTGTCGTGCTCAAGATACTTGCCAAAAAAGTAATAAAAGTACTTTTATTACTTTTTTGGCAAGTATCTTGAGCACGACACCTACTTCTACATTTAGGAGAGTTATTGGAATGATCTTTTTACAAAACCAAGTATGCCCATAGATTTATAATAATTATTGCCTTTTGGACTAGGTTTCTGTGATTTGTAAAGAATCTCCAGGCCAAATCTTTGCCCAAAAGCCTGCCTTCAGCACAATTGAAGGTTGGGGTGCCGAATTCCAAGGCTGTGCAGACTTGAATCCACCACGACATACTCCTTTTCTCTGTATTTTACTCTTGCCACCGTCTTTTTCATCCTCCCAGACATTTTAAGAGCCCACCTTTGACTTGACATAGCAGCTCATTCTCCTTTTGAGTCGAGTAGCACAAGAACCCGAGGGATTTAATAATTGTTTGGACATTGCTCTGCCGTAAATATTTATTGATACTCGGTATGAACGTTTTTATTAGTGTCAACTACCCATTCATTTGGGAAAAACTGGAGAAGAATTGCTATATTAGGGCGAGATGTTGCCTTGACATGTGTGAAAGTTGTATATTGAATGCTGTTGACATAAAACTGACTGAGAAACAGCAGGTTAAAAAAGACTTTTTCCCACTAGAGTACAGCTACGAGATGTCTGTGAAGATATATCTCTCTTAAATTGTGTCTATGCATATTGCATGTTAGGGATTATACATGCTTCCTTATGCTCATTTGAATGACATGTAATGGATCTTAATTTCTGTGATGATTTTAAGAGCAAATTAATTTACTCATTTAATTCGATGTTTTTCTAAATAAATGTTATTATTACAAATATTTGATTTATATGCATTGGTTAGACCTGACTCTTTTGGGTGGTAGGCCACCTAACACTTTGCCTTCGCCCATCCGGGTTTGCTGAATTTGTTTTTGTTTGCTTTCAGACTCTTTATCACTTTATCACTGCTAACCAGTGCCAAAGTGCCTGTGTTCGCTCTCTAAAACATTACACAAATGGCTTAGACCTGATTAGCATATTTAATTAACTTGTATGTTCCCCTCGTAAAGTGGTAGTACGAGTACCTAGGGAATGTAAATTAAATCCTACTAATAGGTCTACAGGACTCATTATGGTACTCACTACAGTTGCCTTTTTAAACATGTCCCAGGCCTGCCATTGCAGCCTGTGTGCAGTTTTAAGCTGTCATTTTGACCTGGTAAAATGAACCTTTTGCCAGGCCTAAACCTTCATTTTTAATACATTTGTCACTCCTTGGGTAGGCCCTAAATAGCCCATGCGGCAGGGTAAAGTGAAGATACAAAGTTGACCATGACCTTTTAGGTTTTACATATCCGGCTAGTGAAAAACTCTTAAATTACTTTTTGAATACTGCAAGGCCTACCTCTCTGATAGGATAACAGTGGATAACAGTGGGTTGCGTAATTAGATTTTTATAAATGATGAATTTTGTTTGGGAGCAGGTAGGAATGCCAAGTTTGGTCTAAAAATAATGATACTTTAATACACTCGTTATTAGTAGAGTCAGATTTTAAGAAATCATTCTGAAAAAATTAACTTTTAGAAAGTTAGCATTTTCTTGTCCTAAAATGTAGGTGCCTGCAGCCTGTGTCCTAGGCCACATGTCTAGGTGTGGTTGGAAATTGGCCTTTGTGTATTCCTCCCAGACAATATCAGCAATGGGAGATGGATGTCGGCAAGATGGGCCATCCTGCTTTGATGGGAGGGCAGAACTGTCACCTACTACACTTTCACTTTAAAGGGCAGCCTCAGCACACTTGCAAAGGACTTCATACTAGTCTCTTGTCATTCCAAACCCTTCAGAGCTAGGGGAGGCGAAGGTGGAAAATTCCATAATCAGATGTGAGGGAAAGTCTAGAAGTTTCTCCCACTTCAAAGCTGGCACCAGGTATAAATATTGGACCCTCAGACCAAGTCTTCAGATCACTTCTGGACCTGTGGAAGACTCAGAAGCAGGAGTGCTCCGCTGCCTGGCTGCTGGAAGGACTGGCCTGCTGCAAGACAGACTGCCCTGCTGCCTGAGGAATAAAGTATGGACCTGCTCCTTGAACCCAAAACCCCCCGAGTGACACCAACGTCCAGCTGACAGGCCTCCTGTTCTGAGCTAAAGGGACAAATGATCTAAAGAGACCTGCCCTGCATCTCTCTCCAGCTTCCCAGATTCAATGGACCAGCTCGTGTCCTGCTGATGGCTTCTGCTGAAGTGTGTCCTGATCCTCAAGAGGTCTCCTCCAGATCCTAGACCCTTGTTTGGCATCAGAGTGAACTCCTACTGGTCCAAGTGAAGGTTCCCTCAGAACCTACGCAGTGCAACTCAACTCGACACAAGACCTCGCAGCTTTTGATCAGCTGCCTCATCGGAAGCGGCACAGTTTAACACATCTCAGTGCAGGGCCACACATTACAGAATCTTGAAGGTCCTGATCGGTGGCCCCGTCAGAACTAACGCAATTTAATGCAGAACAACGCAGCACCACTCAGGAACTCGCATTTCAGTTGAAGTAAAAAACAGGTATTTTGCCCAGCAGCTGAACTCGGTCCTGTACCTGACACACACTCCATCGTGGTTCACTTGATCTTGTGACTTTTTCCCTGTCCTTAGCAACCATGTAACCCTATTTGGTGCTTTGCGCTTTGTGGCACTACTTTTACAACTTTGAACATTGCATATCTCTAGTTCTGCAGTTTGGATTTCTGTCACTCTGGTATCATTTTATTTATTACATTTTACTCTGTTTTTCAAGTTGGTGAGGGATTTCTCTTGTGTCGTGTTTTCAACTTATTACTATTTGAGGGCTACATAGATACTTTGCACATTGCCTCCAAGTTAAGCCTAACTGCTTGAGTGGCAAGCTACTAGAGGGTTACATAGAGGCTAATTTAGTATCCTTTGTGGTTCACCCTGACAAGGGTTGTGATTGTTGCTTGAGAAGAGGTAGCATCCCCCCTTAAGCAATAACCCTATTTTTCACAGTATTGTACGTATTTTTATCATTACATTCTATTCTGATTATTACTCTGCTTTGTTATATATTCTAAATATTATTAAAGAGGGTGAACTACATTTTTGCGGCATTAATATCTCCAGCCCTCCTCAGTTTTGTGGCTCACTTTCTGTCTTTAAAGATTGTCATTAATATCCACACACACAAAGGAAATGAGAAGTTCAATGAAGGAGTGTATGGTGTTTAAAATGTCTTGTATGTTTTACAACATTGGCTATTTCCATGCAAAAGATAATTCGACATGTTTGCAAGAAACCAGTGTGGCAAAAAAGTGCAAACCAAGAGCAACAAATCAGCGGCCATATCATGATTGGCTGCCCTGGTTCAGCACAGACCTACGCAACTGGTTTTATGTGCCTGAAGTATGTAAAATACATTTATTTAAACAAATATTTCTCTAAGTTACTGCATTATTTTAAACAACATATTTCTTAAACAGAAAGAGGCAAATTCTGTTCACTGTGTCCTTGCAGTGGTGCCTGAAAATCAGGCTCCAACTCATAGAAATATTATGTGGAACAAATTTGTTTTTAGCGGCGGCCAGTAATTTAAGCAGGCGGCAGACGGACCACACACACTCACATTCACCCCTCCACATGCACTCGCTCATACCCATCCCTTCATAAGCACCTACACACACACACACCCCTTCAAAGCATGCATGATCAAATACACTTACATTCATGCCTACACACATACCTATGGATGCACCCAACAAACAAAAACAAAAATTACCGGGCGAAGAGGTGATCTCTGGTGGCGGGAGAGAAGCCTTGGTTACTCCTGTAAGAGTGGGTCTGCCGCCTCCTCTCATTGGATGACCTTATTATGGGTCAGTCAATGAGAGGAGGTGGCAGTCCCTCACTGGTCACAGAGTGGGATGGGGTTAGTGAGACTGCTGAACACCACTCAACTCTGTGAGGAGACGTCACTGATGGATAGTCAGCCCTTGGCACCTATGGACTGAATACTGAAGTGCCCAGGTCTAAACATATCTGTGACATGCCCCCTCATCATGAGTGGCAGGACCTACAAGCACTGTGACGGGTGGCGAAGGTCATGGCCACAGGGTTGTGAAATCTTCAGCCTGGCAATGTTCAGCTTAGGCAGCCAGGTGCCTGCACATTTAGGGCAAGCACAGCTCCTGCCTGCCTGACCCCACCATGAAGAGTTTCCGTCCGGCTGGGGAGACAGCCATTACAACGTGGGCTTTACACCGCGCTACCATTACGACGCAGCCATCACAACGCAAGTCATTACAACAACTTGTGCTGGATGGCGCTATATACTAAGTAATAGTATAAATTACTATTCCAACACCTTCCCTACTGTTACGTAGGCTAGAGTTGGAATAGTAAATTACACTATTCCTAAATCCAGCGCCTACAGCGCAAGTCGTTGTAACGACTTGCGTTGTGATGGATGCGTTGTAATGGTAGCGCGGTGTCATGACATACATCCGTCAGGCTGACCTTTGTTCAGCCTGACGGACACTCTTCATGTTTGCAAAACAGGTGACGGGGTGTGGCCCGGTAACGACACACCAGTACTGTTTGCTTTATACACTGCAAGCACATAAAAGCTAGTGCTTCACTCTGCGCTGAGCCAGCGAAGCCCATCATTATACTCCCCCGATGACAGCGTGGGCAAATGCACTTTGTGGTGGGGGGTTTTTGCACCAGAATTTTGTGCGGCATTCTCAATACCTAATTATTCAGCACCAAACATGGCCATGAAGCCGAATTCCTGTCAGTAGTAAGTGGAAGCAAAAACCCATTATCTGTGAAACTGAAAATGACTTTGTTGGCCTTTGCCTTTTTTGCAAACTTCAGCGACAATGACAAAGTTTGAAATAAACGACAGGCAATAACGCCGAGAGAACGATTCAGTCTTTTATGCGATGCCCCATATCCCACTGCACCTGCTTAGCTCCCCTGATCTCCTGAGGTTTAATGGCGGGGCACAGCACCGGCTGATAGCAAATGTTTGCTGATGTGTCTTGCATTCCCCTGCTTCAGATGCATTACTCCCTGGTGATTGTCCTGTAAAATCCCCATTGTCTGCACATTACAGATACCCAGTCTCCATGCGCTCCTATAAAGTTGAAAAATGAGCGTGGAGACGTCTCGTGGAACTCTAAGCAATCCCAGAAGGCCTCTCGCCTCTCGTTCTTTTCTTTATGACCCGCAGCACTGCTGGCAAAGTACTTTTTTCCAACAAGGGAAAGTGGAAAATTAATCTATGGGCAATGCATAACACAGATAAAGCTGCTTGCAAATGCAAGGCAACTGTGGCTTTTTATATATTTTTAGCATTGTAGACTGAAATGCTTACAGTCTTAAAGTCAACAGCTCAGGTGAAAAGTAATATTTTTTTCTTAAAAGCAAGGTTTTTGTAATTGCTTTAAATAGCGCTCTTTTCAGTTTTCCTGTTTAAATAATGAATTTGTGTCGACTACCATATTCATTAAATGCAGTTAGAATTCCTTTGTTATGTTCGGTCGCTGTTGAAAAAATGTAAAAAGTCATATTGCAGTACTAAACAAGTAATAATAGCTAAAGGATGCGTTCGAAATACATTTATCTAGATCAGGTTCTATAACAGAGTGCTTTGGAAATTGCTGGGGTAGATTAGGGCACCACATGCTGACACATGCGTTTTGTGATATTTGTGACATTCAATGCACGAGACCGTAGGGCCCTGGAATGCAAGTGCGCAATTCCCACATAAGGCATAACATGTCTCCGAATTGGCTCATACTATGTCTCAAAACACATGTGTAGAGTGGAAAACTGTGGAATTTAGCAGTAGTGTAAAATTGATCGCAGGTAACAACAACCAAATATCAATAATTATACTCAACACTTATCTCTCTTTCTCAGTGGTGTAAGGCAAAATTATGGGGTCCCTCTGCAGAATGGGCCTCTGAGACTCCCACATGCCACTGGTATTTACAATCCTAAGGTAGAATGGGAGCCCCTTGAAAGGGCAGGGCTTTGAACCTATCGTTGCCTTAGTGACACCGAGGAATTTTGTAAAGCTGGGGCCATGAAAAGAGGAGTGGGGGTCAGAACACAGCGCGTACCCTAAGCAGACCCTTCTGCCCTTTCCAAAAATACTACACAGGGCTCCACCGAGGTGCCCTGGTTGCCCTGATAGACATCAACTGTGCAGAGCTTCCACAGAGGAGCTGGAAACTGTCTGAGAAGGGGTATATCCATCTCACCTTCTCTTTCATTGTGTGATATTGGCTCTTCAAGAGAGGACCGAGCGAAGAGAGCTAATATGGCGTGACGTACCATGTCACCACCTGTCTTGGGAGGTCTGGTGTTTCTCCATAACCCGCTTGTTTTTTATGCTGCTACTCCTGATTTTTTTTTTTTTTACAGAGATGTTTAGGTACACTCTTTTATTAATGATGGTTCAATCATGGTGATACTTTCACATCTCTATGCATGAGCCACCTGTAGGAAAGTCATCCTTTTTGCCCTGATCACCTCCCGTTTATCAGGTTTATGTTTCATCTACAAACCCGGCCCATGGCTAGTGCTCTATCTCCTAAAGGTATATGCTGATTGTGTAATTCAAATAGGTAAGGACAACCTACTTTTATGTGCCTGGCATATGGTAGTGAATGAGATGATGAAAACTCCAATGGGTAACCCAATAAACCCTTGATGGCTTGGGTGCTATAAGATAAACAGGTAAATGTGCCAACAAGGGATTTGTTTGTAAGATACACTTTCATTATTAACGTTGTTTCTTTTCAGGCAAACTTTCATAATATGTTTGCAAAGAATTACTTTTGTATTTATTTATCAACAAAGCAACTCTTATATTCTAGGGTTTCCTATACATATGGAAACGTCCGCCTTTGTCAGAGAAAATGTATACAACAAATTAGGCAAACAGTAATAATATTTCAAAACACGGGTGTATAGTAGAAACATGAATTTTATCGTATTGAAAAAATCAAGGGGTAGTGGCATTTATCAAGCACACAATGTAACAGGAAGTTCTATTTAAAAACAAATATTCATTGGGCTTCTCAGTAACAATTGTGTACACTTTTTTCTGAACTCAAGATATGGCAAAACAAGAGAATAAAACAAACAAGTATTGCCTGTACAGGTATAATACAGAAAATAAGTGTAATTGTCGATGTTTCGGTCGATGGGCTGTCGTCTATTCAACCATCTTCAGGACTGTAGAAATTTCTATTGTAGCCCCTTCTACCGTTGATTAGTATGCATAATGAGAATCCAAAGCCAATCCAAAATTTCTTTATTTCGGTCCTTAAGACCATAAAAGATTCACACAAAATACATTTATACAACCACATTTAAAAGGTACACTCCAATTTAGAATACAATAGTAGATGAACTTTAAAAATGTACCCAGAGTAAAAATGGCATTGGAAACTCAATTACATAATATTATAAAAAATAATTCAAAGTATTAAAAGGATGGTTATGGATGAATGGGAGAAACGTCAACCTTTATACATTTAGGCAGGTAACAGTTTTTTCCTTATCTGCCACAAAGCCATAATAAACTTAGCCACAGCAAATACAATATAAGGCAGAGTGCTTGTTTTTAGGATTCTATATACAGACAAGTAAGACCTAGATCCCAGATTCCTGCATAAAGACACCAGCCAGTATTTTCTGGGTCTGCTGTAGGCAGGGCAGAAGAAAAAAAGATGAACTTCCTCCTCAACATACATTTGACATCCAGGACAGCATCTATCCCCCCTTAAGCCAGTTACAGGTAAAGGTTTTTATGGGCAAAGTGCCTAACCTCCACTGTATAAACAATTTTCTCGCTAGGATGGGAAATATTATGTCCATAAAATCTTCAAATTCATAGGAATTTTTGAATTCCAAAAAGCGGTCGGTCAGGGTGCCGTTGGTGGTGGCCGACAGGAGGAGAGCCAAACTAGATTCCTTATGGATTTGCACCAGGTTTTTACGGGAAATGGTTCGACACCCCTGCTCTGGGTCCTCCCATAACTCCTGGAGTTTCAACCGATATAGTTCCTTTTTGACAAAGGCCAGCCATGGGATTCTATCACGCTTGTTCAAGCTCATTACATGGGTGAGATCACGCCTGTAGTGAGTGAGCTCGCTAGTGGTCCATAGCCTATGCCAGAATCTTAGTGGCTTTGACTCCAGTTCTATGGCGATGGAAGGTAATCCCACATCTAATCTTAGGGGGAGTGAGGGTGTGCTACGGGGAAGTGCCAGAAGACGTCTTAAAAAATTATTTTCCACCTTAGCCAATTCACGCCCCGCTTTGTACCCCCAAAGTTCGCTGCCATAAATTGCAGCTGCTTTGGCTTGAGTTTTATAGAGTTCTAATGCCGGGCTTATGGGTTTAAAGGTGGAGGTGTTCACAACCTTTAAAATGGCACCTGAAAGTTGGGACAACTTCAACCGAGATTTTAATATTTGGGGGTCCCAGGAGAGATTCTCTTGCAATGTGACCCCCAGGTATTGAAAAGTTCTGACCCTTTCCAAACTGGCTTCGCCCAGGGTGGGATTTGGTCTAGTCTTTGGGGATGGGTTGAAGATCATAAACTTGGTCTTTTCAGTATTGATCTCTAGACCATGCTGTATACAGAAAAGACCAAATCCATCCAGGATCCTTTGTATCCCCATCGGAGATTTGGAAAGCAGGAGGGTGTCATCAGCAAACATAACAGCTGGCACCCTCCTGCCTGCCAAAAAGGGGGCATCATTGTCCTTAACGTTGTCCAGGTGGGATATGATATTGTTTACAAAGAGGCAGAACAGGGTTGGCGACAAGACTCAACCCTGCCTCACCCCTCTGTGTACAGGAAACCTAGAAGACAACGCTCCATCCCTCCCACACCTAACCTGTGCGTAGTTACTATCATGGAGCCTAATCATGGCACTTAGACCCCACCATTTTTCCCGCATTTGGACCACTCAGTTTTCAATCTTTACAGTGAGTCTCACTAATTGTAACTTTCTTTCACTGTATCTGTGATAAAATGGTATTGAGGAGTGACTGTGAGCATCGGCCTTTTAAAATAAGGTCCACTGTGATGCATCTAGTGTAAGAGGCTCTGGGTTGGTTACATGTGATCACATGTACACGCTTATGCCTATGTGTATGGGCTGAGTGAGTGGCACTAGAGTCTAACTCAGTTAAACTATAGTCCCAGGCTATAAGCACACAGGTTGCCAATCAAAGATTAGACTTTTAGTATATTGTTGGTTTTCTGTTCAAGCCTTATAATTTATTTGAACATTCCAAAATGAATTTCCCTAATTTATTTTACTATAATGCACATTTGTAGAGTTTTACTGTATGTCTGTATTCGTTTAATGTATTCATACTACAGGCAAAAGCTTTAACAAGTAGCAACTTGCACTGGCTGATCCTAGAGAAGAATCTGAAGTCTCTATATTGCTAAAGTGCAAACATAGGACTATTTTGTCCATAGCTCGTTTGGTCATATTTCTCTGAGTAAGCACTCAAATATTTTCAAACTTTCTGCTACCTTGCTAGGCTAACCTAATTATTAATCAACCCATCATTAGGAAATTAATCCCGCTCCAGGCAGAGGAAGAGAGTGGGTGGAGGATCTGCAATCCCACCACATAGGGTAATTGCTTTTCCAGAATTAGAAATGTCCCAAGATATTATAAAGGAGAGATGAGTTGGGTGGAGTGATGATTTGTTATATTTGAAATGGGAGAAAGTTCTTATTTTCTGCAACTTTTCACATCAACTTTACCATCATCCCACTCACTCCCCTAAAAGTAGAGACTGTGAGAAGCACTGGAATCTTCAGAAGACAAGTACATAAGGATTCTTGTGTCTGAACCTCTGTCTGTATTAGTGGAACACTCCGGATTTGAACTGACTTGAACTTTGTAGCTCTGTGTCTACAGGGCCAGTTGTACTGGTCTTCCCACTCCTCTCTGGAAAAGTGGAGGGATGGACTTGCTCGGGACCTTAGAACATATGTGGACTCATCATATGGGGTGCGACTTACTAAACAGGGACCCCCCACCTGATCTCTGCTGGACACACAGGTATCCGGCAAGTGTCCAGGAGGCTGAAATGACTGAGGGGTGCTACCAGGGTGGGTAATCTGCCTCAAGGGCTATATGATGTTATTGAGGAAGACCAGTCAGAAGCCCAGACAGAGGTGCAGTTCCAAGGTGCGGCTACAAACCCATACACCAGAGGGTTTTGAGGAGCTAAAGGGCTGGAGGCAAAGTGCTGCTCTCTTCCGCCACAAAGGAAGAGCAGTGCAAAAAACAACTCCTAGATGTAAGATTTAGAGGGCAGAATGCCGGAAATGGACACTTTGGATGAATACAGTATTTGATCAGAAACAAAACAACACAACACCCATCAATATTGGTCAACTGGGGCTGTACAGAAAATGCCTTTGTTTTCCCTCTAAATTCTAGGTCTGCTCGGTGGGGGACAAAAGCTGCTGGGCTGAAGAAAAACCTTCGGCATAGCATAGTTTCTGAGGGGTATCCCAGGAAGACTGCAGTCATGTTTTTTTCCCACGGGGATCAATCAGACTCATGGTGCATTTGCATCCTCATTTCACTCTTTGTAAGAACCCTCAGGGAGAGCAAATGACATACAGGAAAATTCTGTTACGGAGTGTGGTGCTCCTTTTATTCCCATCACAATCTACTCGGGAACATTTTAGTCTTCCAGGCTCTACTGCATTCAGTAACCTAGGGCTCCAGGGGAGAGCAAGACATGTGTGAGCAGGGTTGCGAGCTTCCAGGAGATAGGAAGCCAGCTCCCATGATGGCATTTAGGAACTGTAGCGAGTGTGGGACATAGCCAGGAATGTGAGGGCAGTCATGGCTCCCAATATGCCTGCTCAGGACTGGGGCATCCAGGAGAAAAGCTGGTCTCTGACCAGGGGCACTCACATGAATGAAACATAATTCAAACGCTTACCTAAGAGTGAAATTCGCAAATGAGAAAATGGAAAGAATGTAAACTGCCCCAGGTGAAAATGTTGACCCATAAGCAAAGCAAGGGAAGTAAAAAATAGGATCTTTGGGTGGGAGATGCCTCAGGATGGAAGAGGAGCCATCAGAACAGTATCTTTCAGGTAGGAGAGTTCTCTGTCTGGTGGGAGTTTATCAGTTTGTATACAATCCTGGAAAAGGGTATTTCAATCTCTGGGTGGAGGGATCTTTTTTCTTGGTCTTGTGTCTTCTTTGGAGGAGGTACAATAGCAGAAGAAAGATGTATCAACTGCACAGTATTGAACATTGAAAGCTCTATTAACTGTGAACTATTGTACATGTGTTTAATCTCATGAAAATATGTAATCATTCTTATATTTTTAATATTGGTTACACTGTTTTGATCTTATAATTTTGCCTTTATTTAATATGGTGACACCTTTAGGTCTGATATATATTACCCTTTTTGCATTAAGTGGATGGGAAAGATTGCGGTTTTGTGGTTCATGGTTTGCTGCTGCACAGACCATTAAAGGTGCCTTCAGCGCAAGTGATGTAGGGTACATTTAGGCAGTTACCTGAGCTGTGGAATCTTTTTTAGTGCGTGACCCATGTTGGCTGTGGGGGCCTTTATAGAGTGTCATCTAGGGCATTTAACCTACCAATCTGTATACATTTGAAATATAGACATAGGGTGATTCAGAGTTTGACAGGCAGAATACTCTATCTCAATCCTGATGGGCTACCCTGCCCACCAGCCCCTGGTCTGCCGACCTCATTCAGAGACGGGAACACATTTAATTGAGCCCCCCTTGTCTCTGATGAGAGAATACTTCCTTTGAAAGCAAACAAGAGAATGCACCGTCATATGAAGCCCATTACACCGTCTGCCCTATTTAAGGGTAGAGGGTGTAAGGCCTTTTTCTC
Organism: Lissotriton vulgaris; assembly: GCF_964263255.1. Classification (NCBI taxonomy): domain Eukaryota; kingdom Metazoa; phylum Chordata; class Amphibia; order Caudata; family Salamandridae; genus Lissotriton; species Lissotriton vulgaris. The sequence continues at coordinate 1,035,504 of NW_028253351.1, forward strand.
CTGTCAGGAAAAACCTAGCAGTGAGGGACAGGAAAAAAAAGTCATGGCCTGACACCATGGGAGAACCCTCACATACTCTGGGACTCAATAGATTTTTGTTTTTTCAAAACAATCCCCTATTTTGCGAGTTTTTTTTTTAAACACAAAAAATTATCAATAGTTTGGTGTAAAGCTGTCAAAACCAATGGCGGTCATACACCAAAGTTTTAGAACATTGAAAGGAACTGCCATGACAGCAGTTCCTTTCAAAATACACAGTTGATCGCAAGGCTGATAGTCATCTTTAAACATGGTAAATGGAGTACCCTTGAGATGGCAGAAGAAATGTTCTCAGCCATCCCTATGAAAAATACATACTCCATCCATCAAGCATTAAAACAGTCCCCTCTTTTTTATTAGTTTGTAGTAAAGCACTTTTTCTTTTTATAAGCAAAGCACTCACTGGACAGCAATCTTTTAAGTGATTTATGTTGCTTTACAGAAAGCTGAGTCTCTAGCCCATATCCCCTTCCCTGAGCAAAGCTAGCACTTCTCTACCTAGCTACCTTAAGAGTCAAGTGTTAAAAAGGGGCACTTGGATCCCAGTAAAGGGCTCCAAAGTACAGAAGGCAATGACATTTATCTCTGGGACAGAAAAAGGAAACCAACATTAAAGGAGAAAGCAGCAAACAGTGCACCAAACTACAGTAATTTCAGTGAAATTTAATTTTGCAGCCTACTTCAAAGAGAGCCTCATCAACAAAGTACAGCTCCCAAGAACAAGGGACACATCGCTCGGACAAAATTATAGTAGCTCCAGATATATAATGAAAGCAGATATTTCTGAAATAATGACGATAGGAGAGAATACATGTCTTATTATCATGATAACGTACTTCACATCAGGAGTTATCACTGCCATTGATTTTTTTCTATCTTCACTTGCCTTATACTCAGGGAAAACTAAAACAATATGGGCTAATGCAAAGTTAGCAGATATTTCTTTGAGAACACAGGAAGTGTTTATGTCCTGGGAAAAAATTAAGTTTACATTCTTTCAACTCTGGTTTACCCTCACTTATTATTGAAACTCTGGGGCTCTTTTATAATTTAATTTGACTAGCATATTTTATGTAAGTCGTAGGAACTCATGAATTCAACTATTATTACAACTGCCATTACACAATATATGAAAATAAAATTGGCTGAAGGAAATAGGCCTGTTTTTGCCAATCATCGACCAAATGTAAAAGACAATTACTCCCTTGGTGACGTCCACATTATTCTAGACATGGTATTATAATGTGTTATCCTGATCCTTTAGGTTAAACAACATTCTACCCACTTCATTGCCTTTTTGCAGAATATTGTTGATTATTGTCAGGCTGAAGAAGCAACCCGATTACTGTCACAAACTTATTTGCTTTAGGCACACAATATAATTAACCGCATGAACTGTGCATGCAGGCAACCAGTGTTTTCCATACAATTGTGAACCTAAACACTCACTTGATCAATGCCCGTGCTTCTTATATCTACACCATTTTGAAACAGCATGTTGAATGACTTGTACTTTTAACATTTAGAGTTCAAAGAAGATGGATTTCTACATACTTCATATCCTGAGCGCTAAATAATATATGAATTCCCATTTCTAAAATCTAGCCCATTAATGTCATAAATGGTATTATTATTTTGGGACCAGGGTACACATACCAATTTAATACACTCACTCTAGGTAGGTCAAAGCACAATTCTGAGGAAAACTCTGCTCACCCATCTGCAAGCTATGGCACATGCAGCAGGCAATTTACAGTGATGAGTCTGCTAAGTTTAAACAGTACCAACAATTGTAAAGCTCTAAAGTAATATATCCAACACATTAACATTTCCACCTCCATTCAGAAAAATAGAGAGCAGAATGGAGAGCAGAATGACAGCAAAATCATAGAAATAGGTTTAAGGAAACCGGGCATGGTAATTTGTAAATCTTTAGGACAAAATGTGCCAAGAAAAAGTAAATCACCAATCAAAAGTCATTGTTTGTGGTCTAAAGAGACTCCATTTCAGGCTAACCATGTTGGAGAGGAGTTCTGATACACCAAGCAGATTATTGTGGTAAAGATGTTTACCTTCTGTGGGAAAAGATCCAATGGCATGATTGGTAAGAGTACATCACCAACGGGATCATTATGAAGCCTTTGGTTTTGATGCTAAAATCATTGATTGGGAAAACCTGGATTCTGTATCTGGTGAGGTTGCTTAGTGTGTCAGATAGATTTGCTGTCTCACTCTGGGGCAAAGTTTTACCTTGTAATGTGTCACTTTTTTGGAAGACAACATCCTTTAGAGGGGCAGGGCTTGAAACCATAACCAGGGAGATCAGATAACTTCACCTTGAGGTCCCACATAACCACCTGTAGTGAGGCAAAAATATCTGAATTGGATGTACCTAAATTTCTTACCTACCTTAGGCGTATTGTTTATGGCACACTTCAGCACTTTTTCCTGGTCTTTCAGAGGTCGAAAAACGAATCAACTGCCCACTGCTTCCAGTCCAGTACGCTATCTAGAGAACACTTTGTATGGGATCCCCTTCTATTTCTTGTACTAAATTCACAAGTAAAATCAGGCAAAAGACTACTACATTGTATGAAAACCTTGATCATCTAAGAATCAACAAATGACACTAAAGAGATCATGGGGTATGTTGTGACATATATCCACACAGCAATGATCAATTGATCAGGCTTTTGAAATGTTTTAGAGCATTCTGATATTTAGATTACAAAAAGAGGCGAGTATTAAAGTGTTACCTGCATTTTCCACCTAATTATCACATGTGCACAATGAATCTGAAAAGATTGCTTCAAATATTGTGACCAACTAGATTATCATGGACAGTGTACAACAGATGAAAGCTCATATAACTCTGTAATTGTATTACTGATAAGACTTGAGAGACTTAATGTCGTCTCTCAATATGGCGCAGGAGTCTAAATACAAACTAATGTGGATGTCCGTAATGTTATTTTGCCTGATCCCCTCTGTTGTTGTGCTGTCACATCGTCATGTTAGTGTTGGGCCATGCGATTTCTTGAGATGCTGTGGAAATGGGCTTAAATACTGCATGCCCAGTCAAACGGAAACATTCAGGACCTCAGTGAAGGGGTAGGATGATGGCAATGTCCACATGTGAGTGCATTGGGGTCAGAGCATTTTGGGTCAGATTAGCTATATTGTGAGGACTCAAGACCTTCAATTTCATACATAGAGAATACCTATGAGTGGTCTAGTTTCCCACGTGTCCTAATGGGCCTGATTCCAGTGGGGATTGGTTAAAAGATCACTACTGAGCCTGCATTCATTTCACGTTCATTTACTTTGATTTATACAATGATTGCATGATTAGTGGATATATAAAAGTGAACATTTGCAAATAATAGCCAATGTCTATGTTATGTGTGTGATGGGCAGCTCATTGGTGTGACACTTTTCATGTGAGACTTGTGAGATGTTACAAGAGAACCTTATCTATGAATGCAAGTATGATACAGGTCTCTGTTTTATGACACATACCTCCCACATGTTTTAACCTCTTTAATTTTATTTTCTATATTTTTCAGGTCGGTTTTAGTGTTTGGAATTATCCCTTTATAAACAAAGAGGTATAAAATGTGTACATTTGGTAATACACAGTGGGTGATTGTTGTTGTGGCTGCACATTAGGGAATTGAATTAGGATCTCGGTATATTAGGTTTATGTGGTTCTGATGAATTGCCATAGGACTGCAAAAACTATCAAGGGGAGGAAATATGTTGACTGATTAGGAGGATAGGAAGGAACATCATTTACTGGTATTTCCCAATTTGTAGGTCACTGACACAATATTGAGGTCAACAATACCGTTTAACACAAATATTGTGCCAAAAATACCATTTACCAAAATATTGTGTCACTATACTTATAATGGCAAGTCCGGAAATATTGGAAAAAATAGATAATTGAAACCATAATCATTTACAAATGTACAAATACATTGACACTTTAATATAAATTAAACCTCTAGTCTCCTGGGTCTGTCTCTGGTCTACACCAGAACAAAAAGATTATAGAGACTCGCTTAGTGACCTCCACAAAGTTTACATAAAGTTATTGTTTTGTATAGTTTACTTGCACTCTCTCTCTGCACACATGCTTGTTCCATTGTATTGTATCATGGAACGTTGGCAGTGTATTTCACTTACGTTATGGAATGCCTCCACATTCCTTCAACAGCTACTTCCCTGACAGCCACACTCCCTGCTGGCTGCTTGTGGGCTTTTGTATAAATAATAAATACTTATTTTTATATCTACTTAAATTTGTAAGACAAGTTTTTCCTTTGCTGTTACTTCAATTGGCTTAAAAACTGGTGCTTCCAAAACTTTGGGATTATTGTGCATTCCTTTCCAAAATTGAAATTAGCGGCTTAAAATCTCGACATTGGGCATATGTTCATGAACATTATGCTGCAAGTGGTTATAATGGGTCCTTAACTAAATTATTCTTTTAATTTAAGTCTGATCCTTGTTTTGAGTCTTTTATGGACACCATAGATCCCCCCCATATCCAAGAGCTTTGGATTGAGTTGTCTCCCCTTAAGATCCTTTACAAGCAAATGGAGCGTATGACTCAACTACTAATTTGTGTCCATCCTGCGATCTGCTCCTGAGACTATTGAACATGTTTTGCTCATATGCTCTGAATGTAGAGCATACCGTAGGAAGTGCTTGCACCGGATATGCTTAAGTACGGGGGTGACACATATTTTAACAGCTTTTAGGATCATTAAGAGCGATACTTCTCCCTCATTTGAGTTTGCCATCAATAGGTTTATGACAAAAGTTTGTTTTAACATAAAGAATTCTATCCTTGGATGCTCTTGAATAATGGGACTGACAGGAGACTTGCTATACACGAATTGCTATAGTCTGACTAATCTAGTCTGAAGGCAATGTCCACAAATATATTTTTAAATTTACCCTCAGTGATTTTATGCATGTTGTAACTCATTTTATCATTTAGTAGCAGCACAGAGTGATGTAATATGTGAGGTCATAAGCAGTGCATTGCAGGTGCGCAAGCTATTGTTATCCATTCTCACTAACTGTAAGGGCTCCATTTCTCGGGTTTTATACAAGTGAAGAACCGGGTTTTAGAACCCAGCTGCGCCAGGGGCACGCCCAATGTCTTCGGGTTCACCTGTCTTAGAATACAGAGACATGGGATACTTCTCAGTGACGTCAAGGATCAAATGTATTGGCTGCAACCAGGAACAGAAGTCTACGAAGCACGACACGGGTGGTTCGTCAGAGACTGTACAACTTTTGTATTGCGAAACATCGTCTTTTATGCCAAAAAAATCACATTCCTGACTAGCATCAATTACTTACGAACTATCCAATCACACAGTGACATTTCAGTAGGTATCACATAACGACAAGCCCAATTTCAGTTGTCCAGCCCATCATCAATTATAAAAAAAAAACCATCATTCTTGCTCAGACGGGCAACCCATAATAAAAAGGACATCAACCCAAACCATAAATAGGCCATAAAAGAAGGAACAGAAACAGATGAGAAGCAAGATAGAAGGGTGTGTGCATGTACAATAAACTCAGCAATGTCCTGCTCTTTGATCTCTATCTGACCAGCTGCCGAACAAGGAACTGGCTCAACGAGGTTAGCTTCAGGCAATTGAGTCAGTTCGCTCAGGTCAGACAGAAGTCAGCTAAAGGTGTACGTGTCCCAAAGACTCACTCGGCCGTAGTCATCGGTCTAAGTGAGGGCAACCACAAAATGGCTGCCGTACACAAAATGGAACCCAAGGGTTCAGAACAAAATCTTCAAATACACAGTGCATCCATCAATCGAACATGACGAAAACACTCGTACTTACTGAGCTCACTGTTTACGGTTCGCCGTTACCAAAATCGTAACAGAACCACGACCTTTATGACCCAGGTTCAGAATTCACGGAACCTCAGACCCTCCTTTTGCCCTTACATAGGCAATAAACCCAAACTCACGTCAGTCTGAATCCAGGTCTATATTCATCAGATCATCAAGATGTTGCTGTAGCATCATCCTATTACTTAGTAACTTTCTCTGGACAGGTCTCCTCGCACACAAAGTAGCACAAAGGCCACACATAGCAGGAGCACACTGTACGCAAAGACAGAACAGGAAAAGGATAGCTAAGGCCATCCCAATGATCATCAGAATCTTCCATCCCCAGGTGGATAACAATCCCCAAAACCATCCCATTAACGACCAATCTCCTTCGTCCACATGTATAGACTCAGAGATCTTAGGTAGCTTGGAAATGGCTTGGTAGACTGTCGGAGCATTGTCTGGAATGACAACGCAGCTGCTCGATTGAATCAATTTGCATACCCCTCCTCTATCTGCAAGTATGACATCTAACGCAACTCTGTTCTGAAGAGTCATAAGGCGATCCGACTGGAGCTCAGCAGTCAAGTTACTAAGGGCACCAGCAGTTTCGACTAAGGTGGACTGAACCCCTCTTGTCAGCTGCCGGATGTTCCTGCTGTTAGCCATAGGTCCCCAAAACGGCAGAAAACCCTTCAAGAAATCTCCTAATTCTTGTCCTGCAGTATCTTCCTTACTGAAGACACCTCTAACAACTCTCATCTTGTGGTAATCTGCCGCAGCTGTATACGTAGGAGGCAACAGGAACAAAACAAAACATGTGCCCGAGAAATCAGGGGGCAACCATGTGTACGCTCTATTGTAACAGACAAAATAGGTACCCGTAGCTGCTAAAAACGATGGGGAAGTCTGGGACGCAAAAACATATGTCTCAGTGCAAACACTCTTCCCTAACTGAGCTCTCGGATTCTTGCCATTACCTTGCAGATAGTAATGACCCTGATGGGGTACAATCCAAATCGGAGAGGATCTTTTTGCTCGCTGGTTCTCACTCAGACTAAATCCATATCCAGTAACGTTCCATCCAATATACACTAGTGTTTCATCTTTCAGGATAGTCTCATAGGAACTAATTCCTCTAATCATATCTACTATACCCTTAACTAGAGCACTATTTTTTGGATTGTCTTTCACAGAACGTAGGGGGTAAACTTCACGAGCATAGATGAACATCGTTCTGTATGCCCACACAGAACCATTATAACTAAATGGCAGGACCAGGTAAGGAATACCTTTATCAATAGTATGAGGCATAAGACCATACACCCAACAATTAGTCGTGTTCACTACTAGCTGGTGTTGGTGCAGAAGCTGAACAAAGGAGTTATTAACGAATTCCAATCTACTAATGGACTCATGTTCAGGCAGAGGGTGAAAAGAATGCAAAGAAACAGTAGGAGGAGGTATGGGTTGTGTAGTGGGTTCAAACGTCACTTGAAAAGAGAATATTATATATCCCATCAGAAACATCATAGGGCTAAGTAACATAGAAAGACGCAATATTAAAAAACGCTTTCTGCTTATGATTTTACACATTTTGTTCTTAAAGCTCATTCTTTCAACAGGTCTCTCCATCTCGAAAAACTCCATCCTCTAACCGTGCTGTTCGTGGCGGTTGGTTCTTCTGTGCTAAGGAATGCGTCTGTCAGTCCAGGAAACGCCCTGAGACCAACCAGAACCGTCGACCTTGTGTCTTCGGCTTGCACTCCCAAGTCTTTACACCGCGACCCTACAGCTGAGCCCAGATGGCGGTTCGAAAAACAAAAATCGGTCAAAACAGTTCCTCGGAGGAGAGAGCATAAATTCAAAAATAGAAAAGAAAGAATGTCACTATATTAGTCCTACGACGCTTGGTCGCAAATTATAACAGCCTTTGCCAGGCAATGTCTGATCATGAAACAAAAGTTCAGGTTCAGAAGTGTCCAAGCAATTTGACGGAGGCACAGCCTCTTGCAGAAGATCGTCGCTTTCTCGCTCAGAGTTTGTCCCAATTAAACGTGCATCGCTAAAAGGCAGAAAATGAGGCACGGTTTCAGTTTCAGAGTCTGGAATACCTTTCTGGACCCACTGGGGCCCTCTTACAATGTACTCCGTGGATCCAGTTCTTTTTACCGCGCACTCGAACTGCAGATCGCGTTAACAATAACACCAAGTAGGGTTCGGTCCAGCGGGGCTGATCGTTCTTTGTCCGCTGAAAATTCTTGACCAGAACCCAGGAACCAGGATCGATGGCGTGTCCTGAATCTTCAGAAGCCTGAGGCAATGTATCCTGAACCTGTTGGTGTAAAACACGCAATTTAGCCGTCAAATCATACAGATAGTCAAGCAATACAGGGTGCTCAATTTCGCTGAATGTGGTCAGCCTCGGCACTCCCCATATGTTTGCCGGGCAACCAAAAACAACTTCATAAGGACTAAGTCCCACTCGTGAATGTACAGTCATCCTTATTGACAAAATTGCTAACGGCAAAGCATCGGGCCATTGTAGACCGGAGCTTGCCTGAATCTTGGCCAGTTTTAACTTAAGGGTGCTATTATAACATTCTACCAAACCAGCTGATTGGGGGTGATTTGCAGCGTGAAACTTTTGTCGAATTTCCAAACCTTCACACACTCTCTTCATCACTTGTCCCACAAATTCACTCCCATTGTCACTCCAGACCATTCTCGGCAAACCGAACCTAAGGAAAAATTCCTTAACAAGGGCTTTAGCTGTGGACAAAGCAGTATTATCTTTCAGGGGATATGCTTCTACCCATCTTGAAAAGGCACAAACAACCGCGAGTACGTATTTCAAGTTGTTGCACCTCTCCATGTGGATGAAATCTAATTGAAAAACCTCAAACGGATACGTCGGAGGCGCAAAATGACCAGCTGGAGTTGGAGTTCCTTTACCAGGATTGTACATCAGACAAACCATACAATTCTTAACCAGATTCTCTGCAGTCTTAGGAATTCCAGCATTTTGCCATACTGGAGCCAACAACTTACAAATCCCTTTCGCACTGATAAGAGCCATTCCATGAGCCATCGTAACCACTGCAAACACGTACGCATCAGGTAACAACCATCGCTGATGCTCTGACAACTCAACCCAACACCCATTCGAATCCAATTTACCCTTACTTTCTCTCCATTCATTCAACTCTTTCTCTGTAGCTTCTGCTTGAATTGACTTCACACTCTCTATCGTATCTTCACACATACTTCTATCCGGAACCCATCTCGGCCGACCCGCAACATACATTCGACTCATCACATCTCTTGCCGTTTCTTTCGCAACTTCATCCGCAAACGCATTACCACGACCAACGTCATCAGTAACTTTCTTATGTGCGCTGCATTTCACGATCGCAACTTGCAACGGCAAAGTAAGTGACTCAAGAAGTTCATTCACCAACTGGCCATGCTGTATCTTAGTTCCATGCTAAGTCAGGAACCCACGCTCTTTCCACAATCGACCAAAACTATGAGCCACACCAAACGCATACTGGCTGTCAGTGTACACAGTCACTCGTTTCCCTTTCGACAACACACACGCTCTTGTCAATGCAATCAACTCTGCTGCTTGCGCTGAATTATGTGGGATACGTGCAGCTTCAACAATCGTATGCAAAATCGTAACAACATATGCCGCAGTCGTATCACCATTCAGAACTTAAAGCACGAACCATCAACCCATAAGATACCATCACACTTTGGAAGAGGAGTGTCCCTAAGGTCTATTCTCCCTTTCGTTTCCTCCTCTGTACTAAGAAAGCAATCATGCTGTTCAGAAACATCTGCCTCTACTGAAATCGGAAATAACGTAGCTGGATTCAATGTGTTGCATCTCTTTATGTCATTCAACGTGTTGCATCTCTTTATGTGCACATGACTCGCTAAGAGTGTCAACTCGTAACCTGACAATCGAGCACTAGTTAAGTGCTGTGTCTTTCTCCTATTCAACAAGGTATCCACTGCATGTGGAACCATCACAATCAACGTATTATCCATCACCAAGCCAGCAGACTGTCGAATAGAAACAGCCGCTGCCGCTGTAGCTCTCAAACAACTCGGCAACGCTCTAGCTACCGGATCCAAGTCGACGAGAAATACGCACATGGACATTGCTTATCGCAAAACTGCTGTGTCAAAACTGACAATGCACATCCCTTTCTCTCGTGGACATAGAGTGTAAAAGGCTTACTATAGTCGGGAGTACCCAACACAGGAGCCAAACACAATGCGTCACGCCATTCTGAAAAACTCTTCTGACATTCGTCAGTCCAAGGAATAGGATTCGGAGTATCCTTAACAGTAAGAGCTACCAAAGGCTTCGCAAGAAGTGAAAAATTCGGAATCCACTGTCTACAATACGATGTAATACCCAGGAAAGCACTCACTTCTCTCTGTGTTGTTGGCACACTCATTTTCTCAATCGTTTGAATTCTTTCTGGGGTCAATCTTCTTCCCTCCTTCGATAAGAGATGACCTAAGTAGGTCACTTCTTGTCGACAATACTGCAACTTCGAAAGAGGCACCTTATGATAGGAATCAGACAAATGACGCAACAACGACAAAGTAGCCTCTTTACAAATCTCCTCATTGTCAGCAGGAACTAACAAATCGTCAAAATACTGAATAAGGGTAGCACCATCATGTAAGACAATCATATCAAGCTGTGTTTCAAGGCCTGTCTATAGATCGATGGACTCTCACAATAGCCTTGAGGAGCGCGTTTGAACCGGAAACTTCGGCCTCCTAAAGAGAAGCCAAAGATATCCCTACTCTCCTCGGCAATCGGGATACTGAAGAAAGCATTCTTCAAATCAATCACCTAAAACCAGGTAGCAGAAGCCGGAATCAGAGTCAATAAAGCAGTAATATCTGGCACAACTGGAAATTTCGGAACTACAATCTTATTCACCTCACGAAGATCGATCACAAACCTATACACAGGCGGTTGTGAAGAATCAGTACGTTTCAGAACAGGCAGAACCGGACTATTGCACACATTACATCTTGTTTCTTCAATCACACCTTTCTCAATCAGATCATAGATAATCGCTAAAAGCGCTCTTTCACCATCACTAGAAATCTGATATTGGGGAATACGTGGCAATCTAGCATTCGCTTTCAGCGTCACAACGTATGGTGGGATCTCCAAAAGACCCACATCATTAGGACCAGTAGCACAAAGAGAATCAGGAAGAGAAGACAATTCTGCTGGAAGTCGATCTTTAGATAAATACATCGGAGAGATTACTCCCTTACCTAATGTAAGCTGTTCTCCTGAAGGAGAACAATGTAGCGTCGCATACAATCTTTTCAACAAATCCAATTTCAATCCCAACAAGTTCTCACCACAACCTGTCGTTACAATAAGGGGTGCTTCGAATTCACAAGGTCCAACAGAAAGAGACAAAGGACTAGAAATCGGATTAGTAACTGGGGAGCCAGAGAAACCTACTGAAACATTCGTTAAGCCAGACAAAGTTGCGCCAGGGAGTTTAGAGTGCATAATAGAGCTCTTCGCAGCACCAGTATCCAACAGAAAAGGCTCTGACCCCCTGATGTAATCACTTCAACATAAGGTCCACTCTGATCTACTGGAGCTGAAACAACTTCCTCTCTTTGTCTATGGCTGTCCTAGCAATCATTACCGTCCATATTCTCACCTTCGACATAGTAGTCGTCCACATAGTACTGAGTCGTCCTACCAGACGCACCATTCTGCTGATCAAAAATATATAATCGAATTCTGTGGAGGCAAGGAACGCGCATTCTGGGGGAACACACCACGTCCTCTACCTCTAGGAGCTTGCTGAACACCTCGACCTCTCACACCAGAAGCACCATTTGTGCGCTGTAACAGAACCGGACAACTATTCTTGAAATGACCCTCTTCTTTGCGGTACGCACACTGATTAGGGCCTACAGGAAAACGCTGTTTAGAAGACTCGAACCCTTGCGAGTTTCTCTGATACTGCTGAAGTTGCTGATAATTGCGCTGATTATTACGAGGCGGATATGCTTGCTGCAAAAGAACCTTCATCTTCAACTCTTTAGTCTTCTTGTCGGCTCTATCTTTCTCATCCTTATCCCTATTCTCATAGTACTGTGCAGTAGCCAATATCTGCGCTGACGAAGAAACAGCCCAAGAACTCTCAGAATCCTTCAACTTTAGTACACAAATCTGGAAGCAAATTATGCACAAACTTATCGACGAACAACCGTTGACCACCTTCCGTACTCATGTCCTGACCACTATGGTCGATGAACGTCTCTTCAAACCTAGTGAAAAAATCAGACACACTTTCGTCTTTCTTCTGCTTACATGCAGACAATTTGTCCCAGTTTACTCGCATAGCAGGCATCAAAGTTTTCATGTAATTAATAATCCTACCAGGGAGTTCTGCAACTAAAGGCTCAGGTTTAGCACCACCAACTTGTCGGCCATCCGCGGCACCAATAATATTCCATGTATCACCTAACTCCTGTGCATGATCCGTATGACAAATCAATCTCCATAAAGGCTGAGGAACTACATTTCCAAACAACATGTCTATATCAGCTAGATTCATAACACATGAGTCTGCAGTCTGTGATAATTCTTTATAGTACCCTGCAGGATTTTTACAAGGATCAGGCAAAGTCTACTTAAGGGCCAAAACTTCAGCTCGCTTCCATGGAACATGTACCCAAACACGCTGAAAATGTGGCAGAATAGGTGGATTAGTGGCTACATCTCCTGCTCTCCAAACTGGGGGAACCTCTCTCATCGGATATTGTCGCACTTTTCTCCTAACAGAAGAATCAAGCTCAAACAACGACTGAGAAGGAGGCTCACTCCTAAACGACAACAATGTCGCAACTGCTCTTTCAACGTCGAGACCCACAATTGTTCCCTTCACAAACTCGGACTGTACACGGAACAACTCAGACAGAGTGTGTCCCAGATCACCATCTTCCCATTCTTCACGAAGGAAAGTACACAAAACATACCTTTGCTTCGGTGCTTCCCATTGACGGAAAACATCCATAACAGACTCTAAAGTATACCTTAAAGGATTAGTAACCCATTTACGTGCTAAATGATCCAATACTGTCCGCTCATCGGGTCCAGGCAATTGGCTACGCAACTGTTTACGCTCTGAAACAGGGGTCATACCCAATGACCCAAAGAAAGGAGACAAAAGACCAGTAACAGTGTCAGTCATTCTCTGTCAAACAGAAGGAGAAGTTGACAAAAGAACAGGAGACAAGGCAGACAGAGAGGAAACCAACATAGGAACAGTAGCAGGAGAAGTAGCAAGTACAGGAGACAAAGTCGTAGGAATTGGAGGCGGAGCAGGTAGCGAAGTCGGCTGCCCTTGAGAAGGCTGCACCAGAGGAATAGGAGCCAACTGAAGAGAAGCTGGCGGTTGTACAATAACAGGAGGCAAAGCAACCGGAGGTTGCGCAACTAAAGGTTGCAGAGGTGCTGTAGCACTCTGCACATAAGAGGGTGGCGAACTCAACAAATGTGACATCAAAGGATCTTTCTCAAGGTCCTTCGTTGCACCTTGCTGATGAGGTGGCAAAGCTGGATAACACTTATCAATCGCCATTTTACGTTGTCTGTGCAACTGCTCACTTGCTTGTTCTTCTTCGTTATCTTTAAACTGTATAGCAGCTTGCATTATCGAGATACCCTTCTCTCTTCTATTTCTCTTCGCTAATTTAATTTCTTTCTGTTTGGCTTCCTTTCGCCATAGGCGGAAAGAGTCAAACATCGCCGGCCGGGCTTTCTTATTGAAAATTTTAACTTCTAGATTATCTAAAATCTCCGTGTCATAGCTACCATATTGGGGCCACTTTAGGACACTGTCCTTCCTAGTATATCTAATCCTTACTTCATTTTACGTGATGGGCCCACGCCATGTTTCAAATAGAGCTCATAGGTCCGGAGTTCCAATCGGAGGCACCGGACACGAGTCCTACAACCACAACAAAATATCTTTCCAAAACTGCTAAGACCAGGCATCTTCGCTCACTAGTCTAGCTTCAATCTTCAAGGGAATATCGAATACAATAGCCTCGCGAATACACGAGTCCCTCGGCTTTGGAGCTTGCTAGTCCCAAATCAAAGATCCCAAGGGGATACCCAAAACAAAACTAAGGACTGGGAGACACTCCACTCATACTTAACTGAAACATCGATGATGTCGCCTGAAGACCCGTCTATCGTCTCATTCTACAAATCATCAAAGGGCTCCAAAACAGGGTGACAGTCAGGGCAGCAGTCCTTCGTAGCCGTCGGAAAGTGGGGAACCTCGCAGCAAAGACTTTCGGACCACAACGACATACAGGGGTCGATGAAGTGGCAGGCCGTCCTCCAGAATTTTCACACGAAGCTCCTCACGATCTTCAGGCTTGGACCGGTACCGCTGAAGTCGCCCAACGTTGGGCGCCAACTGAAGAACCGGGGGGCATATTATCAAGCCTGTGCGCTAAAATTATCGCCGCTTTATCGGCCGAAAACGGCCGATAAAGCGGCGATAATGGGCTTGATAATATGCTCTGTGGAATTCCAATCGAAGCCCATGTTAGATGTCTTCACATCTAACATGTGCTTCGATTGGAATTCGATAGAGCATATTATCAAGCCCATTATTGCCGCTTTATCGGCCGTTTTCGGCCGATAAAGCGGCGATAATTTTAGCGCACAGGCTTGATAATATGCCCCCGGGTTTTAGAACCCAGCGGCACCAGGGGCACTCCCAATGTCTTCGGGTTCACCTGTCTTAGAATACAGAGACACAGGATACTTCTCGGTGATGTCAAGGATCAAATTTATTAGCTGCAACCAGGAACAGAAGTGTACGAAGCACAACACGGGTGGTTCGTCAGAGACTGTACAACTTTCATATTGCGAGACATCGTCTTTTATGCCAAAAAAATCACATTCCTGACTAGCATAAATTACTTACGAACTATCCAATCACACAGTGACATTGCAGTAGCTATCACATAACGACAAGCCTACTTTCAGTTGTCCAGCCCATCATCAATTATAAGAAAAACCCATCATTCTTGCTCAGACGGGCCGGACGAACCCATAATAAAAAGGACATCAACCCAAACCATAAATAGGCCATAAAAGAAGGAACAGAAACAGATGAGAAGCAAGATAGAAGGGTGTGTGCGTGTACCATAAACTCAGCAATGTCCTGCTCTTTGATCTCTATCTGACCAGCTGCCGAACAAGGAACTGGCTATACGAGGTTAGCTCCAGGCAATGGAGTCAGTTCGCTCAGGTCACACAGAAGTCAGCTAAAGGTGTACGTGTCCCAAAGACTCGCTCGGCCATAGTCATCGGCCTATGTGAGGGCAACCACAAAATGGCTGCCGTACACAAAATGGAACCCAAGTGTTCAGAACGAAATCTTCAAATACACAGTGTATCCACCAATCAAACATGACGAAAACACTCGTACTTACTGAACTCACTGTTTACGGTTCGCCGTTACCAAAATCGTAACAGAACCACAACTTTTATGACCCAGGTTCAGATTTCACGGAACCTCACAAGTGAAACGTCAGCCTAACTATAATGTCCCATTAACCATTGTTTTTTTCGGTGAATTACTAAGGTTTTTTAAATGCTTATTCCTACCAATATTGTCCCTGTAACCTTTGTTTTTTTCAGTGAATTTCTATGTTTTTCTTAAGTAGGACTTGCGTTTACAGAGTAGTGGACAAAGGGAGCGGGCCCTTTGACTAGCTCTCAGGAATCCTTCTGTTTAGGACCTAAAGGGGGTACCGGGGGGGTTCTTGGTCCCCAAGGACCATCAGGAAAAAAGTGGAGTTCATCATCCAACCGCTATGTACCAGGTTAGCTCTTTGGTGGAGCTAACCTGATCTGGGATGCCACTTGGTGGCCTAAAACTCTAGGAGATGCCCCTGCACCCAAGCAATATGCAAAAAACTTGCATATTGACAATACCCTTTCAATGAAGGACCATGTGCGAGCCCTGTGTGGAAGGGGCTTTGCAACTCTGAAAATGCTAAAGACACTCTTTCCCTGGATCCCATTGGAGTGCAGACAAACAGTCACACAGGCCCTTCTCATTAGCAAGCTAGATTATGACAATGCCTTGTTCGTAGGAATGGCAGAGTATCTTTTCACATGCCTACCGGTACTACAAAACGCTGCAGCGAAACTTGTATGCAATAAAAGCAGACTGAGCTCAGCATCCATGTGCAAGAAACAACTCCACTGGCTACCCATGCAACAGAGAGCAGTGTTCAAACTACAAAATCACTCACACAGGGCACTACACTGCAGTGGACCAAGAACCTTACAGAATAAAATTTACGCTCCTATGAATTGCCTAAGGTCACTCTTCCAAGCACAAGCCAGGACAAAGCGCATAAGGAAAGAGAGGGCAGGTGGACATTCCTTCTCATATCTGGCAGCAAAAAAGTGGAATGAACTACCTCAAGACCTAAGCCTGACAGCAGATTATCTGGTTTTCAGGAAAAAACTCAAAATCCATCTGTTCCCTAAATCCTAGTTTCTGTCAGACTCACCACTACCACTGGTAGTGGTGAGTCTGACACTGGAATTCCTGCTACTTAGCGCCGTGATATCCTTCGGGATGATTGTTAGCACTCTATAAATAAATGCATAAATAAATAAACAAATTGTACCAGGAGATGTGTTTGCAGATTGGTTTATCAGGTCAATTGGCACCAGCATTTGTTCAACATGTATAGTTACGATGAATGAGAACACTCTAATCATAGAATATGACTTTATTATCCAAATATTTGAGTGGAAAAGTTTGTTATAAACAAACATACATGTCCATACAATGGGGAGAGATCGAAAGGAGAGCTTTTTTATTAACAGTTAATTTAGGTAAGTATAATAATGGCAAAATCAGAGGGTAGATTTCCTTAATTATGAAAAAAGTTCCTAAATGTGATGCAACTCTTGCTCTGAAAGATAATATGATGAAAATGTATGAGCCTGCCTGTGATTAATTAATTTAGGCCCCTTTGTCAACATCTGAAGAACGATTTAGTACTGGTTGACATACCTTCTCAATAAATTGATGGCTGTCAAATCCGGAACTTCAAAGTGCTTCGTCAGAGTGTTTCAGGAAAATTTTGGCCATCACATCTAATGTATCATAGTCCATAGTTAAATTCAGAAGTTTCAATATTTGATCATAAACTTTTCTTTAATTTCTTTGAACAAAGGTGAGCTATGCATTTGATTCTATAGGTTTAAGAACTGATACATCAGGCAGTTAATTATCTAGTCTGGTACGTCCATACCATTTCACCAATATCACATCTCATGTGATAAATGTGATAACTTCACATGTGATGCAGTGAGGCATGCTGAGAAAGTCAATGAGCAGACCTTAGGCAATTAGCAGTTTGGCAATACAAGAATTGTAGGCAACAGCCCAGCATGAGATGACACAGTGAAGTATAATTGCAGTGTAGGATATACTATGCGTTGTGCAAGACCACCATAATACCCTAGATAGGTTGCAGCACTAAATTGTCAAGGTGGGTTCTATTGTTATAGAAAGTTTGGGGGTGATCCGTGCAGTGGGGACCGAGAACTTGTGGTGCGAAATAAGGTTGCGTTTGTAATGTTAATTGCCATCAGAACCTTTGCCACACCTACAGCCTGAATCGCTGAGCGGACTTATATCAAATTTGGCATGGAGGTAGATGTCAGTTTAAGGTAGTGCCTTTTGTTTATTTGGTGTAAATTCAGTAGTTGTTGAGAAATGTAAGTTTAAAATTATAGTGATATCTCTGGCCGCAGATATTTTGCAAAGGTTTCACGATTTATTGCGAATACACGCACCAACGGGAATGCTCTGATAGGCTGGATGCAATCTGAATAGAAAGTTGCAGTTGCCGTTTCATCTATCAGGGAGTGTCCGG
Organism: Lissotriton vulgaris; assembly: GCF_964263255.1. Classification (NCBI taxonomy): domain Eukaryota; kingdom Metazoa; phylum Chordata; class Amphibia; order Caudata; family Salamandridae; genus Lissotriton; species Lissotriton vulgaris. The sequence continues at coordinate 1,053,415 of NW_028253351.1, forward strand.
GGCTGAAAATTGATGTGATGGCCCACATATGGGGTCAGGGTGGGGATACTTTGACCATATGGTTTAGAAATGAGGTCTTAGTGACACAAGTTATGTGCTTAAAATGTATTTTTTTAAACGCATTCGATATTCACGACAACGCTGTGAGCTCCAGTTCAGCCCCTGTGTACCATCGCTGGGACATCGTGTCTGACAACGTTGTGATGAATATCGGTGGAAATATAAGAAAATATATCAGTGAATCATTATTATGCAGTGATATGGAGATTTTGAGATATTGAAAAATGTTTTAATAGAGTTATTTATATAGTGAGTTATCTTCTGTGATGGTTAGAATTAATTTTATAGTTATAATTTCTTTAGTGGTGGTGGCTATTGAATTCCTACTTTTAATTTCTGCTTTCGCGACATAACCACTGGGATCATGATTATTGACTTCATCACGATCTCCAGCCTCACCGCGAAAAGAGAAAATAGGTTTTAGAGATGGTTGTTCTAGATTTAACCTACAAAAACATGAGTTTGAAGTATACAGTATTAAACACCTAGTGTAAAAAATACTGTAATATGTGTGCATGTATGTGTTTTAACTTCATGGAAAAGGCGCGAACGTCGTGATTAACAACGTCATCATGATGTCCCGAATAACCACGAGAACAGAAAATAGGTCTGAAAGATGGTTTTTATAGAAACTTATAGAACAATATAAGTTTAAACATGGTTTCAAAGAAGCATGTCTATAATAATATTTGTAGGAGAATGTACATAAAGGATTTCTTTTACATATTATTTTTGGTTGTGTTGGTGGCCATTTAACGTTTGCTTTTATTTTCCGCTTTCACAACGTGTCCGCAGGCCTTGCGATTACCGTGGAATTCGGAGTTACCGCTAAAAGGTAAACTAGGTTTTTGAGATGGTTTTTATAGAAACTTTATAGAAAAACATGACTTAAGAGAATATCTAGTGTGTAAAATAATGTAATATGTGTGAATGTATGTGTTTTACACTTTATAGAATAGACATTATAAGTCGCGTATAATGACGTCTTTACGACATCCTGAATAACTTTGAAAATGAAAAATAGGTCTGAAAGATGGTTTCTAAAGAAACTTAATACAAAAATATGAGTTTAAGTGTGCTTTGAAAGAAGTATGTATATAGTAATATGTGTAGGGCAATGTTCAGAATGGATTTTTTTACATATTATTGTTGCATGTGTTGGTGGTTATTGAATGTCTGCTTTTGTTTTTCGTTTTCGCGATGTGTTTGTGGGGATTGCGACGTCGTAGCAAAGACTGTCAAAAACTAAAGAAAAAGGTACCTTTTAGAAAAAAATACACAATATTTTGGGTACTACGGTGACTCTGACTAGAGCTGTTGTGTTGGTTGTGTGTATATGATACAAAATAGGGGGTCCCAGTGAAAAAGTATCACAAATACACAAACAAACACTTTGAAAAAACAAAATTTAAGGAAATCTCAAACCAGTAATTCAGCACACTGTTATTTATTCACAATGTGCTTATTCATATAGCAGAATAATAACACAAATGTCATAGTGCCCCGGAGAAGGGAAAGGTAAGGGACGGTGTTTGTGTAAGGGAAGGATGTGCAAGGTAGGTCATAGTGAAAACAATGGTATCAGTACATAATTCATGAGCAACCAATACAGCTGGCTTCAGAACACTGAGCCAGTGAAATAAGGGAGCTACTAATGCTCAACAATTAATAAGAAACCATGTTAACGATGCTGATAATTAATAATTGTAACGATGGTTGCATCGACTGGTGTGTTAATAGCCATCGACGTTTCGACCCCAAGACTATAATGGTAGGTATACTTCAGTCCTTAAAGCGGAGTCTTCATCAGGACAAAAACTTGGCCGCACTGAGGAAATATAAATTTTATGGTCAAGTAATGTTCCCTAAAGTGTACCCCACCGTCTCCATGTACCAGTGCATGTAACTTCCCTCCTGTGCCAGCTATGAAGACGCAAATACATTTGCGTCCAACGTTAACATGTCCTCTTTCAGACCCACCCTGAATGGGTTGAATATTCCGTTCCTAAGTATGCTATGCCAACGTCTTTTTGTGGTGTACTTTACACGTTTTTCAGCTCTGGCGAAGTAGGCCCTGAATTCTGCCATCGAGCCTTTTTCTGCCTTCTAACTCTGAACGCCTCAGCCTGGGCTGTCTCTGTACCCGTGACCTCTGCCTTACTCCCTGTGCGGCTAACGGCGCTTAGCTCAGCCTGCTGCCTGCCAAGACTGAATTCAACCTTCGCATTATCTGTTCCGCTCCTCGAAAATGCATTCCTACCTACTAGTTTAAGTAAACATCCCCCCAGCTGCAGAGCAAAGGGCCCGGCCTCACTGTCTCCGTGCAAGTAATTCATAGCCTCTGTTACCATGGTAGGTCCATGCCCCCTCGCATCTCATGCAGACACTTAGGCGCTTATACATGCACTCACAGTCAGTATAGAATAGCTTCTGCCCCAGAGACCTTTTCCTTCTAGATAATATGGTTCCTAAACATCAGATACCAGATATGATAGAGGTACGAGTTGATCTGACATGCCAGACTTCTGTCTCTTTCCGCCAGTGTAAATGTCAAGTCCCCTGCACCCTCCAGTTTCACGTCAATCACACGTCATGCAGCTGCGCGCGCATCCAGGCCTCAGATTTCTGCTGACATTGCCAAATTCTGCTTTGTACCCACCTACTCGTGACACTTACATCTGACGTTTCTAGCACACGCCTCTATGTTCACGCCTAGTTCACGCCTTCTAATTACGTATCACTACCACGTGTGTGCTCTTATCTTGTTTCTCTCAGCTGTTACGCCTACTGTATTGGTTTCTATTATATGATTTAAGTATATAAGCTATGTATTGTCAATAAAATATTGCTCTATCCCTTCCTGCACCCCAGTGGTGGCAGGAACATGATATCCGATCTGGTACCATGACCATTCCTTTTTAAGGAATAAAACCCCTAAGAACTCTAACACCACAGACTCTGCCTCTTTCTTTCCGATTGAGATATTTTTGTTAAAGTACTTACCTGCATAGAAATTAGGATGGTAAATCAAATATTTACCACATTATTTCGGCGCCCGAATAGGGACCCCTCCCCCACCCCACGCGCCGGTTGGTGCGTTGCAAGCTTTGCCCCCTGCCATCAGTCAAGACGGAACTACGCGTACCCGCAGGATTTCCTGTTTCTCCCTCTGGCCCACGGAGGTGACGGAGACTGCGATCAGCACCCAGATGAGGCGGTGAGGAGTGCGGAGGATCCCGACCAGAGCCTAGCCGAAAGAAGCAAGGTCCGAGGTGTCAAGAGGCCCACCAGTTTCCGAAGTATCCACGTGTCGAGTCGAGTCGAGTCCAGTCCGGTCCAGTCCAGTCGAGTTTTCCGAGGCCTTCCGATTCCGTGCTTCCCGTTGAGTACCATTGCTGGGACGTATCTAGACGGGTGCATTATTATGTATCCGGTAAAGACGGGTTTGGGTACACAAACACGGTCTGCACTGTTTTAGACAGTGTATCTGTACTGTTTAGCAGTATATCAGTTATTCAAGTTCTTGCACTGTCTTCGACAGTGTATCTGTGCTGTTTAGCAGTACATCCAGTATCTAGGGTAGAGATATATGTTCAATATGTTTTTCATGTGACTAATGTCGTGGTATGAGTGATTGTTTAATGTGCATTATTGTGTTTTTGTGTAATTAGTTGTGTTCAGAGTTAAGTAGCAAGGTTTGAGTATACGGTATTAAGTAAACAAGATGCCGTTTTTCAATAAGTTAAAGCAGATAGGAACTAGGAAAGGGATACTAGAGGAAGAAATTCCTATCCTACCTAGGGACACGCCTGGAAATTTCATGTACCATAAGCATGGCATAGACGCCATATTGTATCTAGACTTATGGGCCGATTATACTAAGCACCTAGAAGAAAGACACAGATGGCCCGTTACAGGAACGTGGGATGCTGAGTGCATCCTGAAAGTAGAAGAAGCACTATGGAGAAAGAAAGCCAGACAATCACAGAAAGATGCCATAGAATTATGGCGTAAAGAATCACATAAACGAGCCGAGAAAGAACTACGAAAAGAAGACAGACTTAGAGAGGCGTCGGATAAAGTCTGAGAAAACGAATTAGTTACTGAAGGAATCCGAGTAAAAGCAGAACAAGTAGACGGCGCACGAAACAATCTTGTAAATGGCATGTACATAGTGGCCGAGGGTTCGCCTGAAGCCACTCCAGAAATACCGAAAGATCTGCCGTCACCATTGGTTCCAACTAAAGTAAAGCACAGGACTACTAAAGACATATTTCTGAATTCCTATCTAGATGATGTAGCACCCGCTTACACCAATTCACGCGCCCCGCCTACTGAAGGGGATGGAGGTGGCAACCCGCCTCCAGACCATATCCCGCCATTACCGCAACAAAGTTGCCCCGTCCGACAGCCTGTCGTCCCTCCACCCCCACCACTTCCCACACCTAAGGTTAAGATACCAAATCCGTTTTTGCCTGATCCTTTTAAGAGACAAGTTCAAGTACACATACAGACTCCACAGAGGGATAATGCCCAAGCATCCGCCTCAGGAGGTGCGACCGGGGGTTACCAGACCCCGCCAGCAACACACAGATTACACTTTAGGGACATGCAGAAGCACCCTACACTCCAATCACCCCGTCTCGACATACTCAAAGAACAACTTCCAGTTTGCAGATATGATCCAGTACCCGGCAAAGATGATAGAATGTTGATAGCATCACTACGCTTGCGACAAGCTACAGATTACCTAGTGTTATTCTCAGGGATGACTGATCACCTAGATAGAATATATCATTTTGTCCAGACTGGGGAAAATCCCAATAGTATTAAGGAGGCCCTGGCTCATCAGAATGTTGACACTCAAGCATATATATTACGTTTTTTCATAAATTGCTTAATAAGAGAACGAGACAGGCCTGAGACAGAACAGGATGAAATGGAAGCACTAAGCAGGTGGGGTCAAAATATAGCCGAAGGAAAACATGATAAAGTGAATTGTATAGCTAGTATGTACAAGAAAATAAGAAAAACAGTAATAGAAATACACGAAAAAGAAAAAGAAAATGCCTCCGAGGAGGAGGAGGAAGGACCTGAAGAACCAGAAACGACTACAGATACGATAGCGTATGTAGGTAAGGGAACTTACCTTAGGAAAGGCATTCGTCCAGAAAGCAAGAGAGTTTTTCTCTCTGGCATATCAAAACCGAATTCTCCTGAATATCTGTTTCAAGACACTGATAAAATGCTTCGAGAACGAATGGGGTATCATGTACTCAATTCTATGGATGAACAAGAACTAGCCCGGTCAGCAGTACTATGGGCTGACAATCCTAATATATACAATGATGACACAGTAGCGCAGACATTTCTGAACCTATCCCCAGACGAGCAGAAATTAGCAGGTATATATATGATTCAGCACCTCCTCACGTTATACAGAAATAAACATTCTGATCCAGGTCCCTTACGCGATACATTAGAAGCACTACTCATGGATAGATGGAGAGGCCTAAGTACCAAGTTAATCCAAATAATTCTAGAACAACGGCACAGATACAACACTTTCTTAGGCCCACAATATGTTCCCGCTCCGCCCCCAGAAAGAAAAATGTATCATATGGAGCGTCTTGAAAGACAGAACCCTTTACGAGAAGTACATCCAGTTATGGGTACCGATAATACCTTGAAACGTGTGTATGTATACGCACCTCTGACCAAGTTAGAACTATTGGAGATGAAGAAACTATTACCCTGTCACGATAAAGACCCTGCAGGTTTTCATAGAGAACTTAAAGACATGTTGCTGATGGGAGATTACACATATGCTGATGTTATGAAATTATTAAAGGTATTGTTGCCCACAGGCATCTACGAGAAACTCAAAGAAAGAGAATGGGAGGTGGGAGACAAAAAGATTATATGGACAGAAATAGAAGACGAGGAAAAACTTCGTACTCCAGGGCTAGGCCTTGGGGAGAAAGCTAAAGCATTACCAGGTTTGATAGTACAGGTTCTGCCAAGATTACTGACCACTAAAAAGGAAGACTGGGACGCAATATCAGCCTGTAAACAGAAACACGATGAAGATACTAGTGACTTCTATTCAAGATTCGAGAAATGTTTCATTATTAATAGTGGCCTAAAACCAGGTAGAGAGTCGTACCCGCATCTTTTCGTAACGAAATTAGTAGAGAATTCCTTGACATCAGTTAAGAACCGTGTATATAAGGTTGAGAGTACATGGCAAGCAAATACGCCATCCCAGATGTTACAGATGTTACAATACCACCAGAACAGAATCAGAGAAGAACAGGATCATGAACAGAGACGCATGAAAGACACGAAAATGAAAATGTTAGTGGCCCAGTCGGTTCCAGCCGACGGCCAGAGAAAGGGTACGGCCCAGACAGGAAATGCAGCAGCTCCCGTTAAAGGGACATGCAACTATTGCAAGCAGCCAGGTCACTACGTACATGAATGCCCAGTCCTGAAACACAATATAGCAACAGGTAAAACGAAAGAAAGACCGCATCCGCCTAGACAAGACCAGGGCCAGCAACAGACCTCACAGAATGCACAACCTATGCATGCTCCACCACATACAGGACAAAACGCAGCGGTATCACAGTCACAATCACAGCCACAGCCCATTGCCGCGACGCAGCAAGTTTCACGACAGATGTGCCAGTATGCCCAATCTGATTATCCCGATTATCAACGATACACATGAAACAGCCTAGAGAGGGAGGTTGGCTTGCCTCTTATTGAGGTTCCTGTAGATCAAGAGGGTCCTTATGTACACAGTCAAGTATTGGGAAAAGACAGAAAGTTTTTAATTGACACAGGGGCAAGCCGCACAACAATCAGCCATGATGAAGTCCCAGGGGCACCCCTCTCAGGCTTACAGAATGTTTCCCTTGGTTTTTCAGGACAGCCTATTGTAAATGAGGTATCGAAACCCGTCCCTCTGGCTGTGGGTCCATTATCACGTGTTACAGACTTGTTACTTACGAAATCATGTCCAGAAAATCTGTTAGGTATCAAAACATTGAAGGCTCTAGGAGCTGTGATATGTTGTTCTCCGGAAGGAGTTAGACTTTTCTTGCGTGACTTTAAGGGTCACTATGTATTACGAGAGTTTGATGTCAGATTGAAAAATGTACCAGAACACCTGTGGGCACAAGGCCCAACCGATGTAGGCTGCATGCACATTACACCATACCGTGTTACACTCAAGCCAGGTGTTGTTTTACCCCGAATCAGACAATACAAGTTACCACCCGATGCTGTAGTGGCTTTACTGGAAATCATTGAAGAGCTCATTGCCCAAGGAGTGGTCGTAGAGACCGACTCCAATATCTGTAATTCCCCTATCATTCCGATTCTTAAACGTACTGATCCCAATGCACCGCCAGTATATCGGCTGGTGATTGATTTACGAGAACTGAATAAATGCATCGTTCCACAGTACCCTGTGGTTCCCGACATCTCTTCCCTATTGACTGCTATTGATTCAGAAGCAACGTTCTTTACTGTAATTGACCTCAAGAACGCCTTCTTCAGTGTGCCCATTGATCCAGAGAGCCAATATCTCTTCGGATTCAGTTTAAATGGACGAAGTTTCAAATTTTCACGCGTACCTCAAGGATTCACAGAAAGCCCCAGCATCTATAGTCAAGCACTGAAAAGACAACTTGATTGCATTCAAATGCCAGTTAACACCGCCTTACTACAATACGTCGATGATCTGCTGATCACCGCACAAAGTGAACCCGAATGTGAACAAGCGTCACTGACAGTTTTATATTTTCTAGCCGACAAGGGACACAAGGTGTCTCCTTCGAAGCTACAATTCTGTGTTCAGCAAGTTGTGTACTTGGGTCACTTGCTGTCCAAAGTGGGGAGACAGCTCACTCCTGACCGTATCCAGTTAATTGTAAATATGCCACGACCCCAGACACAAAAGGAAGTGCGGGCCTTTATAGGCCTCACCTCGTACTGCAGACAATGGATTCCTCAGTATGCATTTCTAGCTAAACCAGTCATTCAGTTGACAACACAGGAGGCAGCGACTTCGACTGTCCTTCCTTGGACTCAGGAACATACACAGGCCTTTGAGGAATTAAAGAAAGCTTTATGCCAAGCACCAGTTTTAGTGACACCGTGTTACAGCAAACCTTTTACACTTTTTGTTACAGAACGTGATGGTACAGCGTTGTCTGTCCTCACTCAAGATCAAGCAGGATCACATAAGCCTTGCGCTTATTTTTCAAGTACATTGGATTCAGTAGCCCAGGCACTCCCTGCGTGCTTAAAGTCAGTAGCAGCAACAGCCCTAGCAATCAGACAGAGCGACGCAATTGTTTTAGGACATCCATTAACAGTACAAGTTCCACATTCTGTAGAGGTTCTTTTAAACAGAACTCAGACTCAACACTTGACTATAGCACGACTGACAGGCTATGAACTGACGCTATTCCAGCCACACATAGAAATCAGACGCTGCAGCATTCTGAATCCCGCTACATTGTTACCTTCGATTATGACAGATTCAGCTCCGCATGATTGTATAGAGATCATTAATGCAGTAACAAAGCCCCGACGAGACTTAACAGATGTTCCATTGACAAATCCAGACCTGACACTTTACGTGGATGGTTCATGTATGAGAACAAGTACAGGAGAATTAGTGGCCGCGTATGCAGTGACCACTGAAACTGAAGTAAAAGAAACATATCGTATTGATACACTGTCTGCTCAAGCGGCGGAGCTCATTGCTCTGACCCGAGCCTGTATACTAGCCAAGAACAAGAATGTTAACATATACACTGATTCCCGTTATGCTTTCGGAGTTGTACACGACTTCGGAGTGTTATGGCAAGAACGAGGTTTTTTGACCTCTCACGGTGCCAAGATCCAACACGGTCCCCTCATTCAAGCACTGTTAGAAGCAATACATCTGCCTTCAGGCATATCCATCATGAAGTGTAAAGCACATACTAAAGTTACAGATTCTGTTTCCCAGGGTAACGACCTGGCAGACCAAACAGCAAAACATACAGCATTGACTCACACCCAGACAACTGACGTGACAAAGATCATAGTACCGACACATTGTATGACAGTTAGGGATCCCACACTAGATGTAATCGATATTCAGACACATGCTACTCCAGATGAAATAAAGAAATGGACTGAACTAGGAGGGATTCAGACAGATCAAGGTTGGATGACGAAGGGAAAATCTACATGGTTTCTCCCCGACTCTATGGTTCAAGTCATAATAAATACAGCACATAGTCCAGCACATCTAGGAGAAAAAGCTATGTTAGACAGTTTACAGAATCTCTGGTACAACAAACACTTACGAGCAGCAGCAAAACAGAAAGTGCATACTTGCATGATCTGTTGTCAGTTCAATCCAGGTAAAAGCGTCCCTGTAGAGCAAGGTGGATTCCATCCTCCCGATCACCCTTTTGAAGTCCTCCAGATGGATTATATCCAGATGGACCGTTGTCGAGGATTTAAGTACGTCCTCGTAGTTGTTTGTGCACTTTCCCGCTGGACCGAAGCATATCCAGTCCCAGATTACACTGCTCCGACCACTGCCAGGCAGCTGGTTCGAGAATTCTTCCCACGGTACGGCTTGCCTCGTGTCGTGTACTCAGATAACGGACAGCCATTCTCATCCGAGCTCATGAAACAGGTTTCCCTCCTGCTAGGATATCAGTGGAGATTCCATTGTGTCCGACATCCCGAGGCCGCTGGCCTTGTAGAAAGGCATAACCAGACACTGAAAACCCGCCTTGCTAAAATCTGTAAAGAGAAAGGGGTCGACTGGATAGTCGCCCTGCCCGTTGCACTGTTCTATATGAGAATGGTCCCCCATTCGAGATCAGGACTATCCCCGTATGAAGTGGTCTTTGGCAGACCACCGAATATGTGGGGGACGCCCATGCCTAAGAAAATAACCGATGTTGATTGTAACATGCTGACAGATTACCTTGCCTCCTTGATGTCTGCACTCCAATCATGTCGTTCACAGGTTGCTGCAGCCTTTCCTGACAACACTGATGTAAAGCCACACGATGTCCGTCCCGGAGATACGGTGTTAATTCGCAACTTCGACAGGAAAAGCCCGCTGGAGCCCCGCTGGAAGGAGCCGAAGATCGTCCTTCTTACCACGAGGACCGCCATCAAAGTGGAAGGCCGAAAGGGGTGGATCCACACGAGTCATATTAAAAAATGTAATGAACTGTTGCCAGAAACTGACTCGTCCACCCCCTCAAAAGACTGCCTCGATACTAAAGACTTCAAAGTTCCAAAAAGAGAGAAAACTCCCAAAGAGGAGTATCGAACAAAACTTCGATCTAGCAAGTCAGACAGTTTAATTGTTTAAGTCCTCCCCTAGGTGAATCGGTTAAATAGTTTCTGACATGTATCCCCTAGATCGAGATAGAGAGAGAGAGAGACAACTCAAGAAACATACATATTGTAAATCACTCCGCAGTCACTGTATAGTGACATTATTGATTATGTTTTTTCTAAGTCTTCTGATTATTGTTGCCAGTATATTGCTTCCCATATATTACCCTATCTTCAAGCGTGAACAATCTGCTTACAATGTCACTGCCGAACATTCTTTTAGGGAATTACCTCCTCATGAACTATCTTACAGACTTGCGCTGCGCAACAATACATTCATTAGTATGTTACATCACTCCCATCAGACTAACAATGCTACAAACTGTTGGATATGTGGCCGACTCCCTCCCTATCAGAAATACAAGGGAGTTCTGCCTCTCTTTCCGTACCCATTCACTCACAATGGCTCCTGTGGTGCATGGTTTAGAATAATTAATTCCTTAGATCCTGATATTGCTGTTTTCAAAGGAAACTGGGTTTGGGGAAACTTGAACTTAGTTCTGCTCAATGCCTGTTACCCTGACAAGAAGGGACTTCCCATTAGAATAGGAACTGATCTAGAAAATGAAGTATATGGATTAGGTAATTATACAATTAACCTTATGATTCTTACTGTCGAATCCCAAGCTGCAACAGTTCTCCCTGCTATGTCAGTATTACCAGTCACTGGCGATTTATGTGTCAGAAAGAAGGGTTCAGTACACTTAGGTCATAGTAAATGTACTACTGTGGTCGAATTCAGTGATCAAGGCAAGTCTTCCTTTAGAGCTACTCGTCATTCCTACTTTGTTTGTGGCCATACCGCATACATACGCTTACCTCCAGATTGGGATGGTACCTGTTACATTGCGTTCCTTCTGCCACCTGTTTTTCTAGCCCCTCCTGATTATCACAGAAATACAAATCTAGTAAAGAATAGACTCAGAAGAGATCTCCCGATTGTCGACTATACTGAAACGGCATGGGAGCAATACACAGATTTCAATAAAGGATTCTTTTTCTTCACAGGCCCCGTCCAAAATAGTAAACTAATACGTAGATTAACTAGAACACTTGAAGCAGTAGTGAATGAAACTGCCTCCGCTCTAGGCAACTTAACAGAGGAGCAGTCCGCCATGCGGGTTGTTGTTCTTCAGAATCGTCTTGTTATTGACGTCATCTTGGCAGATAGAGGCGGAGCTTGTAAGGTCATCGGGTCAAGTTGCTGTGTTTTCATTCCAGAAAACGCGCCAACGGTATACCAAGCTATTACACGTCTTCATAAAATTGCAAGTTTGATACATCAGAATCCAGGCACCTGGACTTGGTCCGGTTGGTTCTGGACAACGTTGACCGCTTGGGGATGGAAGATCCTATCCTTCCTAGGCATTGCCCTTGTCATAGTATTCAGTTGCTGCCTGTGCCTACAGTGTGGGCCAGCGATTTGTGGTCTGTGCGCCACATCGTGCATTGCACATTCCAGTTTTCACTCAAAACGCGAAAAGAAGAAAGAAGAGCAAATGATGTTACAAGAACAGACTGATCGATTCATGAGGATCGATATATCATGAAGGGTCCGTAGGGAACAAGGAGGGAATGAGGAAATATAAATTTTATGGTCAAGTAATGTTCCCTAACGTGTACCCCACCGTCTCCATGTACCAGTGCATGTAACTTCCCTCCTGTGCCAGCTATGAAGACGCAAATACATTTGCGTCCAACGTTAACATGTCCTCTTTCAGACCCACCCTGAATGGGTTGTATATTCCGTTCCTAAGTATGCTATGCCAACGTCTTTTTGTAGTGTACTTTACACGTTTTTCAGCTCTGGCGAAGTAGGCCCTGAATTCTGCCATCGAGCCTTGTTCTGCCTTCTAACTCTGAACGCCTCAGCCTGGGCTGTCTCTGTACCCGTGACCTCTGCCTTACTCCCTGTGCGGCTAACGGCGCTTAGCTCAGCCTGCTGCCTGCCAAGACTGAATTCAACCTTCGAATTATCTGTTCCGCTCCTCGAAAATGCATTCCTACCTACTAGTTTAAGTAAACATCCCCCCAGCTGCAGAGCAAAGGGCCCGGCCTCACTGTCTCCGTGCAAGTAATTCATAGCCTCTGTTACCATGGTAGGTCCATGCCCCCTCGCATCTCATGCAGACACTTAGGCGCTTATACACGCACTCACAGTCAGTATAGAATAGCTTCTGCCCCAGAGACCTTTTCCTTCTAGATAATATGGTTCCTAAACATCAGATACCAGATATGATAGAGGTACGAGTTGATCTGACATGCCAGACTTCTGTCTCTTTCCGCCAGTGTAAATGTCAAGTCCCCTGCACCCTCCAGTTTCACGTCAATCACACGTCATGCAGCTGCGCGCGCATCCAGGCCTCAGATTTCTGCTGACATTGCCAAATTCTCCTTTGTACCCACCTACTCGTGACACTTACATCTGACGTTTCTAGCACACGCCTCTATGTTCACGCCTAGTTCACGCCTTCTAATTACGTATCACTACCACGTGTGTGCTCTTATCTTGTTTCTCTCAGCTGTTACGCCTACTGTATTGGTTTCTATTATATGATTTAAGTATATAAGCTATGTATTGTCAATAAAATATTGCTCTATCCCTTCCTGCACCCCAGTGGTGGCAGGAACATGATATCCGATCTGGTACCATGACCATTCCTTTTTAAGGAATAAAACCCCTAAGAACTCTAACACCACGGACTCTGCCTCTTTCTTTCCGATTGAGTTATTTTTGTTAAAGTACTTACCTGCTTAGAAATTAGGACGGTAAATCAAATATTTACCACAGCACCATCCACTCAGTCTTCCTGCCTACCTTTGTGGGGGAGACAATGGCATAAAGTGTCAGAGGACATCTTCCAGAAGACATGTATTGAACCGCACTTCCTACTTAATGAGAATATCGAGGTGGCCTTATCTAGATACAATCTTGCTATCCATTCGGCGGTAGAAACCATTGCTCCGCTGAAAAGATGCAAACTGCGTCAGGCACTCCGGCATGAGGTGTGGTTCTTGGACCAATTGAGGTTTCACAAACAGAAATGTAGGAAGCTTGAAAGGGCTTGGAGATCATCCTATGTGGAGGCTGACAAAAACCGCTATTATGTGGCTCTGTCTGCTTATCATAAGGACATTAGAGCAGCACGTAAGAATCACATTGCATCCCAACTTACAGAGGCTGGCAATGCCCCTAAGGTTTTGTACCAGATCCTTCAAACTTTTACGAAACATATAGCTTGTGAGAGCCCAGATTTATCTTCTCAACAATTGTGTGATGATATCTCTTTCTATCTTACTAGTAAGATAGATAGGATTTATGACAAAATTGTTAGTTCGAGTCTTCCATAGACCAGCCTGTGGTGCCACCTTTGGAATCTAGGGCAGCTTATTCCACACTGCTTACTGAGTTTCCTGCTGCCTCCCTGCGTGAGGTCGAGGACCGCATTGGACAAACCAAAAGTGGATGCCCATCGGACCTTATTCCAGGTAGAATTATGCCAAAGGTTGGCAAGGTGCTCGGTCCTGTGATCCAGTCCCTTGTCAACCGTTCGCTTTCCGAGGGCGTAGTCCCACGAGAGTGGAAGGTGGCATTGGTGCGACCTATTAGGAAGAACTCCTCTATTCTGTGGACAGATTTGTCCAATCTCAGCCCCCTATCTCTCCTTCCGTACCTGAGCATACTAACGGAGAAGTACGTCAATAGTCATCTGTCGAGCTTCATTGAACGCACTGGAAGTCTGGACTATTCACAGTCGGTCTTCAGGCCGAATCATAGCACCGAAACAGCTCTCCTTTCTGTGACTGACGACCTTCGGAGGTTTCAGGATAAGGGGCACTCAGTCATCTTGGTACTATTGGATTTATCAGCAGCGTTCGATACCATATCCTATGACATCTTGCTCCAGCGTTTGGGAGAGATTGGGCTTGATGGTTTGGCTCTGGCCTAGTTGAGGAGTTTCCTGTCTGATCGGACTCAGTGTGTCAATATGGGCACATTTCGCTCCACTGTGGTAGAGATTACAAAGGGGCTGCCACAGGGCTCCTGTTTGAGCCCCACACTCTTTAATATTTATGTGCCCCCCCTGGCTAGGATTATGAGGGCTTTCGGATTTATCCCAGTGTCATACGATGATGACACTCAGCTCCTCTTCCCATTCAAGTCTCTTACCCCGGCTGTTAAACTGGCCTTCTCAGAAGGTATGAAGGAGGTTTCACGATGGATGGCCTCAAACGTCCTACAATGTAATGTGGGTAAAACGGAGGTTGTGCATTTCAGGGAAGCCAAAATGTTGTGGACCCCTGACTGGTGGCCTCTAGATCTAGGCCCCGTCCCTGGCCCTAGGCAGGTGGTGAAGAACTTGGGTGTTCAGTTGGACCAGGATTTGTCCATGAAGGACCATGTTAACAAGATGGTGGGGTCATGTTTTCATATAATCAGGCTCCTTCGCAAAGTGTTTCCTTTGCTGCCAGACACCACTAGGAAGACGTTGGTCCAGGCCTTGGGGCTTAGTCGCCTAGATTATTGCAATGGGCTGCTGGTGTCGGCCAATGACGGTGTTCTAGGTTGGTCCTGAACGCTCCTCCTAGATCCCCCTCTCGTCCTTTGCTGCATAAATTGCACTGGTTACTAATCCGTCAAAGGGTCAAGTATAAGACCTGCTGTGTGGTCCGTAAGGGCTTGCACGGCCTGGGCCCTTCGTGTTTGGCGGATACATTCAATCCTTATCTGCCTGTACGTACCCTTCAATCTAGTAATCAGTTCCTTCTCCAAGTGCCTATAGTAAAAAAGGTAAGACAAGGGGGAAGAGCCCTGTCCTTCATTGGTCCTACCTTATGGAATAAACTTCCTATCTTTCTTAGGCAGTGCACAGACCATCTGACGTTCAGGAAAAGGCTGAAAACATTTTTGTTCCAGGCTTAGCACCTAAATAGGACTCCATTCTTTCTCTTTTGTCTCTCACTAGCTTTGGACGCAGAGATACTCCTCCGGGATTTGATTCAAGCGCAGTATAAAATAATAATAAAAAAAAATATTACTATGAAGTCAAGGAGCAATAGTAGTCAGGAGAAGGCTGGAGCTCAATGAGGTAGTTTTCCCAAAGAAAAGCAGTTAAAATGGAGGCATTTAAAAAATATATATATATTTCATTGGATGCTGTCAGCATGAAAGTGAATAAAATTAAGTAGTAAAATTATAAATTGATACTTGTATAGCGCACTACTCACCCGCAAGGGTCTCAAGGCACTTGTACGAATACCGCTGTGGAACCCATCCTGGCTTTCCCTGTGAGGCGTCCACTCCTAGACACCCCCAAGGTGGAGGCCAGGCATCCTTAGTGTTGTGGGGGCCGTTGTGGAGATTAAGCAAGTTATTGCTCAGAGTTGCAGAGTGGGACTCCATGATTGGAATAGGCACCGAGGCAAGATTTATCAGGTCCATGGAATTTTTGAGCCCAAGACCCGCCGAGGCGGGAAATTGAACCCTGGTCCCGGGCTAGACCTTTGCATCAGGGTCTGCCGCTCTAACCATTGAGCCACACTTCTCCTAGGTAGTGTGTTGGATGCTTCCACAAGAAGTCTTTTTATGGGCTGTTGTTTAGGAAAGAAATGACATTTAAACATGTATATGCTTTTGAATCCATGGAGTAAAGCACACCTGCTATATCTTATTTGGAAACAGCATGGTCCTTCTAGAATGTGTTATGAATATGTGACCTACTGGTTGCACTTTGTTGCTAGGTACACTGAGGTAAGAGTGTATTGGGGGGAAGGGTGTTAAAGAGAAATATTTTTTTTTTAAGTTGAGTGATGACACAATGTAAGTAATGGCAAGTTTTAATTTCCAACTCAGGACTATGTAATAAACTGTTGTGTAGTATTTACATTTCAGAAAAATGAAGCTAGATATAGGGGTGACCTCCCATTTTTGTCTGTGATTTCTCTCTGATAATTGTGAAAACATCGCAAAAAAAAGGGCCGACTGGAATCTCATTTTGAAAGAGAGGAAAGGGTTAACATATGCTAAGCATTCACAAGTGGAGATGCAGTAGTCTAAACTGAAAGACATGATTTCATTTGCTGTCTTTCTTATGATGATAGCATGGAAAGCTTAAGAGGTTGCCATTTTAGGGTTGCTTTGTATGAGAGTAGTGTACCATTCTTGTGCTTAGTTTTTACAAATCTTGTCAGTGCAAAACTATCTAGAAAGATCAAACATAACAATATATTCTACAAACTCAATTTACTGGTATGCATATAACTGTAATTATTTTTTAAATATTTATTATTAATGAAGATGTATATGAAAGTTGTATTAAAAGGAGTATCACGGTTATGCAAAAAAAGTTTGATATGAACTGTATCTATTAGAGGGTATGTGTTTAGGGCCATATGTAGTAGCCCAATTGCGATTGCAAATGCAGAAATTCGCTGAATTTCAGCATTTGCAATCACAATTTGGGCAGCGTGCTATGTTTCACCCAAAAACTCACACGCAAAATAAGAAATCTCAACATTTGTTATTTCTTATTTTGCGAATGCATTCAAGGAATCCCAATTTGCGATTCCTTAAATGCAATGTAGGAAGTATCCAAGTTGTGCAATTTTGACTTAAAGAATCACAAATTACCACCAATTTCAGGTTGGTGGTAATTTAGCGCACGTATGTGTGCCACATGTGCACACATGTTTATTTGAGGGGTGTAAAAGGGTGTCCTATTGACACCCTTGCAACCTTGAAATTGCATTCTCAATTAGCGATTCTCTAATTGAGAATCGCAAATTGAGAATGTCTTTCCATTCATTCCTACGGGCCTTCTAGCCCATAGAAATGAATGGTAAGGTATTTTTTATGTGCGAATCTCAATTTGCGATTTGCAAATAAGGAATAGGTGAGATTCTCAAAATATTTTGCTAATCCTACCTACATTGTATTTTGGGATTCTCTAATTACGATTCCCTAAAAATCACAATTTGAGAATCGCAAAACACGTATTACCTACATGTAGCCCTAAGAGGTTAATGGTGAATGTTTTGGGAAGTAAGAGAAAAATGAATTAGTGCCTCATTATTACATTGTATATTTTATTGGAAAATAACAATATTGTCTTGTGGAAAGTAGCAATGAGGAACACCTTACTTTCAAGTGTTTTCCAAATAAGTTGAACATGAGCCTTTGGAAAATGGATGCAGCTGATGCCAGCCCAAAAAGCATCATTTTTTACTGGAAACACCCTATGGGAGTGATGAAGGCTGTTTATGGTTTGCTCTCCTCCTTAAACCGAATCTGGTGATATGCTGCTGAAGGTTCTGTGGTAGAAAACCACTGAGCATCCTTTATCAAAGCTAAAATCTATGGAATCTTCAAAAGCGGACACTTACCCAAAACAATTTTGTTGTTTTAAAATTGCGCAATTTAATACATAACCTGATTTTACCATTGCATCATCATGTCACCACCACCGGGAAAATCCTTTCAGAGGATTCAATTGGTTCTATTATGCCAGCTCTGACCAATTTATCTAGCTCTTTTCCAACCTCTTCCCTGAGAAGAATAGAAATATTTCTTTCTCTATGTATCCTAGGTCAAGCAACTGTTTTTAAAACAATGCAATGTTCAAAATCCTTTAATATACCGATCTCAGCACTAAAAACTTGGGGAAACTTTCTAAGCATTTTGGTTTCAATTGTTTCACTCTCATCAACTATCATGACTGGCTCAGGGTTATTAGGATCTAGAGTAATGTGCGGGTCACCCTGGTCCCTCCACCTAAACACTGAAGGACCCTTTACTGCAATATAGAATTTTCCTACCAACTCTCTATTTCTAAAACAGAACACCAAAGTTCTGTAGCCTACCATGTCTATCTTTTCTCTTGAAAAGCCTTCGGGACTTAGATCTGGTTCCAGTAGTTTCTTTCCCTAATTTATTTAGGAACTTAAAGCTCCACACTTCCTAATTCACGATTGTATAAGGAGATCCTGAATCAGTGTACATTTGCACATTTACCCCTCCAAATTTCATAAAGCACAAAGGTTTTTTCTTGTCAACACCCATATTTCTTGTTAATGGTCAGAATAAGTAAATCATTGGTTAGATCGTGTTGTGCAACACTATATCACAGTGCATAATTTTCCTAACATTTGTGTGACCGCAAGGCAAAGTTTACTAGAGGCAAATGTGAACCACTAACACAATGGTAACAGTTCATGCCATCTTTCTAAGCAGGATCATGCACCTTAACAATCTCTTTCCTGGGTTTGCTATCTCCTTTGTTATCAACTTTACTTATCACTTTCTCTTTGGAATGTTTTGACTCTACTTTTAGAGCCTTAGCACTGTGGCTGGATAACTCCACTTTCCGTACTATAGCTAAGGTATCTTTAGGGTTAGGATCCCCATTGAGCCACAACCTCTCTTGAATAGCTGGATCACAGGTATGCATAATCACTAATCCCGCATGACTTGTTTCTGTAAATTGTCAAATTTACAATACCCTGATAATTTCTTAAGTGTGGCCACATACTCATCAATTGTATCTCCTAACTCCTGCTTTCTTTGAAAAAAACTTACATTTTACTATCCCAAAATACATTTTCGAGGGGAAAATGGTTATCAAAATCTCTTATGGAATCCTGAAAAACATTTGCATTCCCTCCCCCACCTGTTTTCATCATTTCCTCATGCAGTTATAATCACTCTGGTCCCACTGGGTGCAAGGAAATCTTTTTCCTTTCCGGTTAAATTTTTTCTCCTCATCAGTAGTTTCCGAAAAGTTTAAAATGATTTCCACTCAACCCATTGTAATACTCTCTGTTTATCAGTGGATGAAGAAAGCAAGAATTGCAGGGACCTTGACATCTAGGTGCTGGCAGGCACTTATTCCACAATGTGGTTGCACAGATTTAGGATAAGGGACACATTCATAATGAGATACACAATCTTGCTCTCTGGGAGTAGGTGAAGGATCCCACTTGCTTGGTCTGGACGATGACTTTAGTATCTCGGAGCTGTGACCCAGGGTTCAGATGAGGAAGAAGACCGTGCTCCCCTGGGTGCTTCTAACAGTGAAGGAACTAAACTTACCACAACTCACATTTCTGTTCCTTGCAATTTTATCTGGCGATGCCTGGCTCTAGGAATAGCACTCACAGTTTTAAGCCTCAAATACAGTAAAGAAGGGTATGTGCAGCCCAGATATTCTGAGAATGGTTGAAACAAGCTGAGGTGTCAGCAATTCTGACTGGTCACCTATTGGCCAATCAAAATTGTCCTTGTATTTAGGTCACTGTAACCAGCTGCTAACTGCTGCTCACCTCCTTCTCTATCACTGTCCCCTACCTGCCTGGATAAGTTGAAGGTTCAGGAACTAGCTCATCTTATGACCTGGACACGGCATCTAGAGCCCTCATTTACTGTGGCAGCATATGTAAATTCAGACCAGGAATCGGCAGGTCCATTTGGGAATGTGAAGCCACAGACATAGTAAAACAGCTTCTATCCCCCTTAATTCTTTATTTGCATAGACTGCGACAGATATTGTGATTGAGATTTGTTTACAGTATACATTATAGGTTGTATAATAGGACTTAATTTACACATTGGAACACTGATTTGCGTTGTTGTTTTCTGGTCCGATCCCTTTTGTTCAGCCAGTCTTCCTTATGTCTTTCATTTGCTCTTCTGTAAACCTTCTGAGACCGACGCCAAGTACTAAGAGCTCAGCCAGCTACTGCAAGTCTGCTTTCTTCACCCCTTCTGTATGTCACATCTGTATACCTATCAGAGTAAATGTAAAACATCACACATCCTTTTTATGGTTGACAACATTATTCTACTGACACACTCATTTAAATGTGTTTGGAAGAGTCACGTAAATGTTCAGTAATTGGTTTACATACACATTTGATGCTTTTCCAATTTAAATTAATGTGGTAGAAACCGCATTAATAATGTGAGGCATTACCATATTTTAGAATGGAAAATAGAAACACGTTAACTCTGCATTAATAAATTCAGAAACGATGTTGCAACACTTGCAAACAGTTATTCCAATTTAGAAGGTACATCTTCGGCAAAACCACACATGTCCCTTCCAGTTATCTATTTGGGTGATTAGGACAAATTTAGTGAGCAACTGTTAATGCCTTAAAGTTTCCATTTTGAAACCATTGAAATATGCCAGGAACTGACCAGATGAGTGTACTGCTGATCCACCGGCATTCACAAAAATCTTGTTGAATTGACTGATTATTCTAAAATAAAGCTCATTTCAACCGTTGATGCAATGGCGCCGCAGGAATACTCCTGAGTGCATGACACACTGAAAAACCTGGAAGTACTTAGCATTCTCTTGCTGTTAGCCTTAGCTTTCTTCTTATTTATACTTTCTAGGTGAATCATAATTACACAATGAACACCCTGAGAGAGCTTTTTGAACCCACAAACTACGCACTACTAAGTACAACGCACAATAGGGTTTGACAGTGTTTACACATTATGAGACATTCGTACAATTGACGCTGCCACAGAATTCCCTGTGAATGTTGTTTTAATGTTGCTTTTGTTTGCTGCATTATGAGCCTATTGTGCTCATGATAGATTTAGATTCATTTTGCATTACTTGACGTTGCTCTGACACCTTTCTACTTGTAATAGGAAATGTGCTACTGAACAGCATGTAATATACTCCTGCTGCGGAACATTTTCCAAGGCACACTCATTACGGGGTTTGAATAATGGAATGTCCAAATACATATGTCCCTGCATATGAGTTATCAGAGGTGCTGTTGCCCTATTATAAACATCTGGTGTTACAGCTGTGTTCGGTGTACCATTTACATCTGTAACTTGCTGGCGTTTCAAACGAATATGTGTACTTTTCTTCTATTTTCTTGTAGTACTTCAACAACTTCTGTTCTACCTCTCATTTCGGACCATCTTTATTTCTCTGGTATGGCCCCACAGCCACTGGGGCAGTACGATATATATATATATATATATATATATATATATATATATATATATATATATATATATATATATATATATATATATATATATATATATATATATATATATATATATATATATATATATATATATATATATATATTACCTACTGGCGGTCGCCAGTAGGTATATATAGTTAGGACCTAGTTACCATAGGAAATCCGCAACATTCTACTGGGAATAACTTTGGCGTCGATTGAGGAAATAGCGTGCAATTTTCCAAGATTTTGGCCAGCTCAGTTCTGCTCCTTCCCTGAAAGTTTTGGGGGGATTTGTCAAGCGGGGCTGAGAAAAAAGGGGGGTCGCAAAACGTGTTTACCCCATGTTAATTTCCAGACACGGCTATAGCCCGAATGGCTGAACGGAAGTACACCAAACTTGGCAAAATGATAGGGACTGGTATGCAGAAGTGCGTTTTTTATAGTTGGTGAAAATCCCTCCAGTAGTTCCTGAGAAAATAAAAAGAGAAAACATATATATATCTATAGCAGCTTACTGTAAGCTTACTGTAAGCTTACCTTTCCTAGCATGAGCTGAATGCTAATTGGCTGTCAACTGTCTGTCAACACTCCAAACCAGAAAGTGTTGGCAGCCATCTTGTGCCTCGGTAGACTGAGGCACAGGAAAGCAGGAAAACAAACATGTAGAACTCAAAAAGGGGGCAGGGTAGAAGCACCCTGACCCCCTAGGCCTGCTCAGGGGGTCCCACAAGGACCCCCCCCGGCCCCAATAAAATAATATATTTTTATTAAAATCTAAAGTTATTATCTAATGCTTTTCCCACAGTGGTGTGGAAGGGGATCTATAAGCTAAACTGAACGCATATTTTCTGTAAATTCACATTATCTTTCTCAGTCATGTGAGAATGAAGTCTGACATTCTCAGTAAAACATGTACATCCAACAAGGACAGAGACTGTCAGTTGATTCCTTTGTGTTCTACTGCAGCCTCCTAGAGTGTTCTAAACAACAACTAAAGCGCTAACAGTCCTACTTATTACAAAGGTATGGCACACCTGGAGCCATCTTGATTGGAATAAAGTGGTAACTCTTAAAACATTTAATTTAAAATGGAACAAAACGAGGGGGTATATTTTGCCATAGAAAGTATGATTAGTGCTGCAGAAAGAAAAATTAGGGCACATTTTGAGTGACTTCTCAAATCCTCATCTATTTCATTAAAAAATTCTGACATGCAGTCTCCCAAGATGGCCACCAGAGACAAAAGAGCCCAAATGTAGCCCAAATATCACCCAGATGTAGCCCAAGTATACAATGACAGAATGTCCCAGAGTGTTCTAAAGAACAACTAGATCGCTAACAGTCTTACTTATGACAAAAGTATGGCACACCAGAAGCCATCTTGATTGGAATGAAGTGGTACGTTTGAAAACATTTAATTTAAAAAGGAACAAAATCAGGGGGTTCATTTTGCCATAGAAAGTATGATTAGTGCTTCAGAAGGAAAAATTAGGGCACATTTTGAGTGACTTCTCAAATCCTCTTCTATTTCATTAAAAAATTCTGACATGCAGACTGAAACATGCACTTTGAATACCAGCAGCAGACTTCCCTGGTGAGCAGTAGCTTTACTACAGTGATCTAATGAGCAACTAGAGTGGTAACATTGAGAATTTATGGCAAATGTGTGACACATCTGAATGCCTTCTTGATGGAACCAAAGGAAACAAGCATTGAAAATGCAATAGATCTCGCCCTCGTTTAAGTTAAAGCCATCATGTTTGTTATGAGGTGGCTTTTTAGCTTTGCTTTTATTAGTGTTTTTCAAACTTTCATGTCAATAACATGCATATGTATGCATATATGTATATGTATGCATGGATTTATATTTGTATTTATATAGATATGCAGATCATTTATGTTTATATATGTATGTATATATATATATACACACATACATATATATAAATATATATGCATATATATGCATATATATATGTGTATATGTGTGCATGTAGAGAGAGGTAGAGAGGTAGAGGTAGAGAGGTAGAGACTAGTAGAGAGAGGTAGAGAGGTAGTGAGTAGAGAGAGAGTAATAGAGAGTAGAGAGTGAGTAGTAGAGAGTAGTAGAGAGTGAGTAGCAGAGAGTAGTAGAGTGAGTAGTAGAGAGTGAGTAGTAGAGAGTGAGTAGTAGAGAATAGTAGAGAGTAAGTAGTAGTAATGTTTCTCAAGAAAAGTCATTTTCAATTGTTTGGAATATCGGCGTTTGGGCATATATGGCCCACGGACACGGTTTATGACTTTTCTTGAGAAACATTTGAATTTGGATTATCATGTCCTATACTTTGGAATTTTTGAAAGACTGACTTTGAGGATGCTATAAATGACTCAAGTCAATGGATGCTGCTGGGAACGCTCCCAGCAACACCCATTGCACACCCCTTTAACCCCTTCGATGCTCATGACGAGCTCAGCTCGTCATGAGGCACGGTTGAGCTGTGCTTATGACGAGCTGAGCTCGTCATGTATAATGGGAAAGCTCACAAAGAAGCACAGGAGGGAAAAACCCATAGCAGCCAAGGTGTTAACGCAGGACACTGCATTAAAGGAACTGATATTTATCAGGCAGGATTATGCCACAAAAAGTGGCTTAGTCCTGCCTGATAAATATCACTCAGTCTTCTGCGCCACCGGAGTGTCACAAAAAGTGCATCATTCATGGCATGGTCAGTGATATCACTGATGACATCTCAAATGACATCACTGATGACATCATCCATGTGACAATCAAATACACCTCATCACACACTAGTATAATCTTTCATCACTCACTGTACAATAGAAAGTGCCATATTTGAAACCATTGACACACCAATAGAAATTTCTAAACACCCACTCAGTTATTCATAGAACTATACACACATCGAATCACTTACCTATAGATTCAGTGTTATATACAGTGAATAATCAACAGAACACTATCAAATATACTTATACGTCTATTTCAACATTACACACCAGCACACATTGTATTCACTTATTAAGACATCCTTCTGACTTATGCAAACAATTGATTATACTTACACTTACTCACCTACACACTCATACAAACACCACTTCATCTATTTTTATAGATAGTAACTCACACTTAGTGTGTTATAAAATCACTATTACAAGTATACATATATAGCCGAAGGAAAACATGATAAAGTGAATTGTATAGCTAGTATGTACAAGAAAATAAGAAAAACAGTAATAGAAATACACGAAAAAGAAAAAGAAAATGCCTCCGAGGAGGAGGAGGAAGGACCTGAAGAACCAGAAACGACTACAGATACGATAGCGTATGTAGGTAAGGGAACTTACCTTAGGAAAGGCATTCGTCCAGAAAGCAAGAGAGTTTTTCTCTCTGGCATATCAAAACCGAATTCTCCTGAATATCTGTTTCAAGACACTGATAAAATGCTTCGAGAACGAATGGGGTATCATGTACTCAATTCTATGGATGAACAAGAACTAGCCCGGTCAGCAGTACTATGGGCTGACAATCCTAATATATACAATGATGACACAGTAGCGCAGACATTTCTGAACCTATCCCCAGACGAGCAGAAATTAGCAGGTATATATATGATTCAGCACCTCCTCACGTTATACAGAAATAAACATTCTGATCCAGGTCCCTTACGCGATACATTAGAAGCACTACTCATGGATAGATGGAGAGGCCTAAGTACCAAGTTAATCCAAATAATTCTAGAACAACGGCACAGATACAACACTTTCTTAGGCCCACAATATGTTCCCGCTCCGCCCCCAGAAAGAAAAATGTATCATATGGAGCGTCTTGAAAGACAGAACCCTTTACGAGAAGTACATCCAGTTATGGGTACCGATAATACCTTGAAACGTGTGTATGTATACGCACCTCTGACCAAGTTAGAACTATTGGAGATGAAGAAACTATTACCCTGTCACGATAAAGACCCTGCAGGTTTTCATAGAGAACTTAAAGACATGTTGCTGATGGGAGATTACACATATGCTGATGTTATGAAATTATTAAAGGTATTGTTGCCCACAGGCATCTACGAGAAACTCAAAGAAAGAGAATGGGAGGTGGGAGACAAAAAGATTATATGGACAGAAATAGAAGACGAGGAAAAACTTTGTACTCCAGGGCTAGGCCTTGGGGAGAAAGCTAAAGCATTACCAGGTTTGATAGTACAGGTTCTGCCAAGATTACTGACCACTAAAAAGGAAGACTGGGACGCAATATCAGCCTGTAAACAGAAACACGATGAAGATACTAGTGACTTCTATTCAAGATTCGAGAAATGTTTCATTATTAATAGTGGCCTAAAACCAGGTAGAGAGTCGTACCCGCATCTTTTCGTAACGAAATTAGTAGAGAATTCCTTGACATCAGTTAAGAACCGTGTATATAAGGTTGAGAGTACATGGCAAGCAAATACGCCATCCCAGATGTTACAGATGTTACAATACCACCAGAACAGAATCAGAGAAGAACAGGATCATGAACAGAGACGCATGAAAGACACGAAAATGAAAATGTTAGTGGCCCAGTCGGTTCCAGCCGACGGCCAGAGAAAGGGTACGGCCCAGACAGGAAATGCAGCAGCTCCCGTTAAAGGGACATGCAACTATTGCAAGCAGCCAGGTCACTACGTACATGAATGCCCAGTCCTGAAACACAATATAGCAACAGGTAAAACGAAAGAAAGACCGCATCCGCCTAGACAAGACCAGGGCCAGCAACAGACCTCACAGAATGCACAACCTATGCATGCTCCACCACATACAGGACAAAACGCAGCGGTATCACAGTCACAATCACAGCCACAGCCCATTGCCGCGACGCAGCAAGTTTCACGACAGATGTGCCAGTATGCCCAATCTGATTATCCCGATTATCAACGATACACATGAAACAGCCTAGAGAGGGAGGTTGGCTTGCCTCTTATTGAGGTTCCTGTAGATCAAGAGGGTCCTTATGTACACAGTCAAGTATTGGGAAAAGACAGAAAGTTTTTAATTGACACAGGGGCAAGCCGCACAACAATCAGCCATGATGAAGTCCCAGGGGCACCCCTCTCAGGCTTACAGAATGTTTCCCTTGGTTTTTCAGGACAGCCTATTGTAAATGAGGTATCGAAACCCGTCCCTCTGGCTGTGGGTCCATTATCACGTGTTACAGACTTGTTACTTACGAAATCATGTCCAGAAAATCTGTTAGGTATCAAAACATTGAAGGCTCTAGGAGCTGTGATATGTTGTTCTCCGGAAGGAGTTAGACTTTTCTTGCGTGACTTTAAGGGTCACTATGTATTACGAGAGTTTGATGTCAGATTGAAAAATGTACCAGAACACCTGTGGGCACAAGGCCCAACCGATGTAGGCTGCATGCACATTACACCATACCGTGTTACACTCAAGCCAGGTGTTGTTTTACCCCGAATCAGACAATACAAGTTACCACCCGATGCTGTAGTGGCTTTACTGGAAATCATTGAAGAGCTCATTGCCCAAGGAGTGGTCGTAGAGACCGACTCCAATATCTGTAATTCCCCTATCATTCCGATTCTTAAACGTACTGATCCCAATGCACCGCCAGTATATCGGCTGGTGATTGATTTACGAGAACTGAATAAATGCATCGTTCCACAGTACCCTGTGGTTCCCGACATCTCTTCCCTATTGACTGCTATTGATTCAGAAGCAACGTTCTTTACTGTAATTGACCTCAAGAACGCCTTCTTCAGTGTGCCCATTGATCCAGAGAGCCAATATCTCTTCGGATTCAGTTTAAATGGACGAAGTTTCAAATTTTCACGCGTACCTCAAGGATTCACAGAAAGCCCCAGCATCTATAGTCAAGCACTGAAAAGACAACTTGATTGCATTCAAATGCCAGTTAACACCGCCTTACTACAATACGTCGATGATCTGCTGATCACCGCACAAAGTGAACCCGAATGTGAACAAGCGTCACTGACAGTTTTATATTTTCTAGCCGACAAGGGACACAAGGTGTCTCCTTCGAAGCTACAATTCTGTGTTCAGCAAGTTGTGTACTTGGGTCACTTGCTGTCCAAAGTGGGGAGACAGCTCACTCCTGACCGTATCCAGTTAATTGTAAATATGCCACGACCCCAGACACAAAAGGAAGTGCGGGCCTTTATAGGCCTCACCTCGTACTGCAGACAATGGATTCCTCAGTATGCATTTCTAGCTAAACCAGTCATTCAGTTGACAACACAGGAGGCAGCGACTTCGACTGTCCTTCCTTGGACTCAGGAACATACACAGGCCTTTGAGGAATTAAAGAAAGCTTTATGCCAAGCACCAGTTTTAGTGACACCGTGTTACAGCAAACCTTTTACACTTTTTGTTACAGAACGTGATGGTACAGCGTTGTCTGTCCTCACTCAAGATCAAGCAGGATCACATAAGCCTTGCGCTTATTTTTCAAGTACATTGGATTCAGTAGCCCAGGCACTCCCTGCGTGCTTAAAGTCAGTAGCAGCAACAGCCCTAGCAATCAGACAGAGCGACGCAATTGTTTTAGGACATCCATTAACAGTACAAGTTCCACATTCTGTAGAGGTTCTTTTAAACAGAACTCAGACTCAACACTTGACTATAGCACGACTGACAGGCTATGAACTGACGCTATTCCAGCCACACATAGAAATCAGACGCTGCAGCATTCTGAATCCCGCTACATTGTTACCTTCGATTATGACAGATTCAGCTCCGCATGATTGTATAGAGATCATTAATGCAGTAACAAAGCCCCGACGAGACTTAACAGATGTTCCATTGACAAATCCAGACCTGACACTTTACGTGGATGGTTCATGTATGAGAACAAGTACAGGAGAATTAGTGGCCGCGTATGCAGTGACCACTGAAACTGAAGTAAAAGAAACATATCGTATTGATACACTGTCTGCTCAAGCGGCGGAGCTCATTGCTCTGACCCGAGCCTGTATACTAGCCAAGAACAAGAATGTTAACATATACACTGATTCCCGTTATGCTTTCGGAGTTGTACACGACTTCGGAGTGTTATGGCAAGAACGAGGTTTTTTGACCTCTCACGGTGCCAAGATCCAACACGGTCCCCTCATTCAAGCACTGTTAGAAGCAATACATCTGCCTTCAGGCATATCCATCATGAAGTGTAAAGCACATACTAAAGTTACAGATTCTGTTTCCCAGGGTAACGACCTGGCAGACCAAACAGCAAAACATACAGCATTGACTCACACCCAGACAACTGACGTGACAAAGATCATAGTACCGACACATTGTATGACAGTTAGGGATCCCACACTAGATGTAATCGATATTCAGACACATGCTACTCCAGATGAAATAAAGAAATGGACTGAACTAGGAGGGATTCAGACAGATCAAGGTTGGATGACGAAGGGAAAATCTACATGGTTTCTCCACGACTCTATGGTTCAAGTCATAATAAATACAGCACATAGTCCAGCACATCTAGGAGAAAAAGCTATGTTAGACAGTTTACAGAATCTCTGGTACAACAAACACTTACGAGCAGCAGCAAAACAGAAAGTGCATACTTGCATGATCTGTTGTCAGTTCAATCCAGGTAAAAGCGTCCCTGTAGAGCAAGGTGGATTCCATCCTCCCGATCACCCTTTTGAAGTCCTCCAGATGGATTATATCCAGATGGACCGTTGTCGAGGATTTAAGTACGTCCTCGTAGTTGTTTGTGCACTTTCCCGCTGGACCGAAGCATATCCAGTCCCAGATTACACTGCTCCGACCACTGCCAGGCAGCTGGTTCGAGAATTCTTCCCACGGTACGGCTTGCCTCGTGTCGTGTACTCAGATAACGGACAGCCATTCTCATCCGAGCTCATGAAACAGGTTTCCCTCCTGCTAGGATATCAGTGGAGATTCCATTGTGTCCGACATCCCGAGGCCGCTGGCCTTGTAGAAAGGCATAACCAGACACTGAAAACCCGCCTTGCTAAAATCTGTAAAGAGAAAGGGGTCGACTGGATAGTCGCCCTGCCCGTTGCACTGTTCTATATGAGAATGGTCCCCCATTCGAGATCAGGACTATCCCCGTATGAAGTGGTCTTGGGCAGACCACCGAATATGTGGGGGACGCCCATGCCTAAGAAAATAACCGATGTTGATTGTAACATGCTGACAGATTACCTTGCCTCCTTGATGTCTGCACTCCAATCATGTCGTTCACAGGTTGCTGCAGCCTTTCCTGACAACACTGATGTAAAGCCACACGATGTCCGTCCCGGAGATACGGTGTTAATTCGCAACTTCGACAGGAAAAGCCCGCTGGAGCCCCGCTGGAAGGAGCCGAAGATCGTCCTTCTTACCACGAGGACCGCCATCAAAGTGGAAGGCCGAAAGGGGTGGATCCACACGAGTCATATTAAAAAATGTAATGAACTGTTGCCAGAAACTGACTCGTCCACCCCCTCAAAAGACTGCCTCGATACTAAAGACTTCAAAGTTCCAAAAAGAGAGAAAACTCCCAAAGAGGAGTATCGAACAAAACTTCGATCTAGCAAGTCAGACAGTTTAATTGTTTAAGTCCTCCCCTAGGTGAATCGGTTAAATAGTTTCTGACATGTATCCCCTAGATCGAGATAGAGAGAGAGAGAGACAACTCAAGAAACATACATATTGTAAATCACTCCGCAGTCACTGTATAGTGACATTATTGATTATGTTTTTTCTAAGTCTTCTGATTATTGTTGCCAGTATATTGCTTCCCATATATTACCCTATCTTCAAGCGTGAACAATCTGCTTACAATGTCACTGCCGAACATTCTTTTAGGGAATTACCTCCTCATGAACTATCTTACAGACTTGCGCTGCGCAACAATACATTCATTAGTATGTTACATCACTCCCATCAGACTAACAATGCTACAAACTGTTGGATATGTGGCCGACTCCCTCCCTATCAGAAATACAAGGGAGTTCTGCCTCTCTTTCCGTACCCATTCACTCACAATGGCTCCTGTGGTGCATGGTTTAGAATAATTAATTCCTTAGATCCTGATATTGCTGTTTTCAAAGGAAACTGGGTTTGGGGAAACTTGAACTTAGTTCTGCTCAATGCCTGTTACCCTGACAAGAAGGGACTTCCCATTAGAATAGGAACTGATCTAGAAAATGAAGTATATGGATTAGGTAATTATACAATTAACCTTATGATTCTTACTGTCGAATCCCAAGCTGCAACAGTTCTCCCTGCTATGTCAGTATTACCAGTCACTGGCGATTTATGTGTCAGAAAGAAGGGTTCAGTACACTTAGGTCATAGTAAATGTACTACTGTGGTCGAATTCAGTGATCAAGGCAAGTCTTCCTTTAGAGCTACTCGTCATTCCTACTTTGTTTGTGGCCATACCGCATACATACGCTTACCTCCAGATTGGGATGGTACCTGTTACATTGCGTTCCTTCTGCCACCTGTTTTTCTAGCCCCTCCTGATTATCACAGAAATACAAATCTAGTAAAGAATAGACTCAGAAGAGATCTCCCGATTGTCGACTATACTGAAACGGCATGGGAGCAATACACAGATTTCAATAAAGGATTCTTTTTCTTCACAGGCCCCGTCCAAAATAGTAAACTAATACGTAGATTAACTAGAACACTTGAAGCAGTAGTGAATGAAACTGCCTCCGCTCTAGGCAACTTAACAGAGGAGCAGTCCGCCATGCGGGTTGTTGTTCTTCAGAATCGTCTTGTTATTGACGTCATCTTGGCAGATAGAGGCGGAGCTTGTAAGGTCATCGGGTCAAGTTGCTGTGTTTTCATTCCAGAAAACGCGCCAACGGTATACCAAGCTATTACACGTCTTCATAAAATTGCAAGTTTGATACATCAGAATCCAGGCACCTGGACTTGGTCCGGTTGGTTCTGGACAACGTTGACCGCTTGGGGATGGAAGATCCTATCCTTCCTAGGCATTGCCCTTGTCATAGTATTCAGTTGCTGCCTGTGCCTACAGTGTGGGCCAGCGATTTGTGGTCTGTGCGCCACATCGTGCATTGCACATTCCAGTTTTCACTCAAAACGCGAAAAGAAGAAAGAAGAGCAAATGATGTTACAAGAACAGACTGATCGATTCATGAGGATCGATATATCATGAAGGGTCCGTAGGGAACAAGGAGGGAATGAGGAAATATAAATTTTATGGTCAAGTAATGTTCCCTAACGTGTACCCCACCGTCTCCATGTACCAGTGCATGTAACTTCCCTCCTGTGCCAGCTATGAAGACGCAAATACATTTGCGTCCAACGTTAACATGTCCTCTTTCAGACCCACCCTGAATGGGTTGTATATTCCGTTCCTAAGTATGCTATGCCAACGTCTTTTTGTAGTGTACTTTACACGTTTTTCAGCTCTGGCGAAGTAGGCCCTGAATTCTGCCATCGAGCCTTGTTCTGCCTTCTAACTCTGAACGCCTCAGCCTGGGCTGTCTCTGTACCCGTGACCTCTGCCTTACTCCCTGTGCGGCTAACGGCGCTTAGCTCAGCCTGCTGCCTGCCAAGACTGAATTCAACCTTCGAATTATCTGTTCCGCTCCTCGAAAATGCATTCCTACCTACTAGTTTAAGTAAACATCCCCCCAGCTGCAGAGCAAAGGGCCCGGCCTCACTGTCTCCGTGCAAGTAATTCATAGCCTCTGTTACCATGGTAGGTCCATGCCCCCTCGCATCTCATGCAGACACTTAGGCGCTTATACACGCACTCACAGTCAGTATAGAATAGCTTCTGCCCCAGAGACCTTTTCCTTCTAGATAATATGGTTCCTAAACATCAGATACCAGATATGATAGAGGTACGAGTTGATCTGACATGCCAGACTTCTGTCTCTTTCCGCCAGTGTAAATGTCAAGTCCCCTGCACCCTCCAGTTTCACGTCAATCACACGTCATGCAGCTGCGCGCGCATCCAGGCCTCAGATTTCTGCTGACATTGCCAAATTCTCCTTTGTACCCACCTACTCGTGACACTTACATCTGACGTTTCTAGCACACGCCTCTATGTTCACGCCTAGTTCACGCCTTCTAATTACGTATCACTACCACGTGTGTGCTCTTATCTTGTTTCTCTCAGCTGTTACGCCTACTGTATTGGTTTCTATTATATGATTTAAGTATATAAGCTATGTATTGTCAATAAAATATTGCTCTATCCCTTCCTGCACCCCAGTGGTGGCAGGAACATGATATCCGATCTGGTACCATGACCATTCCTTTTTAAGGAATAAAACCCCTAAGAACTCTAACACCACGGACTCTGCCTCTTTCTTTCCGATTGAGTTATTTTTGTTAAAGTACTTACCTGCTTAGAAATTAGGACGGTAAATCAAATATTTACCACAGCACCATCCACTCAGTCTTCCTGCCTACCTTTGTGGGGGAGACAATGGCATAAAGTGTCAGAGGACATCTTCCAGAAGACATGTATTGAACCGCACTTCCTACTTAATGAGAATATCGAGGTGGCCTTATCTAGATACAATCTTGCTATCCATTCGGCGGTAGAAACCATTGCTCCGCTGAAAAGATGCAAACTGCGTCAGGCACTCCGGCATGAGGTGTGGTTCTTGGACCAATTGAGGTTTCACAAACAGAAATGTAGGAAGCTTGAAAGGGCTTGGAGATCATCCTATGTGGAGGCTGACAAAAACCGCTATTATGTGGCTCTGTCTGCTTATCATAAGGACATTAGAGCAGCACGTAAGAATCACATTGCATCCCAACTTACAGAGGCTGGCAATGCCCCTAAGGTTTTGTACCAGATCCTTCAAACTTTTACGAAACATATAGCTTGTGAGAGCCCAGATTTATCTTCTCAACAATTGTGTGATGATATCTCTTTCTATCTTACTAGTAAGATAGATAGGATTTATGACAAAATTGTTAGTTCGAGTCTTCCATAGACCAGCCTGTGGTGCCACCTTTGGAATCTAGGGCAGCTTATTCCACACTGCTTACTGAGTTTCCTGCTGCCTCCCTGCGTGAGGTCGAGGACCGCATTGGACAAACCAAAAGTGGATGCCCATCGGACCTTATTCCAGGTAGAATTATGCCAAAGGTTGGCAAGGTGCTCGGTCCTGTGATCCAGTCCCTTGTCAACCGTTCGCTTTCCGAGGGCGTAGTCCCACGAGAGTGGAAGGTGGCATTGGTGCGACCTATTAGGAAGAACTCCTCTATTCTGTGGACAGATTTGTCCAATCTCAGCCCCCTATCTCTCCTTCCGTACCTGAGCATACTAACGGAGAAGTACGTCAATAGTCATCTGTCGAGCTTCATTGAACGCACTGGAAGTCTGGACTATTCACAGTCGGTCTTCAGGCCGAATCATAGCACCGAAACAGCTCTCCTTTCTGTGACTGACGACCTTCGGAGGTTTCAGGATAAGGGGCACTCAGTCATCTTGGTACTATTGGATTTATCAGCAGCGTTCGATACCATATCCTATGACATCTTGCTCCAGCGTTTGGGAGAGATTGGGCTTGATGGTTTGGCTCTGGCCTAGTTGAGGAGTTTCCTGTCTGATCGGACTCAGTGTGTCAATATGGGCACATTTCGCTCCACTGTGGTAGAGATTACAAAGGGGCTGCCACAGGGCTCCTGTTTGAGCCCCACACTCTTTAATATTTATGTGCCCCCCCTGGCTAGGATTATGAGGGCTTTCGGATTTATCCCAGTGTCATACGATGATGACACTCAGCTCCTCTTCCCATTCAAGTCTCTTACCCCGGCTGTTAAACTGGCCTTCTCAGAAGGTATGAAGGAGGTTTCACGATGGATGGCCTCAAACGTCCTACAATGTAATGTGGGTAAAACGGAGGTTGTGCATTTCAGGGAAGCCAAAATGTTGTGGACCCCTGACTGGTGGCCTCTAGATCTAGGCCCCGTCCCTGGCCCTAGGCAGGTGGTGAAGAACTTGGGTGTTCAGTTGGACCAGGATTTGTCCATGAAGGACCATGTTAACAAGATGGTGGGGTCATGTTTTCATATAATCAGGCTCCTTCGCAAAGTGTTTCCTTTGCTGCCAGACACCACTAGGAAGACGTTGGTCCAGGCCTTGGGGCTTAGTCGCCTAGATTATTGCAATGGGCTGCTGGTGTCGGCCAATGACGGTGTTCTAGGTTGGTCCTGAACGCTCCTCCTAGATCCCCCTCTCGTCCTTTGCTGCATAAATTGCACTGGTTACTAATCCGTCAAAGGGTCAAGTATAAGACCTGCTGTGTGGTCCGTAAGGGCTTGCACGGCCTGGGCCCTTCGTGTTTGGCGGATACATTCAATCCTTATCTGCCTGTACGTACCCTTCAATCTAGTAATCAGTTCCTTCTCCAAGTGCCTATAGTAAAAAAGGTAAGACAAGGGGGAAGAGCCCTGTCCTTCATTGGTCCTACCTTATGGAATAAACTTCCTATCTTTCTTAGGCAGTGCACAGACCATCTGACGTTCAGGAAAAGGCTGAAAACATTTTTGTTCCAGGCTTAGCACCTAAATAGGACTCCATTCTTTCTCTTTTGTCTCTCACTAGCTTTGGACGCAGAGATACTCCTCCGGGATTTGATTCAAGCGCAGTATAAAATAATAATAAAAAAAAATATTACTATGAAGTCAAGGAGCAATAGTAGTCAGGAGAAGGCTGGAGCTCAATGAGGTAGTTTTCCCAAAGAAAAGCAGTTAAAATGGAGGCATTTAAAAAATATATATATATTTCATTGGATGCTGTCAGCATGAAAGTGAATAAAATTAAGTAGTAAAATTATAAATTGATACTTGTATAGCGCACTACTCACCCGCAAGGGTCTCAAGGCACTTGTACGAATACCGCTGTGGAACCCATCCTGGCTTTCCCTGTGAGGCGTCCACTCCTAGACACCCCCAAGGTGGAGGCCAGGCATCCTTAGTGTTGTGGGGGCCGTTGTGGAGATTAAGCAAGTTATTGCTCAGAGTTGCAGAGTGGGACTCCATGATTGGAATAGGCACCGAGGCAAGATTTATCAGGTCCATGGAATTTTTGAGCCCAAGACCCGCCGAGGCGGGAAATTGAACCCTGGTCCCGGGCTAGACCTTTGCATCAGGGTCTGCCGCTCTAACCATTGAGCCACACTTCTCCTAGGTAGTGTGTTGGATGCTTCCACAAGAAGTCTTTTTATGGGCTGTTGTTTAGGAAAGAAATGACATTTAAACATGTATATGCTTTTGAATCCATGGAGTAAAGCACACCTGCTATATCTTATTTGGAAACAGCATGGTCCTTCTAGAATGTGTTATGAATATGTGACCTACTGGTTGCACTTTGTTGCTAGGTACACTGAGGTAAGAGTGTATTGGGGGGAAGGGTGTTAAAGAGAAATAATTTTTTTTTAAGTTGAGTGATGACACAATGTAAGTAATGGCAAGTTTTAATTTCCAACTCAGGACTATGTAATAAACTGTTGTGTAGTATTTACATTTCAGAAAAATGAAGCTAGATATAGGGGTGACCTCCCATTTTTGTCTGTGATTTCTCTCTGATAATTGTGAAAACATCGCAAAAAAAAGGGCCGACTGGAATCTCATTTTGAAAGAGAGGAAAGGGTTAACATATGCTAAGCATTCACAAGTGGAGATGCAGTAGTCTAAACTGAAAGACATGATTTCATTTGCTGTCTTTCTTATGATGATAGCATGGAAAGCTTAAGAGGTTGCCATTTTAGGGTTGCTTTGTATGAGAGTAGTGTACCATTCTTGTGCTTAGTTTTTACAAATCTTGTCAGTGCAAAACTATCTAGAAAGATCAAACATAACAATATATTCTACAAACTCAATTTACTGGTATGCATATAACTGTAATTATTTTTTAAATATTTATTATTAATGAAGATGTATATGAAAGTTGTATTAAAAGGAGTATCACGGTTATGCAAAAAAAGTTTGATATGAACTGTATCTATTAGAGGGTATGTGTTTAGGGCCATATGTAGTAGCCCAATTGCGATTGCAAATGCAGAAATTCGCTGAATTTCAGCATTTGCAATCACAATTTGGGCAGCGTGCTATGTTTCACCCAAAAACTCACACGCAAAATAAGAAATCTCAACATTTGTTATTTCTTATTTTGCGAATGCATTCAAGGAATCCCAATTTGCGATTCCTTAAATGCAATGTAGGAAGTATCCAAGTTGTGCAATTTTGACTTAAAGAATCACAAATTACCACCAATTTCAGGTTGGTGGTAATTTAGCGCACGTATGTGTGCCACATGTGCACACATGTTTATTTGAGGGGTGTAAAAGGGTGTCCTATTGACACCCTTGCAACCTTGAAATTGCATTCTCAATTAGCGATTCTCTAATTGAGAATCGCAAATTGAGAATGTCTTTCCATTCATTCCTACGGGCCTTCTAGCCCATAGAAATGAATGGTAAGGTATTTTTTATGTGCGAATCTCAATTTGCGATTTGCAAATAAGGAATAGGTGAGATTCTCAAAATATTTTGCTAATCCTACCTACATTGTATTTTGGGATTCTCTAATTACGATTCCCTAAAAATCACAATTTGAGAATCGCAAAACACGTATTACCTACATGTAGCCCTAAGAGGTTAATGGTGAATGTTTTGGGAAGTAAGAGAAAAATGAATTAGTGCCTCATTATTACATTGTATATTTTATTGGAAAATAACAATATTGTCTTGTGGAAAGTAGCAATGAGGAACACCTTACTTTCAAGTGTTTTCCAAATAAGTTGAACATGAGCCTTTGGAAAATGGATGCAGCTGATGCCAGCCCAAAAAGCATCATTTTTTACTGGAAACACCCTATGGGAGTGATGAAGGCTGTTTATGGTTTGCTCTCCTCCTTAAACCGAATCTGGTGATATGCTGCTGAAGGTTCTGTGGTAGAAAACCACTGAGCATCCTTTATCAAAGCTAAAATCTATGGAATCTTCAAAAGCGGACACTTACCCAAAACAATTTTGTTGTTTTAAAATTGCGCAATTTAATACATAACCTGATTTTACCATTGCATCATCATGTCACCACCACCGGGAAAATCCTTTCAGAGGATTCAATTGGTTCTATTATGCCAGCTCTGACCAATTTATCTAGCTCTTTTCCAACCTCTTCCCTGAGAAGAATAGAAATATTTCTTTCTCTATGTATCCTAGGTCAAGCAACTGTTTTTAAAACAATGCAATGTTCAAAATCCTTTAATATACCGATCTCAGCACTAAAAACTTGGGGAAACTTTCTAAGCATTTTGGTTTCAATTGTTTCACTCTCATCAACTATCATGACTGGCTCAGGGTTATTAGGATCTAGAGTAATGTGCGGGTCACCCTGGTCCCTCCACCTAAACACTGAAGGACCCTTTACTGCAATATAGAATTTTCCTACCAACTCTCTATTTCTAAAACAGAACACCAAAGTTCTGTAGCCTACCATGTCTATCTTTTCTCTTGAAAAGCCTTCGGGACTTAGATCTGGTTCCAGTAGTTTCTTTCCCTAATTTATTTAGGAACTTAAAGCTCCACACTTCCTAATTCACGATTGTATAAGGAGATCCTGAATCAGTGTACATTTGCACATTTACCCCTCCAAATTTCATAAAGCACAAAGGTTTTTTCTTGTCAACACCCATATTTCTTGTTAATGGTCAGAATAAGTAAATCATTGGTTAGATCGTGTTGTGCAACACTATATCACAGTGCATAATTTTCCTAACATTTGTGTGACCGCAAGGCAAAGTTTACTAGAGGCAAATGTGAACCACTAACACAATGGTAACAGTTCATGCCATCTTTCTAAGCAGGATCATGCACCTTAACAATCTCTTTCCTGGGTTTGCTATCTCCTTTGTTATCAACTTTACTTATCACTTTCTCTTTGGAATGTTTTGACTCTACTTTTAGAGCCTTAGCACTGTGGCTGGATAACTCCACTTTCCGTACTATAGCTAAGGTATCTTTAGGGTTAGGATCCCCATTGAGCCACAACCTCTCTTGAATAGCTGGATCACAGGTATGCATAATCACTAATCCCGCATGACTTGTTTCTGTAAATTGTCAAATTTACAATACCCTGATAATTTCTTAAGTGTGGCCACATACTCATCAATTGTATCTCCTAACTCCTGCTTTCTTTGAAAAAAACTTACATTTTACTATCCCAAAATACATTTTCGAGGGGAAAATGGTTATCAAAATCTCTTATGGAATCCTGAAAAACATTTGCATTCCCTCCCCCACCTGTTTTCATCATTTCCTCATGCAGTTATAATCACTCTGGTCCCACTGGGTGCAAGGAAATCTTTTTCCTTTCCGGTTAAATTTTTTCTCCTCATCAGTAGTTTCCGAAAAGTTTAAAATGATTTCCACTCAACCCATTGTAATACTCTCTGTTTATCAGTGGATGAAGAAAGCAAGAATTGCAGGGACCTTGACATCTAGGTGCTGGCAGGCACTTATTCCACAATGTGGTTGCACAGATTTAGGATAAGGGACACATTCATAATGAGATACACAATCTTGCTCTCTGGGAGTAGGTGAAGGATCCCACTTGCTTGGTCTGGACGATGACTTTAGTATCTCGGAGCTGTGACCCAGGGTTCAGATGAGGAAGAAGACCGTGCTCCCCTGGGTGCTTCTAACAGTGAAGGAACTAAACTTACCACAACTCACATTTCTGTTCCTTGCAATTTTATCTGGCGATGCCTGGCTCTAGGAATAGCACTCACAGTTTTAAGCCTCAAATACAGTAAAGAAGGGTATGTGCAGCCCAGATATTCTGAGAATGGTTGAAACAAGCTGAGGTGTCAGCAATTCTGACTGGTCACCTATTGGCCAATCAAAATTGTCCTTGTATTTAGGTCACTGTAACCAGCTGCTAACTGCTGCTCACCTCCTTCTCTATCACTGTCCCCTACCTGCCTGGATAAGTTGAAGGTTCAGGAACTAGCTCATCTTATGACCTGGACACGGCATCTAGAGCCCTCATTTACTGTGGCAGCATATGTAAATTCAGACCAGGAATCGGCAGGTCCATTTGGGAATGTGAAGCCACAGACATAGTAAAACAGCTTCTATCCCCCTTAATTCTTTATTTGCATAGACTGCGACAGATATTGTGATTGAGATTTGTTTACAGTATACATTATAGGTTGTATAATAGGACTTAATTTACACATTGGAACACTGATTTGCGTTGTTGTTTTCTGGTCCGATCCCTTTTGTTCAGCCAGTCTTCCTTATGTCTTTCATTTGCTCTTCTGTAAACCTTCTGAGACCGACGCCAAGTACTAAGAGCTCAGCCAGCTACTGCAAGTCTGCTTTCTTCACCCCTTCTGTATGTCACATCTGTATACCTATCAGAGTAAATGTAAAACATCACACATCCTTTTTATGGTTGACAACATTATTCTACTGACACACTCATTTAAATGTGTTTGGAAGAGTCACGTAAATGTTCAGTAATTGGTTTACATACACATTTGATGCTTTTCCAATTTAAATTAATGTGGTAGAAACCGCATTAATAATGTGAGGCATTACCATATTTTAGAATGGAAAATAGAAACACGTTAACTCTGCATTAATAAATTCAGAAACGATGTTGCAACACTTGCAAACAGTTATTCCAATTTAGAAGGTACATCTTCGGCAAAACCACACATGTCCCTTCCAGTTATCTATTTGGGTGATTAGGACAAATTTAGTGAGCAACTGTTAATGCCTTAAAGTTTCCATTTTGAAACCATTGAAATATGCCAGGAACTGACCAGATGAGTGTACTGCTGATCCACCGGCATTCACAAAAATCTTGTTGAATTGACTGATTATTCTAAAATAAAGCTCATTTCAACCGTTGATGCAATGGCGCCGCAGGAATACTCCTGAGTGCATGACACACTGAAAAACCTGGAAGTACTTAGCATTCTCTTGCTGTTAGCCTTAGCTTTCTTCTTATTTATACTTTCTAGGTGAATCATAATTACACAATGAACACCCTGAGAGAGCTTTTTGAACCCACAAACTACGCACTACTAAGTACAACGCACAATAGGGTTTGACAGTGTTTACACATTATGAGACATTCGTACAATTGACGCTGCCACAGAATTCCCTGTGAATGTTGTTTTAATGTTGCTTTTGTTTGCTGCATTATGAGCCTATTGTGCTCATGATAGATTTAGATTCATTTTGCATTACTTGACGTTGCTCTGACACCTTTCTACTTGTAATAGGAAATGTGCTACTGAACAGCATGTAATATACTCCTGCTGCGGAACATTTTCCAAGGCACACTCATTACGGGGTTTGAATAATGGAATGTCCAAATACATATGTCCCTGCATATGAGTTATCAGAGGTGCTGTTGCCCTATTATAAACATCTGGTGTTACAGCTGTGTTCGGTGTACCATTTACATCTGTAACTTGCTGGCGTTTCAAACGAATATGTGTACTTTTCTTCTATTTTCTTGTAGTACTTCAACAACTTCTGTTCTACCTCTCATTTCGGACCATCTTTATTTCTCTGGTATGGCCCCACAGCCACTGGGGCAGTACGATATATATATATATATATATATATATATATATATATATATATATATATATATATATATATATATATATATATATATATATATATATATATATATATATATATATATATATATATATATATATATATATATATTACCTACTGGCGGTCGCCAGTAGGTATATATAGTTAGGACCTAGTTACCATAGGAAATCCGCAACATTCTACTGGGAATAACTTTGGCGTCGATTGAGGAAATAGCGTGCAATTTTCCAAGATTTTGGCCAGCTCAGTTCTGCTCCTTCCCTGAAAGTTTTGGGGGGATTTGTCAAGCGGGGCTGAGAAAAAAGGGGGGTCGCAAAACGTGTTTACCCCATGTTAATTTCCAGACACGGCTATAGCCCGAATGGCTGAACGGAAGTACACCAAACTTGGCAAAATGATAGGGACTGGTATGCAGAAGTGCGTTTTTTATAGTTGGTGAAAATCCCTCCAGTAGTTCCTGAGAAAATAAAAAGAGAAAACATATATATATCTATAGCAGCTTACTGTAAGCTTACTGTAAGCTTACCTTTCCTAGCATGAGCTGAATGCTAATTGGCTGTCAACTGTCTGTCAACACTCCAAACCAGAAAGTGTTGGCAGCCATCTTGTGCCTCGGTAGACTGAGGCACAGGAAAGCAGGAAAACAAACATGTAGAACTCAAAAAGGGGGCAGGGTAGAAGCACCCTGACCCCCTAGGCCTGCTCAGGGGGTCCCACAAGGACCCCCCCCGGCCCCAATAAAATAATATATTTTTATTAAAATCTAAAGTTATTATCTAATGCTTTTCCCACAGTGGTGTGGAAGGGGATCTATAAGCTAAACTGAACGCATATTTTCTGTAAATTCACATTATCTTTCTCAGTCATGTGAGAATGAAGTCTGACATTCTCAGTAAAACATGTACATCCAACAAGGACAGAGACTGTCAGTTGATTCCTTTGTGTTCTACTGCAGCCTCCTAGAGTGTTCTAAACAACAACTAAAGCGCTAACAGTCCTACTTATTACAAAGGTATGGCACACCTGGAGCCATCTTGATTGGAATAAAGTGGTAACTCTTAAAACATTTAATTTAAAATGGAACAAAACGAGGGGGTATATTTTGCCATAGAAAGTATGATTAGTGCTGCAGAAAGAAAAATTAGGGCACATTTTGAGTGACTTCTCAAATCCTCATCTATTTCATTAAAAAATTCTGACATGCAGTCTCCCAAGATGGCCACCAGAGACAAAAGAGCCCAAATGTAGCCCAAATATCACCCAGATGTAGCCCAAGTATACAATGACAGAATGTCCCAGAGTGTTCTAAAGAACAACTAGATCGCTAACAGTCTTACTTATGACAAAAGTATGGCACACCAGAAGCCATCTTGATTGGAATGAAGTGGTACGTTTGAAAACATTTAATTTAAAAAGGAACAAAATCAGGGGGTTCATTTTGCCATAGAAAGTATGATTAGTGCTTCAGAAGGAAAAATTAGGGCACATTTTGAGTGACTTCTCAAATCCTCTTCTATTTCATTAAAAAATTCTGACATGCAGACTGAAACATGCACTTTGAATACCAGCAGCAGACTTCCCTGGTGAGCAGTAGCTTTACTACAGTGATCTAATGAGCAACTAGAGTGGTAACATTGAGAATTTATGGCAAATGTGTGACACATCTGAATGCCTTCTTGATGGAACCAAAGGAAACAAGCATTGAAAATGCAATAGATCTCGCCCTCGTTTAAGTTAAAGCCATCATGTTTGTTATGAGGTGGCTTTTTAGCTTTGCTTTTATTAGTGTTTTTCAAACTTTCATGTCAATAACATGCATATGTATGCATATATGTATATGTATGCATGGATTTATATTTGTATTTATATAGATATGCAGATCATTTATGTTTATATATGTATGTATATATATATATACACACATACATATATATAAATATATATGCATATATATGCATATATATATGTGTATATGTGTGCATGTAGAGAGAGGTAGAGAGGTAGAGGTAGAGAGGTAGAGACTAGTAGAGAGAGGTAGAGAGGTAGTGAGTAGAGAGAGAGTAATAGAGAGTAGAGAGTGAGTAGTAGAGAGTAGTAGAGAGTGAGTAGCAGAGAGTAGTAGAGTGAGTAGTAGAGAGTGAGTAGTAGAGAGTGAGTAGTAGAGAATAGTAGAGAGTAAGTAGTAGTAATGTTTCTCAAGAAAAGTCATTTTCAATTGTTTGGAATATCGGCGTTTGGGCATATATGGCCCACGGACACGGTTTATGACTTTTCTTGAGAAACATTTGAATTTGGATTATCATGTCCTATACTTTGGAATTTTTGAAAGACTGACTTTGAGGATGCTATAAATGACTCAAGTCAATGGATGCTGCTGGGAACGCTCCCAGCAACACCCATTGC
The DNA here is from genome assembly GCF_964263255.1 of Lissotriton vulgaris. NCBI lineage: Eukaryota > Metazoa > Chordata > Amphibia > Caudata > Salamandridae > Lissotriton > Lissotriton vulgaris. Next base: position 1,096,931 of record NW_028253351.1, read on the forward strand.
ACACCCCTTTAACCCCTTCGATGCTCATGACGAGCTCAGCTCGTCATGAGGCACGGTTGAGCTGTGCTTATGACGAGCTGAGCTCGTCATGTATAATGGGAAAGCTCACAAAGAAGCACAGGAGGGAAAAACCCATAGCAGCCAAGGTGTTAACGCAGGACACTGCATTAAAGGAACTGATATTTATCAGGCAGGATTATGCCACAAAAAGTGGCTTAGTCCTGCCTGATAAATATCACTCAGTCTTCTGCGCCACCGGAGTGTCACAAAAAGTGCATCATTCATGGCATGGTCAGTGATATCACTGATGACATCTCAAATGACATCACTGATGACATCATCCATGTGACAATCAAATACACCTCATCACACACTAGTATAATCTTTCATCACTCACTGTACAATAGAAAGTGCCATATTTGAAACCATTGACACACCAATAGAAATTTCTAAACACCCACTCAGTTATTCATAGAACTATACACACATCGAATCACTTACCTATAGATTCAGTGTTATATACAGTGAATAATCAACAGAACACTATCAAATATACTTATACGTCTATTTCAACATTACACACCAGCACACATTGTATTCACTTATTAAGACATCCTTCTGACTTATGCAAACAATTGATTATACTTACACTTACTCACCTACACACTCATACAAACACCACTTCATCTATTTTTATAGATAGTAACTCACACTTAGTGTGTTATAAAATCACTATTACAAGTATACAGTTATCCATATAGTGACTCATACAATCACCAAGTCTTAGGCACACTTAATTAGATATAACTGTCACATACACTGCCTTTTTTTCAAGTTTAATGGAGATGTACCATTGAGAGAAATATTTCATCACCACCACACCCATAAACATATACACTCACTGAAACAATTGTTATAACATGTAGTCTTAACCTCATATACCTACTAAATGAACTATTCACACATTTTTTGGCAATCACATCCCCCCCACCTAGATTCCTTTTTTCTGTTGACCCCGTTCTCTTTTAATCTATGTGTTGTGTTTGTCTTTTTTCAGGTTGTCAATAAAGCGCCGGGACACTCTTTGAGTAGCCGAGCACTGTAAAAGACACAAAATAACATAACATAACATAACACCAAACCACATAGACATTCATTTACCCATATAAATACTCAGTTAAGAAACCAATAACAAATATAGTCTTTAACATAGCAATTAGGACAAAGCAAAAAAGACTTTCACACAGTTTAGTAACTACACATTATATATAGTGAGACTCTACAAAGTAGTCAAGGAAAAAATCAATGATACTGTTACTAAATCCACCATCCACACATTTTTATTTATATATCCACTCATTCTTCAATGCAAAGTAGTGTATTTATAATACATATTTGAATATCAAAGCAAACCACATTCACTGGATGATGTCATCAGTGATATCATCAGTGATGTCACTGACCATGTCATGAATGATGTAATATGTGACATCATCAGCAGTGGATTGCGGGCGCGCGAGTTATAGTGAGTACAACTAACTATAACGGGGGAAGTTCAATGGTTTTGTATGAGTAAAATGTCCAGCTAACTATAATATATATATATTTATATATAAGTGCGCGGACGTGCGCGGACCTTCGCATGCGCAAGCTGCATGCTGATTGGCAGCCATTGTCTGTCAAGACTCCAAAACAGATATTGTTGGCAGCCATCTTGTGCCTCGGTAGACTGAGGCGCAAGAAAGCAGAAAAACAAACCTGTAGAACTCAAAAAGGGGGCAGGGTAGAAGCACCCTGATCCCCTAGGCCTGCTCAGGGGGTCACACTAGGACCAACCAAGGCAACATTTTTTATTTTTTTTCGAAAAATCGCGGGGTGCGCGTACCGTGCGCGCACGGGTCTGCGTACGTATGCGTATGGTACGCAGACGGTGCGCGTACCTTTCTGAGAAAGCTGCATGCTTATTGGCTGTCAACACTCTAAACCAGGAAATGTTGGCAGCCATCTTGTGCTCATTAGACTGAGGCACAAGAAAGCAGAAAAACAAACGTGAAGAACACAAAAAGGGGGCAGGGTAGAAACACCCTGACCCCCCTAGGCCTGTTAAGGTGGTCCCACAAGGACCCCAAAGGCCAAATTGTTTTTTTTTTTAAAACCCGGTATGTTTTTTTAAAAATTACCTCCCAGGGGGACCAAATCGCGGGGGCATAGTGATAAAGAAGTGTGGGGGGTGCCCAATCCCCCCACACTGCCCCAGGGACTGCCGCCCTCCGGGGCAAAGCAAAATAGCCCCCTGGCGCATACTGGAGGCTCCTGGTGTGCTTGTTGGCCCCCAGGGAGCCCCAGTATGCAAGGGGAATTAGTTCCCCCTCTTCAAACATGCACAGGGGCTGTGTTGCAGAGAGGTGTAAAAAAGGGTGTGGCCTCATTACACCTCTCTGCAATGTAGCCCCCTGGTGCATACTGGAGACTCCTGGTGGGCTAGTTGGCCCCCAGGGACCCCCAGTATGCAAAGGAATTAGTTTCCCCTCTGCAAACGTGACAGGGGGCTGCGTTGCAGAGAGGTGTAACAAGGGGCATAGCCTCATTACACCTCTGTGCAATGCAGCCCCCTGGCGCATTCTGGAGGTCCCAGGTGGGCTAGTTGCCCCCCAGGGGCCCCCAGTAGGCAAGGGGAATTAGTTCCCCCTCTTCAAACATGCACGGGGATGCATTGCAGAGAGGTGTAAAAAGGGGCGTGGCTTCATTACACCTCTCTGCAATGCGGCCCCCTGGCGCATACTGCAGGTTCAAGGTGGGCTAGCTGGCCCCCAGGGACCCCCAGTATGCAAGGGGAATTAGTTCCCCCTCTGCAAACACGCCCGGGGGCTGCGTTGCAGAGAGGTCTAAAAAGGGGCGTGGCTTCATTACACCTCTCTGCATGCAGTCCCCTGGTGCATACTGGAGATTGCTAGTCGGCTTTCAGGTCTTATATAGTTAGGAATTAGCATTAAAAAAACCTTTGAAATTCACTGAAAAAAACATAGGTTTCAGGCCTTATTTAGTTAGGAATTAGCATTTAAAAAACCTTGCAAATTCACTGAAAACACCATAGGTTTCAGGCCTTATATAGTTAGGAATTAGCATTTAAAAAAACTTTGAAATTCACTGAAAAAACCATCGGTTTCAGGCCTTGTATAGTTAGGAATTAACATTAAAAAACCTTTAAAATTCACTCAAAAAACTATAGGTTTTAGAGGTGTTATAGTTAGCTGGACATTTCACTCATACAAAACCATTGAAATTGCTCCTATATAGTTAGTTGTACTAACTATATTTCGCGCACCCGCAATCCATAGCTGATGATGTCACATATTACATCATTCCTGACATGGTCAGTGACATCACTAAATATATATATATATATATATATATATATATATATATATATATATATATATATATATATATATATATATTTTCACAGCTCCTCTGCCAGACCAAAGTCGACACACCAGCACTCCCAGTAAGTTAAACCAAGTTGGTTTATTGCACAAAAAGTAAAGACGCGTTTCGGCACTTGCCTTCGTCAGTTTCAACTGGCGACGGCGAGAGTAAATAACGGCAACATAATAAACATAAAAGAAGGACCAAAGTCCGAAATCATAGGCGCCATCTTTGAATGGCAAAATAAACCAAAATAAAGTTATACACATTTGGGTACAAAGTACTGCCTAGCCAATCCATTAGATATTTACAAGCAGAAATTACCGCCCTAGATGGGCATTCATAAAAAAGCAATTGATTCATTGTCAATGAAATTAGACAGTTAGTACAGGCAGATATTGTCAATTGTCACCCAAAATTATCAAGCAGAGGGAGGAGACAATTTTGTCAAGATATGCAGAAATCATAAAGCCATAGATGGGCATGATGTAAGAAATTGTTGTAATCACTTGAACAATTTTCCTGAATCATTTCATAATGGCTCATACTTCCTAATATTAATATACTGTATGTGTTAATTCATATTATCTCCCAACATGCTGTTTGTATTGATATATTCAAAGCATTTCTCAGATATGCTCAGGCATCTGGTCAGCTAAACATTTCTATCCTTCATCAGTATTCACAGGTGTGATATTAATTCTTCTCCTGAATTCATACCTCCTGGTGATTTTGTTTGGTGTTTGATAATGTATCTCGACTCCAAACGTCTCAATCTACGCTTGTAGTCACCCCCTCTCAAATCTTGTGTGATGCAGTCTAGATTAAAGAAACGAAGGAGAGTTCTGTCGCTATTATGATGTGTTGCGAAGTGACGGGTAGTTATCATCTTTATTCACGATGGCACGTTGATGTTCCAGTATCCTTAGTTTGACTGCTTTAGAAGTGCTCCCTACATAACGGTGTCCACAGGGACACCTCAAACAGTAAACAACAAATGGTGTTGAGCAGGTTATGAATTTTGGGATTTTGATCCTAGTTTCTTTATGGGGCACTTGGTAAGATAGTGCTCTTTGGCTCGTGCTGCAGGCCTTGCATTTCCCACATGGGTATGACCCATGCATGGCCTGTAGTTCTCCTTTGGGTCTTACTCTCGACAGATGACTTTGTACTAACTTGTCTTTTAATGACTTCATTTTCCTAAAGGTTATCATTAGGTCGTCTGATAAGTCCCTACCTATGACTGCATCTGATTTGAGAATACCCCAATTTCTGAGCATAATGGCTCTAATTCTATTCGCTGCCACCGAATAGTTGGTAATTAGTCTTATTATGCCATTTCCGCTTTTCTTCTCCCTGCTCTGTTTCTCTTTCAGGAGTGTTTTCCTGTCAGTGTTTGTTACTTTTCCTTTTGCATGTTTAAGTACCTTTTGGGAGTAGCCGCGTGATCTAAAACGTTTTATACTGCTCTCGGCTGCCGCCTCAAAGTCCCTGTCTAGGGAGCTGTTGCGTTTTATCCTCAACAGCTCTCCGTAAGGGATGCTTTTTATGAGTGTTCCAGGATGGCTGCTACGTCCATGAAGGACGGAATTTCCCGCTGTCTCCTTCCTATAGAGAGCGGTCTGAATCATACCTGACTCTACGAAGACTCTCAGGTCAAGGAAGTTAACCTCTTGTTTGCTCTTGCTGTAAGTGAATCTTAGATTCAAATCATTGATGTTGAGGGCCGCTATATACTCCTCTGACAAGGATTCAGATCCCTTCCAAATAAGGAAGAGATCGTCTATATATCTCTTCCAGCAGATCTCTTTGTCCACCCATTCTGCCTTGTCGTCGGACCAGGCCACCTGCTTCTCCCACCAGCCCACGAATAAATTTGCGTAGCTGGGGGCGAAGCAGGTGCCCATCGCCGTCCCTCTTATTTGTCTATACCTTTGGTCCTGGAAAATAAAAATGTTGTTGTTTAAACAAAATGATATGAAGTCTAAAATCATCTTGCTATGCTCCAAATATTTCACAGAACGTAAGTCTAGGAATGTTTTTACTGCTTTTGTCCCATCGTTGTGCCTGATGCTCGTGTATAGGCTGGAGATGTCCATAGTTATCATGATCAGATCATTCTCCCACTCCACGTCTTGTATCTGCAGCAGAAAATCTTTAGTGTCCTTAGTATAAGAACATAATTGCGTTACCCATGGGGCCAGGAATGAATCAATAAACTGGGACATCTTTACTGTAAGTCCCCCTATGGATGGTACGATGGGTCTCCCAGGTGGTCTAGTGGGGTCTTTGTGTATCTTAGGCAGATGATAGAAACTGGGTAGCCTCGGTTGTTTGTTTTGCAAATATAGGTATTCTTCCCTGGCCAGGATCCCCTTGCCATACCAATGATCAATCAGGGTATGGTATTCGCGAAAACTGGTTTGATATTCTTGTTCTGTGGTAGGTAAATAGTTGGCACGGTCTTGTGGCTGGCGTAGGGCCTCTTTACAATAGTTCTGGCGACTCCGAATCACGATATTACTGCCTTTGTCTGAAGGCTTAATCAGGATTGAGTCGTCTCTCTCCAGGCTTAGAATTGCATCCCTTTGGTTTGATGTTATATTCCATTTCATAGTGTGTTTGTTGTTTTCTTCATTTTTAGATAATTTTTGCAATTCTCGATTTACAGTTTCCGAGAAGATGTCTATGGCGTCTACGGGTGTCTGTGGTAGAAAACGTGAAGGAGATTTAAAGTTACTTTTCTCCCCGATCTGGACAATGCCAATAGCTGCACCCCTACCAGCTATGTTCATTGGGGGCATAGGCTGAGGATCACTTTCTTCCAGTAACTCTTTGAGTATTGCCATGTTCTCCAGATCCCTGATATTAATATCAAAGGGGTCTTGTGGATCAGTTTGTCCCTCTGATGTTGGTCTTTGTTCGTCTTCTTTGAGGGCTGTTTGTTTGAAGAACTTCTATAGCTTGAGCTTACGGATAAATAGGAATAGATCAATACGTGTCTGCATATACTCGGAGCAGTTTGTAGGACAGAATGTCAGTCCTAATTTTAGCACGTTTTCCTCCTTTTTGGTTAAAACTCTTGGGGAAAGATTAATTATATTCAAATCCTCCGTCAATTCCTCTTGTTCCTGGCTTGTTGATTCCTCAGCTGTCTGGTTCCTCTTCCTGTGTTTCCTCCCTCCTCTTCTCGTGATCCGCCTCCGCTTGGGTTTTGTGGCTGTTCTGGTGGGCACTTCTTCCCATCCCTCAGCCAATCTTGGCGTATTAGGTCGAACTCCTCGTGAAAAGAAGGCTGACATCTTTTTTTTTCCTGTCGTGTGTCACCTGCGTTTTCTTCTTCTGATTGCTCAGTGCTTGTTACTTCTGATTCAGAGGTCTCCGCTGGTGCCAGCTGTTTCTCTTTCTGTTTCTGATTCTTTGCCCTTAAGTCACGGCGTTGTGCGTCGTATTTACCCGCAAAGGTCAGTATCCTTCCTTGCTCGTAGTCACGAGCGTCACGTTCGAATTTCTGTTGTTTCCTTTGGTGTATTCTCTTCTCATACACTGTAAGCCTCTTTTTCATGGATTCTTTCTCCTTGTTGAGTTGCCCTTGATCCACCAGCTCGAGAATCGCTAACTCCAACATTTCAATGTCTTCCCGTGCCTTTTCATGATCTTTCCATTGCAAATTTTATTAGCAGTCTCAGCATCCCTTCAGATGAATGTGCCGTGTATTCTGCCCATTCAGTAAGTAAATCCGGGTCCGGATTTATATATATATATGTGTGAATAATTAAAAAAATGAAATAAAAACTTGTTTTTTCTTTGTTTTGAGGCATAACATTCAGTACCATGCTTTTTTTTCAAGGTGATGACTTTAATAAATCAATCAATCACTTAATTTGTAAAGCGTGCTACTTACCCGCAAGGGTTTCAAGGGGCTGGGGGCGGGGGGGTGATGCTGCTACTGGTTGAAAAGCCAGGTCTTGAGTTGTCTCCTGAAGGGTAGTAGGTCTTCGGTTTGTCATAGGTAGAGGGGGAGGGTGTTCCATGTCTTGGCGGTGCGGTGGTAGAAGGATCTGCCTCTGGAGGCGGTTCTACGGATGTGCAGGACCGTTGCCAGGGTGTGGTCAGCAGAGCAAAGTATCCTGTTGGGTACGTAGAAGGAGCGTCGGCTGTTGAGGTAGGCTGTGACAGTTTTGTTGAGTGCCTTGTGTGCGTAGATCAGGAGTTTGAAGGAGATCCTTCTGTCGACGGGGAGCCAGTGTAGGTTCCTCAGGTGGGGGGTGATGTGGTTGGGCGTGGGACGTCGAGGATCAGGTGTGCAGAGGTGTTCTGGATTCTTTGTAGTCTGTTGATGAGCTTGGACGAGGCTCCGGCATAGAGGGCATTTCCACAGTCGAGTCTGCTACTGACTAGGGCCTAGGTGACTGTTTTCCTCGTGTTTGTCGGGATCCATCTGTAGATCTTGCGGAGCATGCGGAGGGTGTTGAAGCAGGTGAAGGAGACTGCATTGACTTGTTTAGTCATGGTGAGTTTCGAATCGAGGATGACTCCCAGGTTGCGTGCGTGGTCGGTAGGGGCCGGGGGGTCCCCAGTGATGCTGGCCACCAGGAGTCGTCCCATGCTGAGGGGTTGGGCAAGAGGATAAGGATCTCCTTCTTTTCTGAGTTCAGCTGAAGTCGGCTTTCCTTCATCCAGTCGGCGACGGCCTTCATTCCCTGGTGGAGGTGGGATTTGGCAGTGAGTGGGTCCTTGGTGTGGGAGAGCATTAGCTGCGTGTCGTCGGCGTAGGACATTATGTTGAGGTCGTGCTGTCGGGTGAGGCGTGCTAGTGGTGCCATGTATACATTGAACAGCGTGGGGCTGAGGGAGGATCCCTGTGGGACGCCACAGATGATCTCGAAGGCCTCAGACCAGAATGGGGGGAGGCGGACTCTCTGAGTTCTGCCGAGAGGAAGGAGGTGGTCCAGTCCAAGGCCTTCTCCCGGATCCCTGCGTCTTGGAGGCACGTATGAAGTGTATGGTGGCAGACTGTGTCGAAGGCGGCGGAGAGATGTAGGAGGATGAGGGCCGCCGTCTCGCCATTGTCTAGAAGGATCCTGATGTCGTCTGTGGTGGCGATGAGGGCGGTTTCGCGTTGCTGTGGTTGCTGCGGAATCCTGTTTGGGAGGGGTCGAGGATGTTGTTGTCTTCGAGGTGATGGGTGAGCTGGATGTTATTTATCTTCTCGATGACCTTTGCTGGGAGCGGAAGCAGGGAGATGGGCCGGAAGTGATTGAGGTCGCTCGGGTCTGCCTTGGGTTTCTTCAGTAGGGCGTTGATCTCTGTGTGCTTTCAGTTCTCAGGGAAGGCAGCGGTCTCGAAGGAGAGGTTGATTATGTTGCGCAGGTGCGGTGCCATGGAGTTCCTGGCTTTGTTGAAGATGTGGAGGGGGAGAGGGTCGGACGGGGATCAGAGTGGATTGTGCCCATGATCTTGATTGTGTCCTCAGTCCTCACATTGGCCCAGTTTGTCAGGGAGTTTTGGACGGTGGGGTGCGGTGGGTCCAGTGCGGCGTGGTCCATAGGGATTGTCCAGGATTTGAAACTGTCATGGATGTCAGTGATTTTCCGGTGAAAGAAGGTGGCGAGGGAGTCACACAGGGCTTGAGATGGCGGTATGTCGTTGGAACTGGAGCTGGGGTTGGAGAGTTCCTTCACAATGTTGAAGAGCTCCTTGCTGTTGTGTGCGTTGTTGTCAAGGCGGTCTGTGAAGGAGATCCTTTTTGGCGGTTCTGATGAGATGGTGATGGTTGCGGATGGCGTATTTGTGGGCAGCACGGCTGTCCGGCGTCTTGTCGCTATGCCATATGTTCTCCAATTTCGGGCAGGTGCGCTTTGAGGCGAAGAGTTCCGGGGTGAACCAGCTGGCTCTTTTGCTGGTGTCTCTGTTGGTGGGTTTTTTCAGCGGGTTATGGTGTTGGAGCAGTTTTTCATCCAGCGTTCGAGGGTTAGTGCACCATCATCGGGTTGGAGGGATTGGTCGGAGGGTTGAGTGCGAGGCTTGTCTGTAGTTGTTCCTCAGTGACTTTGCCCCAGCGGCGGCTGGGGATATGTAGGATGCGGTGGTGTGTGGGGATTTTTTGGAAGGAGAAGTGGATGCAGTGGTGGTCTGTCCAGGTGAGCTCGGAGGCGTGGCTGAAGGTGACGTGGGGGCTTGAGGAGAAGATAGCATCAAGAGTGTGACCGGCCATGTGGGTCGACGTTGTGACGAGTTGTTTTAGTCCGAGGTTGGCGAGGTTGGCGATCAGGGTGGAGGAGTTGTTGTCGTTGTTGTTCTCCAGATGATAGTTCAGGTCTCCGAGGAGGATGTAGTAGGTGGAGGTCAGCGCATGCGTGCTGATGAGGTCAGCGATGGAGTTGCAGAATTGAGGCCGGGGTCCTGGCGGTCTGTAGACGAGGGTGCCTCTTAGGGTGGTCTTCGGGTCCATGTGGATATGAAAGTGCATGTGTTCGGTGGTGCTGAGGGTGTCGTTGGTGTATGTTGAGACCCTGATGGTGTTTTTGCGGACGATGGTGATTCCTCCGCTGGCCCCGTTGGTGCGGTCCCTGCGGGTGATCTTGTACCCGTCAAGGAAGGCTATGGTGATGTCTGGCGAGGAGGGTTTGTTCATCCAGGGTCGGTCAGGAAGGCGACGTCCGGTATGCAGTGTCAAGTAGGTCCCAGAGCTCGATGGCGTGTTTGTGTGCGGAGCGGATGTTGATCAGGATGCATCTAAGTCAGTTTAGTTCTATCGTGGCGGGTGTCTCGGTGCCTTCGAGGCAGGAGAAGGTGCAGTTCGGGCAGGTGAAAGGACCGGCTTCTGGCACTGGGGTTGGGGTGCGCATTGGAGGTTCCAGGCTCCATACCAAAATCAATGGTTCCTCTTCTCCAAAGAAGGTTTTGGTAGTATATGGATCACCAACATATAGAAGGTATTGCACATGGCGCTATAACTACTAGTTTTTTAAATTTTAAAGGAGTCTTCAGGTTTAAAATATTTATGGACGATATTGAACCACCACAGGCAAAAGCTTTGTACATTCAGTTCAGACTTGGCACCTTACCTTTGAATCACAGAAATAGTACGTGGGGAAATGCAGTTGTACCACCTCTGTGGCCCATGTGCCACACCAGTGTGGAAACCACTGATCATTTTCTTTTTTTTTGTCCCACTCATGCTCATTATAGGAAAACATAGATAATTCCAGTATGCCGCCTTCTGTCGTTCAGATCTCCTAGCAAAGCTCTACGCATCTTTAGATCTGATACAACACGGTGGCTCGTATTTGCAATATTGAGATTTTTGCTGTACGCTTGGTGGAAAAGGTCCAAACTCCATAACAGTGCCTCTGTAAATTTGACCGGATAATACCTACTTTTATATGTTTTTGTGACGAAATCTTGTTTTTATATATTCCCTTTAGTGCTGTTATTGCTACTCAGGTCCCTGGTCATTTTTACCTCTCCACTACTTTACTGGTAATATCTGAAGACCTTATGGTTAGTATCAACAATATAAACAAGCCTGCGAAGATGCAGAAAATACCTGTGATTTGTTTGTTTCCACCAGTTTTTCATTATCTTTAATGTCATATAGCTACATACAGCTGTAATTACTCATGGAAACAGTCCCATGGAACATCCAATTATCAATGCATTTTCTTCTGGTGAAAGTTATGGATCCAGATTAACCAAAGTGAGAAATCTAAAGTACTTTCCCTAATTTCTGTTTGATCAGTCGACAATTCAACTTCTAAATTACGGGAAATGGTCTGCAAAGACTATTGGACTCCTTTGGCGCAAGGACGGGAAATGGTCTGCAAAGACTATTGGACTCCTTTGGTGAGTTCATGGAGTCTCTGGATTTAAAAGTCAACATCAAAAAATCACATTTCATGGTGGTGGGTAATCATTGTGGACCGCGAACAAAGAAAATCTTTCTCTGTAATAATAAGGCTATTTCCAGGGTCCCAATGTTTACATACCTAGGGGTTTATTTCACCAAAGGGGGTCATGGAGACCTCAACAGCTCCAAAAAAGTAATGCGCTCACTAGGTCATCCTCTGCTGTGTTGGCATTTGCAAAAAAATTAGGAGCAAAACCAATTAAGGCTCTTCTTAACATCTACAAATCCAAATGTCTTGCTATAGCGTCATATGGCTCTTGTATTTGGGGATACACCGCCCACACTAAAATCCAATCATGTGAAAATAAGTTCTTAAGATCATTGCTGGGTCTTCCACATTCCTCTCCTACTTACTCAGTGCATACTGAGCTAGGAGTAGGATATGTGACGGACCAGCTCAGATTGGCACCTCTCATTTGCTGGGCTAAGACCTGGCTTAATCAGGAAATATAATTAAACCACCAAATCCTGATGGACTGTATTGCACTAGACAGGGCTATTTCTATCCCTTAGTTGTCGTATCTTAAAACAATGTTTACCCAACTAGGACGCCCTGAGATCTATACCACCCCCAACTGTATTACTAAAGAGGACGTTGGGTGGATAAAGGTACACTTCTTGAACATGCTCAGTATGGAAAGAGAGGAGCAGGAGCTTAAGAAAGTTTCTGTAAGGGCACATTTTTTACTATCAACATCTCCATCAACTGAACCTTATCTGATTATTGTGAATCGCCCCTTTCATAGACAGCTCCTAACGAGGTTTCATTTTGACATGATATATTTAACTCTGGGTGATTTTCCATCCTGGGGCAAGCCGGAAGCCTGTAGCCCTTGTAAATGTGACAACTTTTCAAATCAGGATACGCTACATTTTGTCATGTTTTGTGACTTTTATAAAGAAATGAGAGACAAATACTTGTTACCATTGTTGAAAGAGGCTGGCTTTATACAAGTCAGACCAGCTCTCTTATACTTACAAATGTTAAGCTGTCCTCGGGTCATGTTCTGTGTTGCGAGCTTTCTGGTGGCTGCTGTTCGGAAAAAGAAAACTTTAGTCTTCCCTTGTCTTCCTGGCACTTAGCACTTTGGATATAAATATGACGAGAGCAGGCTTCCCAGTTGTTTTAAGTGATGAAATGTATATTATGTCCTTAGGAATTATTTGTAGTGTAAATAATGTTTTTAGTTTGATTTTTAATGAAAGTGTGTTTTTATGTAAACGGACATCTGAACGTATTGTGATCCATGTACATCCTACTTACACTGTATTTAACTATGTGTATATATTTGTATATTTGTATTTATGTATATATGTTCATGATTGTCTTTTTATGATTTTTAATAATCGAAATAAAATGCTTTGACTGACTGACTGAACTTCTAAATTACATATCAGAATTATTTTCAGTTTACTATACTGGTATGGTTGTCAAACAGTTGACACATTTCAATTGTTTTGGCTTCAGAATATCAAGTTGACTGGTCAAATTAAGGATACAATTCTTTACACAAATATCTTCAAGGAACGTAGATGTGGAATTAAGAAAAGCAAACCCTTACATCCCTCTCGGGATTTGATAGTTCCATCCAAAAAACGTATCTCTATACATACTGTTCCAATATTTAACCATCTGTGCCCATTCCGAAATGGCACCTCCATACTTCTGAGCGAATCCTTAATCCCAAATTCTTTATATCATCCTTTATCTCCCCATCCCCTGAAATGAGAATCTGTAAGTGCTAACATCAAACCCAGTTCTAGCAATTGCATACTATGGCTCATTATGTCCATTGCCCAGAACATTCCAGTCTTGCCTGCTTCGGGTGTACCACCCACAACGTTCCAAGGATGCTAATCTTCAATACTTCCCAGAACATTTCAGTTTTGCCTGCTTCGGGCGTACCACCCAAATATCCAAGAAAGATAATCTTCAATCCTTCCCAGAATCTCTGTATCTCTCTGTAATCCCACAATGTATGCGTAAGACTGTCATCTTTTATTTTATACCTCAGGCACTTCACATTCTAATTGTTGTTTAGCTTTACTATGATGTAATACTTTCTATATTTTCAATTATATTTTATAAGTTTGTTACTTCTACAGAGGGAAACATAAAGCAATGGGTATACATCTTAAACTAATCTCAGCTGCTGGTAAATACCAAATGCCACATTCCATTCTATCATTTCTTTTTCCACCATGCCACCTCCATCAGGAACAAGCCTTGTGCAATTTAGCCCTAGTCCTGCTCCAAGAGGGACAGACCAGTCTTAGTTTCCAGCTTCAGTCCCATCTGACCTGTATAATGAGCCAACCCTGACAATTTTTTGCCCATGCTGCATATTGAGTTCTTTTGCACAGTGAGCACAATACCCATGTAGAGCATACAGGGTTGCACTTATGGTCTTGCACTAAGGAAGTCATAAAAAGTGATGGCGAAATGCTTAAATTAATCTGAGTCACAGGTAATTACTTGGATTAGTATACTAGTCCATCATTTATTCACACCATGCCACTTCCTATGGGAACCTGCCATATGCGTAGGAATGTTGGTCCTGCTGTAATATGAACCGTCTAGTCTGAAATGCCAGGCCAGTTCAGCACTGTTCAGAAACACAAGCAACTTCAGACCAGCTTCAACATATCTGTGCCTTTACAGTAGGGTGTGTAGATTGAGGTATGTGGTAAAGTGAGTCCCAAGGCTGGCTCTAGGGCAGTGCGACTGGTGCTACAGCACCATGTGCTGACTTAAGGGGGCGTTGTGTTTGGAAGTTTATTTTGGTTTTAGTCACGTTCCTTGCCTCCAGCAATTTCCAGGCAACATAAAAAATTTCGAGATAACGTTGGTGTTTATTGTTCTACCTAGAAAGAGATCCGAGTTTTGTCTAGTTAAGGTTTTGACTGATCATAAAATAGAGCAGAGGATTAATATGCCAGCTGTCAAGAATGTGCACCATGCAGACCACATAGTACATATAATGTATATAGGTCAGTGGGTTACTGCTTTTCTGAGAGACATTCTTCTGTTACCTTGCTTTTCCATGTGTGCTGAAGATTGAGCACACATAGAAATAGCAACATGCTGTTAATGATTGTTTATGATCAGGATTGTATCCCTTCCTGCACAAAAACAATCATTTAATAATGACAAATTGCTACTTCTATGTGTGCTACACAATATAGAAGAAACAAATCGCCATTATGTTTTGTTTATGTGCAGGAAGGGACAACTTCCTGCACAAAAATAATCATTCTCTGCAATGCAGGCACCCTTGATCTATGGTGCAAGGGTGCCTCTGTTGGTGATAGGCAGCTAATTGTAGCGCCAGTGTTAGTGAAAACACAGCGGTGCAACGTATTGTTATAAATTGGTCTTGGGGGCATGGCTTGACGCCCGTTGAGGATGGTGCCACTCATGTGAGGCTCCCAGGGATGGTGAGGACCGACCACGGTTCAGAGCATGCTTAATGTGTGTGGCAGGGCGCTCTGACTGGCGGAAGATGTGCTGAAGTTCTGGGCGCAGTTTCAGAGCATTTTCAAAGAGGCACGAGACTGCCATTTTAGGCACAACTCCTCCACATTACCCCAACGTCCCTTATGTTCTCGTCCCATTCATAACAAAGTGGAGATGACCATCTCCCGACAGAAAAAACAAGAGGAATGCTGGGACCCTAATACTGCCCCTCCCACTGGGAGTACATAAGCAGTACTTACCCAGCATCCCGCCTGTTCTTTTTTTTGTCTGCGACAGAATGGATGGTGTGCTGGTGCTGCTCCTGCTGAGCTGGAGTGGCGGTGCTTCTCTTCACCCCCCGCCCGGCTGCCTGGCTGTGCGGGCACGGGGTTCCTTAGACTGTCTCCTGGCCTGCCCGACCTGCTGGGAGTCTGTCTATCTTGGAGCCGGTGTCCTGCTTGACCTGCCTGTCCTCCCGGTCCTTTGCGGCTGGGGCTGGAGATCCCGGTTACTTCTGGGTCGCGGGCTCGTCTTCCCGAGCTTTGCCGGGTGAGACGTGCCATGCTGGATGGCTCCTGCCGGTCTCCTGGATGTATTGAAGATTGGAGTGGGGACCTTGGGCCTGGGGTTGGCCCCCACTCCAGGTGAGTCCCGCTTGCCGGGTTTTGGTTTCCTTCTTGCCTGACATGCAATGTGTGGTGACGAACGCTGTAGTAGCGTGTTTGTTTCCTGTCTTTCTCTGCAGTTTTTCAACATTGCTGAGTCCTGGATTGTAGATGGGCTGGCCTTCTGGTGTCTGCCACGTTAAGCAGCGGGGACTCCTGGGGATGCGGGGGTTTGAACCTGGGGCCTCATGCAGCGCTGCATGCGCTCTGCCACTGAGCTACATCCCCACTTCTGTCCTCACCTACTTGCACTGCTGCTGCCACCGCACCCCACGCTGCTCCCGGGATTCGTTGTACTGGTTGAGTGTGCCTTGGGTTGGGTCTGCGGTTCCTGTGTTTGCACGTTCTGTTGGCTCCTCCGGGGGGTCTTCCTGTGGGGCTGCTCTCCTCCTCTCTGGTTGCTTTCTGCAGCCTCCTTGCTCTCTGTCCTGGTGCTCCCGCCTCT
Organism: Lissotriton vulgaris; assembly: GCF_964263255.1. Classification (NCBI taxonomy): domain Eukaryota; kingdom Metazoa; phylum Chordata; class Amphibia; order Caudata; family Salamandridae; genus Lissotriton; species Lissotriton vulgaris. Next base: position 1,112,836 of record NW_028253351.1, read on the forward strand.
GCCTATGGAGCTTGGATGTCTGGCCCGGGGTCTGTTTGGGTGAAGACACATTCTTGGCGTTGTTGTGTGATGGTGTTGTCCTTACTTGCGAGCTGCGGGTGTTCGTGTAGTGCCGGTCTGCATGTGTCTAGGCGCTGACCGTCTGCCTCCGGGTGCTTATTGTAGATACTGGTGTTGATGAATGGCGTTGCTGTCCTGGTTATTCACTTGCAGTTGGATGCTGTGGTTCCGGGTCTGGTGCTTGTCGTCAGCGCTGGTTCCTGGGCTCCTCTCCCTTTTTCTGCGTGGTTGGGGTTTCTGTTTCTGGCCAGAGGCCTTGCCTCCTGCTTACCCCTGCTCTCGTTTGTTCTATGGGGTGGGCCTACCAGGGGCCTTCTCCCTTTGGGTCGCTTCTTTCTGCCTCGGATAGGCGTGGGTTCCAGTTGCCTCTGTGGTGGCTGGTTCCTTTTTTCCTTTTTTCGCTGGCTCTGCATGTGCTTGCTCCTCGGGTTCCCTGTTTGTGTCTCCCTGCCTGCTTGCTTGCGCCTTGCCCGCTGCTGCTCTTGTGTCGGGTCGCCTCTCGCTCCTTCGGCGGTGGCCAGTTGGGGGTGCGACTCTGTTCCCCCCTGCTTCTGGCTCCTCCGTGGTGCCCTTCTCTCAGCTGGTGGTAGGGCGGTGTTCCTGCTCCTTGGGCCGCTGCGGGGGGTCCTGTTATCTCCCCTGGATTCCTGTTGGCCTGCCGTGGGTTTCTCTGCTTTTCAATGCTGCCCCTCTGCATCCCTGCTTCACGGGGTGCCGCGGGTGTGGGTGCCCTGGCCTGGCCTTGGGTGTGCTGCATTCGCCCTTTTCCTGGTGCCCTTGCCTCCTCTGCGGGCTGGCTGTTATGTTGTGGCCTCTGCTCGGTTCTTCTCCTCCACTTCCTGGCTTCTGCATAGTTGGTCTGTGTTTGGGGCTCCTGGTTCCTGGCTTTGTTCCTTCCGTTCCTTTGGGCTGTGCCTGGTTCCTCTTGCTCCTTCCCGGTGTCATGCCTGGTGCTCTCTGCGGTGCTCTGCCCCCTCTGCCTGCTCATGGGTGGCTCGTGCTGCCTTGGGTGCGGCTGTTCTGTTCTCCTCTGCTCCGGTCTGGGGCTTTGGGTGTTTGTCCCGGGGCCTTCTGTGTGCTTGGGTGGCTTCTGGGGTCTGGCTGCATCTGCCCTGGCTCTCCCTGCGATTGCCTTTGGATTGCTTCTGGTGTTTCCTTGTTCTGTTGTAGTTCCTGCCTGGTTTGTTCCTGGCTGGGGTCTCCTGGGGCTGCCTGGTGGTGTTTTTTTAGCTGGTGTGGTTGGGCGACTGCTCTTCTTTTCCCTGGTGTCCCCCTCCCTCCCCCACGGTTTGTTTTCTGGTGACAGTTCGCCTTTTGGTCCCAGGGGTTCATGCCGCTGCTGTCTCGGCCTGGCTGTCTTTTGCTGCTGCCTTGTCCTGGCGTGGCGCCTGTTTCCCCTCTTCTGTTCTGCGGTTCTCCAGGTTGGTGGCCTGTGACCGTGCTCCCCAGTCTGTTCCTGCTTTCGTCTGCTCTCAGTTTTTGGGCATGGTCGGGACGGGTTGGTGCCTGTCGGGCCTCCTGGGGCTGCCAGGTGCTGTTAGCTTCCTGGCCTGTCTGCACTAGGGTGTGTTTGCTCCCAGGGTTGTTCTGGTCTCATCTAGTTCCCATGACTGGGCGTCTGCTGGGGCTTTTACCACTCCCTTTTGGGCTCTGCTTCCTTGCCTGGGCTCTCTCTTGTGTCCTGGCAGGGTGCTCTGCTGTTGTGGCCGCATCCTGGTGGGTCGTTCAGGGGTCCTGAGGCTCTGGGTCTGCGGGCTAGCTCCTGGTTCGGGTTGGCCTTGGGCTGTGCCTCCTGAGCTTTCTGGCTGTGCTGTCCCTTTTTGGGCTGCTGTTGGAAGTGTTTTGCCGGGCGTTTCCTGGTTGGGGTGCGGTTCTGTGGTGCTCTTCCCTCTGTGGGCCCCTCCCTTCTGGCTGCAGATTGTCTGGGGTTTCCTGCTGCTTGGTCCTCTGCCTTCTCTGCCTCCTCCAGCTTCCGCTTTGGTGGTTTCCTCTGTTTCTTTTCTGGCCTTTGTGTGGTCCGGCGGTTGTGTGCTGGTGGTTCTCTGCTCTTTGCTTTGGCCTGGGTGCTGCGTGGGCTCCTTTCCAGGATTTGATAGGGCCTGCAGGTCCTCCTGCGTGGTCGGGTTGCTTGGCTCTGGTCCTGGCTTCCTGGTTCCTTTGGTGTTTGTTTCCCTGGTTTGTGCTGTTTGCTTGGCTCATCTCCCACGTTGCTGGGTTCGGGCCTTGTGGTCTTTTGGTCTGGGTGCTGTGCACCCTGGGGCGTTACTTTTTCTTATGCTCCTGCCCTTGCTGCTTGCCTGGGTGTGGGGTGCCTGTGCGGTCCGCTGCCTTGTTGGCTTCTGTTTTTTTTGTCTGCCCTCTGTGCATGGTTTGGGGGCTGCTGGGGTTTCCTTGTTGCTCTGTACTCACGCCCTGCCTTGTATTCCCTCTCCTTTGGGGTCGGGGGTTATGGCCGGTGGCTCTGTTCTCGCCCTTGTTAGGGTTGTTCTTTGTTGATTTCGGTCTTGTTGGCCTCCCCTTTGTTGGTCGGCTTTCGGCTGTTTTTTTTCTGGGGGCGTCTCTGGGCGGTGGTCTTTGGTTTGGCCTCCTCTGACCATGCTGTTCTGGGTTTGGTGGCCTTCCTGGTTTGGTTGGTGGCCTCCTTCCCTGTGTTTTTTTGGCCTCCTGGGGTTTTCAGGTGTCTTTCCCCTTCCCTGTCTTTCGGTTTGATTCAGTTGTCACTCCGGTTCGGCTCCTGGAATCTTGTTGCTTCCTGGGCCTCGTCTGTGGGGTTTTGTGGGTTTTCCTCCTCTAGTCTCTTTGGAGCCGGGTCTTTTGGTTTCTGGCCTGTGCTTTCTCCTTCCTTGTTGGTTTGGGTGCTTGTGCCTGTGCTCTGTTCTGGGTTGCGGGACGGTTGTATCCTGTGGTCTCCCTTTCCCTCCTTCTCGGTGCTCCCTTGGGTTGCTGCTTTTGTTGTGGTTTCCTGGGTGTGCTTGTGAGTGCGGAAGGCTGGTTTCTGCTTTGGTATTCTCCACTTATTTATGAATGGGACGAGGACATAAGGGACCTGGGGATAATGCTCTATTACTTCTTACTGGTAATCTTCATTACTCCGGGTCCCTTTCTCCCCATCCCATTCATACGCCCCCCCCCACCCCCCCCCCCGGACGGATGGCCTTCCTGTTTGGGCTTGGATGTACAGGCGGGATGCTGGGTAAGTACTGCTTATGTACTCCCGGTGGGAGGGGCAGTATAGGGTCCCAGCATTCCTCTTGTTTTTTTCTGTCAGGATATTGTCGTCTCCAATTTGTTATGAATGGGACAAGGACAACGGGACCCGGAGTAATGAAGATTACTGGTAAGTAATAGAGCATTATCAAGACGCCTGGTGAGAGACCGCTGGAAATTTCTGCCCTCTGAGATGTTTCAAACTGGAATACTGTCTATGAATGATGAATATTTAAACAAGCGGTAGCCTATGTAAATCTTGTAGGGGCTCCTTAATACTCAAGTTAGGGCAGGTTTTGCTGCAACTGCCATTTTGTATACCTGCTTTGCTCCTGTCATAACTTCATTAGAAACAACCATGAATGCTGCTCTTTACCGCTACTCTTCATTTCTTTTTTCTTCCTGCTGAACTGAATGTGAGGTATTTCCATATCATATTTCTATGGTGGCAGTTTGACACATTTTCTCTTTTTCTTCTCTCATGACGGGAAGTCTCTATCTTTCTGTCAAATTGCTGGCAATATTTTCATTGTGGTTTTGCCTTTTGAGGAGCGTGTATATGTCTCTCATCGCAGCTGAGTCCTAGAATTTCATCCTTTATAGACTTCTATGGGAAGATTGAACAAACTGGGGTCACCTGCATCACGTTCTATGAAGTCCTTCATTAAAAATTCTAGGATTTTCACAGAATTTTCTAAAATGGAGGACTCCCTGGTTTCTATCTCTAAAAGGTCTTCTCCTTTGTGCACTATCAACCCTGTTGCAGGGAAGGCGACCACCAAATGCATGAAAAAAGATCTGCCTTCCCCACCAAAGTCCTCTACTCCTGTCTCTCTTGACTTGTTATTATAGGAGATGCGTGCTCTCTGCCCCTTCATGGAGGAAACAACCTTCAAATTGCAATTCCGAAAAGACAATTGGTCTCTGATGAATGACCGGCTTACTTCAGTGGAACATAGCGTTTCCTCTTATGGACACACCAACGACAAACTTAACATTCTTCAATTCCATGTCTCTTCACTTCAGTGGCAGATCGAAGACCTTGAAAATAGGAATAGAAGAAATAAACTCTGTATTTGTGGTCTACTGGAAGGTTCGGAGAGTTCTGATCCTCTCTCTTTCTTCAAGTCCTTCCTTACCAAATTGCCACATCTACCAGAAGGAACGTCTCTAAACATCCAGCGTGCGCATAGACTTGGTCATCAGCATACAGGTACATCTACCTCTCGGAGATCAAAGGGAGTTATCATTTACTTTCTTGAATATACAGACCTACTCAAAGTTCTTTCAGCAGTTAAATCAATTCAAAGTGTCTCATGGTCAGGCTCCACTCTTTTTTTTGCTCAAGACTATGCCAAAGCCACAGCGAATAGGCACAAAGAATTTCTTAACATGAGACCTGATTTACGTGCTCTGCGGCCCACTATGGACTTTTTCATCCCTGTATTTCAAGGTCACCTATAAAAACAAAACTACAACATAGGAAGATCCCATTAAATTGCAGAGCTCCGTCAATTCTTGCAAGTCAGAATCTTTGGACTATTCGGGAGCATCACCATCTTAAAATATTTGATATTTTCCAATTTTCATAGTAGTTTCTTCTTTATTCTATTGCTATTTTGTCTTTTAACAGTTCATTATGTCATATCTGATAACAGAAAAATGAATCCCTGAAGGCACACCTAATTGCTGATTCTCATTTGAGGGCAAGACATCTATTGGAACCAGAGACATTTCCATGTTGAACAATTTATGTAGGATTTTTTTTTTAAATTCCTTGAAACTTTTTTTCACTTTTATTTTCAGGCATGTTCACAAAAAAAAAATTTCAAACTCTTTTCTCTCCTTCTGGGCACCCCTCAACCTGTGTCACATTGGGGTAATCTAGTATCTTGAACTAAACCTCACATTCCTTCCCAATTTTGTGCACTGGTTATAAAGTAGACACAACTTGTCAGGAAGAAATATATGACACACCAATACCAACTCCGTTGAGGGCGGCTAGCGATATGGGCATGACTATGTAGAAATAATCGTCTTTTGAAATTATTGTAGAATGTGACATTCTCCTTCTTCTTTTGTAAATTATTGTTGTATTTACAGATAACCCTAAGCCCACTGTACATATTTAAAGAAATGTATGTCCTGATGAAGGTGATATAAACAGTTTTTCACCAAAACGTGCGTAGACCACTTCTTAGACATCTGGGAATCCTACCCAAAACACAGACACGAGAAAAACCAATCAGCAGCAATAGCCAACTCTTGAATGTTTAAGTCGGAATTTATAATCATGTTAGAAAGTATAATCTAGTAGAATCTCGTAAAAGTCTTGTATTTCATTGTCACTCTTTGTGTTGTATTTTTGTTAATATGATTGAAGAGGATGAAAGGTGAGAATGGAAGTATGATGGTTTTGTGTGGGGGTTACCACATTTTAGAGATTTGGGGCCCGATGTAGGTAGCCCTTTACCGATCGGAATCGGCCGAAAATACCAATTTTCGGCCGTTTCCGATCGGTAAAGGGCTATCGAGATGTAGGGGCACATTTTCGGTAATTTTACCGAATCGTTATCATTACCGAATCGGTAAATTTACCGAATCGGTAAATTTACCGAATCGGTAATATTTACCGATTCGGTAATGATAACGATTCGGTAAAATTACCGAAAATGCAATGTAGGTAGCCAATGTTCCATCAGCACATGGCTTACAGAATCGGTATTTTACCATGGAATACAAATCCATGGTAAAATACCGATTCCTGTGTACATGCACATCTGTGCATGTACACATGTGCCATGTGACAGACAGACGTGCCCTTAAGGCATGTCTGTGTGCCACATTGCACACATGCCCGTTTTGGGGGTGCTAGAGGGTGTCAAAGTGACACCCCCTGCACCCTTGACAAAATCGGTATTTACCGATTCGGTAAATACCGATTCGGTATTTGACTTTAATCCTATGGGCTTCAAAGGCCCATAGGATTCAATGGCAAATACCGATTCGGTATTTACCGAATCGGTAAATACCGAATTTGTAAGGAATCGGTAACGATTCCAGATGTTGGGACCTACATCCCATTTACCGATTTTGAAATACCGAATCGGTAAAATTCGGTATTTCAAATTCGGTAAATGGGATTTACCTACATCGGGCCCTTGATCCTGTAATGAGTAATAGCACAAAATATCATATGAATTTGTAAATATTTGTAAATGTTTTTATGACTATATGAGCAAAAAAAAAGATTATATTTATATACAAAAAAGAAAAAGTAAAAGTGCTTCATAAATAATAAAATCATAACAAATATTTCATGTGATAAGACTCCGTCTATGGGGAAATATCGTAATTTTAGCAGTTGCCAATGTTGAAATGAAATAGGTCAGTTTAGAAGCTTCTCTCTTGGATCTTACTGCATCTCTCCTCCTTATTCTTAAATTAATCGCTTTCTCTCCTCTATTTCAGGGTTGTAGATGTCTGTACCTGCCCTACACCCTTACCTTATGTGATGTGATGTGCTCCTTCCTCTTTCTACATTCCGTAGAGATAGGGCATGCCATCAGCTCCATGTGGTTTCATCCCCTCATCTTCCTATAGTACCCTTAGGCTTAGGTGTGTTGTATCTTTTTTATTGTTGTTCTTTTTTCTTCCTTTTTCCTTCTCTTTCTTTGCTGTAATTCCCTTTTTACTCCCTGTCTCTTCTTTTCTTCATTTTTTGGTTCTTTGTTCCCCAATTATATTTGAAGTCAATCTTCAAAAATGCTTTATATTGCCATCATTTATGCACACATGGTTGGGCTGGTTAAAATTGTGTCCTCTTTTCCTTGATGGTTTCTCCAGGCCATCACTTTTTTTTGTTTCCTCATTTTATTTAGGTCCTTGAAAATTGTGTTATGGAATGTCAGTGCTTTGAATTCTCCTATTAAGCAACAACGTGTTTAACACATTTATCTATATGGGGAGCCGATATAGCACTTATACAAGAGTCTCATTTAATGGAAAAGGTATCTTTGAAAATGACAAAGGTTGGGTAGGAGAAGTTTTTTTCTCACCAGGTGACTGTAATCGGAATGGAGTATTAATTCTCTCTCATAAGTCGATTTGTGTTAAGTTGCTTTCTCACTTATCTGATGATGATAGAAGATGGTTGTACTCTAATTGGAAAATTGGGAATACTCCTGTTTCTTTGTTTAATATCTATGCTCCCACAAGTTGTGACCCCGCATTTTGGACATCTCTAACTCAACAAATCTCATCTTGTATTGATGATAATTTCATCTCTGCTGGTGATTGTAATCTAGTGGTTGATCCCTTCATTGATCGCAACTCGCTGGTTCCTTTTAAACCGTAAAGCTCACACATTTTTATTAATACAATTCAGCAATATACATTTATAGATGCCTGGAGAATCTGCAACCCTACTACAAGGGAGTATACATACTACTTTTCCGGCTCATCAAACACAGTCTCAAATAGATCAAGTTTTCGGCTCCCACAATATTTCTCAATCAATAACAGATGCAGATATTGGGTCGATTCTAACATCGGATCACGCTCACATTACTATCTAATTGGATATAATGTTGAAATCTAATATACACAGGAGAAGGCGTTGAAATAATTCACTCCTTTTAGATCCAAATTTCAACACCTCTTTTGTTTCCTTCTTTAGTAAATATTTCTCCTTAAACCAAATAGGCACTTTGCCTTTCCCCGTTATTTGGGATGAATTTAAAGCTACCGCAAGAGATTTTATTATATATTTTGAGTCCAGAAAATGCACAATTTCACGTAAAATACCCAGAGACCTTTTAGCTGGGATAAAGAGATTGGAGCATTCCTATTACTCTTTGAAATCCAAAGATTGTTTGTTTCAACTTATTAAGGCAAAGTTTCAATTTAATAAGGAATCAACTGATAATGCTTCACTTTACTTGTTAAAATCCAGTGCAAAGTTTATGGCGGCCAAAATAAGCCGCCAAATTCTTGGCAAATTATTTAAAGGTTAAACATAATAAGTTTGATATTGAATCTATTATGGATGAGCAAGATGTTTTGTGATTTAAAGACCCAGAAACATTAAATGAATTTCTTCTTTTCTATAAAACAATATACACGCCCGCAATCATACCCTGGAAACCGGCATCATTCAGTTCCTTTCAGACATTCATTTTTGCATTCATTGTTCCTCTGACACTCAAATATATTTTTCTCTTTTAGAATCGGATATTTCACAACAGGAACTCCTCAATGCTCCACAAACACTCAAGAAAGAAAAAGATCCAGGACCGGATGGTTTTACAGTGGAATTCTTCACACACTTTGCTTCATTACTTCTCCCCAAACTACTCACTCTCTTAATTTTTTTCCACATTAAGGTGAATCCTCTGGTTCCTTCTTAGAAGCCCTAATCTGTCTAATTCTTAAAGAAGGGAACGTTTTAAAATATTGTAAAAATGATAGTCTTACCTCACTTGTTAATATTGATAAAATAAAATTCTAAGGCTTTGGCTATGTGTTTGGAGACCTTCCTCCTTCAATTGTTAGGCCCAGAACAATTCAGTTGCATTAAAGGCTGCCTTGTTTTGGATAATACTCATCTATTTTTTGATATTCTATCGAAATACTCTCACCTACCTCATTCATTAGCAGCTGGACCTTAGATGCAGAGAAAGCGTTTGACCGAGCTGACGGGACTTATCTCTTTCAAATGCATAAAATCGTTCAGTTTTGGCCAAAGATTATTTTTTTAATTTCATTTCTTTATTCTATTCCACGGGCTGCCGTTTCTGTAAATGGGAACACATCCCTCTACTTTGATTTTGGAAGAGGTGTTTTCAAGGTTGTTCTTTGTCCTCGTTCTTTTTTAACCTAGTTATGGAACCTTTCTTGTCCAGAATTTGTCACAATAAGATATACTGGGTTTTGAAGCTAATAACAAACAAATTACATTGGAAGCTTATGCCCTTTAGATATAAATGTTTATCTCAAATCTGCAATCTTCTGTCCCTACCTTTTTACAGGAGGAGGAGCTATTTGCCTCCGTGTCTGGCTACAAACTAAATAGAGACAAATGTGAAATATTACACTTGACCAAGTATACCTTTAAGGGCGATTTCAGTGCCTCAAACTTTATTTGGAATTACGATTTATAAAATACTTAGGACTCCACTTTACCCCCTTAATTCCCACAACACTTTCTTTGTGTATGGAGAAGTGTATACTCTCCATTTTAATGACCAAATGGCACCCCTTATATCGCTCATGGTGGGGTCATTTAGATACTATTAAAATGATGTTCACCCCCATAGTTTTGTATACACTCTCCAATATCCCAGTACCCACTCCCTTAAAAAAAAAAACAATTCTATATTATCTTCATTCTTATGGAATAATAAAATGTCTTGTATGTCATTACTAAGATTAACAAGGCCAAAATCAGAAGGTGGTATTAATTTCCCCGACTTTCCCACCTACCAAAAACCTTTTTTACTTCGTCAAGCTTCGAGATGGCTTTCTGATTCTCCTTTGGATTGTCCTCTGTGGGTGGACCTTAAACGTTCATTGAACGTTCTTTTCACTCTTGTTTCTCTTTCAAAGAATATTTTTCTTTGACTCACAGACCACAATCTCTATCTACCGCTATCCTCAAGCACACCTGCAAACTTTTATAATTTATTTCAACAATACCCCTTACAGATCCAAATTACTTTCTTAATACCCCACTATGGCACAATAGGGTTATACTGATCCGTGGAGACACAAAGTTTTGTAGTTGACTCACCAACTTTTTTTCCAGAATGTTGTCATATCCTCCTCAAAGGTTCGCCAGTTTTTTGACCTACTTCCCTCCTGCCACTCTAAATACCTCTTATTAAGCAAGCCTTTCTCACTGTCACTGTCATCCTAATCCTTACCTGGTTAATGGTCTTCACACATTCCTATACTCTTATCCCAAAGCTTCCACCCTTTATACTAATCTACCCACTGATAGAGAGAAGACTAAAGTAGAGCTTTTTAGGGAAGAGGATCTTGTGGTGGATTGGTCAATTTTCTTAAGGAACAAAATGTGGACCAAGATCAGGAAAACCTCCAGAGTAGCAAACACTACACAAACATGATGTTTTTATTTATAATAGACTTTTATTACATCCGGTCATGTTACATAAAAGACATAATGACGTGCCTGATACTTGCTGGACATGCTCTTCCACATCTGCTGATTTGAAACACCTACTTTTTACATGTCCACATTTACACACTTTCTGGGAAAATGATTGAGTCCAGATTAACTTAATCTTCGGCTCTAAATTTACTTTCTCTGCTGTTGATTTATTTTTAGGAAGTCTATCACCTGTTTGGGATAATTGCATTCATAACATAAAGATTGTAGATTTGTTGTTAGCAGTTGACTATCAGCTGATTATCAGAAATTGGAAAGACTTGGCTAATTTATCATTCCAAGACTGGTGGTATGCTGTATGGTATAATCATAGATTGGATACAGCATTTGTTCATCCTAATAATATAGCTATAAAACGTTTACATTTATGGTCACCGGATACCATGTACATAAATGCCAGCGCTAAGCGCTATTTTTCCCTAACTCCTATTCAACAGGAAGTTGCTCGACCTCTGTGACATTCTTCATCTTATTAACATAATATTATGTTTCTGTTAATTTCATGTTTATATATTTTGTAAGAAGCACATTATCTTATTGATTATATGTTTATCACAGCCATGTTTGCATGATAATTTTATTCAAATGAGTTTATTTAATTGGTTAATCCCTACTTTTGTGTTTTACAATTGTTCATCGTATGATGTATTTTTTCTATGTTTCTTCAATAAAATCACTTTTTTAACTTATAAATTGGTGTTGGATTTTTATTTTGCATTGTGTCTTAATTTATGAATTGGTGTTTTTAACTGCTTTACAAATCTGTCTTTGAAGTTAAGTCTGCCTGCTCGCAGCCAATCTACCAAGGGTTGAGCATAGGAGTAATTTTCTAAGACCTATTCTGAACCCTATACTGTGTTAGTGGTCTTGTTGTCAGTGGCAGATATACATTTGCAGACGGCCAGGAACAAGCATATTGCCTGACAAAGTGTGAAATAGCACCTCTAAGGTTTGTTAATGAAACCCTCACACGCCAACCTGGTTGGTATCATGCTTCATCATCAGGTTCCAGCCAGGCGGCCGAATGCCACCTGGCTGTGCTTCAACACCTGAATTACAGCGGAGCAGGTTTTTTTGAGGTGATGTGATGAGTGACTAAGTGTGTGTATTTATCGTTACAAATACCTCCAGAATACTGCCATATGATTTATTCTTGGAGTTCTGGGGTATAGTTAAAATTAATAGAGAGTGGATGATTAGCTGTATGTATCATCAGATGGTCGACATGTTTCAGCCCCTGGGAAAAAAAATCGGGGTTTCTTCAGGACCTCTCAAAAACAGTGTGAATAAGTGAAAATAAAGTGAGTGATAAAAAATTATCACATGTATTGCATAGTTACATTCACGCTAAGGAATGTGTGTCATGCAGAGAGGACCGCCCGTTTTGTTGTCCTCTCAAAAAATACCTGTAAAGGAAAATACAGTATGCAATACTGGTATTAGATATATGTTTCCAGTTTAGGCTATACTTGTGCCTATATTTACCCAGTGCTGGCTGGTGATATCCATTGTGCAATATCAGTCATGCTGTGGATATCTACAATACTGGTGAATGCTACATGGTGCTAAGTACTTGTCGGGTGGTCAGATGGACGCATAAAGTATGCTTTTACCATGCACAAAAAACACACGACCAATACATTCAAATCACAACATAGGATTGGTGCCTGTGTTATTGATGAATACCTTGTGTCGTGGGTAACAATGTGTGCCCATTGTTGTAAAAGACAACACATGTGATTGATCAGAAATAATAAATCAACTGAAACCCAATTGATTTTGTGCAAACTGGTCATGCACGTGTTTACTTGAATTAGCATACAGACATTCATAAAGCATGCATTACTTTCAACAACCAGGATATTTACTTTTATCCAGAATTAGAATTTGTAATCTTTGTCCCAGGTTGCGGGGGTGTTTTGTATTGCCTCTCTCAGATTAGGATCTGAAAGTATATAGAATTACAGAAAATGGGAAGTCGGTCTGAACGATTCTCAAAGAGAAATGTGGTGGCATTCTGAATGAAATGAGCGTGGTGGTAAAAGACCACCGCGCTCTTGGTTTGTTCTTACTTGGTAAATCCGAGTATTCTGCCGTTACACCTGATATGCGTGTCCCCGGGACAAAGGCTGGCGGCGGATTACCGTTTTTCATTCAGAATGCCACCACATTTCTCTTCGAGAATTGTTCAGACCAACTTCCCATTTTCTGTAATTCTATATACTTTCAGATCCACATAGCCAGGCTTGCCTGTTGCAGAATAGAATAGTAATTGCTAGGATTTTCTGCTTCCTGGCAGCGTTCATGTTTTGACCTCTTATGTTTTTTTTGTCTGTAAAACCTACTGGGCAGCCATGGACTATGGGGCCAAGCAATCCTAACACCTTCAGGTGAGATCTAAGCTCCACGTTTTCCAGATAGTGTGCTCCAGATCATTAATCTACAGGCATAGCAGAGCTCACAGCTACCTTTAAAGAACCTGAGATGCCCCCACTCAAAGAAAACCAAAGCCACTGGGTAGTGACTCTTCCAGTTGTCTGCCATCAAAATCTGGTGGAATGTGTTGGGCAATACCTGCTCTGAAGAGCCCACGTGAGACTTTACAGAAGTCCTACTGGCTCCTGTGTCCTCAAAGCTTCCACCCTCAGCCCATTTATGGTGACCCACTGCTTGATCTTCGAAGTATTAGACGGCATGTAGGCTTTGGGCAGCATTTCCTTGTCATCCAGGGACACTACGGCAGCCTCTATTCTCTTCCCCATAGCACTGGGGCAATCTCCTCATCACATGCTACAATGGCGATCACTTGGGTATACCCCCCAGCGGGGGGGATGTGTCCATTTGCGACACTTGGCATCCCCTTTCACATGCCCAAACTTGTAGCACTCCAGACACTTGGGGACAAATGTACCTGTCTTCTTATCAAAGAAGCCATTGTTCTTGTGGTCAGTTTGGGGTTCAGTACCCTTCCCCTAGGGGGTAGAGAGAACTTCTTTTTTATTTGTTGAGGAGCTGCTGGAGGAATTATACTCTTTTTTGGAAGTCAAAAATCTTCAGTGGGATTAAGCTACAGGCTGTAGCGGATGAGGATGCAAAGTTGGCAGACCAGCAATGCACCTTGGAAAGATTCACAAGCAGGTAGGTCCTGGTCTCCTCTTTCTTCTCAGGGAATCTTTTGGTTGAAAATCACTCAGATTGGGTGCAGGTTCAAGATGGAGCTTTTTCTGTTCGTAAGGCTTTGATCAGGAGACCAGCCCTTGGAAACACTCTGGAAGTCTTGGTTTCAAGCAGAGAAGCAGCATGGCAGTCCACTGAGGGAATAAGGAAGACTTCAAGCACCATTGCCATCACCTTGTTGCAGCAGTGCTTTCCTCTGAAGTACACAATAGGTCACATGCAGCAGGGTAATCCTCTGAGAGTCCTTTGCAGATCAAGACGTGAACTGCAGATTGGGTCTAAGAGTCCCACTTGTATACTTGGTGCCAGCTTTGAAGTGGAAGCAATATCTGGTGTTTTCACCTACAGAAGTGCCTAGAATTTCCTGCCTCCCTTCCCATGTTCCAGGATGCTTGGTGTCACAAAAGGCTAGTGTGAAGTTATTTGTGTGTGAACTGAGGCAGTGTCAATGAACTACACGTGGGGCTGTGCACAGCTTCTCCCCTCATCCTGAAGGATGACCCATCTTGCCAACACCCAATCCCCCTATTGTGTGGCTGTCTGGGAGGAATGCACAAAGGCTAACTGCCAATTACACTTAGTCATGTGACCCTGAAACTGGCTGCAGGCACCAACTGATTAGAACAAGAAAATGCCAACTTGCTAAAATGGCATTTTCTCAGATAAGACTTAAAATCTGACTTTACCCATTAAATATAATTTCAATTTACAATTCCCTAGACAACAAAAATGAGATATGTACCTCCTCCCAAGCAAAATATATCATTATTTAAATGTAATCAGGTAACCCAATTTTGTGCTATGGGAGAGGGGATTACTGACATAATATCGAGGGACATAATAGCGACTACCAAAAATATTGGCGACAAAATATCGACAGACAGAATATCGACTTTGTATCTACAAACAGGTAAGTACAAAAATATCGAGTAAAAAATATCGTTTACAAAAATATGGTTTGTAAAAATATCGACTTTATTAAAAACAATGTTAAATTAAATTAATATTACAAATTATTTACTAAAATATACTTAAAAATACTTAAATTACCTTATAATAATTAAATAATTAACTAAAGTTATAAAAAAAATATTTACAATCATATTTGTTAAAACATATATATATAGTAACATAATATAAATAAAAAATATCCAATATTATTACCGTAGGATAGCGGAAGTGTAAAATTACTATTCCCACTCCAGAGAGTGCAACAGTAGGGAAAGGGTTGTATAGCGTAGAGGTAAAAATTACTATTCCCACTTCAGAGAGTGCAACAGTAGGGAAAGCGTTGGATAGCGTAGGGGTAAAAATTACTATTCCCACTCCAGAGAGTGCAACAGTAGGAAAAGCGTTGGATAGCGTAGGGGTAAAAAC
Organism: Lissotriton vulgaris; assembly: GCF_964263255.1. NCBI lineage: Eukaryota > Metazoa > Chordata > Amphibia > Caudata > Salamandridae > Lissotriton > Lissotriton vulgaris. Next base: position 1,127,846 of record NW_028253351.1, read on the forward strand.
TTACTATTCCCACTCCAGAGAGTGCAACAGTAGGGAAAGCGTTGGATAGCGTAGGGGTAAAAATTACTATTCCCACTCCAGAGAGAGCAACAGTAGGGAAAACGTTGGATAGCGTAGGGGTAAAAATTACTATTCCCACTCCAGAGAGTGCAACAGCAAGTAAAGCGTTGGATAGCGTAGGGGTAAAAATTACTATTCCCACTCCAGAGAGTGCAACAGTAGGGAAAGGGTTGGATAGCGTAGGGGTAAAAATTACTATTCCCACTCCAGGGAGTGCAACAGTAGGGAAAGCGTTGGATAGCGTAGGGGTAAAAATTACTATTCCCACTCCAGAGAGTGCAACAGTAGGGAAAGCGTTAGATAGCGTAGGGGTAAAAATTACTATTTCCACTCCAGAGAGTGCAACAGTAGGGAAAGCATTGGATAGCGTAGAGGTAAAAATTACTATTCCCACTCCAGAGAGTGCAACAGTAGGTAATGCGTTGGATAGCGTAGAGGTAAAAATTACTATTCCCACTCCACAGAGCGCAACAGTAGGGAAAGGTTTGGATAGCGTAGGGGTAAAAATGACTATTCCCACTCCAGTGAGTGCAACAGTAGGGAAAGTAGATACTTCATATATTATTTAAAAATATTTATATATTAATATCTATAAACAAATTAATGAAAAGTAATTACCACTTTAATATAATATAATAATTACAAATACTAATTGCATTTAATCATTACAATTAGTTATCTATTAATACTAATTAATTACTAAATAACATTTAAATTAATTAGTAATTAAACAGTTACTTAACAATTAAAATCTAATAAATACACACAAAACATTAACATATGTAATTAGTTATAATTAAATTACTTCCCACCCTATTCCCCTATGAACCCACAACCCACTACAGAAATTAAAGTACTTAAATTAACCTAATTATCAATTAATCAATTACATAAAATTAATTGGCAATTAAAATTTAATTAATTACCAAAAATAAATAATTTAACAATTAATTATAAAAAAAATACCAATAAATAAATTTACATATTTAATTAATTATAATTAAATTACTTCCCACCCTACTCCCCTATAAACCCACAACCCGCTACAGATATTAAATTAGTTAAATTAACATAATTATCAATGAATCAATTCAATAAAATTAATTGGCAATTAAAATGTAATTAACGACAAATTAAAAATTAATTAACAAATAATTATAAACAAATACCAATAAATAAATTTACATATTTAATTAATTATAATTAAATCACTTCCCACCCTCTTCCCCTATAAACCCACCACCTGCTACAGAATTAAATTACGCAAAATTTAAATAACATTAAATTCATTAATTTAATTACATTATAGCATAACTAAACACTTTTAACACATAAAATACACTATAAATAATTTGATATTATTAAAATGTCGATATTTTTCTTAACCTATAATATGTACTTCGATATTTTGACTATCTATATTTTAAAATTCGATACTACATTACTTACCTTCAAAACGATATTTTTGATGTCTATATTCTGTCCATTCGATATTATGTCCAGCCTATATTTTGAACTCGATATTATGTCCATTCGATGTTTTGTAATCGATATTTTGTCTGTTTACCAGGAGAGGAAGTCCTCACAGTAGTGAAAAATGAATGTGTGAGTTTTTCAGTGACAGGACATATAAAACTTAAAAGTACATGTCCAACGTTTTGAATACAATGCACCCTGCCCTATGGACTGTTGAGGGCCTACCTTAGGGGTGACTTCTCTGTAATAAAAAGAGTGTTTTAGGCCTGTATGAGGTTTATTTTCCCAAGTCGAATTGGCAGTTTAAAACTGCACACAGTGTGCAATTGTAGCCATGAGACATGTTTTAAGGGGGAATTTAAGTGGCTGGGACAATAAGAGGTGCGCCCAGATGGCAACATTTAATTTACTGGAGATATGATGTGCCACTTTAATACCATTTAATTGGTATATGATGTACCACTTTGCCATGGACTTATAAGTAAATGAAACATGCTAGTCAAGTATAAACCATTTTTACTATGTTTGAGGGAGTTAGCTCAAGCACTTTAGCACTGGTTAGAGTCCTAAGGCCAACATAAATGAATCCAGCAAAACAAGAGGGGAGAAGGCAAAACATTTGGGGGAAGACAACCTAAGGCTGATGGGTCAAAAAGTATGGAACCGACAACAAACATCGGTTCAGCCCCAATGCAAGAAAAGCAATTAGATGGAGTCTGGAGTAAAAACTGACAAAAGAAGGGTTGTCAAATATATCCTTCAGAGTTATGATATTTCTGTCTGTCTGATTTGGCAAATTGTATCTTTGTCAGGAAAAAGAATGAAACTGTAAGATGAAGCGTCCCTTATGTCAAATCTTATTGTCAAAAAAGTTGAAAGAATGGAACCAAAATACACTAATGAATCAGCAGATGGAATATGAGGAATAGAGGTTAGCACACTCTCTGTCTGTGAATTGTACCACTATTCAAGTTCCAATACTAAACTTATAAATCTCTCGAGGTAGTGCCAATAAGAAGAATATTACATTCTGATCAAACAGTAAGTTCATTAACTTTGTTAATCACTATATCCAGTTTTGTAGCAGTGTTCCTTCTCTATTCTACTGTATCCACTTACATGAAAAGAGCAATTTTCATCCAAAAGTGAAGAAGAGAGCTCACAGCAGACACCCACACATGTAGAGATACCAAATTGATGTCTCCTGGGGTTCCCATAATTGGTGAAATTACTTTAAAACAGGAACCCTTCTCTGTGTTGTGGTAACTTGCTCTAACCATTTGAACCAAACAATTATGTAAAATGGAGGGTTTTCTGTCATACTTCTATTGCTAAGGCTATTTTTTTAGTGTGCATGGGTAGTTTTGTGATGATGAGTGTGTTTGTGACCTCATGGTGAAGCATGCAAAAAGCTACCTTGAACTAAAAACCCATCTCGGAAACACTTTTTACCTTTATTTGCTGTGTTGGATAGTGCCATAAGTGTCATATGTTTTTAATATGTGGTAGTCAACACAGCATTCATAACAGTGTACTCTGAAGGGGTGTGGGTCTGTAATAGCGTGGAGGTAATATCGAGTGGTAACAATATTATACCATAATATTGAGGACCCCAATATAAACATATGAGTATGTATATATACTTCGATAGATACCTCTACTAAAAACCTTGAAAAAATACATATACATATATTATTAGCGTCAAGCCTCTCATCTAGGTCTACAAGACAAGCTAGGATGGTGCTGCCAGGATCTCCATTCTCCTACCACCTCCAGTCTGATCGTCATTCATCAATACTAGAAATGGATCTGTTTGAAGACCATAGAATAACAAAAGATAGAAACAAGGGGGTAGCATTCACTCCTTACAGTATGGTATTCTGCTTATAACACGCTGCCTGCATATACATATATATTTTCAAGGTATGTAGATGTGGACTTAAGAATAGTATATTTTTCCTTTATAAGTGATCTTAAGTCCTCCATATTTAGTTTTTTAATATTTTGAGCACAGTACTGTGGCCACTCGATATTCCTTGCTCGACATTCCAAACTACAACCCTTAATATAGGAAGGGTTATAGACCTTGTTGTTTTTTTATCTACAAGGCAGAGCATTTTCCTGCCACGGTTCAAGTTGTTTATTTGAAGGCATGCACAAAAATACTGACCTAGATTTAAAGACACAAACTCAGTTGTTTGTTAATGAATCACACCACTGTGGGGCAAGCAATCAATGGCCGGCACAACAACTAGAATTCCCTTTATTCGAAGTTTAATGTAATCACTGATTCAAATCGCATATTAAACACTGCAGTAGCAGCAGACACTAATCACGGTGCACATATACGTCTTTTTCAGGGACATATGGGTGTAGCCTTTCCATTATTCGCAACATTGAATATGATTTAGAATTGTGAAGATGAATTAGAATATACATATATTAAGCTATCTTTGTCAAGTACAGGGGAAAATGTCAAAACAACACAAAGTAATGTAAAATGTGTGTCAATCCTTTACAATTGCAATAGAATATTAGGACAACAAGAAAAGTCAGTCTTACAAGAACCTACTCCATAGACTGCCAACTGCAATTGAGGGATGTTCTCATTACACAACACATGCATGAATGCTAAATCCACTATCATCTCAATTCCTCATTGGAGCATTTTGCTCAGTTGGTTTCTTAAGGTGCTTTTATTTTGTTTCATTTATAGGTGAGTAAGCCTATGGGTCTATAGGTGAGTAAGTAGGTGTATGAATAGCTCTATGAGTGTCTCACATTGATGAGTGGCTATATGGGTGTATGAGTGGATATGTGAATGGCTGTATTAGTGAATGAGAGGGTGTATGAGTGGCTGTATGCGTGAGTGAGTGGATGTGCGTATAGACCTATGAATGAGTGGGTATGTAAGTAGCAGTATGGGTGTGTCAATGGCTTCGAGAATGGGATTGTGAAAGTTGGAGTTGGTGTATGAATGGTTACATGGGGTTGTAAGTGGCTGCATGAGAGATTCTGTGGATGATGTGATCAGTGATGTTATTTGAGATGTCATCAGTTATGTCACTCACCGTGTCATGAGTGATGTAATATGTGAGGTCATAAGCAGTGCATTGCAGGGGTGTGAGTTATAGTTAGCTCAGTTAACCATAAATGCTGAATTTCTCTGGTTTTGTACAAGTGAAATGTCAGCCTAACTATAACGTCCTTGTAACCTTTGACTTTTTCAGTGAATTTCTAAGGTTTTTCAAAAGCTAATTTTTAACTATAACATCCCTGTATCCTTTGCTTTTTTTCAATTTCTTAGGTTTTTAAAATGTCTATTTCTAAATAGCAGGACACGCTGCTAGCAGGACACAGGATGCCGAAGCTGCCTCACCTCTGCCTCTGTCTTCTCCACTCGTATTCCCCAATATCATCAGCCTCAACACTAGCACCAGCCCCAGCCTCAGCCCCCCCGCTGATCACTCCCCACTGAGGGTCGAGTGAAGATGACCCAGCTGGTTGGCAAATGGGCTGCAGGCAACACAAGAGGTGAGGCCGGGGGAGGCTGCAGGGGGGTACTCACAAGCAGACTCAGCCGTGGTTTGCTGTAGACTTCTGTTGACGGCAGGGCGGTGGGTCCGCACGGTGCTCGGGGGTCCTGTAGAGCCCTGTACCCCCCTGAGCCTGTGTTTATGCCTGTGTTCTCTACTCCTCACTCCTCTCCTGGTTTTGCTTTTCCCAACACGCTGCCACATAGCCATTGCCACACTGCCATAGTGTCCACTCAGTGCTCAGGGGTCCTGTGCCACTCTGGACCCCCTGTGGCCGTGTTTGTGCCTGTGTTCCCTACTCCTCACTCTGTTCCTGCCACACTGTCCACAGCTACTCAGGAAAACTTGGACCCACTTGTGATTCATTGCTCCACTAGAGGAGGCATTAGAGTTGGCAGCACAGGAAAACAAAAAAGCAAACAAAAAAGCAAACCCCTAAGTGTCAACAAGGAAGCAGTGAACCAGGTCAGGCATCTGCTGGTTCCAGAAGTGAAAACCTAGCAGGCAAGTAGCGGGTGGGTTTGTTTGCTATCATCATCATCACAATTGCCACTGAAAACTGCTAAAGGGCTGCCGAAAGCTAAGAGTTAAAAGTAAAATCCAAAAAGCAAAAGCTGAAACTTATAGACATCAACAGACATTAGAAAAAAATCACTAAAAAATTACCAACAATTAACAATCACCAACAAGAGAGAAGACACACAGTCTATCGCTGGGGGTGGCTGTTTTCAGCATACGTTTGACTCAAGTACAGTCTAAAGATCATCTGCCAAAACCCTGAACATATGATCGAAATGTAAAAAAAGCAGAAGAACATAAGAGCAAATAAAAAAGTAAGGGGGTCATACAACCCATTAAAAAGAAAAAAGGTACGGTATTGGCAAGAAGGAGAAAGAGGCGCAGTAAGGGCCATCAGTATGGGCATCAGGAATGCGCTCAGGAAGAAACAGAGCCGCCCAGGCTCAGGGTCAGGCCCAGGAACGGGATCAGTACCAGGACCTTGACCAAGGGCACGACCAACCACCTGGGAAACAGAGACAACCAAAGAGGTTCAGGAAAGATTCCCTCTGTCAGGAGCAGCAACAGGATTCAGCCCTGAATGTCACAAATGATAAAAAATCTCCTAGAGAACTTTCCGCTACGAAAAAAGCAAGGTTTGTCCATGACAAAAGGGAAGAGGGCTATAAGATAACCGACTTCCTAACCACCAAAGAGTTAAGAAACAAGGGAAGTTCAAAAAGTACGGTGCTGCAGCTAGAAACCGAGCCCAAAGTTGCACCTTTAACAGAACAGCAGTCTCAGCGGGAAAACAAAATAGAAGATGCACCCTTAATAAAAGAGGGGGAACATCCTTTACAAAGCAACATTTACCACGCAGTGCCTTTACGACACAATTATTACAATGCAAACCATTACAACGCATTGCGCTGGGGGGCGCTCAAGGATAAGGAATAGATTTAATTTACTATCCAACACCTTCCCTAGTGTCCACGGGGACTGGAGTTGGAATAGTAAATTAAACTATTCACTATCCATCACCCCAAAGTGCTATGCATTGTAAAGGTTTTGTAACAGCATGCGTGGTAAAAGCATCCGTTTTAACGTCATACATCCATAAAAGAGCGGTTGACCAGGAAAGCAAATTGGCTTACAACTAGCAAGTGAAGCAGTAGCCAGAAAGGATGGACAAAGCCAGAAGGTCAGCAGACGTCTCAATTCAGAAGTGCGCAGTCAGCATGCACAAAGCAGCAAACTCAGTAAGGAACATAACAGCAGAAGCAGTATTTCACAATCAAATCTTTAGTGAAACTCTTCTTCCCTTCGATTTCATCAAATGGGATGAGCAGTCAGTCAATTCCAGCAACAAGAATCAATAAATGCATTTGCCAAAGGAAAAGTGCTTGTCCACAAATCATCGGAACTGTCAGCTTCATACTAAAAGAGGTTACAAAATTGTAACATTCAATGGACCTCATCAGTTAAAGAAGAGGATGTGTCAACTCTGACATTCCATGTAGCAGGGACAGATGTGTGTAAGGTAGAAAGTCCTTCAACCTTCGATAAAGGATCACCATCAAGATTGCCCTTATTAACAACAGAAAAGTTAAGGGCCATGGACATGTCACATCAGTTAGGGGATCAATTACCAGAACCAGGCAACCATCTCTCTCCAATCAAATACACTCACATAACAAACATGGAAGATCAAGAACCACCCACTACCTGGGGCATCCTTTTGCCAACACTGGAGTTTATTTAATAAGCAATTTCTCATCAAGAATACAAACACGATCTCCAAGTGGATCTACTAAACATAATGGCAACATACATAGTAGGCATCAATAAGAAGCTACAGACACTCAACTCCTTGATCACGAGAGCTCAACAGCACAACGATACGCAGCAAGTCAACTGCTAGTGCCCAACAACATCTGGAAATGCAGAAATACTAACAACAATCCTGATGGATATACTGATGGAAGTGCGAGCCCAAGCCACCAGGCCATCTAAAAGAGAAAACGACTGGGCAGTGGAGGATTAGCCCAGGGAAACAACAGGACCACCACAAAAAGATACAGACAACACTCAATTAACCAAAACGTCCAGTCCGGAAGTAACAGTCTTAACAGAAACAAGTGAAAGCAATTCTAAGGGAAAATACATTAACCCTATAACAAATAGAAACAAGGATGGGAAAAAAACAGAAATAGCGGAGGTTAAGCCTGTGCTCTCAAAAAAAGAAAAAAAGAGACAAAGAAAAGCACGAACCAAAGAGAAAGCAGTCCAAAAAAACAAAATATGGCCTTTATTTATGCAACGTAAGAATGTCAGGTCACGATCTTTAAAAACCAAACTAAAAACAGATTCAAAATCTAAAACAACCAGCTTACTGTCCAAAATTGATACCGAAATCGGATCGTTGTTAGCTGCAGTAGAACAAGATAAATCACCCAATAGGCAAACCCTCATGGCCCACAAGTTTTTGGAAACCTCCAACACCCGAAAGAAAGGTTATAATAACTCAGATGGATATGTCCAAATGAGACACGGGATTCGGGAAATAACTAAAGACGAAGACAGAAATAGATGTCCCCCTTGGGTGGAAGGAGGGGACACACCAAAGCTGCAGGTACCAAGTACAAGCATGCCAAGGGTCAACGATTCAAATAAAATTATGTTACTGCCACATTACATCTCAAGAGGTAACTTCGACACCCTAAACACAGGCACAATCATAAAATTGGTAAAGGAAGTGCGGTAAATAGCATACATCAATTCTTCCAATTTGTTATCGAATTAATTTAAACCGCATCCATCTATGATTAAGAGAGAGGCGACAGTAACAACTTGGTCTTCGCCGGAAATTGCAGAGCATATAATGACCCATCAGCAACAGTTTCAAGCTTGGGGCATTGCATTACAAAGGATAGAGGCCCCACGTTACCCTGGTCTGCTTATCCCCAAAATGGAAAGTGAGGGATGCCTACTGAGAGGTGCCATAGGTGCAGCAACAAATCAGACAGCTTTTGAGAATCTAATAATCACAAGGCCCCTAATAACTGCTCCACTCGGAAGGCGTATAGACAAATTAAATACGACCAAACAGATAATTAAAGAAAATAGTAAGGTGTTACCGAAACACCGTGTTAATTTGGAATCCTGACGAGCGTGAAGTTAAAAAATTCTCTAATATTTGCTTGTGAAACACTCATGGTCTGGAAAGTCTGATAGAGAACTCTGGTGCTTTGGAATTCCTGCAAGTGTATGACATCATCTTAGCCCACGGAACTTGGAGCACAGCTCCTTACAATATTATAGGTTTTATCGGGCACCACGAACCAGCAATAAAATTGGCAAAATTTGGACACCCAAAGAGCGGTTTTTCCTCATATTTTTCAACCAAATTAGACTGGTCATTAGAAAAACTCCCTATGGGGATGCATTGGGTTCTCGTACCCAATCTGGAACAGCACATGAACGAGGGGGCTCCAACAATAATAATATTACTAAATGTCTGCATTCACCCAAGTGAGGAGACAAAAGATGAGCATATGAATATGTTGTTTAAAATAATAAAAACATTACAAAGGCTGTATTGTCAGGCACAGTTTATCATCCCAGGTGACCTTAATATCAATTTATGTAACCAGGGAACCTGAACAAAAAGGGCATCAATTTTGGACGACAATTTGAAACACTAGGATTGATTCACCTTAACGAAAACACAAAGAGGATTCACCATCCACTACAACCTTTTTAGGTGGGACCAAAAGTTCAACCATTGATCATACCCTAGTGAGGGAACTGTAGCACGACAGACACACAAATACCAAATCGTGTCACGCATAGACAGCGATCACATGCCACAATCTTTGCAATTGGAGCAATTTACAGCCAGGCTAACAGCAACTAAAAATCTATTCTCAACGCCACACGTCTACAACTTAAAAAGATTGAATTGGCGAGGAAACCGGATCGAGAAGGTAATGGCTGAATTATATCGGAAAGCGGGCACGAGTAAAGGAAGCCTAGAGGAATCCGGAATTTCAGATACAACGCAAACAGGGAAGGGCGAGAGATTAAGCTCTTGGGAAAATCTAGTGGGAGCCCTAATGGAAAGCTTCACGTACAACAAGAGGAAACATCCCTCTATGTGTCACAGGAAGCACATTTGGACAAACAGTCAGCATCCCTGGTTCACCCATGAATTACGAAAACAGAAAAGCCAAATAGTGCGTCAAATAAGAGCTGTCTCAAACCAGATAAAAATGGAGGTAGAACCCGACAGAAGTGAGCTCAAAAAATCAAGGAAGCTGTATCCGAAAAACTGTTGAATAGCTAAAACTTGATACCGAGTTGCAATATGGAATAAACTTCTTCTGGCAAGTAAATAACAGAACAGAAAACACTTCTGGTATCAGATCATTTCACTGACACATGGGAAAAACAGACATCAAAATGCAGGGATAAACAAAGATACATGGGTAGCACACATAATGAGCATGTACAAAGAACGAAAGCCCAAATCAACATCAGTCAGTCAAACAGCAGAAAAGGATTGCAGGAGGAGCAAGGAATGAAGAAAGGAAATTCCCCCGGGGGTCATCAACTTGAATAACAAACATATCGCCCTACAACACAAAAACTCGGATGAATTAACAGAAGTAAGAAAATTGTTAAAATTATAAAGAAATTAAAATTAGAGGGGGCACCAGGCCCCAATGGAATCTCCAATGCCCTTTTAAGGGGAGATGCCTCATATTGGGCCCATTACTGTACTTCACTCTTCAATGAGTTGTTCGTTACAAATGGAATCCCAGAATCATGGAGGGGAAGCATCATCCAGCCAATTTTCAAAGGGGGAAACTCAACAAAGCTAACAAATTACAAATTGATTGCTTTAATTGACGTAGAATTAAAGTTATATGCAAGCTGCTTGTTAACCCAATTGAAAAAATGGTCAGACAATCACAGTTCATACTTCCACTAACAATAAAGGGGGACAGGGAGCTAGTTATGAAAAGCTAAGGTCCAGTGCCAATGCTCCCAAAGTAACACATGTCTGCACTAAGGTAGGTAAACCCAAGATTCCTAGTCTACCAAAGAACAAGAGTCGTTTGTTTGTTGTTCTGAAGGATGGTTGTGATATGGTGTAGTGAGAGAAAATCTCCTGTTGTCTCGAGTGCCCTCAGTCACCCTTGCAAGTGTCAAATATCATCCTAGGGCGTTGCTCCTCGTGTGGGTGGCGCTGCAGTCCCTCACGGGCCCCACGAGGGGGCTCTTCGATGGAGATCTTTTAAAGGAGATGCTGCAGTTGTGCATGTGGGTGTAGTGGCCTAGGAAAAATGTGATGAGTTAAAATGGTCTTACAGTACCCAGAATCAGTTTATTCTTGGGTCTGTAAGATCAATTAAAAAGGGGTGGGTCCTGCAGAAAACCTCTAAAATCAAATAAGAGGAGTGGTTGTACTACTAGCCACTGCTCACAGAGCAAGTGATTTGGTGAAAGGGTGTTAATAATTCTCTTAGGTCAACATGTTTCGTGCTCCCTGGTGGTCCCTATTGGATCCATAGGTGCTTTGTCAGGACCAGAAAAAAGGCTCAGTATTTCTAACGTGGTGAACAATAAATAAAATAGCAGGTGCTGGGCACGGAGCCCATGGACCTTTAATACCTTATTCTTCAAGGAGGTGCGCGGTTTAGCGCTGATGGGTACCTACCTTCTTGGTACTCATCCCCAACCTAGGTAGAACAAATAAAAAGACAATCAAGCAAGAAAGGAGAAACATCCATCATTTGAATATTCCTCTCATCGACATACTCAGAGCTGAAGTGCATAAAGGAATAGTCTGTTGAGCATGCGGGGCCCAATTGTGAACCCATAATGATGACTAGTTTGATCTCATTGTAATACTGTGGATGAGGCAGTGGTGTTCCATATATATACATCTAATAAAGAGTGGTGGAACATCCTGGCATAGTAATGTAGACACACTCTTGTCTGGAAAAGAGCTATCCCATGATGGGTAGGGGGGAAGGGAAAAACACCAGTTTGTTAGTGATGTGGCTCTATTCTAAGAGCATAGAGCCTAGAGGTTAATAAATCACACATCCCCTCAAAAGGTTCACTTCGTGTGCCCTCATTGCCTCCTGCTTATTCAAGCCCAAACCCACTGACTGTCATATGCACACGCGGCTGGGAAGGATGTAAGTGGACCACACCGCTCATGTGCCTCGTGGTGACTAAGTGGAGTAAAATAAAACAAATCAAAACAAATATAGCTGAGCTCAAGCCTACCCCTAAATGTTCAAGGTGGGACTCCCTCGACAGCTGAGACGGGGAGGTTGGAAACTGAAATAAAAATATTTAAGTATCGGTGAAAAGCCTTCGGGAATAGTCACAGCACTGGATTACAAGCGAGTGTCCAGTGCTCCGGCTGCCGTAAGACCTACTCGTCGGGGTCGGTGTCGGAAGAGGTGGCGGTCTCTGTGCTTGCATTCCCTATAAGTAGTAATGCTCTGTGGAAGGATGCAAGGCAGCTGTGGTCGGCGTCGCATGACATCACATGCATGGTCAGTGTTTCACTCTCTGCAAATTGTAAATAATGTGCGTGAGCACGGTGGCCATCTTAAGAGGGTGAACATAAGAGTAAGGAACCAGCTGAAACTTTTGGAAAATATCCGCGATGTTGGACCAAGGTGGTTCGAGGCAGAATACGGGGGAGTAAATAACACCTAGGGATCCCCGTTATCTGTGTATCCCCCGTGGGCAGTGAATGGAGAGGGATGGGGATCGTATTATCTGTTAGGAGGTCAGTGGCCCGGGTCTGAAACTTTAAGTCTCCTCATAGGGTTTCAGCTGTGTGTGGTCAAGAAGATGGTGCAAAGGTTGTAACCTTATCTGGTCTGTCAGGTAGGTACATGGTAACATGGCTACAGATGGTGGCCTTGTTACAGAGTGTACTCAGAGTCTGTATTCGGGCTGAGCTAGACTATAGGTTTCAACGCGATGATTCTGCCCTGTGACAAGAAGGCAAGTCATGGGTAGATTCGACCCCAATGCCAGGTAGATATAGTGAGCTGCATACGTATGGGGTAGTTTAGTAGTGTATTCAAGTGGTTCAGTGGTGTGCTACTCATAAGGTATGTTTGCAATCCGATCGAGGCCACAAGGGGCATTCACAACCTCATCCCAAGATCTGAAACAGGGTTTCGGGCCAAAGCGGACACGCTAACAAACTGAACGGCTCTAACATTGCTAGCCGAAAAAGCCAAATTTAAGAACACCTGCCTATTTGCCTGTTTTGTGGACCTTAAGCAAGCTTTCAACGGTGTGTCCCGTAAACGTTTAAGGGAAAAACTGTACAGATGGGGCATCCCAACAAAGTTAATAAACGCCATCAGAGAACTATATTCGTGTACATGGAGTTGGGTAAAGTTAGGGGATGGCCAGTGGATAACATAGAAAATATACACACAGAATGGTCTGAAACAGGGGTGCTTGTTAGATCCAACTCTTTTCAAACTGTACATATCTGATCTTGAAGATGCTCTCCTGGAAAGCAATAGTCATCCCCCATTGATAGCCAATGAGGAAATCAGGTGCCTTCAGTACGCAGACGACCTAGTACTATTAAGCCAAACTCCAATCGGCTTACAACAAGGAATGAGCGCCTTAGCCAAATATTTGTCAGCACAAGGTCTAGAACTAAATTTACCAAAAACCAAGGTTGTGCGGTTGGTGGATGCCAAATACAAGAGATTCATATGGCATATAGAAGGTAAAAAAGTTGAAGCAGTCACCTCCTATAAATATCTTGGGTTCATGGTAGAAAAAAAATTGGGCTATAAATCACAGCTCACCTCAATGAGGTCAAAATCCCAAAACCTGATATATGGTTTTAATGTTCTAAAAAAGAAATTAAGTTGTCCATCATACGGTAACCTATTACAGGAGCACTGAATTAATGAAAGGTTGTGACATCCTGCCTTGAACAAAATACAAACAAAAGTCTACAAAAAAGTTTTTCATATCCAACAATGTGCATCGCCAGCCCAGGTGCGACTCGAGTTTGGCTTACAAAATCAGTAATTCCAGAGCAAAGACACCGTCATTAAAATATGTTGGAAGTTATGTGCTTCTGAAAGTGGTTCCATAGACCAACTATGCTGGAAAGAAATAGGCAGACAAAAAGAAAAGAGGATGCACGGGTCCTGGGGTAGGTATTAAAATCAGGTGATAGAGGATCTGTCTGCACAAGACATTGGGAATCTCAGCATAGGGAAAATGGCTTTTAACAAATTAATTAACACCACAATAAAACTCTTGTCTCACTCAATGTATGAGAACACCTTACTGCTAAGACGGCATGCCTGGTCGGTTATCAGCTCAAATGGAAAAAGGAAGCCACAGGAATATTTAACAGCATATTTCTCGCCTACCCTAAAACATCAATTTATGAGGCTGCGCCTTGGCATGTGGGAAACAAAAGACCTAATCCCAGCATGGAAGGATAAAAGTGATAACCAAGACTGCAGACTTTGTGGATACAAATACAAATTGATTCAACATATTTTTTGTGTATGCCCGAAGTTACTAAAAGAATGGAAGTCACTAATAAATAGCAATACTGAATAGTATGAACATACAAACGTGCAGGAAGCCGTAATCACCTGGCTTGACGGGGCCTCAATCCCTCTAGCATGCAGGGGGATGAAAACTTAAAATTTGTACTTAAAGGAAATGATTTGAAACTCCGTGGAGATCACAATAGACTGTCATAAAGACAAGAACTCCCAAATCTCCATTTTAAATGAAATTTTAAATAATTGATGTATAGTAGTATGTTTTAGACCTACTGTGTAAAAATTCTACTAATGATTTTACGTGTTTATATAAGTATACAGTAGTACTATTATAGATGTCATTGGTGTAATGGTTTTTGTTTTTAAAAGACCGATCACTCAAATAAATAATTCTATAAATCTATTTCTTAATGTTAGTGAACCTGTAAGATTTTCGAACTTTATTTCTATAATTGAATATTGTGTATGATATTTATATAATGCACCACTGATTTTTTTATTTCATATGTCTTTATCAGAAAATACATTAATAACTGGATTTATTTTTAACAATTTTGTAATTCGGCACAACAATTTTACATTTGCATTGGAGATTCAGTCATCAGTAAATCTATTTGATCTACTGAAAAATACACTTAAAGACATTTTTTAAATAAAGTTTAGCTCTAAATGTGTAGTAGATATTCATTTTTCTTTCTAAGATCAATTTGAAAGAAAGCCATTTCTCACAAAAAAGTATTTGCTACTACTGAAGTCATCACAATGATAGCGGTAGTCGCCAAGAGCACGTGGTGTATATACAAAGTATAAAACATACATATAACAATATTTTACAGTATATTTACCAGTAGAGGTTTATTAATGTACTTTTCAAACTAATATTTTTCTAGTGAGTTTCCAGATTAATTACCTCCAAACACTTTTTCCCTTTTCACAATAATGTTGGTAGTCGCTGATAGCACGCATTTTGCAACAACTCTGAAACATATTTGAAGAGGTATTGAGAACAAGCTTCGTATAGCTGTTCACTATTAATATTGCAAGTTCTGCTTTTCTTTCCTTTTTAAAAGAAACCCACTTTAAAATTATATTTTGCATTTCCGGTTCACATCGATAACCGCAACTATTTTGGCCACCATGAATATCACATGACCGGGAAAGTAATAAATATGATTGGATAATATACTTTTCAGCAGAATTATTAGTAAATACGCACTCACTGCTCCTTCTTGAATCTTCTTTCATAGAACTTTCTGAGCAGGTGGATTCATTTTGCAGTTTAAACATTTTGCTTTTTTTTTCTTTCAAAAATGGCAACACAGCAGAGAGATGTAGGTCAGAAGGAACAACAGCTGGACCAGGATATGGAGGAGGTGAACAGTAAAGATCTGGAAGAACAGGAACCGCCACAAAAGAGAGCCAGTTGGCTTGGGTTTTACAATCCCCATCAGGTCGTTCAAAAACAACTGCCAAACTTGTGCAATGAACAATTTGGGAGAAGACAGACAAGCCCTCTCTAGAGGCACCAACAATAAATATTCATGTGGGAGACTATGTTCATGTTATACCATCTAAAAATCTATCATTAAAAACTCTCCAACTGGCGATCAAGCAGAGGTAAGCTGGAGGACCATCTACTTCAAGTGGCAGCAGTAACAATTCCTGGTCAAAAATTCCCTTCTGAGGTGCAGACTACTGCAACAGATATGGTTCCAGAGATGGCAAAAACGGCCATTTGCTGCATGGACTGTAGTATTGTCATAAGTGCTGGTGAGCAGTCTCTTACAGCTATTCACAGTGTTGCAAAACAGCATACATGCTATTTTTACCTCTTTTATACGTTATGCACATTTTTGGTGCATTTTTTTTAATTCCTTCTGTCCCGGTTGTCATTTTTGTTATTATCAAAAACAACATATTTTTAAACTTTGTGAAAGCAGTACAAAAAAATGGTTTCTGTTGGAACCGCCTTTTACAGTTAAAAAAGAAAAAGTATGTATAAATGTGGAATGTGTGTATGACTGGTGTGTGGATAATTGAATGAGTGCTCAACTGGTGCATGGATGATACAATGAGTGTAGCAGTGGTGCATGAGTAAATCTATGAGTGCATAAGTAATGCCTGAGTCATTGCATGAGTGCAAACATAGTGATTGGGTGATATGCATGTGTGTGGCTGTGAGGGCATATGTAGTGCCTTAGTGAATGTAAGAGGGGAATGGTAGTACCTGAGTGAATGAATGAATGCATGATAATGGCTGGGTGAATGAATGAGTGCATGGTGGGTGCCTGGGTGATTGGATAAGTGCATGGGTAGTGCCTGAGTGAACAGATGATTGCATCCATAGAACCTGAGTGAACAGAGTTCTACAAGGGTAGTGCCTGAGTGATTGGATGTGTCCATAGGCAGTGCCTGGGTAAATGGATGAGTGCATGGGTAGTGCCTGAGTGAATAGGTGAGTGCATGGGTACTGTCTGAGTGATTCGATATATGCATGGTTAGTGCCTGAGTGAATGCATGAGTGAATAGATGAGTGCAAGTGTAGTGCCTGGGTCATTAGTCAAGTGTTTGGATCGAGCCTGAGTGAATGGATGAACACATGCATAGTGCCTGAGTGAATGGATGAGTGGCACAGTAGTGCTTGGGTAATTGGATATGTGCATTTCGTGATGCCAGGATGAATGGATGAGTGCATGGATAGTGCCAGAGTGAATGAATAAGTGCATGGGGAGTGCCTGGATCATTTGATGAGTGTATGGGTATTTCCTGAATGAATGGATGAGTGCATACATACTGCCTGATTGAACAGATGAGTGCAATGGTAGTGCCTGGGTCATTGGGTGAAAGAATGCAAAGTGCTTGCATGAGTGGGTGAGTACATGCATACTGCCTGGGTGATTGAATGAGTGCATGGGTAGTGCTTCAGTGAATGGATGACAGCACTGGCAGTGCCTGAGTGATTGGATGAGTGAAAGGATAATGGCTGGGTGAATGAATCAGTGCATATGTAGTGCCTGGGTGAATGGATGAGTGCATGAGTTATGCTTGAGTCAATAGATGAGTGCATGGGTACTGGCTGAGTGATTCCATATGTGCATAGTTAATGTCTGGGTGAATGCATGAGTAAATGGATGAGTGCAAGTGTGGTGCCTGGTTCATTAGACAAGTTTTTGGATAGTGCCTGAGTGAATGAATTAACAAATGCATAGTGACTGAGTGAATGGATTAGTGGAAATATACTGCCTGGGTAATTGATTGGATGTGTGCATGTGACGTGCCTGGGTAAATGGATGAGTGCATGGGTAGTGCCAGAGTGAATGCATGAGTGCAAGGATAGGACCTAGGTGAACGGATGAGTAAAATGGCAGTGCCTAGGTGATTGAAGAAGTGCATGGGTAGTGCCTCAGTTAATGGATGAGTACAAGGATAGTGCCTGAGTAAATGGATAGGTGCATGGATAATGGCTGGGTGAATGAATTGCTGCATTGATAGTGCCTGAGTAAATGGATGAGTGCAAGGGTAGTGTCTGGGTGATTTGATGAGTGAATGGAGAGTGCAGAGGAGATTCTGTGAGTGCATAGATAGTGCCTGAGTGAATGGATGAGTGCATGGGTACTGCTGTATAATTGGATAAGTGCATGGGTAGTCCCTGGTTGATTGTATGAATGTGTGAGTAGCAAATAGGTGAGTAGATGTCTGCATGAGTAGCACCTGCATGATTGGATGAGTGCAAGGGTAGACCCTGGGTCATTGTTTAAGTGCAAGGGTAGTGTCTGGGTGATTTGATGAGTGCATGGATAGTGCGGAAGAGATTCTGTGAGTGCATTGATAGTGCCTGAGTGAATGGATGAGTACATGGGTACTGCTGTATAATTGAATAAGTGCATGGGTAGTGCCTGGTTGATTGTATGAATGTGTGAGTAGCACATAGGTGAGTAGATGTCTGCATGAGTAGCACCTGCGTGATTGGATGAGTGCAAGGGTAGACCCTGGGTCATTGGATGAGTGCAAGGGTAGTGGCTTTGTGGAGGATGAGTACAAAAATAGGGCCAGGATGATTGGCTGAATGCATATATACTGTCTGCGTGATTGGGTGAGTGCATGGATAGTGCCAGGGTAATTGCATGAGTGCACGGGTACTGTCTGAGTGATTGGATGAGTCCATGAGTAGTGCCTGAGTGACGGGATGCGAGTATGGGCAGTGTCTGAGTGATTGGATGACTGCTTACTTGGTGGCTTGATGATTGGACTAGTGCAACTGTTGTGTATGGGAGATGGGACGAGTACATGAGTCATAACTCAATGAATCCATTACTCGAGTAGTGATTTGACACACATAATACATCTCGACCTCCAACCACGGGGAATAAAATAAAAGACAAACATATATTAGAAATTTTTTTTTCGAACATCAGGTAACCAAGCAACATACAATATTTTTTTTACCAAAACTTTATTTAAACACCGGCAATTGTTTTACAATTTTCCTGTTTTCAGCTTTCATACTTGTCCCTTTTAACAGTGCTTTGTATGAAGACTCATCATGAAACAGTGGGGAAAAACAATCAATGGATAGTAAAAAACACAACAAATGTGCACAGTAGATCCTTACAACTATGTACTACTGTTTTAGTGGTGAAGAGACTTTTCACATGCAAATTAAAGCTACTGGTATTATAGTACCTCCATTTACTTTTTATTTGTAGTAACACAATGTAGTCCTCAAATATTTATAAATCCCTTTCCCGCAGTTAAAAGGAGTCCTTTATTTTATAACAGCTTGCTGTGGACAATACCACCAACAGGCTGAAAAATGTCTGAGAAACACATAATCCATATATATATATCAACACAATACCACATTTTCTTATCTCACATTCTCTTTGGAACTTCTGTTCTAGAAACGGGAGATATGAGTTATGTAACTGTTTGGGTATTCTTGATTTCAATGTCACTTGTATGTCATTGCACTCTGTCCATACTGTATGACATCCTAAATATATTGTGTTGTTTCCAGAGGTTATATTAACTCCTTCATGAAATATGACTTCTATAGTTGTGAAAGTTCTTTTTGAGATGGAAAATTCGTACAGCTTTAAAGTTTGTAATTTTAGTTCCCAACTTAGTACCATCCACTCTGCATCGTTGTAGCAGGACTATGATATATTTTCCATACCTCTGTAGAAACTACGTTGACCTAAGTTCTGAACTACAGTTTGGACAGGTCTTATCTTGATGGGAGTTTGTAGTTAAATCTTCAAACAGCACAGCTTCACAATCTGGTAATGTCAAGTAGAGAAATCATTCAGAATTGATTTCTGTGCTAGGCGTAAATTCACAATCTTCACAGTTATCGGTCCATTTATAACTTAAACCAAATATTTCATTGACATTTACAGCTTCTTCATCTAATAGTCCTAACATTACCATTAGAAATTCTTGAGCATTCTGCTGAAGATTGTGAAAGAACACTACTGGTCCAGTAAAGTCATCATTGAGTGTTCTTATGCCAGTAGCAGATTGTAAAATACTTCTTAATTCTGCAAGTAAACTACACAGTTGTGAATACATTGTTTTATCTACCTTTTCTTTAATAGCATTTGTTATATGAGGCAAATGCTAGAGTCCATTTAACACTAACAAAATTAGGATTTTTCTCAATTTAGTAGTAGTAAAGTTAGGACTACTAACTTTAGAACTCCTAAATGCCTTCTGTGAATTCCCAAAGTCTTAACATTAGGATTTTTCTCAATTTAGTTGTAGTAAAGTTAGGACTCCTAACTTTAGGACTCCTAAATGCCTTATGTGAATACCGAAAGTCTTAAAATTAGGATTTTTCTCAACTTTACTACTACTAAATTGAGAAAAATCCTAATTTTAAGACTTTTCGGTATTCACAGAAGGCATTTAGGAGTCCTAAAGTTAGGAGTCCTAACTTTACTACTACTAAATTGAGAAAAATCCTAATTTTAAGACTTTCGGTATTCACAGAAGGCATTTAGGAGTCCTAAAGTTAGGAGTCCTCACTTTACTTCTACTAAATTGAGAAAAATCCTCATTTTAAGACTTTAGGTATTCACAGAATACATTTAGGAGTCCTAAAGTTAGGGCTCCTAACTTCTGTGAACCAAAATGAGTAAGTGTCTTCTGTGAATACCAAAATGAGTAAGTGCCTTCTGTGAATATGAAAATGGTAGTAAGTTTAGGATTTTGTCTTAAGTTAGTTCTGTGAATCGGGCCCAAAGTGTATGGCTAAGTATTCCACATCATTTCTGTTTGGATAATTAACAAACGTCCTAACTTTACCCATTGCACCATTCACTAGCCATTCTTCAACATTTAAATTACGATGTAAGATTACAAGTAATTTTTAAATATACATAACTGTTTTTCTAAACTATCCAATTTTTAAATGCAGTTTTTCTGTTAGTAGCACTGTAACTCCTTTATGTTCCATTTTATCATTTGCTCCAATTTCTACGATCTCTTCTTTTTCCAGTTGCAATAATTTTTCATTGAATTTAGTACACTCCGCAAGAGTTGGCATCAAACAAACAATAGGCATCTCTTCCTTAACAAAATTGTACATTACTTCTGCAGCTGAAATATTACTTGGAAACTAATTTTTGATGAGATGTGTTTTAATACTGTCTTTCCATCTTTTTTGAGGACTCCCACCCTTATATCCATTAGTATATCTACATAATGCAAATCTGATGTTTGATACATATTTTGGATTAACTCTTGAATTAAAAGTGTTCCCAAATGATACATTTCCAATACTTCCTAGTAAATTCCTTGTTTCATTATGTAGTGGTTACTTGAAAACAGGTTGTCCTTTTAGGAGAGTAGGTTGTAGCAGGTCTCCAAAGACTATTAAGCGTTTCCTCCCAAAAATACACTGTAGTCAGTTTTTAATATTTGCTGTATTCTTAAATGTATAAAAGTTAGCATTAGCTTGGACACCATGCTGAATACCATGCTGAATACCAAAATGAGTATGTGCCTTCTGTGAATATGAAAATGGAATAAAGTTTAGGATTTTGTCTTAAGTTAGTTCTGTGAATCGGGCCCAAAGTGTATGGCTAAGTATTCCACATCATTTCTGTTTGGATAATTAACAAACGTCCTAACTTTACCCATTGCACCATTCACTAGCCATTCTTCAACATTTAAATTACGATGTAAGATTACAAGTAATTTTTACATATACATAACTGTTTTTCTAAACTATCCAATTTTTAAATGCAGTTTTCTGTTAGTAGCACTGTAACTCCTTTATGTTCCATTTTATCATTTGCTCCAATTTCTACGATCTCTTCTTTTTCCAGTTGCAATAATTTTTCATTGAATTTAGTACACTCCGCAAGAGTTGGCATCAAACAAACAATAGGCATCTCTTCCTTAACAAAATTGTACATTACTTCTGCAGCTGAAATATTACTTGGAAACTAATTTTTGATGAGATGTGTTTTAATACTGTCTTTCCATCTTTTTTGAGGACTCCCACCCTTATATCCATTAGTATATCTACATAATGCAAATCTGATGTTTGATACATATTTTGGATTAACTCTTGAATTGAAAGTTTTCCCAAATGATACATTTCCAATACTTCCTAGTAAATTCCTTGTTTCATTATGTAGTGGTTTCTTGAAAACAGGTTGTCCTTTTAGGAGAGTAGGTTGTAGCAGGTCTCCAAAGACTATTAAGCGTTTCCTCCCAAAAATACACTGTAGTCAGTTTTTAATATTTGCTGTATTCTTAAATGTATAAAAGTTAGCATTAGCTTGGACACCATGCTGACTTAATCAATAATTAGTAGCTTTAAATTCTTTAAAACTCTTGCCACTTAATGACAATCACCACCAGATAATTTGCTGTATTGTAATGTGTTGTCATGTTTAATAGGCAATATTAACATTTGATGAATGGTAACTCCTTTAACATTATGAACAGCTAAGCCTTTTGGTGCTGTGACTACACACAGCACATTGGAATCTGCTCTCTTCTGTAGGTAACTTGCCAGTACTTTCATCAAGAAGCTGTTTCCAGTTCCACCTTGACCACCTATATACAATAGAACAGGTTTATATGTAGAACATGCACACTTTTTATTCTCATGGAAAACCCCATCACGTGGGGTAGTGATACTGGCTCGAGGAAATAGTGTTAAACTGAAGAAACATCAGGCAGATAAACACGGCCGATGGGTTTTAGCTGAATTACAAATACATTATTTGAATTTTACTTTATGTTCAATTTACGCACTTACGGTGGATGATCCTGATACTTTTAGCCAAATAAATGTACGGCTACCTAGCTGGCCACTTCTGATCATAGTGTGTGGTGATTTAAATATAAATGGTCTTGCAGGGCTATGGAAGAATGATGTAGGTAGGTTTAAAGGAAGGAAAAAAAGTCATAGAGCACTGGTTAAACTTATGAGAGATAATGGCTTAACTGACACCTGGGAGCAGATTATGGGAGGAGGTAGTACATACTACTCGGCTCCACACAAAACAGTAGCAAGGCTTGATTATTTCTTGATCTCACCTGCACTGCTACCGATTGCTACAATCAAAAAATTACCAAGATTAATGTCCGACCACAACCCTCTAGTTTTAGAGATC
The DNA here is from genome assembly GCF_964263255.1 of Lissotriton vulgaris. NCBI lineage: Eukaryota > Metazoa > Chordata > Amphibia > Caudata > Salamandridae > Lissotriton > Lissotriton vulgaris. The sequence goes on from NW_028253351.1 coordinate 1,150,637, forward strand.
GTTCTGGCAAATGCAATGTTAAATCTTTCTTCTTGGTCATTTGAGAGAGCTTTATTATATGATGTTGATTATGTTACCATTATGGAAAATTGGTTAAGAGAATTTTTGGAACATAACAGGGCTACGGCACGACCTTCAGTGGTTTGGGACGCGATGAAGGCTGGTATCAGAGGAGAAACTTTAAGCGACTCTCTCAGACGTAATAAAATGCAAAAAGTATTAATAGAGAAGAAGATTAAAGCTGTGATGGATTTGGAGGAAGATCTGATAAAGACTATAGTAGTGAAAGGGGATGTGACAGAGGTAACTCAAAAATTAGCTATTGCTAAAGTAGCAGTAGGGGAAGTATATAGCTCAAGAGCAGTCGAGAAGTATTTAGCAAGAAGAGAAGAGCAATATGAATATAATGAGCAAGTTGGACGCATGTTGGCGATAAGAACTCGACAGGCAGTTACTAAGGGACAGATAACTGAAATGATCACAGAAGGAGGAGTGGTAGTTAAAAACCCAAAGGAAATCTGCACAGTTTTTCAGAACTTTTATAAGAAACTCTATAATCAAGAGGGAGAGGAGCCAAGAAAGAGAGAAATAGAAACATATCTGGAAGAGGCGGTACTAGATAAAGTTACGGAGGAAGATAGGGTCAGCCTGGAGACAAAATTTACTCGAGAAGAAATACAACTCGCTTTTAGTGGACGACCATCAGGTAAAGCTGTAGGACCTGACCTCATACCCTTAGAATTTTATAAGAAATTCTTAGCAATACTAGAGGGGGATATCATTACACTCATGGTTTCGATCCAGGAAGGAGCTGAACAGCCCGATTCCTGGAGTGAAGCGACAATGGTGGTTTTCTTAAAAAAGAATAACATTTCCACTGATCCCGGGTCATATAGACCAATTAGCCTGATGAATAGCGATACAAAGGCCTATTCGAAAATATTAGCTAATAGATTGAGCTCGATAATTGGAAAGGTGGTCTCACCCCGCCAACATGGGTTTATCCCAGGCAGGGGGACAGCCGATCACATTAGAAGAGTTATCACCTTGTTTGATGGAACGACAGCCTCACGAGACCCTATGTCTTTAATATTATTAGAATCAGAAAAAGCTTTCGATAGGGTCTCGTGGGGTTTTCTTTGGACAACAGTGTATAAACCCAACTTTGGGCAAAAGTATATAGGGGGATTGAAAGCGCTATATAAAAACCCAGTCATAAAAGTAAGAGTAGCGGGGAAACAGAGTGAAAATATTAACATCAAGCGAGGAACTAGACAGGGCTGTCCCTGTTCACCGTTGCTCTTTGCCTGTTACATTGACTCTTTCATAAGACACCTAGAAAGAAATACGCTCATATGTCCTATTGTATTGAATGGCTATGAGACAAAAAATTTGGGTTCTGCAGATGACCCAGCAATCACGTCACCTACCCCAGTACCAGCGTTAGTGGAAATCGAAAAAGAGGCAGAAAAATATGGGTTTTGGTCTGGGTACAAATTGAACCAGTCTAAAACACAGATAGTTATTAACCAATTTGCTATAATAGACGATGCTAGAGTAATAGATTCGGCTGTCTACTTGGGTATAACTATAACATCTAATCTGCCTAAGCTAGTGGAGGAAAACCTCGCTCCGGTAATCAGAAAAGCTAAACAAGATCTAGATAGGTTGGATAATCTACATCTTACAATAATCGGATGCTGTAATGTTATTAACCCCTTCGATGCTCATGACGAGCTCAGCTCGTCATGATGCACGGGTGAGCTGTGCTGATGACGAGCTGAGCTCGTCATGAAACAATGGGAATAAAGCAAAGCCAGCACATGACGGGAAAACACCTAGCAGCCAAGGTGTTAAGATGATGTTTCTTCCCAAAATGTTATATTTCTTTCGAACTATCCCTTTAATATTTCATAATAACTGGTTTAAGGATATTGAAAGGGTCTGTAATCGATTTATATGGGCAAAAGGTAAAACTCGGAGGTCCATAAAAAAGATGACTCTATCTAAGCAAAAGGGAGGTTTAGCAGTTCCAGATTTTAAAGAATATTATCAAGCAGCATCTTTACAGTATCTTAGAGGACTACTTGGGGGGAACACTAACGATAGATGGCGGGACGGACTTGATATACCAGACACATGTGATTTATTAGTTAGAGATTCCAATAAAGGATTACTTACATATAAAGAATTTAGCTATTACAAAAGAACAAAGTTTAAGGTATTTTCAGCAGCCAAATCGGTATGGTCTATGGTCCGGGAAAAAATCAACCTGGGACGGATGAGTTTCTATACACCTTTATATAATAATGAGCTACTCCCTGAAGTGTTCCATGATCAAGTTATGAAAAGATTAGATAGTGCTGGGGTTTGTACTATAGGAGATATTATAGATGATACGGGCATAATCTCATTTGAAAGGGCTTGATAAATATTTAAGTTAGATCACAGAGACTTTTTCAAATACCTACAGATCAGATCAGTAATACAAAGTAAACTGGCTAGGGGAGATAATTTTAAAAGAGAGGATTTGATGGAATATATTCAAAATGAGAAGGGTTGCTCAATCTCACAATTATATGGGGTGCTGAGTGAATGCAAAGAAGACGATAGGACTAAAATCTTCGCTAAATGGAGGACGAAGTTAAACTTAGTGGGAAACGAAGGGGAAAAATCACTGCAGTTTGCTAACTCTATTGTTAAAGTTGCTAATTTACAAGCACAATGCTACAAAACCTTCCATGAATTATATTATACGCCGCATAAAATAGCACGATGGGGGGGAATTAGCGGAATATCTTGTCCCAGATGTCAGAGCACACAAGCTGATACTATCCACATGTTTTCGGCATGTCCAAAATTAAATCCTTTCAAAAAGGCGATGGAAATATTTTTTAGGGATAAATTAAGGATATCAATTGGCTTAACAAACGAGATTATGATTTTGGGTGTAGGGAGAGATGGGCAGGATATCCCCCATCAAGAATTTATATATATTGCAATGGCTATATCCCGACTTTGTATAGCAACCCTATGGAAGGATCCTAATCCCCCGTCATTTAACCAATGGCTTATAAGAATGCTATCAATGTATACATTGGAGAAATCACTGTATGAAAAAAAAGGTTGTAAAGCGATGCAATTAGGCAAACGGGTTTGGGCACCGGTAAAGCATTGGAAATCAAGAATAGAGGGGTAATCTATTCTACAATATTAGATTATAACATTATAATAATTCTTACTTTTTGTTTCTTGTTGTTATGAACTTTTAGTTCGTTTGTGTAAAGACTTATATGACCTGTGAAATTATTTATTCTTTGTCTCTCGTTCATAATGATGCATATCTGCTAAAAGAAATGTATATTTGGAATGAAATAATTGATTGTAATCATGTGGAACTGAACTCTCTGATGATGAATAATAAATAAAAAATAAAAAAATAAGGAAAACCCCATCTTTGACTTTCTTTGCTTTTTACTTCTTTAAAAGGTTTTTCTGATCTGTATTGAATTGCTGTATTAGTGGTTCTAGACCCACAGTTCCCTGTCTTACTTGCTGAATTGCATTCTCAACCTCATTCAAAGCTATTGCAGCTTCGTTTTCAATGATTGGCTGTCTAAGAGGATCTTGACTTACAGGTGCTGAACTTTGACTACTCTACGAACTCTCTCTTACTATCTCAGCAGCCATAGTTTCTTGTTTGTCAATCTCATCTCTCAACATTTAAAGATACACTGGAAATGCTGTCTTTCATAGTGCTGAAAGTGTCTTCATAACAGTCAAATTCTCCAGGTAGCTCACTTTCAGTTCACCACGTCTTAAACAACTGTAACAAGGCTAAATAGAAAACCTCCCTTTAGTCTGGAGTTTGGCAACTTAGCTTTCGATGGTTGAATACATTTCCTTTGTTATGTCTCACCAAATATCCTTTGCATCCAGCCACAGCAAATATTCCTTCATCTACGTTTTCATTGACATTACTTCTGAAAGGATAATGTTTTCCGGATGATGACTACTTCTTGGATAGTATTTATTCAGCATGTTACTCTTCAGAATATCTGTACTGTGTGGCTCAAATTCTTAAGGATATTGAATTTCAGGAATAAAAACATCAGTACTATGTTACGAGTCTTAGCAAGCCCTAAACTTACCCACAGAAGTCCTCTAGATTTAGAAAACAAACTAACTGAGCTTAACTGGTCCACAAATTCATTGGAGCCTCTCTCTCTGTGACCAAGCATTTTCAAACTAAAACTGTCCAATTTCTTCATAAGACTCTTTTCTGCTGAAATCTCTTTTATCTCAGTTTTCTCTGACTTTGTTACATAAGATGTAACATTACGAGCAACAGCAATTGATTTGTCTCCAACAAACTGCACATCAATGTTTGCATTCCACATCTTCAGAATTACAAGGTTGTTGTCATTAACGCACTTGGAGCCCTCAGTTCTTCTTAGGTTGTATGTATTTGTCGGTGATTTCCTTGTTAGTGTATGTCTGACTGCAGACAAAAAGCTAGTGACTCTTCCTTGTGAGATGACAGGTCGTGGAATCCAAAACGATATCTTGTATGAAATTTCCCTTTTGCTCTGAATCTTCGCTGACAGTATTTTCTGCATCTATGATTTTAGAATAGTAGAACGTGTCTTAAAATGTTGTCAGTACTCTCCTTTGGGATGGGGCAGGTAACATTCTGCTCAATAAATGCCAATACAGACTGATCACTGTCTGTTCCAAACTTTGGGTCATCTTTCACCCACAACAGCAGGTGAATATGAGGAGCACCTCTGGCGGGGTACTCTTTACACCAAAAGAAATCAATCAGGATGAAAGCCATTATTGCTTGAAATCAGTGATTAAAATATCTGCAAACATTTGCAGGGTCTAGTGAACACAATTCTCCTGGTGTTTTCAGATGAATGTCTTTTATATTTGAATTTGCTTCCTGCAAGAATGTTAGCAGGTCATCCCAAGCATATTCAGCACTACTCAGCATCAGGAACCATGTAGATGCCCTTGAGTTCACAATGACACCGATAACAATATTCATTAGTCCCACGCTAACATGCCATGAGGTTTATTAAATTACATTCCAAGTGCTCATCCTTTCCTTTAACTTTTTCCAAATGTTCCCTTACTGAAATATTATGCAAATTAACTCCTGTTTTTAGAATATGATTCACAGCATATGAGAGGCCAGACAGGTCACTCCCAAATAATAGTTGAAATATATACAGAATACACTGTCAAAATCCAGGGTCTTCTGAATAAAGTCTTCTACATCTATACTCAGCTGCAGGTATTTGCACAGACCACTCGTCATTCCTGCCACGTACTCTAGTAGGAAAAATATGTCGAAAACACCAAGCTTCTAAACTTTATCCCCACATACTAAATGGAGCGCCTGTTGCTTCCTTCATTTTAAACAGCTCAATGGCATCACCAATAACCTTTTTATAATGCAATGGGTGGATGCTATAATGTTGATAAATGTCTTCTGTCCTGGACTAATCTGCCTTCTCAAACTGACCTGTTGATGGAAATGTCTGATCCTCCATCTGTGTAATATCTTGTAGGATGTCAACATTTCTATAGTAAGTATTGTTTTGTACCAGATATAAAGTTGCTTTTTTAACTTTGGTACCATCTACTAACACCTGACATAGCTTCTTGTTCTTGGTAGGTACACCTTTTATAAGAATTACTAGTCCTTCCTCTAAATCTCTATCTAACCCTATCATTTCAATGTTTTCCCTGACATCAAATGTCAAATGAACTATTCTACCTTCCAGACCTTGTTGCAGTTCTGTTGAGGGTAACCTGCCTGTCTTTGGCTCTAAATGTACTATAGGCTGAAATGGATGTATAGTTTGGATATTAATGTCTTTATAGATATTTGAAACCTTGAAGTGTTTTTGGAATGGTAACCAGTTCTAACTTGTTATGCACAGCTCTATCAGGCATTTTATTATCCTCTAATTTATTGTAGCAGTACCGACATGTAACCTGCTGTGTGGACAAGTATTTAGTCTACAAACAAATACAGTGCAAACTTTTGCCACTTATCATTGGTCTCTATTTTTTTTCCAAATATATCAAGAGTCTGCGTTTGATAATTGTAGTGAGTGTGTTGACAGTATATACAAACATACTGTGGTTTTTCAGCACATACTGTCTTACATTTTGTAATCTTTTTCAAAACTGTCAACTGTAGTACCTGTGTCCTGTTCTACAGCTCCTCGTGTATCAACTCTTCAATTTCCCTCCAGTCCTGTTCTGTACCAAAGAAATGAAACTGCAAATCATCACAAACCTTTTTTACCTCTGGCATAATACCATGCAAAAGTGCCCTATTAATTTCTCCTGAACATAAAGCAGGAGTTTTCACATAATACAGACTCCAAAATAAAGTTTGAATTGTTGAGTGGTGCGCAGCTTACATCCTAAAATGATTAAATGGGCTTTGGCACACTTTCTTTGATAGATAAGCTAGTGAGTGTCTCTGCAAATGAATATGCTTTCTCAGCGTGCCAAACCTTGTAAAGTACTTATTTTGTGTTTTAAACTTCACGTTGGAAATATACGTAGGAATTTCCTTAACCCCTTGGCCGGGCCGGTAATTCTGCTGCGGCGCTGGTAGGGAGGGGGGGTCATGCGCCATACTTGTGATGGAACCACACCGTCACGAGCCATGGGCAGGCTGTGCTTATGATGGCGTGGTTCAGTCATGACTCCACCCACTCACTAATTAGCTCGCACAGGCGGGTAATCAGTGCCGCATGGGCGGAGCAGCCGCGGCATGATGGAACCACACCGTCATGAGCACACGCCACCCGTGGCTTTTGACGGCGTGGATCCGTCACCAGCATGGAAGGGGTTAATATAGCAATAGATTGCTGTCTAATAATACAAACTACTACTACAATTCCATTTGTATACAGGGGTCTGACTACGCCTCCCCTGTACCTCTTCAGCAATAACTTCTTTTACATTTGTAGGTACAATCATCTCTATTCCTGTAAGACTGCCATTTTTCATTTCATAACATTGTCCACGTTCATCAATAGCATGAACTAATCTGTTATCCTGGAGATAGCTTTCTTCATTAAAGAAAGGCTCTGTACTGGAGGTATGCATCCATTCTCCACTAAAAACCGTACAAAAGTTAATTCTATTCACTGTTGAAAGGAAAAATGGGTTCAGTTAAAATTGGCACAAACAGACAAAATTCAGGTGATTCCAGTAGTTGTATTAAACTCACATGTAGGAGTGGGCGGAATTTGGGTAATCGAGTTACGCAAATCTCCACGAACACGCAGAAATTCCGTGAACATGTATTTTGAGAACGCGAACAAGCAAAAAATTCTGGGCAATTTCGCGTTCTCCGTGGATCGCAAAATTACCCAAATTCCGCAAGCGGAACGGAATTTACCGCCCAGGCCTATTCACATGGCCCTATACTACTATGTTTAGACCCAGAAGGTGATGCAGGGGAAGTCGTCCTAGCTTTTTGTGATATCCTAAGAAATATAAAAACAGCCCTTACAAGGAAAATAGTGCCAAATAAAGCAAAAGGTAAGGCTGGTTTGATTAATGAAGTACAACGGTGAGGAGGGCTTTGTTGCATGTGTTAAAGGCTAGGCCTAGAAGCCAGGAATGAATAAAAACATTGCGGGTATCATACAACCGAGCACGAAAAAAGAGAGAAAAGGAAATCAGGGAGGACATATGGTTCGACCTTGAAAAGGCAGCTATTTGGGGAAATACCTGTGACTTTTATGAAGTTGGTAAATTCTCCATATTTCAAAAGCCCTAATGATCCTTCAACAGACATAAATGTCGATGAGGAGGCATGGGTTTCACATTTTGAGAACATTTTTGCCTCAAATCCTGATACCTTACTGCAATATCTGGCAGTGCAGGATCGCACCCTGAGTCTTTATCTTTTTCTTTTTTTGAAGTTAAAATAGGGTTGGAATCATGTAGTATGGGAAGGGCTCCGGGACCCAATGGTGTCAAATTGACTTTTTTCAAGAGAATCCAGACTCCTACCAAATATTATGAACAGCTTAGCTGCAGCAGGCCCCTCCCCCTTATTGGTCATCGGGGGTCATTGTACCCATTTACAAAAAAGGAGACAAGGCCAACCCCAATAATTATAGACCTATTTCCCTGCTGGATACCACATCGAAGCTTATGGGCCGTATCCTCCTTTCCAGGCTAGAGGGAAGGGCAAAGTAGAATAACATTTTAATCCAGGCCCAGTATGGATTCCAGCAGGGACGGGGTACTGTGGACCAATGTCTGAATTTAGCATTGAACATTGAAAAGTTCATGAGAATGAAGAATGTGAAAATATACATGGCATTCATGGATCTGAGCGCTGCGTTCGATTGCGTGATCCATGAGAAACTATGGGATATAATGCAGACGATGGGGGTTGACACAGCCATACTAAACTTCATCAGGTAGTCGTATGTAAATGCGATTGCATCAGTTTGTTACACCAAACTGGAGATGTTACGTGTCCCTTTAAAATCTCCAGGGGAGTAAGGCAGGGCTGTGTATTGGCTCCATTTCTCTTTTCCTTATATACGAATGGAGTAAAAAAAACATTAACTATGACCACTAGGGATGTTTCCCTCTTTGAAAATCGAATGCTACCTATACTGGCCTACGCGGACGATGCAGTTTTAATTGCAAGAACAGGGTTGGACTATAAAAGCTGATAACAGCGTATGTCTCTCTCATGGATTGACTTCATCTGAAAGTGAACCAAACTAAGGGGGTCATTAATAAGCATGGGCAAAATTTGAGAATTCGCGTTCCGCGAATTTGCGGATTTCCCCGCAAAATCTAAAAAAAAAATCGGCGAATTCGCAGATTTTCCTGCAAAATCACGGATTGTTTTGCGATTTGCCCTGGAGTACTTTCTACTGGCTAATCCAGTAAGTGCTCCCTCATTGGGTAAATGTATAGTGCTTTTACAACACTGCAGCTGCGTAAAGGGCCAGAAGACGTGTCTCCAGTGACCATGTGTGCCTGTAACACAGGCACAGGCACACATGGTCACTGGAGACGCATCTTCTGGCCCTTTACGCAGCTACAGTGTAGTAAAAGCAATATGGGTAATTTTTACAAGCCGCTTGCGCCTCTTTGTGCCGCAGTTGTGTCTCTTTTGTGATGCAGCCGCAGCACAAAACATGCACCATGGTGCTGGGTATTAACAATGTGACGCATCTGAGAGATGCGTCACGTTGTAAAGCCCTGCGCCATCAGGAGGCATTCCGGCGCAGGGGAGGGCGTTCCTGTGCTGGAACGCCTCCTAAAAGTGGCTGTGTGAAATCTACAAGATTTCACTCAGTCACTTTTAGGCCAATGCTGCATCAAAACCCTGCGCCTGCTTTAAGCAGGCGCAAGGCTTGACACAGCATTGGGGAGATAGGGCCCCCCAGAGCATTGCTGGAGCTGCGTCGCGTTTGCAACGCAGCTCTAGCAATGTGCTGCTTTTAGGGCACAGATGCGTGACGCAGCTGTGCCGTTTTTGACACATGTTGCGCCGCATTAGAAATGCGGCAGACCATGGGTGGCGGAGCTGCAGCGCACAATAACTGCCCCTATACATTTAGCCAACGAGGGAGCACTTACTGATTAGATAGTAGAAAGCACTCCAGTTGAGTAGAGGTATTGCACAAAACGGTGGCATCTTCGTGGACAAACACGCAGGGCGGGATTCATTCTGTCCCCTGTTAGACTTGTTTTTTGTGCCCTTCTGCCCTCTATTAGACTCGTTTTTCCCTTGTTTTTCTGCCCTTCTGCCCTCTGTTAGACTCGTTTTTCCCTTGTTTTTCTGCCCTTCTGCCCCCTGTTAGACTCGTTTTTTGTGCCCTTCTGCCCTCTGTTAGACTAATTTTTCCCCTGTTTTTCTGCCCTTCTGCCCTCTGTTAGACTCGTTTTTTGTGCTCTTCTGCCCTCTGTTATTCCCTTGTTTTTCTGCCCTTCTACCCTCTGTTAGACTCGTTTTTTGTGCCCTTCTGCTCTCTATTAGACTCGTTTTTGTGCCTTTCTGCCCCCTGTTAGACTCGTTTTTTGTGCCCTTCTGCCCTGTTAGAATCGTTTTTCCCTATTTTTCTGCCCTTCTGTCCTCTGTTAGACTGTTTTTTTGTGCCCTTCTGCCCTCTGTTAGACTCGTTTTCCCCTTGTTTTTCTGCCCTTCTGCCCTTTGTTAGACTATTTTTTGTGCCTTTCTGCCCTCTGCATCACCACATCATCACTCAGCGCTAACCCAGCATCACTCAGCACCACCACATTATCACTCAGCACCACCACATTATCACTCAGCTCCACCACAGCACCACTCAGCACCACCAGTGCATCACTCAGCACCACCACATTATCACTCAGCACCACCACAGCACCACTCAGCACCACCACAGCATCACTCAGCACCACCACAGCATCACTCAGCACCACCACAGCACCACTCTACACCACAACAGCATCACTTAGCACCACCATAGCACCACTCAGCACCACTCAGCGCCACCACAGCATCACTCAGCGTCACCACAGCATCACTCAGCGCCACCACATTATCAATCAGCACCACCACAGCACCACTCAGCACCACCCAGCATCCTCAGCACCACCACAGCATCACTCAGCACCATCACAGCACCACACAGCACCACCACAGCACCACTCAGCACCACCAAAGCACCACTCAGCATCACCACAGTACCACTCAGCACAACTACAGCACTACTCAGCGCCACCCCAGCATCAATCTGCGCAACCATTCAACAACAACTGGTTCAAATATGTTCTCTCAATGTTTCAAGCTTTATTAGAAATGTCACAAAAAGATGTTAATATTTCACTTCTGTTCTTGGATTTTCATCACAATAAAATACACTGAACATAATCTTCACAAAAGTTATTTACAAAAGTTTAAGCCTTTGCCAGTATAAATTAAAATCACTTTTATTTAAGTATTAATTATTTAAAAAAATTAAAAGCCATTGTAATTTGTTATATCAATACATCTAAGTCACATAAATACGAAACATGTTGCATTACAAATGCTATAGGTGTCACATTTGCGAAAGTTATAACTATTGGCATTGTAAATGACAAAGCTATTAATTTAGCTATTTTCAAAACCAACACATAAATAAAAAAAATTGTCATTTACAAGACCAATAGCTCAAACTTTCCTAATGCGAGACCTATAGCATTGCAAATGCTTGTTTTTATATCTGTCTGTGGTTCCTGTTGAGGTTTAATTTTCGTGACAGGTGCCTCATTGCCTACTTGTAACTATTCTCTGACCCTGCTTCAATGGTCAGAGCAGGGTCAGAGAATAGTTGCAAGTAGGCAACAAGGCGCCAGGAAGCACTTGTAGGCTTACAGCAGCAGGTGCCCAAGTTGAAGTTAATTTCTTTGTAACCCTTTTGTAAAAGCTTACAAAAAGTAAGCTTCAACTTTTGCACCTGATGCTATAACGCTGTAAGTGCTTGGCTGAAAATTTTTCCCAGCTGATTCGCAGATTTTACCGTGATTTCGCGAGATTTACGGATCGCGAAATCGCAGAAAATCCGCAAAATCCACGAGCGGAACAAATTTTCAGCCCATGCTTAGTCATTAGGATGGCGTGCGGACTTTGTTCACCTGCCATCCTTTCGTGAAATGGGACCACCCGCAATTGTTGTGGAGGTCCAGTTGTTGACATTAGGATGCGCCCGCCGGTGTGGTGGGCGCATCCTGCATTCCTGGAATTGAGGCGGGTGGTGCTCTCAGCACCGCCCGCCGCAATGCAAAGAAGGCATGTCCTGCACATCCATGCACAATGTGGCAGGCACCACGCGGTGCCTGCCATGTTGTGCATAGAACTGCAGGGGGAACCTTAGGGAACCCATGTGCACCCCCCACCCCCCAGAATACCTGGGGGACGGCTACAGGCCCCAAATTGCTTGAACCGCCTGCCTTTCCGTGATGGCAACAAAGACATTTCCCCGCAGACATGCTAATATGGTTGGCGGTGTCTCCCAGACACCGCCACCATGTTAGCAGCTTTTCCGCCCGGTCGACTCTTCGACCGGGCTGAAACCGGCGGACGGTCTTTCCATCCGCCGGTGTCACCCCATCTATGGTAATGTGGTGGGGGGAATTTGTAAGCGGGCGGTGGTTTATGGCCGGCGGATCGCCACCGCCATATGGGCAGTGGTGATCTGCCCTCAATACTAATGACCCCCTAAGTCTTTCGTAATAGTTGCCGGGGCAATAAAAAAAGAAAACATGCTGTATTTCCATGCGGATGGGAAAAGAATAGACATAATGGACTCCTTCCCCTATTTGGGGATCCTCTTTGACAAAGATGTGTCATGGGTGAAACTGATGGAAGGAAGGAAGATGGTGATGGAGAGGGGTCTCATTGCTATAAAATCTTTTGCCAGAAAACTAGGTGCTAAACCCTTATTACTGATAACAAATATTTATCAGGCCAGAGTGAAATCAGCTGCAACTTACTTTGCTTGCGTTTGGGGTGTCGTAGCACCAATACCATAACAAACCATTGAAAACACATTTTTTAAGTCTGTAGTGGGTCTCCCTCCCTCTTTCACTAACTGCATTTTACATGCGGAATTGGGTTTGCCTTTTATTTCCAATTATGTACAGGTAGCACCACTTCGTCTTTGGCATTCAATCTGGAGGGGAGACACAGTGCCACTCACTCTGTTAATAATAAGGAGCTGCTTAGCCATGGATAAGTGGAAGAGGTCTAGATGGCTTAGTCATGTAGAGCTGGTATTAAGGGAGATAGGTCTTCTGGAAATGTTTAAAGACCCATTGGCCTGTAAGAAAGTTCCAAACAGAAGGTTACTAATATGTTTTTGCTGATGTCTGAGTACAAGCGTAAGGAACAATATAAAGAGAAATAAGCTTTCAGGACATACTGCCTCATTCCACCACCAACAGAGGGGGGTGGTTTCGTATTTAGCGAATGTGACTAGGCAAGAAGATAGATTTATGTTGCTGAGGTTTCGCACTAACCTGATCCCCCTAATGTTAGGCTATCCAGAAAAAACATATAACCACTCGGATTTAAGCACATGTCTATGCGACAACCTATCACCCCAAACAGAACTACATCTAGTTTTAATTTGCAGGAAATATGAAAATGAAAGGAAAGTCTTGATCAAACAAATTTTAAAGAAAGGGAATTTCAAACAGTGCCGGGTGGCACTCTATTTTCTAAAATCAGTACCTGACCCTTTGGTTTGTTACTCCTTGGCGTCATTCCTATAGGCCTGCATGAGGAAGAGGAAGGGAACGGCGAATAGACCAGTGATATGAACTTATCTGTTCTAAATAAGCACAAATCCTATAGATAAGTGAGAGACTTAGTACATGAAATGATTTTAACGATTTTTAAGGCACTAATGTTTTCTTTTCTTTTTTACTCTAGAATTATTGCTGAAATGCTTGTAATTTTAAAAAGCAAAACTGTGGATAATTGTTTTGATGATGTATTTATTTAACTTTTATGATCATTTTAAATTTGATCGAATAAAGATAAATTGAGTGATTGAATTCTATTCACTAATCTTTTCTTTTGGTTTTGTCTATTTTGTCAAGAGTCTTCATTCTATTTAGAATCAAAATAAAAAGGTTCTTCTTCAAAGCAAAGGTTTATCAACTACTCTCAACTCATTGTCTCTGTTTCAGTGCCTCTATCCTTCTTCTATACTTCTTTATAGTTCTCTGTAGATTTATAACCACTCCACTATGAAACATTCGGGCTTTAATTTACTTTAACTGCCTCTGTCTCCTGGTTAAGGTGCCTCCACGTCTTTTACAATCTTTTCTGTTCTCGAAATGTATAGTTTGTCCACTCTTATTGTTTTTAGAAGTCATAATTACATTTTCTTAATTTTGTATTTTATGTAAGTAAATGCATATACTTTTAAGAAATGAATGTGTCCTCTTACCAGTAGCTCTTTTTTCTTTCACTACTTTTTCTGCTTTTTGCCCCTTTTGTAACTCATTTCTGCAAATATACTGTAGTTGCTTCAGTTTCTTTTTCGTTAGAGCTTTTGTAGGCATTGTAACTGTGTGTAGTTATGTAGATATTGTTTTAAAAAAGAAGGATATTTTAATGTTTACACTACCCAATCTACCAACTACTTTACTACTAACTTACACAGAATACAAAAACAGTTTTCATGTTATGCTACAGTTTTAAATCTACAGCTGAACCTAGAAATATTTCCACATGCACTTACTTTAATATAACAAACACAGGGCAAAATACTAAACTTTATTTATTAGTTACTTTTTAACATTTAAGGACCCTACTGTACAACACAGATACAGCAAATATGACTTCTCCCTTATACACAGTGTAAGAACAGTTTATCCCTTCAATAGTACATTGTAAAATGAACATCAATGCAAGAAGGCATATTTACAAGCCCCATGCACTTTCCGAAGCCTCACATTTTTGACACAGTAATTTTCATGGCCTTATAAATACAAATGCTTTACAGGCAGCACTATGCGTGAAAGAAGCATGGCATGGGTGTTACAATGAGTGGTGCTCCCCAAGGGAGGTGTAGGGAGATGCAACAAGGGAGAAATAATTTTCTTTCTTCTCATTTCTTCCTGTTTGTGTGTATGCTGCATTCTACAGCACTCATACAAAGAGGGAAATACCTATTGTGATTGTTTTGTACAGGAAGGTGTCCCTTCCTGCATAAAAGCAATCATCCCCACTACACAGGCACCTTTGCACCATGATGCCGACAGTTCTATTCCAGCACCGAGGAGAGCATAGGGATCCATCATATTTTTGTAACTATGATGGTTGATTAGATGAGTGCATGACGAGTGTTTGAGTGATTTGGCAGTATGGGCTGAACTGCTCCCATGAGGCACAGGGTGAAGACTGATTTGCATATGGCTGGGTTCAAACAGGAATGGCATGGTGAGCATTAAAACAATGGATTTCGACCCAGATCTCTACACTGAGGTGAATGTATGACATTGTTTTGCATTTTGACCATCAACTGTTGTTTTTGCATAGTATCTGAGTGATTGCATGACTCCATTGTTAAAGTTTGAGAGATTGGATAAAAGTAAGTATACTGCTGTGGTGAATGTATTAGTGCAAGAGTATTGCCTGAGCAATTAAATGAGTGCATACGTACTGGATGGATGATAGATTTACTACTATGGTACTCTCTTCATAATTAGAAGAGTGCCTGAGTAGTGTCTGAGTGTTTGCATGAGTTCACGCATGTACCTCAGTATTTCAATGACTGTATGGGTTGTAAGTGAATCCTTAGAATGGTACATAGCTTCTGCGCAAGTGTTACAATGACTGCATAGTTACAGCCAGGTTAATTGAATAAGAAAATGGTTAGTGTCTGGTTGATTAGATGAATGTATAAGTAGTGCCTCCATAGTTGAATTACTACATCATTTCTGCCTGCTTGATTGCAAGAATACATGTGTAGTGTCTAGGTAATAGAATAACTCCTTGGATACTGAATCACTGATTTGATGAATGCCTCACTAGTGTTTGGATGATTGCATGAGTGCCTGACTACTCCCTGACTGACTATAAAAGCATCTTCATTAGTGTTAAATTCATAACTTTGTGACTATATCAGACTCGTTGGTTATCTCAGTCTGTCACTATCAAGCTACCTGTTTTCCTGTATATATGCTTTTCTACTGAGCAATATGTGACTGAAGTCTAGATATCACACTTGGTATATATTTGCATGCATATCTCTTTAGCAGCATACATTGTGTTGTTACTCAGCATCCACATGCATCAGCAAGTTTCTAAAATGGAAAACAACATTTAAAAAATTTCAAAAGCACATAACCTTTTGCAAATGGTATAGCTGCATCATTTTTAAAAAAATTATTCTGCATCTCAAACATATATTCAGCATTTTCCAAACCAAAGTTACCCACCAAATGAAGCTAGCACGTGAACTCTCAAGGCATCCTGCATCATTAATCCAAACTATGTTTGAAGAAAAGAAAAACCCTTCACACCATGTACATGAAATTTTCCTCTGCCTTACCGATCATAGATCACCATGTAAACATAAATGTGATTCCTTAATAGATGTACACCTTCAAGCGTTCTTTCCAAAAATATATACCTCTCTGAATCTTTCGGTAAACTCAAAAGTCCCACCATATATATAGCTATGTGCAACCACAAGAACCCTATCTCTCCATCTAAGCATTTGCAAAGCGGTCATATAAGTTAAAACCCACACTGACAAACACTTCCCAATCTATACCTAACAAGATTTACTTCTTTTGTATTCATATACAGGCAGACAATATATTCTCATCTTCTAATTGTGAGTACACTACTCATGTGATATATCTTTTCATAGCACTGTGATACTCTTTGTTATCAAACTCCTATGTACAGATTATTTTCTTATGTCATTTTCTTTAAAGTATTAAAAAGTTATGTACATTCCAGTTTATTCAGTTTGTAGACTATATTGTTGTTTTAACTCTTTGTAGATAGTTTTGTCACTGTTGGGTTTTCTGAAAACTATGCACAAGAAAGGTACACCACTCTCATACAAAGCAACCATAAAATGTCAACCTCTTCAACTTTGCACTCTATGATCATGAGAAAGGCAGAAAATCAAATCTTGTCTTTCATTTTAGAATACTCTATCTCATCTTGTGAATGGTTAGTATCTGTTAAACCTTCCCTCTCTTTCAAAAAGGATTCCTATCTATGTGTGTTTGCGATGTTTTTGTGCTCATCGCGGAGTAATCAAGAAAAAAACGGAGTTCAAACCTATATCTAGCTTCATTCTTTTAAATTTAAATACTACATAACAGTACATTACATAGTCCTGAGTTGGCAATTAAATATTTCCATTATTTGAATTGTACCATCACTCCTCAACTTTTTGTAAAATGTTCTGTCTCTTTAACAACCTTACCCGAATAAACTCTTACTTTAGTGTACCTACCAACCCAGTGCAACCAGTAGGTCACCTGTTCATAACACATTCGAGCAGGAAAATGCTGTTTCCAAATAAGATACAGCAGGTGTGCTTTAATCCACAGATTCAAAAGCATATCAGCGTCTGTATTACATTTCTTTCCTTAACTAAAAGCCAATAACAAGACTTCTTGCTAAGGCATCCAACACACTACCTAATGTTATTTACTTTCATACTGACAGCATCCAATTAAATATATCTTTAAAAAACACCTCCCCTTTTACTGCTTATTATTTGGAAAACTACCTTATTCAGCTCCAGCATTCTCCTGACTGCTATTGCTCTTTCACTGTAAAATGATTAGAGTATGGATTCTGGGCAACAGCTATATCTATTGGGCTAAAGAGGTATTGACAGAAAATTGGGTTTGCCAAATGTGCAGATTACTTGGTTTGGCTAGAGTGGGTAATGTTTCATCAGTTACTGCCTTTGGTTAAATCCATTCAGGATTCCTAAGATCCTCACCTCATGATTGTGCACTGTGTTGGCAATGATCTAGGCACATTGAATGGGCTAGGCCTGGAAATCCTAATGAAAGAAACCTTTGCAGAATGGATGTCCGCCCCATCTGCACGGACCATCCCCAAGCTTTCTCAATGAATGGTACCCAGCATAATGCTTTTTTGGCAAACGTTCATGCAGATTGGACAAATGACACCAAAGTTATAGCCAAGTCGAAAAATGCTTTAACTATGGAAACTAGGTCCTAACTATAACTACCTAATGGCGACCACCAGTATGTAATATATATGCAAAAACATAGCAGTGAACTCTGGGTAGCTCCCAGGTTTAGGTTGAGAGCAGCTCCTGTATAGAGCACCCTATAAGACCAGGGGCAGTCTGATTCTGCTCACCTCAAAAGTCTGTTTTTCTAGCAAAGTTGTTAAGCATTGTATTAGCACAGTACCATCTACACCGAGCTAGAAGTGGACAAAGTATTTTCCCATTTCTACAGCAAAGTACTTGACAATAGTTTTCCTACCACCTTGGCTTTCCCTGTGCTTTTCTGCTGACTGAATTCTCTCGCAGTACAACCTTCAGGGGAAATAGTGCTGTGTGGTCATACCACCTCTAGGTAGTGCCGTTGCCATTCCCTTCAGTTGTGCTGGGCCTCTCTTCCACAGCGGGCATGTAATGCCCTTGCGGTAGTATCTTTCTCGTGGCTACAGGGATCTCTGAGAGATCGGGAGGGGGGCCCCAATGCTTAGGGCAGGATCAGGTGCATACACTCGTCTGCCATCGACTCATATGTGCAGTGTGGATCTGAAGCACTCCACAGCCTTCGATGCCTCCAGCACACGGAGCCACTGCCACCCACCTTACCAGTGTGCAGAGGGTATCGCCGAGTAACCCAAGTGATCACCCTGCCTCCTATTTATACCTTCAGAACACGCCCTGCCCGCGGGCTGTGAGGTGCAACACATTGTATTGACAAGCCAGGTGGCACTCAACTCCTAAGAACGAGTGGCCAATATCCCACCTTCACTAACAGTTGACTGAGTAGGTGAAGACAATGCCGTCTAAGGCACCACACACACTATTTTTGTACATATGGAGCATTTCTGCTCTTTTTCTTTCCTGTAACCAGCACCAAAGGTTTCCTTGCTGTGCCACATTGAGTGAAATAATAGTGAATATGGATCTGTTGGAATCAGCAAACTGGTTTGGGGCATTTGTGTTTTTAGATATCTAAAAGATTGAATCGTAGAAATTACCCAATGGCTGTAAAATGCACCAATTTTTGGGTTACTTTGAGAAAAAGCTATCATTCAAAAAATTCAAGACAAGCTTTTTATAAGTATGCATTGCTGTAGGGTTGAACTAATAATCTGCCTGGCACAATCCTCACAGTGATTTCCATCTTCAGTGTGAGAAGCACTTTGTCATGAAACCTCCTTATTTTTGTACATATGGATAATTTCTGCTCTTTCTCTTTCCTGCAACCAGCACCACAGGTTTCCTTGCTGTGCTGCGTTTAGTGAACTAGTATCTGGTGGAATCAGCAAACTGGTTAGGGGCATTTGTGTTTAAATATTTAAAAGATTGAATCTTAGAAATTACCCAATGCCTGTAAAATGCACCAATTTTGGGGTTTGTTTGAGAGAAGGCTATAATTAAAAAAATTCAAGAGCATCTTTTTATAAGTACGTATTGCAGTAGGGTTGAACTAATAATCTGTCCGGCACAACCCACACAGTGATTTCCATTTATAGTGTGAGAAGCATTTTGTAATGGAATCGTTAAACAGGTGCCCTCTTATGGCAATTTATTAGTCACGGTTTCTTCAGAGCATACTAGGGCATATTTACAAGCCCCTATTGCCATGGGAATGTCAGTTTTTACGACGCTTCTGTGGCGATAGGGGCTTCAACTTATTTACAAGGCAGCATTAAGCCACCTAATTTGGCTTTAGGCTGCCTTGAAAATAAGGCCCCCTTTCACGCTATGCTAAGCTTGAAAGGAGACGGCAATGGGTGTTGCTGTGGGCGTTCCACAGCAACACCCATTGATTTTGACACTGCCCCATATTTACAAGGGCAGCGTAAATATGAGGTAGCGCCAAAATTAAGACAAGGGAAAACCTGGTCTCACCCTGGCGCAACAAGAAGAAATGTTTCATTTATCCTGGATTTTGCTATTTTCTTGTGTGCTGGTTGTGCAGCAGACATGAGACAGCAAAATGCCAATGATTGTTTATGTACAGGAAGGTCCCCATATTTTTTTAATGCCATTTTGCAACTTCTTTGTGAGCTGCATTAAGCAGCACATATAGAAGTTACAAAATGGCATGCTAAGATTTTGTATTTGTAGGACGGGGACCATCCTGCAAATAAACAATCTTCCCCTCAAAGCAGACACCCTTGGACTATGGTGCAAGAGTGCCTGTGTTGGCGCTAGTCTGATAACTTTAGCGCTAGTGCAGGGGGAATGCAGGGCTGCAACCTGTTCTTGTAAATATGGTGTAGCCCTGCGTTTCTGAAGTTGCAGAGTGCAGCGTTAAGCCAGGAAGGCTAATGCCTCACTACGCCACTTCCCTTGTAAATAGGCCCCACTGTTTTGTGTTTGTCATCACATATGTTTGGCTTATTGTCAAAAGAATAGTGACAGTTGATCTATTGGATGTGCATGTTTATTCAACATATCTAAGTCTAAAAACGTTTGATGTTTGTTTACAAATTGCTGGTATCCATTCAGTGACTCTGAAGATGAAATATTTAGGATTCACTGATCAGTTAATATAAGGCAGCCTAAGGCTAATTGTCAGGATCCCACACAATTTACTTCGTCATTGCCTCTCAGATGGGCGAGTGGCCATCCTGCCGGTGAACAATGTGACTAGACTTGTATCATCTTAAGGCACGTGATATTTTACACCCCCCTCACGGACTTGAAAAGCACAGTCCATGAATAATGGTGTGAATTATTGGCACATTGTGGGCATTGATGTATGATGGGTGCCCATCTATGGCATATTGCAGGCCCTCCCTTGCAGTGGCAATTTCCAGTATATTGTGACAATCTAGGGCATGATACCCACCCTTAATATAATATAAGCCATGTCCTATGGTAAATTTCATATCGTTATGATCTCTTGGTGTCTGCCCGGTCCTTCCTTAATAGTTTTAATTATTGGCATATTGTGGCCATGCATGCCACGAGATGCTGAATGCAGGTCTCAATCTGTCCATGATAGGCATTAGTATATTTGAGTATTTCTGGAAATAATGAATTTATATCAGAGCATCAAATATATGTTATTACTAGAATTAGAACGCTGGTATGTCTGGACAAATGTTGTGTTTTTGTTCATACAAAAATAACTTGTATTTGTGCGAGGGAATTGAATGTATTTTCCAAAATGAAAAACACAAATTTAATTGTGAAATGTGTGTTTTTTCAGTAAACCGATAAATATATGGTGGGGGGACAAAATTATTTGAATTCTAAATATATATTTACGCAGGTGTTTGAGTGACGATCTCTTCGGCTGACTGAAAGCTAATCTTTAAGATTGTTGTAGCCTGTCTCTTGTATAATCCTACTAGTCAAAGTCTCTGAAACGTGAGTGACAGCACAGCCTGTAATCTGCAATGTATATTTTACAGACACTATAGTCTGTAAAAACTGTATTGCTCAGCTGTACTGGCTTTAGATTTTGAGATGCATTTCATGTTTCAAGTGATTGTCAGTGCTGGGTTGCCTGTAGATTGTGAGATTTATGTAATGTTTCGAGTGATTACCAGTAGATGGGACTTATTTCTGAAATTCCATCCACCACATTTTGTTGCTTGGATGTGACACTTTAAGGGCAATGCGTATGCTGAGTTTTTGCCCACTATTCAAGGTAGCACAGTATCCATGCTGCACCTCACTGATGATGCCCAACTAGGCAGAAACTGGTCTGGTATTCCTTGTTTTACTATTCAGAGTGGACACACCCTGGCTCTGGGTGCTTGACTGTCCCTTATGGAACAGGACCAAGTCTGAATGTAATTCCATCTCTCCCTGCCCAGCGTGCATTGTCAGTGGGTGAGACATTTACAAGCATTCTACTCATCATCTTTGTTGTGTCATTGACAGAGTGGCAATGCCATTGGTAAAAAGAGAATACACGTTCATAGTAGCAATATACAGCCCCATTATCACTATACCACGCCTTTTCAATTGATGTTGTGCCTCTTTTTTGTGTCATAATTCTTTATTAAGAAATTAAAGACATATAATTTCATAAAAATGTAATACACTGTTATAAACCCATATTGGTGTAGTAAGGTTACATGTAATATATAATATAATAAAAATATAAAGAGAAGGAGAAAAGAAGAGTTGTATATGAGAAGAGAGAGGGGAGGGGAAGGAGGGATGAAATAAAGACAGAAAGCTAAAGATGGAAACAAGGATATTGTGCATAATATGCTGAGAAATTGTAACTCTGATTATACTCATGTAAAAGTTAGACAAAATAAATTATGGAACTAATATATGCATTTAGAATCTCTGAATGAATATAAGCATAAATGTGGATTATAATGCATTTTAAGATGAGGTAGGGTCATGGAGGTTAATAGATAAATAAAAAGGTAAATATGTAAAATAAATAAATAGGTAGATAAATAGACATACCATGTTTGATAAAATGTGCCACATACATTTATAAGAACAATAATTTTTTATCTGCAATCCTGTGTACAGACACACAACACATTTTATCTACAATGTTTGTTATTAGTAAAGTCCCTAACAAATGTTAACAGATAATAGAACAGTACCCGCCTCAGTCGAAGGAAGGAATGTATGGCGCTCCCTTGCATATCAGAATGGATGCAGCGAACACATCAGGGCTATCTCATTTTGAAGGAAATATGAATTTTTAATCAATAGCGTTGGTTTCAGTTATTAAGTGTAATGAAACAGTGAGCTCATAATGGATATTACTGTTCGTGTAAGATCCTGGCGTAATTGGAAATGAAAGGATGGCGGAGATAGAGTCACATCAATTTCTGGATGTATATTTCATTCTCTCCTCCCCGTTGATTGCATTTTGAGCAGGTGGCATGCAAAGCCATCAGGTGAGTGAGTATAATTCTAGTGAAAGTAGATAAAAAATAATTATAAAATGGGGCTAAGGTAATTAAATAAGTATTGACTAGATTACATAAATGCAGTGAGCACTCCTGTTATTGTCTTTGTAAAATATTCTCAGCTCTATAAATTTATCCAGCAACGGAAATGCTCTCATTTTAGTTGAGCTATGTATAGGACGTAAAATTACCTTTTCTGCAGTTCATTTAATCTTCAGTCTACATGTATTCATGACCTCTTTAGCGTGCAATCTGTTGGTGAATGTATTGAGGAAAAATGAATGGACTTCAAAGGATCTGCAATCCATGCAGAACTCATGTTGATTCCAGTACAGTTTTCTGAGAAAAACTGTTAGAAATTGGGTTGTTGGTTGACTGGGGTGTGAACCCTGGTCAGACAGCAACCACATTCCTAGTCAGGCTAAGGAACAAGCACACCTCAAATTAACATGTCCTCAGCCCTTTGGTAGCTTGGCACAGAGCAGTCAGGCTTAACTTCGAGGCAATGTGTGAAATATTTGTGCAGCACTTCAAACTGGAAAACAGGACAAAAACATCCCATACCCAGTTAGATAAATAGAGCTTAGCTTACTTTACTAGAAGAAACAAGACTAGAATGAGAAAATGATGCCTCAGTTCTAGAGCATGGAGTTCTGCCCATGAAATAACCCTGCTCTTATTGGAGGCATTTACTCCTTGGGGCAAGATACCCCTTTAAAATTAGGACTGATCTATGAAACCTGCAAGCAATGAAATCCATTCAATGCAGAAACAGTCACCAGGTCCAATAAGCATATTTTTTACTCTATTTGATTTCACTATGACCTACATTTCTGGAACCCCAAATAAGGTGGCAGATGCTCATTCCTGTTGGTACCAGAATGAAAGGGGAATAAGTCTACAGAAAATTCTTCCTCGAGAGCGTATAATCTCTGTTCAACTTTTTGGGGTGACAATGTAATGTCCAACAGTCAATTAAACAAGAGACAACTAAATGGCTTTCTTTAGATGAAATGTACTGATTATATTTACTTGAAACTATGCTTTATATACCTGACAAAAACTTACAAAGAACAGTTCTCCAACTTTGAAATGACTTGAAATCAACTGGTCACAGCGGCACTTAGAATACATTGGGACAAACATCTCAAAATATTTGTTAGTTTATGATGAATCATGATATAAAAACACATGTTAAGAGCTGGGCCATTTGTGCTAATGCCAAAGCCTCTCATAAAAGGGCTTCAGGCTTACTCCGACCCTTGGAAATTGCTGTTAGCCTTAGCCATTTGAATGCCGTTGATTTCACTGCATAACTGACTCCTTCTGAAGGGAAAACAACTATTACGGTTATAGAAGCTTCCTTTCTTCAAAGAGGGCCCATTTTCTGACCTGAACAAATTGCCCAGTGCAAAGGAAAATGCTAATATTTTCATTAATGACATTCATCATGTTAGAAATAGGGGTCTCTAGTTAACAGAGGTAGATACCTTTGTCCTAGTTGGGACCCTTCTTTTAGTCAGGGTAAGGGGGATACACACTCCAGATAACACCCCCTCACCCCCTTAGTAGCTTGGCATGAGCAGACAAACTTATCCCAAAGGCAATGTGCAAAGTATTTGTATTCAAAACACTCAGTAATACAGTGATAACACCAAAAATGGACACCACAGCAGTTTAGAAAAATAATGTATCTTTATCTAAACTCAACAAGACCAAAACGACAAAAAATCCAACATACGAGTAAAAATATGCCTTTTAAAAGGTTACAAGCAACTTGGTCCATAGGAGGCTGTGGATGCTTGATTGTACAACAAGTACCTGTGCATGCTTAAAAATTTTCAAGGCCAAGCTACCGCCGAGAAGGGAAGCTCGAGAAACAAAAGGATGCGTCAGCTGCTGAGTCCTTGGGGAGGCAATGTGACAGTTCTGCTGCATGCTGAAGAAGTAATGCGTCAAATCCGGACTGCAGGGGAAAGTGATGCGTTGATTCCAAGATGGTTCTGATCTGTGGGTGATGGGTCGGAAAACTTGCCACACAAGTTCGATCTAGGAAAATCCTGGATGTGTTGGCGATCGATGTGGCTGCGACAAGCGGAGCTGCGTTGGTTTCATCAGCCGCGGTCCCATGGTGCTTTGGTTGGTGCAGTTACGGGTAGGCATTGCGTCATCTCTGCAGCAGCACGGCGGCGATGCATGTAGATTCTTCCAGCACGACAGTGCTGCAATGGAAAAACTACCACAAGAAGTGCGATGCATCGATTTTCCTAGTTTCTTCAGTTTCTTCCAATACTTAGTCAGACTGGAAAGGTATCCTGTATTTGAATAGTCTTGGGAACAAGATACAGCCAGTTGGACAACTTCATTGGCATGTCAATTTTTTTTATTTCATCCTACCAAACCCAGGGCTTTGGGGAGGGTGTATACTATTAGGAGCTTAGCTTCCGTTTATGACATGCTGTACTTTTCTCGTCATTAGTGTGGCATGTGGGACAAGGAGTACAGTCAGGTGTTACATTGCCAAGAACAGTAGTCCTTTTCGGGCGTTATGGGCTGGTGTGGGGACTGCTGTCAGGCACTTCGAGTGCCATGCCAGCTTCTGTGTCCTGAGTTCTTGGGTACCAACTTGGGTGTACATTATAATTCTTGATTCAAGATGGAGTCCCAGCAAGGCTGTTTCTACTTTGATTTCCCAATCCAAGGTTGCGGAATCACTTCCTTGGGTCATCCTTCCCTTTCCAAAGCATATACTAGTAGTTGCGAAGAGACGATTCAGGGGAAGTTGCGTCATAATATTTTTCTCTTCGTATTAGCGCTCCTAGACAGTTTGTTTGTTTCTTGCTAACAGATTATTTTTCCTATTGTCCTGTTCAAGTGTTTTTTATTATTCTCCTGCAGAATTCAGCCCTTTTGAATCGAGCCATATGGCTTTTGGTCAAGATTGGCCAGGTCCCGAATAGGCTGCCTGGGCTCACACAAGCACAGTGGAGGGGTTAATAGTAACAATCAATCAATTATAAAACAATTTTTATCACAAAAAAATCCAGATGCTTTTTCTATTTCACCTCATGCAATATTAATCATTGCAACATTTTCATATATCTTTGTTTATGCATTTAATGTTTTCCAATTACAAACAATGGCATGTACATTACACTGCGAAAATACAGTCATACAAAATAATATCCAAATACAAAGTAAACATAGCCCAATGCATTTCGGGACGCCTGTCCCTTCGTCGGGGGTGAATTAAGAAAGAAGGAAAGTCTCTCTTCAAGGTATAAGCGTACAACAATCTTAACAGATGCTTCTGATGCGCTTAACCAAAAATTAAAACTGGGCTCCTCCCATTCCCTGGAAACCTGTGGTATAGGGAGACCACTCAAGAACGCAGACTGGGCCACTGGGTCAAGGATGTCGCCTGAATAGAGATCTGCATAAAAGCGGTCAAAAAGGGCTGCTTTGTCCGCATCCCTGTGCCGAACAGAACCCGTGTGGTCCTGTATGCCCTCAACGTAATCCTTCTCACGCTTATCTCAAAGCTGCCGGGCCAGGTGACGCCCCACCTTGTTCCCCTGGGAGTAGGAGACGCGTCGGAGACGCAGGAGGGTAAACTCAGCCCGGTTGTTGTAGTGGGCTCGCAATTTTCCTCTCACCGCCGTTAGTGGTCGGAGGCTCACCCTAGAAGGGTTTGACTTGTGCGCCTGCTCCAAAGCAGCGAGTTCCGTCTCCAGGGCCTCCCTCTCCTTCCGCCGAAGCTTGTTGAGGTTCGCATTGAGGGCGAGGCATGTACCCCGTATTGAGGCCTTGCACGCATCCCACGTGGTATATACTGATGTATCAGAAGGTGGGTTAAGAGCAAAAAACTCTCCTATAGCCCTTCGCAGCTCCTTACAGGACACCTCATCCCGTACCAACGCTGCCGGGAAGTACCACTTCCGCCAACCGTCCCCCCCCACGGACCAATGCAACCCAAGAACCACCAGGCTATGGTCAGATACTGAAAGTGGAAAAACACTAGCAGTTCGGACATCCCCCCTGAGGGCCTGACTAATAAAAATGTGATCTATACGAGAGTATGAGCGATGGACATGAGAAAAAAATGTATAATCCTTGGTCTAAGGGTGTAAGAAGCGCCAGCTGTCCACCAACCCCAATTCGCCTATTTGTCGCTGCGTTTCTTCCGAAAAGATCCCAGAGTCTGCCCTGCGCGCCCCAAACTATCCATGTCCCTGTCCCACACCATGTTGAAGTCCCCCAATAGGAACAAGTGCCCTTCTACAAAGTCCCCCACCTTGTCCATCAGGCCTTGTAAAAAACCATTCTGTCCAGCATTAGGAGCATAAACCACCACAAATGTACATTGTCGGCCATATAATGACCCCTTCACCATTAGCCAACGACCCTCCTTATCACTGCTCACCCCCAGAGGCTGAAAGTGGAGAGAAGCCCGGAACACGAGGGCCACCCCCCTATCCTTGGTGGATGCTGACGCACTATAAATAAGAGGGAAGTGTCTATGTCGGAGT
Organism: Lissotriton vulgaris; assembly: GCF_964263255.1. Lineage (NCBI taxonomy): Eukaryota > Metazoa > Chordata > Amphibia > Caudata > Salamandridae > Lissotriton > Lissotriton vulgaris. Next base: position 1,177,805 of record NW_028253351.1, read on the forward strand.
CTTAGTTCATCTTTCCTAGCTAAGTGGGTTTCCTGGAGGGCAACTACATCAAGATGATGATCTGATAGGTACTTCCAGAGTTTCTGACGCTTCTGTGGGGAATTGAGACCCTTCACATTCCAGGTACCTATACTAACAGGCATAATGATTGTGGGAGACTCCACTCTGTGTGCTTATTAGGATGACCAGAGCCCATTCCCCGGTCATCGCTAGCCACCACTCCACACGCCCCTGGGCCAGACCCACCTCCCAACAACCACCTCCAACCCTCAGATCTCCCCTCCCCTCCAGCAATTCCACATCATCGGACCTCCCAGTGCTAGTCAGACAAGATGACCCGCAGAGCACTGCACATTGAGAACAACCGGATAGAGACACCAATAACAATGTTCCAAGCACCCTCCGTCTATGGGGAACAGTACACACCCCTCCCCAGAGCTCCAAACATCCCCCATCCATGCAAACATCAGAAAATGTATAATCCTCAGTAAGGCTCAAGATAGCGACCGCAATGGAGAACACCTCTAATGCAAACAATACCTCACACACACAGTTTTCGGTCGCCACCACTCTCCCCTCCCCCCCGCCCCAAACCCCAACTCTTCCCCTGTGCCCCCTGCCCCCGAAACCCCCCACCTCCCACCCCCCCTGCAAACAAAAAAACAATAAGATATAACTCAAGACACTGAACCTGAACAAAGTACTCAGCAGTTCCAATAGACCATAGTTTGCAAGGTCCTCATTGGACTGGAATCGGGGTGGGGGCACCAACTCAGTGACCCCCCGGGCCACGGTCCGGGGTGTCTTCTCCAAAAGTACAATAGTACCCCGGGACCTTAGGGCCAGAGTCCCTCCGGCGCCAAACCTTCATAAAGTCGGGGATCACGCTGCTCCAGAGCTTTGTTGAGAATCTGCTACTGTGGCCGAGGCCACCGATGCCACCGCATCACCCTTTTCCTGCAGGCTAGCAGCGCGATCCGGCCGCCGCTGGTTCGGGGACAAACCAATTCTATGCCAGGAGGAAGACCGGTGTCGTCTCCTCGATGGCGAGGAACGTGCCGCTTGGGAGGGAGGAACGTCCTCCAGGCCCAGAAGATCCTTTGCCACCTGCAGGAGGCGAATTTGCGCCAGCCTATTCTGCCATCGAAATATGATACGGAAGGGGTGCCCCCAGGAGTAGGAGATGTTGCGTTCCCGCAGGAAGGAAGTTACGGGGCGGAATTCCCTCCTCTTCTGAAGCGTCGACGCCGCCAAATCCTGGTAGAGCTGGGGACGGTGGTCCCTAAATTGCAAGGAAGTGATGGCTCTAACCTTTCGCAGGATGCGCTCCTTCACCTGAAAGTCGTGCACACAAATGAGGATGTCCGGAGGGGGACCCCCTCCTCTTCTAGGCAGACCGACTCTATGTACCCTATCCATTTTAATTTCTTGCACATCTTCCTCGTCTAAAATCTGTAAGAACAGGGCTTGGACATAGCCACGCAGGTCCCCAGCTTCTCCGTCCCATGGGACCGCCCCAATGCAAATGTTGTTCCTCCGGGAACGATTCTCTAAGTCCTCTGTGTGGGTCTGCAGGTCCAAATTCTGTTCAGTAAGACGGATGATGTCCTGTTGTAATTGGTGCACGTCGTTCGCCACACTCAGATCATGATCCTCCAGCGTCGCTACACGTTCACCAATTCCATCTACCTCTCTCCGCACCTCCCGGACATCCGATGCCAATTGGGCGCGGAGTTCAGAGATCTCCTCTTTAATAGAGGCGAATAGCTCAGTCATAAAGGCCTTGGTGGCGGGCACTTCATCATCCGACTACTTGGACGATCCACTGGCCCCGGGGGAGGCCGGCTGCTGCGAGGACTTAGAGGTGCCGTCCTTTCCTGGCCTTCCCTTACGAAGCGTGGTGGACATCATGGAGTTCCGGCTGTGGTGCGGGACCAGGGCTGTCTCTCACTCTCCAGGAACAAGGGGTGCTCAGGTGTAACGCAAGACCTCACTAGGTATTCAGTCTCGGCCCCCGCGTATCTGCGCCACAGTCAGTGGTTGCCCAGCCAAGATGGCGTCGTAGAAGCTTCCCGTCGAGAGGCGCCTTCCACAGTCAATGCCGTGAGACTTGTGTCCGGCAGCCCAAGGTCGCAGAATGCGCTGCGCCCGATCCCGGGTCCTCCGCTACTGTAGATCGGGGCCGCCAGTCTTGACCCCCCAGCTCCGGCAGTGCTCCTCTGCACTCCTCTCAAGGCTATGGTACGGCCTCAGTCGAAGGAATAGACCAGGCCAGCCCTTCAGTCCACAAGGCGATGTAGGCCGTACCGCTACTGTTGATCTTGGCGTGTCCCTGGCCTCCGGACCCACCAGCACCTTTCTCCCGGCTCCCCCAGGGAACCAAACGCCGTGCCTCGGCTCCAGATGGCAGGCAATCCGACCAGAAGGCCCCGCGGCCGTTGCAATCCTCTTACCGCGGAGCTCCGCGGCGTCCTCAAGGCCTGGGTCCGCTCTCACGCCGGACCGGTGCCCTCAGGTCAGGGCCTGCTCCCTTGTCACCAGCTGTTTCACGCTGCGGTCAGGACATCAGAGAGCACCAAGTCGCTCTCCATTGCAGTAGGGCCGTCCCCCTCCTCCAGCGGCTGCAATCAGCACCTTTGGCGCACTCCTCTAATGGCCGCTCCCAGCCTCTCTCAGCTCCGCCGATAGCCCGAGTTGTACTCTCCACGTGGTCGACCGGCTACCAATTCCCCTCAGCTGGCTGCAACAGAGCGCCCTAAAGTGCCATTTCTTCTTCGATGGTTTGCCGCAGAATTGGCAGGCTTTAGGGGGGGCAGAAGAGACCCGCGGCTCCGCGACACCGCGCCCAGCCGGTGTCGGGCGCCTCCGCACTCAAGGCCCGGCCTCCTCCTCACGCGAGTCCGCTGCTTACGAGGCCGGAAGTCGCCTCTCCTCCAACGGCGTTCTCTGGCCCCCCGCAGCCCTGCCGGTAGCGCCGGGCCGCACCACTCGATGTCAGTGACCTCTGCTGGTATCTGGAGGCCGGTCAGCACCCCGTGGACGATGCTATACGAAGCTAAGCTGGTCAGGCGCCGGAGGGACTCGAAAGCACGTCTTACTCCGACGCCATCTTGGCCACCAGCTACAGTTTTTTATATTGTCACAACCACCGTGCCCCCGAGTCCCCTTTTCCTCACATTTTGTTTCTTTAACGGCTCACACCGCACTTTGTGGAAATTTACAATTCGTCTATTATAACCGTAGCTGTAATACGGAAAAAACAGACAGAACAAGATCCAGCCTAGCCACGGCTACTCTGAGCGTGCAGGCGCATTACCCACCACATGTGTTCCCCGTCTTCTTATCTTTAAAGTGTAACTGTGTCTACATGGGACCCGATCGTCCACTCCTTTCAGCTATTCCGGTGTTTCAAAGTGCATTACAAAAACCCATCCACGCTATATGCGTGGTATCCTCCTGTCACTGCGTGCTAATTACATCACACACCACGTGAATAATCTACCTGCGTAAGTTCTGCCATCTTTGAGTGGTGATTACCCTGTTTGGGATATATGCAAAACGCAGGGATATCTATACCGTTGTATCACTTGCTTGTTAAGTCAGTGGAATTTCGTACTTGATTGCCCTTATTTACTCTTATATACTGGAATCAACAATTTTGAGAATATACTAACATACATTGATTCCTAATGCATTTCAAATAGATTTCTGAATTTGGAAGACTCACACTGTTATTATTTTACGTATTGTTACTGTTAGACTTGGCACCATTGGTGTGGGTCTCCCATCCATTTTTTGTTGTTGCCTCATCTGTTTTTGCTGGCCTGGATGCTTTGGGCACTTTGCACCTGCTGTTCAGTGCCAAAGTGTGAGTGCTCCCTGTTGTATATTGTTGGTATGGATTAGTGATTCCATGATTGGTTGTTTGATTTAGTTGTCAGTCCTTATTACAGTGCACAATGTATGCCCAGGGTCTGTAAATCAAATGCTGCTGGTGGGCTTGTAGCAATGTTTGTTCTCCCCACAGTAGCAGCTTGTAAAATGTGGCTCAGGCCTGCCATTGCAGAGCGTGTGTGCAGTCTGGGACTGCCATGTCACCTTGGCAAGTCTACACACTTGCCAGTCCCCAAACCTTCCCATTTTTGCATGTTAGTCACCCCTAAGGTAGGACCAAGGTACCCCCGTGGGCAGGGTGTATTGTATGTGAAAGGTAGGACATGCCCTGATGTGTGTGGCATGTCCTGATAGTGAAATACTGCCACTTTTGTTTTTCTCTTTCGCAAGGCTATCTGTTCCCATAGGCCAGAATGGGCAGCTTGATTATAACATCTTATAAGGATAACTGACCCAGGGAACAAGATGGGAAAATAAAGTTTAGTATGCCCGAACTCCGAATGTTAAAGTGTATCTTTTAGTGTGGGTGATTTATTTTAACATTCTGTGTTTGAAAATACCCTTTTAGAAAGTAGGTATTTTCTTGCCTAACCATCCACTGTGTCTCTGCTAGGGATGTGTATTGCATGTCTGACTTGTGAGTGACAGGGGCAGGAAGAGAGCTGCGGCTCCAGCAGTCTGATGAGTCAGGGCTTTGCAAAATGGGTCCTGGGTTGAATTTAGAGTAGGCAGAGGAGATTTCCTTTCACCTGCCTGGTTCAGGTCTGCTTTCAACAATGCTGTCTCCACCTCCTGCCAGGAAGCTGCACCAATGAGGACAGAGATGGTTTTGGCTGGACATAGACACTCTCTTCCTTCAGAGACAAAGGATTTGTGTGTATAAAAAAAGGGACCCAGACCCCAGAACTTTAGATCATTTTCTGGAAAATCAAGAGGAACCTTTGCCAAGGAGAAGTACCAGAGAATCTGAAGGAAGATTACTGCCTCTGTGCTGTTTCGGGTTGGTCTGCAGTGGTTACTTGTTGCCAAGGAAAGGAGAAAAATGACTTTGCTATTTGCATTGTCATCTTGAGAAAGATCTCCAAGGGCTTGAAATTGAGGTTGCCTCCTGTCTGAAGTCTCAGGGACACAAAGAATTGACCCCCAGCTCCCCTGCAAAGAGGTGACTGCTGCTGATTAGGACCTCTGTAGACTGTTTTTTGTTGGGAGCTGGAAGATCGACGCAAGGAGGAAGAAGCGTGTCGCATCCGCACTGATTACCGATGCATCGCCGTGTCACGGAGAAGACGCGTGCTGCATCCGCACCTGGACCCGATGCATTGCTGAGCCACAGAAAAGACACATGCCGCATCCACACCGAGTCCCGATGCATCGATGGGAAGATTGTCACAGCACTTGCCATGTGGCTGGAAAGGTTCACGCATCGCTCGGATTGTCACATAGCATCAAGCCGCCATTTTGTCAAATCACACTGGATCATTGCCACACATTGAGCCGCCATCTTGTTGCATCTTAACTGGAACGCAGTAAGAAACAGACGCATCCCCTCCTCTCCAGTAAGGAACAGACGCATCACTTCCCCTGCGCTGCAGTAAGGAACAGGTGCCTCCCCTCCCCCGAAGCACGAAGGAACTGACGCATCACCTTCCCTGCAACCCTTTTAGTTTGTTTTGCGTGACGCATCTAAGGTAAGGTTGGAAAAGTGGTGCATTTACAACTTGCATTGAACTGAACTATTTCTACCATTTAAGAACCTTATTTTTGATGCTGTATTGTTGGGGTTTTTTAGTCTTGATTAGATAAAGATTACTTATTTTTCTAAACTGCTGTGGTGTTCATTTGAAGTGTTGTCACTGTGTTACTATATGTGTTCACAAATGCTTTACACACTGCCTCTGAGATAAGCTGGTCTGCTCATGCCAAGCTACCACGGGGATGAGCAGGGGTTATTTTAGGAGTGTATCCCCCTTTCCTTGACGAGAAGCAAGGGTCCCTATTTAGACAAAGGTACCTATCTCTGCCAACTAGAGACCCCAATTTCTAACAATTACATTTCCCAAACATAGGGGGTAAGAGAATGATTTAGAGTATCATTATATTCCTATGCACTATTCCCTATTTCTACTCAACCTGTTTTCCACTAGCTCCTTGGTACAGATGTTCATTATGGGCCCCAGAACGTCAGAATTATAGGACAGGCAGCTACAAGCCTACATTATTAACTTCATCCAGACCTCCCTTGTGTTGAGTCTCTTCTGAATGGTGTTTAATCTGGAGATATACCATTGTTCCCTGTTCTTTCTTTTTATTTCCACGTTTCCACCTCTCCTATTGCCAGTAATCTTCTCTATAATGAACCATTTAAATTCTGTGTGTTTGAGGGTATTTTAATGGTCCAACTAGTGGGGCTTTCTGCCTATTAGTTTTGAGTGCTGCCCTATGCTCAAGCAGTTTCAACCTCAGTTCTCTTCCTGTGTCTTCAACATAAGCTAGCCCAGATGGGCAGCGTAACAGATAAACTACGTTGGAGCTTTTGTAGTTGTTCAGACTTTTAGATGTCAGCGTATACCCATTTTGTACCAGTGTCTTTGTCACTAAACAGTGGACAAATATTGAGCATCTTCCACACTTATCATTGACCAAAGATCTCCCTTTTTGGAGTATGCTCTGTTGTATGGGTCTGACTTACATTAGAGAATTGACTCACAAATAATCTTCTATCCATAGTGGAATCTTTCCTTTTGTTGACTTTGCTCTTATTTATCTTGCTTTACCTATTATAAAACTGTGCTTGTTTAAAAGCATGCTTTATTACCTTTTTTTGGAGAACCCCTATCCAGGAGTTTAGCCCTCAGAGTATCTGAATGCTTGTAGGAGTCCTCCAAAGATGAACAGTTCCTCCTCAATCAGAGGAACTGCCCAAATGTTATCCCTTTGTTACAACAGAGATCTGTGCACACGTCCACTTATTGCAGTATAAATACTGTAGGTCGTATTATAACAAAAGCACAAAGAAAAACACAATAAATGCAGATGAAGTCATGATAGATGTATTCTTTCAACTCAGATTCTTCAATTCAGATTTTATTCACAACGCCCAGCCAACACGTGTTTCGTCAGGGCACTTTGCCCATGACTTCATCAGGGCTCCAATGGGCAGTGTTTCCAAAACTTTTGCCACAATGGCTGTATGCTCTCAGCCGGTTATACTTCCGTCCCGGCTGCCGGGTGATGTGCTGAAACGTCTCAGCAGTTCGTATATCGGTCAATACCAGAAATGCGGCACACAAAATGAGTATCCGTATGTGAGGCAGCTCGAGTCTCTCTGCCTTTCAGCGTCCCCGCGTGTGTATGCGAAAAACAATGCATGTTTGTTAATTTGTTAATTAACAAACAGAACCCCTGCTTCGGCAGACGTTACGTGGCCTGGAGGAACGAGTATCATGTTATATCTATAAAAGCGGCGTATGCTTGGAAAGAGTGGGATATCGAATAGGCTCCCAGATCTCTACAGTATCGATCCTATGTAGGAATTTCTAAGAAGGACAGTAATTTTATATAAATGGTTAGACACGAACACTAACACTAGCTGCCAGAACGGAAGAGGTGAACATTAATATAAGAAACAACAGTATCATAGACCCCAGAAAGTGGGAAGTTTTTGAAAATTATTTCATATTTTAAACCGGAAACTTTATTTACAAGGAAGTAGAAGGAACCATTGTATACATTCCTCCTGAAACTTTGAATGTGAGCACTAGCCAGTGTAAAAGGATACGTTGGCTGGCACAGTCAAGAATATATGGTTTTAATGTACTTGTCCTGAGGAAGGTGTTTTCAAATTATCCTGACACACCGAAACGCGTCGACATAAGAACATTATTATTATGTGTTGTAAAGCATTGTTTTTAATTTATAGTGATGTAATGATGTTTGTATAATATGATTGCAGTTCAATGCTTTCTATGCTTGAAACAATAACTGTAAAAAATCTCTCAACCCAAAAAAACTTTTTTCTGAGATTTGAGTTTATTGAAACTTTGGACTGATATATGCCTATCTAGAATCATGTGTTTTAAATTGTTATTCTATTGTGTTTAGATTTATATGTGATTTTAATATTGTTGCCATCAAATTATGAATAAATGATAAATATGAAGCTACGTGTTGCTAGATTTTCCAAATAGACTCCTGGGGTTTAGTTTAAATCGTATGACAGTTGTCACATATATATAAAAGAATACAGAAAGGAAAATATTTTTGTTATTACTTTATAGTCCCAGTCCTTTCTGGTTTACCAGGGTAACTCTCTTATTTTTAACGGTATAATCAAAACTAACCTTCCTTGGTATTCAGCAACCATGATATTCGGTATCATTGGAGGCATGCTTCTGAGAAAAACTTTGGGCCCGGCATTTATTCTTTTAAAAATCAATCATTGGTTGTATAAACCACTACTCTGGGTAGCCTTGCTGCTCTCAATTGTAGAGTTTATGAGTGAACGTGGCTGTATCTTCAGCCAAAGACGCTTGATTACAGAGACCATTCTGCTGCTATTTTGCACCAACATTTGCACCAACCTACAAGTGCCTAAACAATATTTAAATTGACTGGCTATTGCAAACACTTTATTTTGCACTGTTCGATCAGAGCAAATGTTGTTGCATCGGTCATTAGATGCAAAGGATGGTCGACTTTGCTCTAGGGTAAAATTGCCTGTTACTGGTGCAGTTTATCTTGTAAACAAATGACTGTTAATCCAGTAAAAAAAAAAAAAAATCTACTACAGCGTTTTACGACGAATGTCATTATTGTATTGGTAATCACCTGAACTAAATAAATAAGATTTAGGTGCACTTCCAATGCAGCAGATGCTATTTGAAACCACCCCTGCATGTTCACAGACTTGGGAGAGCTTTACTCTCCATCGGATGACAGATGGCAAGCTTCCTACCAGAACAAAAATACAAGTCTTTTGTTTCTACTACAAGGCATTCATATGTCCTGCAACAAACAAACATGAAAGAAAGGATCGAACATTCAGAAGGCTCATCTGAGCAGCCAAGGCTAGTAAGTCCTAAAAGTGGTTGATCCGTTGAAACAAAGCTAGGCAAAAACCAAAAGAGTACATTCAAAGACAAAGAGCTGAGAATAAGAATATTTGTTTTCCTTTTGTTGTTACAGGCAGAGACAGAAAAAACAACTGTAACACGTCGATAAAAAATATACACAGAATAGCAAAGAGTTGTGTTAGAGAAACCTAATAGTCTACCTGGAGTGTTTTAACTTCACATCTGGGCATCGAGGCCGCTGGTCCATACATCATTTGTAGTTGAAAAAGGTACCCCTTTCTTAATCAAGGACAAATACGCATTAGGGGCCTCATTTATGAAAAGTGACGCATCGCTGCGTGAAAACAGCGATGCGTCACTTTTTTCACTGCGCACTCCTTACGACATTCCTGATGCATCATATTTAATGTATGACGCATCATGTCGCAAGGAGTTACAGATACGTCACTATTTCTGACGTATCTGTAAGCGCAAAAGTGACGCATTGCTGGAGTGTGTCACAAAAGTGACGCAACTCCAGCAATGCGTCCTTTCACATGGGGAAAGCCACATGTGAAAGGGCTTGCGTCAGTCTTATGCCTGCTGTGAGGCAGGCACAAGATTTTGACGCAACAGCTTCCTAAAAGTGACGCAGTGAAATCTCATAGATTTCACTGCGTCACTATTACGAGGCTTTTTGCGGGGGAACGCCCCTCTGCATACATTATACCTGACGCAGGTATAATGTGGCGCAGAGGTTTAAAAAGTGACACATCTACCTAGATGAGTCACTTTTTTAATATGGCGCAACGAGGCGCATTTTTTACACCGCTGGTGCGTCCCAAAAAGGGACGCACCGGCGGCGCAAAACTGACGCAAGGCCTTCATAAATAAGGCCCTAGAAATCTGCAAAACCCGTAGGCTAAATTACTCCATCGGGAGGCTCTAAATTTGTGGCGTTCCAGATTGCCTCGAGAATCAGCCTGCAGGTCTCCTTTATGGGTGCTCAGTCAGTTCAATAGTAAAATATGAGGATTTCTGGTATGCTATTCCTGGAGGTGATGCAGGAACTGATATTGTTTGCAGATGTTGTTTCAAACAGGTCCCAGAGGCATTTTGTTTCTAAAAAAAATTATTATGTGAACATTAGTGTATCAAAGGTAAGACAAGCCGTGGGGGCGCCTATATTAGTCGCTCCTCTTTCGAAGGCTATCTGCTGTTTAGAATCAATGGAAGCCCCATTGCACAAGTGCATAATGTGGTGCAAAAGAAACAATTTGGGGAAATGTTATGACGTGCAGTTTGCTGGCACATTTGTGCTCTACAGTAAGGCACTTGGGGCAGGAAACCAAAACATTTTTCGCTAGCACTATTACATGTGGTTGGTGGAAAATAAGACAGGGTTTAGGTTCCAAAAAGCTTAAATACGTGGCCAGGTGCCCTCGTGTGTGATAGCGCGCTCTACAAATACATGTAATATATGATAGCATAGATGCAGTATGAAAGCAGATGTGTGGGGGCTGTGATGTGTGACACAAATATTTCTTCTTATTTAAACAAATATAAACAAATAGGCTGAAGTTAAATCACCGCAACACAATACAACATCATATTACAATAACATCAGCATTGCACAAACATGCAACAGCACAACAATACAAAACAACTTCTGGACTGTATTGTCTTTTTGGTGTTATTTGCGTTGCAATATTTCATTTTGTTTTGTTGTACCGTGTTTGCTGTGTGGGTATTGTGGTGCTTTGTGTTGATGTATCCCCTTTGTTGTTGTATTCTCTTTGGACACAGTTATTTTGTTGTTTTTGTGTGTTTTGTGCTTCTTTACTGTGACATTGTGCAGTTTTAGAGCTCCCGTTGTTGTGTTGTGTATTTGTGGTGTGTTATTGTTTTTAGGTTGTACTGTGTTGTTGTTTTCGTGAGTTATTGTTTTGTGTGGTATTGTGTTGCATTTTCTTCCGTTGGTTATGGGTTACATTGTTTTGTAATGTTTTCTTTTGCTGCATTGTGTTGTTCTGATGTACTGTAGCTCAGGTGTTTTGTTCTTTTTATTGTTTTTTGGGGCGTGCCCTGTTATATTTTAGTTGTTGTTTTGCTGTGTGGTAGGCTAATGAATTGTCTTGTACTCTATGGTTACTTCAGAGACATCAGCAAATGCTGATACATTTGTAGACACAATCAGAACATTCCTATACGTTTTCAGTGAAAAAAGCATCAATCTAATTATAACATAGTTACCTATTGAGTATGAAGGGGTTAATGAGATGACAGTTCTAACTGTTAAACTGTTGTACGTTTGGGTTCTCATATCATAATAAGACTAACTCTCATACAATCCTAAGTTCAATTGTGCTGTTCGGGAAGGGAGTACAGAGAAGGTCCAAGAGATACAGCAAGAAGCTGAGTCTGGCCCGACCACACCCAGCAGCTGTTTCCTTACTGCGGATCCTTGCAGTATCTCTTGGACCTTCTCTAGACTCCCTTCCAGAAACCTCCCAACGCAGCCACTTCTGACTCCACCAGGCCTATAGATGCGTCCTGACTCAGCCTGACCTATTAAGGGACCCCACACGCCTACGAATGGGACTCCTGTCACGATCAAAGCCACTGTCATAAAAATAAGAGAACCTGATCCTGATGATGGGCTAAACACTACAACAAGCCGACACGCTGTCAACTTTTACAGCAAAAATTGTGGTGCTATCTCTTTGAGGATACCAATCTTTAATTCCCTTGTATATATTAACATTCATTGTTTGGGTATCTCTTCAATGTAAATTTTATCACCAACTCTTTTTTTGTTGCACCCTTTTCTGTTGCTGTACATACTTTCTCACGTGTTACTTGCATCGTCACCATTTCACGAGCACTTGTGCACAGTATCCCACAGGTCACTTGCCATTTACTGTAACACAGGGCGATTACAAATCCTTTTGACGATTCTAATCCATGTTTAAATATATGAAGTTATTTATATCAAATATATGTAATTACCAAAACCCCAATTTATGTTGTCACATTGAATGTTTTGTCTCCCTGGTTTCTCCTTCTGCTCCTAGTAATTAATTGTGCTATTTAAAATTGTCCACTAACTAATACCCTTAGAGACATTGTTGTATGTTACATCTGTGGAAACCATGAGCTGAGATAATGGATATATGTCAATCTATATCTATACTAATATAATAAAGAGAGAGCCCAAACCTTTGAGGCGGGTAATCTCAGGAACCACAGCACCAATCACAACACCCAATACAGCGTTGAAAGGGCAGTTGCAGCAGAAGGACATAGGCTATGCAGACACCCACCGTATACATTTAAAAGGTAAAAGAACTGTGTTAGCAAAGTAGTCCCTTGTGGGCGTGTGCTGGGGCGTGACAAATGCTGGGGGCGTGTGGTACGTTCCGCCCTTCATGCCATGTCTCATATCGTGTGCTGTGGGCATGTGCTGGGGGCGTGGGCGTGTGCCGGCGTGGGATTACGGAAAAAAAAGCGAGCGTTGTGCCCAATATTTCATTGTTTTTTCTCCCAGGTTGGGTACATTCCAGCTCCGGGTGTGCTTGCCCCGCGCTACCAGTGACGTGCACCTGCTTTACTGTATGGAGGTCAGGCATGGCGCTATTCCCAAGGGCCAGAAGGAGCACAAACAGGGGCCATTATGCAGGAAATCTAATCTCGCCTTAACTTTCGGTGACGCCTGAAGCGCACACTGGAGATTTTCCACTTCTGTTGCGCACAGGCTTTGCGTTGCACACATTCGGACTCAAGGTCCGCCTCCACGGAAATAGCAAGAAAGGGACTATCCCTCCCCCGGTAAGTACATTGATGGCACGGCGACCCAAATCTCCAGCAACATACTCATATTTTTTCACCACCCATTTGAAAAATGCACAGGTCTCTCTTAATGATGGCCAGCAACGACACACACATTTAAACACACCTCCCGCCAGAAGTTCTAGAATTGCGAAGTTTAGAGCTGGGGAGCTACGTTCGAATCTCTGCATCAGCTCAACATCCTGTGGTTCCAGGCAAATCGCTTTGTCTCCCCGTGCCTACCACAAATGAATGTGTTCTTCTGTAATGTAAATTGTGCTCATGTCATGTTGTCGAGTTTGCGCTATATAATATTGCAAGGAAAAATAAAGTAGGGAAACTCGAGTTCACACACTACTGACCACGCACTCTTATGTGCATTAGCAGTGCACTGTGAATCGGAGCATTTCACAGGCCTGTCACAGACAAGAAATGCTATCAAAACGAAATCCTACAAAACAATATACTGCTGGCCGGCAGCAATTCATACCCGGACAACGTTGGGACGGGCTGCTAGTTATCAATAAAGGTGAAAACAGCCAAAGCAATGCAAAGAAACTATAATCTTCAGAAAAGATAGAGAGAATATATTAGCAACAGAATGAATAAATGCATTGGCATCTGAAAACATCCTCCTAAAAATAAAGGGGAAAGAGTGAAAAATAGGTAGGTTTAAGGGGGGCATGACCAGGACAGCCAAGATGGCGGACTAGCTTTTTGAAAGCTCCCGTCGCACCATACTTATCCAACTCCATCCATTCTGACAACTCCTTCCTGCCACCCACGAAGGCTTCCGATGGAAGACAGCTTCCCCCTCCACCTTTATCTGTCATATTGGAGCCGCTGGAGGGTCACTCAATTCGGATGGCAGCCCTGCCCCAACCAGGCCTCACTCTGCTGAGGCCTGTGCTGTTACCCAGGCCTGAACTGGGGGCTGAACTGCCGGCCTGCCCGCATTCTGCCGTGAGGGGAAGCACATCCCTGGTGATTGGATTTCCAGATGTGTGCCAGCCGGAGGACCCCAGTGATTGCACTGCGGCAGAGGAAGAGGTTGCGCTGACACTGCAGCATCACTGCCTGGTATCTCCTGGTGCACCCTCCTACCTGCAGCTGTGTTTGCTGCCTGAGCCTGGATCCGGGGATGAGTTGAGCCGGCCTGTGGAACTGGGCCATAAGGACTGGCCTGCTATCCATCACTCCTGCGCAGCTCCTCAGTATGGCAGCTGCACCGTGGTCCCCTTACATTGGGACTGATCGAAATGGGCGGTGCTGGCATGTTTGTCTTTGCGGTGGGTGGGGCCAGCCCCTGGTGGGGGTCCCCATGAGTATTGCTTTTTCTGCTGCAGAGTGGGGGGGGGTAGGACCAGAACCCCCCGGATTGGTCTGTGGATTCACTCACTGCTCCTGTGCTCCTGCAGATTGGGCTTCCTGCTGCTGATCCATGTGGACCCTACCTGGGGATAGAGGCCACCATTGAAGCTCTCCTCTGATTGTGGTGTGAGGCCTCAGGCGGCTGACAGCTGGGGCCTCTCTGGTTGGAGAGGGCCGAGCTTCCCTGCAGTAACTGGTCAACTTTCTGTGCCTTCGTGGCTCCTGGGGCCTGCCTGCCGTTGGACAGCCTTGCCTTTCACTATGCTACTCACCTGGATTTCACTTTGGCATATTGCAGCGCTGGCTCTGCTGGGCCTATAGGATCACCTTGCCTCGTCCTGCCTCCTGCCTCCTCCCTGCCTCTTTCTCTTTCTTGGCCTACACTGCTGTTGCCCAACCTGCGGGCCTTCCAGGGCCGATAGCCAGGTGGGCGCTGACCGTTGGAGCGTGTGGTATGTAATTGCTGCCTGGGAAAGATCCTGCTTGGAAGCTGCCTGAACCTGCTGTGGACCAGTTGCTTTGCCCTCTCAGGAACTTCCATTGACCGCCACTGGGTTGCACTGACCGGTGATGGGTTTCAGTAGGTCCTTTTTTTTCCTCATTATGCAACAGCAGTGCAGAAGCATCACTGCTCCTTTTAGGAGGTGCAACAGAAGCTCCGGGCCCTCAACATTCGTTAGATGCTCCTGTTCATGGACCATCTGAAGGTCATTTTTCAATCTAGGACCCTCTTCTTTGACAACTCTGGACAGGCCTGGGAGTGGGCTACAGAGCGCTGACTGCTGCAACAAAGTTCACCTGGAGAATTCCCTTCTGAGTTTTTTGGACAGCTGTTCCTGTGTGATCCTTCAGTGATGGAACAGGATAGGCCACTCCTACTATAGGGAGTCCAGGGTTGAGCATCATGAGGCAGCCACCTCGCCGGGCCCAGCACTGGCTGGGGATGGAGCACTGGTGCTATCAGTTCTGGATGATGCCTTGACAGCCACCCCTCTGATCTCCTGACCCTTCAATGATGTACTGAACCCTGGTTCTCATATTCCTTTGCCTCCCTGACCCAGAGCACAGGGCTCTCTTTAACTTATGAACTGACCATGGTGCGGTCCTTAGTGGGCAACTGAGGGCTGGGTGGCTCGACCTCAACTCCTGCCACCTTCTGAGGTGGCCATACACTTGACATCTACTCATTAGCAGCATCTCTACTTGCCATGTATTCAAATACACTACTGTTCAAGTAGATTTGGTCCTGATGTGTAGCTGCTCTTCTCTTTTGCCTCTGCATCCTGTCCGGATCAATCTCCTGTTTATTGGGCATCTTTGTATCACAAATGTTTCCCCCTGTTCACTACGTTGCTGATGTTTTTTGTTTGTGGGTGACATATACTTCCTGGGAAGAACTGTGGGGTGGTAGGAGTTGGGACAGGGAATTTATGTTGGCCCCTCAGGGCCTGGGTTGTTGTTGTAATCCTGTTTTTCCTTTTCAGGATTTTACACAGCAGTGCTTCTGGGTTCCTTACAATATATTTGTGATTGTGCCTACTCCATTCTTTACAGATGCCTCAGGTTCACAGCAGATCCTACACACACCTTTTCCCCCGCCATGTCAACCCCTAATTTGACAGTACTCTCCTGGAATACCAATGACCTGCTTGCCCAGATTAAATAGCTTGCAGTGCTGTGCTGTGTTAACGATGTATCGGCCACCAGTCGTCTTCTTTCTAGAAACCCATCTACTGGACACTCTTGCCGGCTGCAGTCCTCCTTTCTTTCCAATCCATTTGCATCCTTTCATGCTGCATCTCGGATCATGCTTCCCTACTGATGGAATGGGTCACTTGAGCACACAGCCACTGTCCTGCTTGAATGTTTAGTGCCTGGTACTTGAAGGCCCCTGAATGAGTTACATTTATCAAGGAGGAGCTGTGGATCTTCTTTCAGCTTAATGCAGGCTCGGTATCATTGCCAGTTATGTTGTAGGCATCCATAAAGCCCTCTCTGAGGGCCCATCTCAAGGGCAATGTGCTGAGCAGTGAGGCCCACCAGCTGGCACAGGTGGCTGACCTCGAACACAAAATACTTCAACTGGAAACCAGTCTGTGCCGCTGTGAATTGGATGCAACTTTTCGTCTCGTGGTTGTCACACGCATGGAGTTGCGGCAGCTCTCATTTGATGAATCAAAACAATGCTGGAGGTCCTCAACTCAGAGAGTGTATGAATTGGGCAATAGATCTGGCAAATTGCTCTACTGGCTGGCCACCCTGGGCACTTCAGATAAAATAGTTCCTACATTTGGTATTCCTCCAGCAACCTTAAAGAGGACCCTTCTGTGACCGCGCTGTCATTCGCAACTTTTTATCAAACCCTAAACATTCAGCATCTGTCGCCTTTGCAAACCCTTAACATTCAGCATCTGTCGCCTTTGTCAGAGATTGAGAACCCCATTTTATGTAACATTCTGCTGGCATCTATTCCTGACTCCTTAGCCCTGGAGTTGGATCTCCCCTCAACTGCCGAAGAGATAAACTCTGCTATTACTGCACTTCAATCTGGGAAGACCGGCGGCCCTGATGGTCACCCATTGAGTACTATAAGCACTTCAGAGATATCCTAACTCCTAACTTATTAACTTGCTATACTGCCGCAATAATAGAATCCTTTCCACTGGAGCTGGTCTGTGCCACCATTGTGGTCCTCCCTAAGGAGAGCCTCTCACAAGATCATTGTTCCTCTTATCACCCCGTCTAACATTTATTCCAAAGCTCAAGCAATCACCTGACCCGTGCTCTTACATACCTTATTCATCCAGATCAGTGTGGGTTTATACCGGGCAAGAATACTTGCCATTATATTTGAAGAGTCCAGGCGGCATCCGTTCAGATGCAGGCCCTGGATTGCCCCCTGGATCTCCTTCTGACATATTTTTCTAAGGCCTTTGACACAGACCTCTGGGACTTTCTCCATGCAACTCTTCTGTGGGCATGTCTTGGGGCCGCATTTCGCAGAATGGTCCATCTCTTGTACAATACTTCATCTGCTCAGGTATGAGTGAATGGTGTGTTATCTGCACCTTTTGCCATCTGGAGCCATGGCTGCCCACTTTCCCCATCCTGTTTACTTTTGGGATAAAGCCATTCGGTGTGATACTCGGGTGCAGGGATGGTGATTGGGGGGCAGACTTGAAGACCACATAGCATTATGTGCAGACAACTTTTTTTGTTTCTTAACAATCCCAATGCTACCGGACCAAGATATCTTATGATTCTTTGTCTGTATCCTGAAGCATCAGGCCTACAAATTAATGCTAACAGATCTTGTTTGGTGGAGGTAAGGGGGGATGCTATTGGTGTCCTGAGGTCTCCTTCCCGCTGAACTCATTTAAATATGTGGGGAGTCATGTTTCTCATTTTCCTAACTTGGCGTGTGCTCTTAATTTTCAGGGCCTGGCCCAGGTTCTTGATTGGAACATATAGTGTTGGGTTTGCTTATCCCTCAATCCCATGCGGCACATTGCGCTCTTCAAAATGATAGGCCTGCCCTGTTACCTGTATGTCCTGAGGAATTTTCTGTACCCCATCCCACATAGATGGATCCACTCCTTGTCATTTAAACTCATGAATTGTGCACGGGATGGTGAGTGCCCCATGGTGGCCTACTCCTCAGCATGTAAATCATTCTGCGATGGTGGACTGGGGCTGTCCAACATATACATATCACCTGGCGGCGTGTCTGATACCAATCAATGATTGGTTCAGTTGGGGTTGGCACAACCCGGCGTATCATCTTGAATTGCACTCTCTGAGTCATGACAACGTTCTTGGGCTCCTCAGTGGAGAACTGCTACCCTCGACATTGCTGTACTGTACACGGATGTCAATTCTCTGCTGGAGGGCGGCCTTGTGCCTTATCCATTGGGGCGTCTCACTGGGAAGAGCCCTCTTTGGTGGGGAACCTGGCTGCAGCAGCTATCTGCCCTCGAAGGCTTTGATCAATGGGATCAAATCTGCATTTCATATTTGAGGGACGCATATAAAGGGGAAAACTTAATGTCACTCAAGGACTTGAAAAATTCATATGCACTAGTGGAATCGTGGTTCTTTAATTTTCTTCAGCTCCAGCATGCCCTGCGATCATATGTTCTGCCGGATTCCTCAATTTTCGAATATAGCCCACTGGAGCATAAGATTTCTTAGGCCAGCTGGGGAAGCGAGCCATCTCTGCAATTTATCATTATCTGGTCATTCAAGCTCCTGACAGCTTTGATCTACTCTTTCAGAAATGGTTGGATTGTGTGGGAGATCTTGATGAGGATGACTGATGGGAGGCCTGTCTTGCCCACATGAACTGGCATTCTACGCTCTTGTATGCTCATGATACAACATAGCTATCTCCAGGCGACCTATCTTTCCCCTCGCTATCCACATTGCATGTCACCCAGTATCCTGGCTGCATATCTGCGATGTTCCCCCCTGCCACAGACTTCTTCCACATGGTTGGGGACTGTTCAGTGCTCAGCCCCTACTGGGGCCAGGTGTCTGGAGAGTTCCCAGCTTTCCTTAGGCATGCAATGGAATAGACTCCGCGCTCTGCACTCTTGGGGTTGGTGGAGGAGTTTGGGGGACCCCTTGCCGAGCAGACTCTCAATGGGACGACCCACTTTGTAGCCAAAATAGATGTGGCGTGTGCATGGAAACTGCCAACGCCTCCCTCTATTTCGAGTTGGCGTAGAGGAGTTGATTGGTGTGTGCATCTTGAGAAACCTATGGCACATGGATTTTCCCACAAGCATGACAGAGTGTGGGGGAAATGGTGCCCATTTTATGGATTATCTATTCAAAGTGATTGATGCTGATACCTGGGTTACAGATACCATCTTCACTGTTACTTTGTTCCCAAAGTGTTACATATGTTGATGAATGTACCTGATGTGAAATCTCAGTTTCAATAAAATCAATAAAATTGGCGTAGAAAAAAAACATCAACTCACTCCACTCATACAGTCACTAACACAACCACTAACTCACATATACAGCCACTCATGCAACTACTCACTGACCAATACAGCATCTCACACATCTAGTCATACAGATATACAGATACTTAAACTCCCACACAGCCATTTTCATATTCCGTCACCTATACAAATACTCACATACCTACTCATTCACCCATACAGTCACTCACACATCCACTCACTCACCAATGCAGTTAAACACACATCCACTCCTTTACTTATAGATATACTAACATATCTACTCACTCGTTCTATACAGTTACTGAGATGAGTACATACTCTCCCATACAACCTCTACTACACTCAATTACTCACTAATATAGCCACTCACACACCCATTTAACTACTCACACACGTACTCACTCACCAAAACACCCACTTATACTCCCATCCATGCACCCATACAATACCCTGTCACTCAACCCTAAAGGCATATATGTACTTGCTCAATCACACATTTAGCCACTCATAAACGATCTCCTTCATCATTTAAAGCCACTGACACATCTGCGTTCTCACCCATACAGCCACTCATTCATTCTCTCATTCACTATTACACCCACTTAAGCACCAACTCACACATGCATACAGATACTCACACAGCCACTCATTTACTCATACACCCACTGACACACCCAATCTCTCACATACCACCTCACTCTTGTGAGCACAATTCACAAACCCACTCACTCACCCATAGAGAAACTCCCACAGCCACTTACCTTGGTATATATGTTTAACACTCAGTAACATTTAGAAAACACTCACTGATGATATAATCAGTGATACCATTTGTGATGTACTCAGTGATGCCATTTGATATGCCATTAGTGATGTTATTAGTGATGTTACTAACTATGTCATGAGTGATGTAATATGTAAGGCCATAAGCAGTGCATTGCGGAGGCATAAGTTATAGTTAGCTCAGAATTTCTCTGGTTTTGTACGAGTGAAATGTCAGTCTAACTCTAACGTTCCTGCAACCTTTGCTTTTTTCAGTGAGTATATATATATAGTATTAATATGGCCATTCTTAGATTGATAAAGGAGTGTGACATGCCAAAATGTGTCACACTCAAGTGCCGGGTTGAAGAAGACCCAACACACTAAAGATAAGGTTTGGATTTCACAGACCTCCTGGGTGCCCACTTCTTTTTGGGGGAAGATATGGTTTAGATTCCACAGACCTTGTGGGCGTGCCTTCTTCACACACAGCCCACTTCCCCAAAAAAGAAGAAGGCACACACACAAGGTCTGCAGATTCAAAGCCATATCTTTATTAACTCAGGCCTTCCTCGACCCAGCACTTGAGAGAGAAGCATTTCAACAGGTCACTTTGCTTTATAAATATAAAAACTTCAATATTAATACTTCATATAAATAGCAAAAGGCAGTAAACACAGACAATGTAATTTGTTGGTATGCAGTTCGTCCCCTCGTAATATCACTCCATTATGTCAAGAGCTACTGATTTTTGTAATATAAGTAAATCCAATTACCTACCTTAAAGCTTAAATCCAAACACATAAAATAATGTTCCTTTCTCTGTCATGCTTGATAATATTGCTGATTTCCACGCATTTCAACTTCAGTTATGTAAGAATTGGGACTGGTTTATCTGGGACTGCATTGGCAAAATCTATCTTCGGCAGTCATTATCAACCTACTTTAAAAACAGCTAATTGCGCAGTCAGTGCTACCTTTTCATCCCATAATAATGGCTCCTTTAAATGCCTAAGAACTTCATAACCATACAAAATTACTCTGTGTTGACAAACCAGCAGTTCAAGTATCTATCTATCTATCTATCTATCTATCTATCTATCTATCTATCTATCTATCTATCTATCTATCTATCTATCTATCTATCTATCTATCTATCTATCTATCTATCTATCTATCTATCTCTGTCTATGTGTCTGTCTATGTGTCTGTCTGGCTATCTGCCTGTCTGTCTGCCTGTCTGTCTGTCTGTCTTTCTAGAGATAGATAGATAGACAGGTAGATAGATAGATAGATAGATAGATAGATAGATAGATAGATAGATAGATAGATAGATAGTTAGATAGATAGATAGATAGATAGATAGATAGATAGATAGATAGATAGATAGATAGATAGATAGATAGATAGATAGATAGATAGATAGATAGATAGATAGATAGATAGATAGATAGATAGATAGATAGATAGATAGATAGATAGATAGATAGATAGATAGATAGATAGATAGAGAGATATCTCATACCCAGTGGCAGTCACCAGTGGTTAGTTATAGTTAGTATCATATTTACATAGTGTAGGAAGGTAGGATCCTTCTGCATGGGTACCCCCACTTTTGCCTGGTGCTAAGCTGTTTTTGGTCTAGTCTGACTGGGATCCTGCTAATCAGGACCCCAATCTAGTGGCCAGATGTAGACCCATAGGGATAGATACAGGACAGTCATGAAGAAAAAGACCTTCATGGTGGCCAGTGCTCTGAGGAAGTTGAGACCAACCCTGTTAGCGCCTCGCTTTCCTAATTAGTCACCCACCAGCCTCTTTCTCGGCTCAAACAAATGGCAGGTAGACACCGCAAACTTTTGAGAGGATCCAAGACCCTAAGGGGAGGAACTTCCTAGTGGACCATAGGATGGAGAGCTTCCATGCAAGTGCAGGACTTTCGTTATATGGCCACTTATGGAATAAAGTCTCAACTGGGAAAGGTTAGCCGTATCGCCTTTGGTTTGGGGGGTTATGTTGGAAGGTAGGATCCTTCTACTTGGTTATCCCCACTTTTTGTTATGATATGTTATATTGTTTTCTAAAGCGCACAGCTGCTTCAGCAAAGGGGCGTTCCAGCGCTGACAGCTGAAAAGTGCAAAGCTACCAAAGGGAAAGCCTAGGGCAGAGGAAAATGGTACATTTTGATTGCCTTACGAAATGACAAATGGTTATCCTTGCCATGAATATGCAAAGGTAGAGCATTCCAGAGTTTGGCTGCCAAAGTCCAAAAGGAAAGTTCGCCGGCAGGCACCCTCCTCACCCGAGGAACAACCGC